>NC_044387.1:106617860-107817860 GCF_006542625.1 Nomascus leucogenys | reverse complement strand
GCTGAGATGCTACTGTTGCACTCCAGCCTGGGTGATGAGCAAGACTCTGAAAACAAACAAACAAACAAACAAACAAACAAACAAACAAACAACCTGACTGATATACTTCCCCATTGCTTATACAGAAAATTGGCCTTCCAGGGACCTCCATCACCGGTCTCTCTATATGGATTCCATCAGCCCCGCAGTCTCATCTCGCAGTCCTCTTGCCGCCAGTTTGTTCTCATTATACTGTCCAGAATCTATCAAGGTCTTCCATATTTCTGTGCTTTGGACAGGCCATTTACTCCTAAAAATTGTCCCAGCCCCTTTTTCTTACCTCTCCCTGCCCTCCCTGACTCCTTTTTTTCTATGTCCAACTTAAATGTCTGCTTTGGTGACCTTAAGTAATTAAGGCAAAGCTAACGAGTTCTACTGTATCTGGTAGAGAATTCCGTAACTGAACTCATCACACCCTGTTGCTGGCGTGCATTCGGATTTCTTTTATTTATTTTTATTTTTTTGCATTCAGATTTCTATCTCCTCTTCTGTGCTGCTAGTTTCTTATGCTCATGAACCTTATGCACGGTTTGCTCTCAAACATCTAAGAAATTAATGATGACTACTTAATAAAATTTTAAATAAGTACATTGAAATTATTTATGGCTTCTTATTTTCTTTATATTATTTCTGTTTCTTTTATATTTGATATACTTTGCAGCTACCTGTAAAAATAGTGGCCTCTTGGATGGAAAGGTTGTCTAGCAATGAATCAAGTGAAGCATTAAAACTTTCCACCCTCATAAACAAGGTTTACCCATGTCGAGCGGCTGTTCTCTTGCTGACCCACCCCACTTAAAGCCTATACATTTGAGTATGGCCTGAACAAATTCTTGGAGGAGAGAAATCGAATCTGTCTAGCTTGTTTGATATAGATACTGTGCATGTGGGTGAAAAGTATAGCTGGAGGATAATAATTTAAAAATTCATGCTAAGCGAGACTTTCTTATCAGGGTCTTTTCCATTCTGGGTTTGAACAGGGAAGTGGCCATATTTACCGCTTTATGTGTATGAGGAACAGGTAGTCAAAACTGTCTCCCACTAAGGGGGGCCCAATTACAGCAGAGGGCTGTTATACTGCTTCTGAAAACTGGTATTTCTTTTTATTGGTATTAATATTGAAATATGGCATGGTAATTCTATTACAGGACTTCTGTTAATACTGAAATGTGCAGCTACATTTCTGTATAAAATTTTACTTTCTACTAACTTTCTTGTGCTCTCTGATCATTTTTCTTTAAAGCAGCAAGTATGCATTTGTGGGAATGCTAAAACAAGGAATGTATAAAAGTTTATTTGTCTTTGCTTAATATAATTTGAGAGAATTTAGTTTTTCTGGCAGTATGTGCTTTTAACTTTTTCTAAAAAATATGAACTTGTTGACTATTTCTTTTCATGAAGAGACATGTTTTTCCAAAGAAACATTAAGATGACTTTTTAAAACTGAAAATTGTAACCACCATTTCATGCTTTTATGTTTTCTTTATATTACACCCAAAGTCAAAAGTCAGTAATGAATGCAAAATATTTATTAGGAATGAAGGTATAAATAGGGCCATAATAGAATACGGACAGATTTTATATTGTTTTCATAAGCAATTCTAAGCTCCCTAAAGAAATATGTATTCCCTTCAGAAGAAATGCACACCAAATGTGTTTCTGTAAATGTGTTATTTTCACAGAAAGAACATTCCAAGCTGCTTTTACAAACCAGAAATCTTTGCATCTTTAAGAATGAAAGTCGAAATGTGCCTAGTTACTGGACAGTATGGGATGTATTAGCATCAACGTGTACAGTGAATTTTGGAGCATTTATGTCAACTAAATGCTAACTTTAAGCTCCATATGAGAGACAAGTTATATTCTGTGGCCTGAAGATTAACTGAATTGAAAATACAGATTTCTTTACATTTAAACATTTCAGTGGTTCATCCTTTTGTGGCCACTCTGAAGAAGTATGAGAGACTCCCCACAGAAAATTTGATTGAGAGGTCGAGACTGGTGATTCCACACATACACCAAGAGAACAGGAAAAGCTTTATTTCTCACATAATGAGAGCTTTTGGGGAGATCAGGGAGCAATTCCCAGGCAGATCCAAAAATGTCTCGAACGAGCCAGGAAAGGAGACTGGCATGGTGGCTTGAAGATGGGGCTGGGGTGAGGGTTCCCTGGTGGGGCAGAGCCTTCCTGTGGGTGCCAAAAGACAGCAGCCCAGACATTCTCATCAGCTTGCCCAGATGTGAGCAAAGAGGAGGAGGGAGAGGTCAGGCTTCAAAGCTGTCAGCAATCAAGTATCAAAAATTAAGTAAAGCCCTAATATGATCAGCCTTGGAATTTTCTCCATTGACAATTATTGAGCTCCTTAGCTCAATAATTATGACAGTTGGTAGCATACAAAGCGCTGGTGCAGGCCAACCTGACGAGCTGAGCAGAATGATACATCCCGTGGTGTGCCACGCTGGGTCCGCAGTCTCCGCCACCGGGTACTAGCCCTATCACCAGGCCACTTGCCCTGTGCACGGTGTGGCTGTTTTCTTTTTGCAGGGCTGTGATGAGGAATGGGTGGGAATAAAGGAAAGCACAGTGTCTGGGTCACAGCAGATGCACCATTCACAGGAGCTGTGATTACATTTTGCTTGAGATTTTCTGAAATGTGAAATCCTGCAGCACTATGGCTAATGTGGATGCCCTAGTGACAGAGCAAATAAAAATAAAATGTACTCTTTGCCAAAGCTGGACATGAGTTAACGTTAGGCTCCTACCCTCACACAGAGGCTGGGAAGCAGGGGCTCCAGCTTCAGGTGTTGGCTGGAAAAACAGTAAATTCTTTTGGCAGCCTTGAGTTTGCTCAGGCAGGCACTTACAGGGGACTGGGGTCACCTGAGGGTTGTGGCCTTCAGCTGTGGGAAACTATGCTAGTGTTTGTTCAAGTCTTGATAGGCCAAGGTCGGGCCCTAGTGGAGAAGAGAGCTCAGAGGAGGCTGGCTGGAGTTCAGTCAAGGAATCTCTGCCATCCCAAAATGGAATATTAAATGAATGGGTCTTGGAAATTTTATACTAAATTTAAAATTTACTGATTTTTTTTACTAACATAAATGTGAAAAATCTTAGTCCTGTTTAGAGGTAAAAATCTCAGTACATGGAGTTATTTACATCAATATGAGGTTAACAAAATAAGTTTTCCTTTGTGTGGGGGAGTTAGAAAAGTATTTTTAAAAAACCCAAACCTTCATTTTCAAGTAATTATAGATTCACAGGAATTTGCAAGGAAATGTCCAGGAGGTCCTGTATACCCTTCACTCAGCATCCCCCAATGGTAACAGTTTATGTAATTATGGCACAATATCAAAACCAGGAAATTGACATTGGTACAACCTTCAGAGCCCATTCTGATTTTGTGAGTTTTATTTTCATGTAGAAAAGCGAGTATTCTAATCCTACAGTAAAATGCTGCATCTAAATGCAGAAAAGAGAGAGCCATTAGTCTTTATTTTTCCATGTCAAGTTTGGGCATGTACCCACGACTTGATACATACTATTTCTGGTTCCTTTAATTCTGTCATCATTTTACCCCAGGATCAACCCTTTTTCCCATCCTTTTGTCTTGTTTTACTTTAATTTTTATTTTGACATAATTTCAGAATCACATAAAAGTTGCAAGAATTGTACAAGAAATTCCCACGTATATCATTTACCCAGATTCCTCAAATATTTACATTTTGCCACATTTGCTCTATCCACACTTCTTCTTCCTCTTTGTCCATCTGCACACACACACAGTGATGTTGTGATACAATACAAAATAAATATTTGGTCTCTGTCCTCTGTTTTCTGGCACAGAGATTCTAAAACCCTTGTGATTTTTTTGAGCCATGGGGGTGGTAGGTGCATTTTGTTTTCTAATCATTGTTCTTTGACCCAGGTTTCTGATGCAGAGTTTCTCATCCCTTGCAATTTCCTGAGTAACAGGAGCACTTTTATTTGAATGCAGCAAATCTTGGGGGGGTTCCTGGGGGTGGGGTTCACTGGCCCCTAGAAAGAACAAGCCAGAATTAGAAGCTTAGAACTTTAAGCCCCGTCACCCATCCTCCAGGAAGTGGGGAGAGGGGCTGGAGATAGAGTTGATGACCCATCACTCCTATGTGATGAAGCCTTAATAAAAACCCCTGCTCTGTAGTGTTGCGATGCAGCTTTCGGATTGCTGAACACGCGGAGGTGCCTGGAGGTTGCTGCACCTGGAGACACATGGAAGCTCTGCCCCTTCCCACGTCTTGTCCTGTGCATCTCTTCCGTTGTCTGGCTGTTCATCTGTATCCTTTGTAATAAGTAGGTAAATGTAAGTTAAATATTTTCCTGAGTTCTATGAGCTGTTCTCACAAACTATTAAACCTGAGGAGAGGGTCCAGAAAACCCTGTGGATAGCTGGGCAGTCAGAAGCACAGGTCACAAGGTCGCCACCTGGGACTTGGCGATGGGCGGCTGAAGTGGGGGTGTCTTACAAGACTGGACTCTTCCCCTGGGGGTTCTGCACTGACTCCGGCCAGTGTCAGGATCAAGATAACTTGCAGGACACCCAGTTGGTGTCCACTGAACAATGAGTTGTTGGCTTGGAGAAATCCACAATACTTTGGTCACAGAACGTTCTGTTGTGTTGACTGTGCAAGGGAAGAAGAAGTGTTGGTTTTTCTGAAACACACGCACAGATTTCTCCCCTTTAATCCTAAATACTTCAGTGTTTATTTCAAAACAAGAATATTCTTTTTCTTAACCATAGTACAAATGTCAAATTAGAAAATCAACATTTATACAATACTGTTATACATCCTATAGATTTTATTCATATTTTGCCAGTTGTCCCAATTACATCCTATGTAGCAAATGCATTAAGTTATCGTGCTCTTTAAGTCTCCTCTAATCCGCAACAGTTCCATCGTGTTCCTTTGTCTTCCATGACACTGACATTTTTAAAGGGTACAGGCCAGTTATTTTGTAGAATGTCTGTCAATTCAGATTTGTCAGCTACTTCCTCACGATTAGATTCAGGTTATGCATTTTTAGCAAAAAGCACTGCATAAGTAATACTGTGTCCTTAGTGCTTCAGATCAGGAGGTAGAAGGTGTTCATTTCTCTCACTACTGGTTAAATTAACTTTGATTATTTGATTAAAATTGTTTAGACAGATTGTCTAGTGTCAAGTTATTTTTTTCCTGATTGTACTTACTAAGCTTATGAGAATATAAGTTTGTATGTCCTCTCCTCCTCCAGTCCTCTAAGGCTTAACTCAAATATTGCTTTCCCTGCCTAAAATATTCTCCACTGTCTGCCTACACTACCAAGAACTTAGCTTCATTATCGTGTTCATTGTATTGAAAAGTAGCCATTCCTTTTTCTGTATCACCTAATAGATTAGAAGCCTGTGTCATTAAGGGTTTTATCTTATTCCATGGTATATTCTAGGAAAATAGGAGGTTTTCAACAGCTATTAATTGAATAAGCTAGTAAATGAACAAATGAATTCCAAGGGGTGGAATGAAAAGGTATTATCTTCTCTGTTTTATAAGAAGAATCCTGATAATCAGTATAGTGTGATTAAATTATGATGGCACATTCTTAGCACGGCTATTTGTTATGTAACAATGAATATTATTGAGCTCATTTTATTTGGATCCAGGAGACTACTTTACTATACCCTAAGAATAGAAAAGAAAAAGGGCTTTTTTGCCTGAGGATTCACAATCATGTATGAATTAGAACATATTTCATGGCTGCTGATAGTACATAATAGGTAGGATATTAGCTAGTGTAACAATAGTGCCAGGAAACAAACAGCCCACAACTTAGCATCTTAAAACCACACTTGCTACTCTTTGCATGTGTCTGGGGTCATCTGGGAGCCAGCTGACCTGGACTGAGTCAGCCAGGCTGGCTCCAAGCTTCATATTAGATGTAGTTACACTCCACTTGTCTTTCATTCTCTTTGGACCAGCAGGCTACCAAGACCAGAAGAATAGGGACAGCTTTGTGGCTTGCAATGCCTCCCAGGGCTGATGCTCAGTGCTGGCACACTGTGACTAACACCCATCCACTGACCATGTGCCGAGCCAAACACACAGCCGTGCCCAGCCACACCGAAGCAGGCAAGTCTGCTGTGTCACTAGTCAAACGGCAAAGGGCATGCATCCAAGAAGGGTAAGAATTGAGAAGAGTAATGGGAAAAAGATAAAGTCTATCATGGGATTACAAACATAAGTATGGATATATGCAAACTCCAAACTGAGATCAGACACAGCCAGATTGCAAATCACATGTGAAATCTCTTGGGCGTTTGTGTCCCTGGGCGTCAGTGTGTGTGTGCGCCTGGGCGTCATTGTGTGTGCGCCTGGGCGTCAGTGCGTGTGCGCGCCTGGGCGTCAGTGTGTGTGTGTGCCTGGGCATCAGTGTTTGTGTGCCTGGGCGTCAGTGTGTGTGCGCCTGGGCGTCAGGGTGTGTCTGCGCCTGGGCGTCAGTGTGTGTTTGCCCGGGCGTCAGTGTGTGTGTGCCTGGGCGTCAGTGTGTGTGTGCCCGGGCGTCAGTGTGTGTGCGCCCGGGCGTCAGTGTGTGTTTGCCCGGGCGTCAGTGTGTGTTTGCCTGGGCGTCTGTGTGTGCGCCCGGGCGTCAGTGTGTGTTGCCTGGGCGTCAGTGTGTGTGGCCTGGGCGTCAGTGTGTGTGCCTGGGCGTCAGTGTGTGTGCCTGGCGTCAGTGTGTGTGTGCCTGGGCGTCAGTGGTGTGTGCCTGGGCGTCAGTGTGTGTGCGGCGCTGGTGGGGCGTCAGTGTGTGTGCGCCTGGGCGTCAGTGTGTGTTGCCTGGGCGTCAGTGTGTGTGCGCCGGGCGTCAGTGTGTGTTGCCTGGGCGTCAGTGTGTGTGCGCCGGGCGTCAGTGTGTGTGCCTGGGCGTCAGTGTGTGTGCGCCGGGCGTCAGTGTGTGTGCCTGGCGTCAGTGTGTGTGCCTGGGCGTCAGTGTGTGTGTGCGCCGGGCGTCAGTGTGTGTGTGCCTGGGCGTCAGTGTGTGTGCCTGGGCGTCAGTGTGTGTGCGCCGGGCGTCAGTGTGTGTGCGCCGGGCGTCAGTGTGTGTTGCCTGGGCGTCAGTGTGTGTGTGGCGCCGGGCGTCAGTGTGTGTGCCTGGGCGTCAGTGTGTGTTGCCTGGGCGTCAGTGTGTGTGTGCCGGGCGTCAGTGTGTGTGTGCGCCCGGGCGTCAGTGTGTGTGTGCCTGGGCGTCAGTGTGTGTGTGCCTGGGCGTCACGTGTGTGTGTGCGCCGGGCGTCAGTGTGTGTTTGCCTGGGCGTAAGTGTGTGTGTAGGCCTGGGTGTGAGCGTATGTGCGGGCCTGGGCGTCAGTGTGTGTGTGTGCCTGGGTGTCAGTGTGTGCGTGCGCCTGGTGTATATCAGCTTTCCTTTGTTTTTCCGTGAGCCATAGCTGAGTCCATATTCCCATTTAAATACAAAATCCTGGCTTCCCTAGTGACTACATATGTGTGCAAGCTCAGGCATTTAAACACTTTGATTTTCACTGTATGCCCAACTTAATTTACACCACTGTTGTGAAAATTAAAAGGCACACAAGAAAAAACTGTGAAAAGTTAAAAGTGGTATACAACATCTTATTTGTATGACCACTATTTTTTTTCTGTTCAGGACAGGTATGAGTTACTCTCCAGATAGCATGATGAAGCGTAAATACCTAGAACACTGCTACTTACTTCCTGAGTGGAGTCAAGATTTACATTAGCTTGTATTGAATGGAAATAATTCAATTCTGTAATTTCTGTAATTCTAAGAAAAATACACTAGAAAGTGTTCTGTCAGCCAGGTAATTTCCTAGCAATTAAAAAATAGTGAGAGAAAATTTCAAAAACAAAACATCCTTCCCTATAGTGCTAGCTTTCAACAAATATAATAGAACTGCATGTTTGTTTGTTTTTTTGTTTTTGTTTTTGTTTTTTTGAGATGGAGTCTCGCTCTGTCGCCCAGGCTGGAGTGCAATGGTGTGATCTTGGCTCACTCCCACCTCCGCCTGCTGGGTTCAAGCGATTCTCCTGCCTCAGCCTCCCGAGTAGCTGGAACTACAGGTGCCCGTCACCACGCCCAACTAATTTTTGTATTATTAGTAGAGACGGGGTTTCGCCATGTTCTCCAGGCTGGTCTCGCTCTCTTGACCTCGTGATCCGCCTGCTTTGGCCTCCCAAAGTGCTGGGATTGTAGGTGTGAGGCATCACCCCAGGCCAGAACTGAATGTTTAACGTTCGTTTGCTGAGTGCTATTTGAAATACAAATTATATCTTCAAATACAGTGCAATCAAGCAAAAAGCATAATAATTCAGGCAAAGTTAACTAAAAGAGTTAACCTGCATCATAAAGATAAGATAAAAAACATATTTTCCTCAGATACAGCCACGCTCCTTCCATTATTAAAGCCCATAACTACAAAAGTTATGATCTGCTTTTAAGTCTGTATGGGTGTTTTTGGCAACAGAAAACAACTGCTTAAGTCTTTCATAGGAGAATGTGAAATTGCTGCTCTGTTTTGTCACCTAGTGATGATGAGTCTTTATATCAAAACAGCAAACACATCCAAACTATCATTTTACAGATTTCTTCCATCAGGAAAGGAAAGAACAACTATTCTTGGTTTTAAAAGGAGAAAGTATAATGAAACTATTTTCTTTAATGGATTGAAAGACAATAGAGTACAGAGAGCCAAAGAGATATTCAAACTCACAAACTCAAGAAAGGCACTGGCTTTCCCCACAGTCTCATTCACCTCAATCTAAAAATGTGCACATTCATAGCTGCCACTTCTAGATTGGTTTTCTGTGGGTGCCAACATTCCATTCTATTTATTATCGACCATCTTTTTCTCAGCCATTTTCTTTGTTGTCTTTCTCAGTGAAATGACCATGTAAAAGAAAACCACTTCTTGGTCACTGGTAGAATGAAACGTGCCTAAATATGTCCTTCTGATATTCACAGACACTATTCTTGGAGTAGCTCTCTCTCTCTCTCTCTTTTTTTTTTGAGACGGAGTCTCGCTGTGTCTCCCAGGCTGAGTGCAGTGGCGCGATTTCGGCTCACTGCAAGCTCTGCCTCCCAAGTTCACGCCATTCTCCTGCCTCAGCCTCCCGAGTAGCTGGTACTACAGGTGCCCGCCACCATGCCTGGCTAAATTTTTTTGTATTTTTAGTAGAGATGAGGTTTCACCATGTTAGCCAGGATGGTCTCGAACTCCTGACCTTGTGATCCGCCTGTCTTGGCCTCCCAAAGTGCTGGGATTACAGGCGTGAGCCACTGCAGAGTAGCTCTCTTAAGTCCTTCTCATTCTCAATCTAAAATGTTTTAACTGGTACCATAAGCATATGCTCAAGATTGCCTTGAAACACTTGCCCAGATTTCACTTGGTAATCTGCATTTTGCAATAAACATATCTCACACAAATATGATAGCAAATATAATAATGCCTACAGTGTGTGAAGCATGCCAGTCCTTCCGTGTTACACATCTCAAACGTTTTGCCTGTCTGAAAGTCAACATTAACACCAATCATTTTAAGCATATAGTATAGGTCTCCTCTGGAGCCAAATAAATCTCTAGGGAAAAATGCGGAATGAATAAAAACAGTCTGGTTTTCATTTGTAGAGAATGAAATACGTGGGCTTCTAGAACTACACTTTAGATCTCAGAAAGTTTGTTTCTTTCTTTGTAAGTTCCACGTCATTTGCAATATGTGTCTTTCCAATGTCAGGGTCTGTAGGAATAATGAGAATGTCATAAAGCTTTCTTTAAGAATTAAGTTTTGCATCCAGACTTCATTTCCTACCTTTTTTCCTTCTTCCTCCCCTCTATTCTCTACCCCTCCTCTCTTTATTTTCTTTCCTTCCTTCCTTCCTTCCTTCCTTCCCTCCCTCCATCCCTTCCTTCCTTCCTCCCTCCTTTCTTTCCTTCCTTCCTTCCTCCCTGCTTTCTTTCCTTCCTTCCTCCCTCCCTTTCCTTTCTTCCTCCCTCCTTTCCTTCCTTCCTTCCTTCTTTCCTTGTCTTCCTTCCTCCTTTCCTTCCTTCTCTTCCTCCCTCCGTTCCTTCCTTCTTTCCCTCCCTCCCTCCCTCCCTCCTTCCGTCCCCAAATACTATCATGAGATCTGATTTTCCAAACAACAGATTTGTTATATGCAATGGTGAGCTTATATTTCCTTTTTAAGGGGATTTCAATTTTGTTATCAGATAAGTGAGAGAGAGGGAATCGTATGAGTTCATCTAAATCATTTTCCAGGTCAGGATTAAATCATTATATTTGGTTTATTTTCACTGCCTTTTCTGCATGTCATTTGTTAAAATTGCGTGACAGAAATGTGTGCCATGCACTGCTTACTTGGTAGTATAGTTTTTCCAGCCTACATCTATATATATAGTGGATTTCAATAGTCAAGATTTCTGACATAGTAATGTTTTAAAATATAAAAACGGTAGATTGACTGTCTCTTTTTGTTGAAAAAGCACGTAACACAATTTACTATCTTAACTATTTTTAAGTATATAGTTTAGTAGTGTCGAATGTATTCACATTGTTGTGAAACAGATCTCCAGAACCTTTTCATCTAGTAAATCTGATGCTCTGTACCTATTAAACAACAATTTATCTTTTCCTCCTCCCCGAGCCCCTGGTAACCAGCGTTCTACTCTCTGTTTCTATGAATTTGACTATTTTAGATAGTTTACATAAGTGAAATTTACAGTATTTGTCAATTTGTGATTGGCTTATTTCACTTAGCGTAATGTTCTCAAGCTGCACTCATGCTGCGGCATGGGACAGGATTTTCTATGATGTCAGGGCTGAGTACTATTCCCTTGTATATCTCTCATGTTGTTGCTCCATTCCTCTATCAATCAACATTTGTGTTGCTTCCACTTCTTGCCTATTGTGAATATCGCTGCTGTTAACATAGGTGTGTGTGCACTGGCTCTCTTATGCAAAGAACAGAACTCACGGGATAGGAACTTCAAATGTTAAGTCATCTGAATTAAATCTAGGGCATTACCTTCTCCGTTTTTCTGATACGCAATAGAGTAAAATATGTGGGATTAAATATCCCACCCTACAATTTGTAATGGAGAATAACATATACTTTTTAGATTAAAAATTTATAAATTAAAATATCTTCTACGTAGACTTTATTTACATGCTGCAGGGCCATTCTTGCACCTAGAAATGGAAATGCACGTACCTGGGGTGCAGGTGAAGGGTTGCTCCAGCACCTCCCTTCTCCACAGAGGCCGAAAGCTAACTTCACTTTCTAGACTCACTCCTCTTCAAGATCTGCTTGTTCTAGGTGGCTTCGTCACAGAGACAATTACTTAATCATGGTCCTTTTCTGATTGCAGAAGAGTCAAGAATGACTTGAGGAGCTAATTCTCTGCTGTGGCTCCTAAAGTCATCCATAAAAACTCTTTTCCAATTATGCATGTAACCAGTGACTGAACTTAAGGACTTCCCAGTAAAATGACCAAGCATCTAGGAGGTGCTGGCCTAAAGGTCATTCAAAGAGACACTCCCAGCCGCTGGGGCGCTATCATGATGCGTGTTCATACATGGATTGCACCGCTGGCCACACTGTGTTGCAAATGGTCTGGCTTCTTGTTGGTTTCCCCTTTTAGATCACAAGATCTTGGGAACAGATTCTGTGCTTAGTTCAAGTAGACATCCCACATGTAATGTTACTGCTATTTAGCCATTAATTGTATTAATAACAATAAGGTACAAAATTTGAATTGAATTTCTAAACCAAGGAAGTTTTTCAAGGGTAATGACCTCCAGCTTGTCGTTGTTTGATTATTTATTGATAGCAAACCACTTACAAGGAGGCTCTGATACACAAAATACTCAGAAAAATAGCAACAGATTCCATTGTAAATGAATTTGACTTTGTAAGACCAAGGAAGCAAATTCTAGATATTGATTAAGTGAAAATTGTACAGCATTAGTAAAAACAAATGGCTCTTGGGCCCTTCCAATATTATTTTGACCTTCACAAGTAACATGCCTGCCTAATTGTAAAAAATCACGTAGCTTATACAGCGACTTAGGTACTATAGAAAAGTGATATTAACAGGAAGCATTTCTTTTAATGTCTCATTATTAATATTCTGTATATTGAACTATAAATCATATAAATTAACCTATTAATTGAGAATTTTCATTGCTATGTGCGGTTAATAGAAAGAAAATAAAAGTTACTTCCTTGACCCTGCCTTTAGTAATAATCTGGAACTATTAGAATCTCATTTACTCTCCCAGGGCGGTATCCTAGGGAGCCACATCTTCTGACAGGAGAAAATCCTGCCTTGACTGGGAAAACTACAACTACTGTATCATAAATCAAGAAGCTCTAATGGGCTGGGGGAAGGGAAGCTGCTATAAGGAAACAAAATTAAACTGCTCTTTGAAGGTAGCTTGTGAAGGTAACTAAATCCGTTTATCCCTTCCATGAACTTCACTCATGTGTGTTGGCTGAGGCTGGATCAGAAAACCAATTACAGATGTAGCTTGTGCAGTTTACTTGCTATCACGGAGGAGCAGCCAGTGTCCCAGGAACACTACTCTGTTATCTCATTAATTGAAGAAACACAACTCAAACGGGAAGTGTGTTTACTTTTAAAGTAATTAAAAGTAATGCCTAAAAGGATGTGGACTTAATATCCACCTGCCTGCCCTTCAGAAACGCTAAATGACCCCAAACTTCCATTTAGGGCTCAGGTGTGTAAATTCTCACTGGGGACCTCTGAAGGGATTGAGTTAAATATGCTAGGTAGGCTATTTGCTCTTCTAAGATATATAATTAAAAGAAACATTGTTTCAAAACAAATGTTTACATCCTTAGACATAGGAACTTCAACAGCTAAGGAAAGTACAAGCAGTCTTGCAATTGTTTTCTGCAGGTAGAAATGAAGCTTCATGAGCATTTCCGGAACAAACAGGGTAAGGGAAAGGGAACTCTTCGTTATTTCCAGTTAGCTGGGAAATGCTTTCTGCCAGGTGCAATTTCAAGAGCTCTTAGGGTGACAAGAGTATTTGAACTGGTGGCTTTAGTGCATGGTATCTTTTATTATAGAAAAATAGAGAGATACTAAAATTTTAGATTATAGGTACAGAGGTCCTTAGAAAACAAAAATTCAAAAACACTCCACCAAATTTTCTTAAAGAATAAACTGTTCCCTGAGGTATTGCAGCAATAATTCGCCTGAATGGTCTGAAATAGTGAATGTGTTTCCCAAAGTACTTGAACTTCAAGTGAAAAGAAAATAGATTACTTATACATCAAAGCACCTCTGGTGTAAATTACCAAAAGTCAACGGTTCAGTAGATTACCAACAGGCAAAATATAGTATTTGATTACAGCTCCCTTGACATTGTTCCCAGTGTCTGCATTAGAATCCACCGTCTCCATATGAAGGACCTTCTGGGTCAACCTACTTTAAAAATCTCTTAAGGATGCTTTAAATGTAAATGTCTACCTTAATTTTCCCAAATCATTTGTAATGAGTTACTTACAAGAGCAAAGAACTAATGTATTTAACCTGTTCCTGTATATCGTTAATATATACAAGAATACCAAAGAACAATAAAATACTGAGAGCTGTTAATGGACAATTTGGAATGAGTGTTCACTCTATGTTTAACTCTAACAGCGAATACCTGTAACATCTTTTTCAAATACTTTAGCAAATTAAAGTATCATGCTCATGTATTCAAAGTACATAGTACATAAATACCAAGATTTTAAACACAAATTTTTAATAATCAAAAAGGTACACAGCATTCCTATAGGGTTGGTAAAGGAGTATTTTCAAGAATATACCCTGTCAGTAGCCCCCTTGGCAGCATGACTCAATGTAGCTTGCAAGGTTATGTTTTAGAATGTCTTGACTTCACTGAGTGGGAATAAGAGCTGATTAAATAATTCTTTACAATAAAATAGCTTTAGTCAACCCTTGGGTATGATTCTTTAAATTCACTTAAGTATTTGAAAAAGATGTTAGATGTTCCCTGTTGGAATTACAGATAGAGCAAACACCCACCCCAAATTGTTCATTTGCAGGTTCTCAGCATTGTATTGCTGATAACCTTGGAGTTATATAAAAAGTAAGCAGGGTAGGGAGCGATGTAGATTTGCTTTATTTTCTATGATTTAATCTTTCTTTCTTTGTTGTCTTGCTTTATCTCAGAAAAATTTCATGGAAAATGAATCTTGGATCATTTTCAATTAATTCTGGTTTTAGGCCCACTTGGTAGAAAATATCCCAACAAATTATGTACTGCATGCTTTTTGTAATTAATATCTCAAGTTACATAAGAAAAAATAATTGAGAGGGAAATCAAGTGTTTAATTGTAGGAGACAGGGATCCAGCTGAGTTTCTGGAATGAGACCTCACCCTTTGAATTATTCCTCTATTGTGAATGTACTGGGCTGTTTCCATTCCTCTTCTACATACAAACTCTCCTGGGATTGGGATACACGTTAGTGCATGAAACCCTTCCATTCTGCACAGCATCTCCATGAAGATGGCCTTACCTCATTTCACGGATGTGGAGATCTAAGCCCCTACTGAGTACTGAAATTTACACCTTTTTCTTCTGGCTCCAAAGACTGGATTTTTACCACTATACTTGCCTTAATTGGAATTAGTTAAGGAAATGGGAACTTTAATGAAGAGATTGACGTGATGGATTTGGACTTTTCGTTATCCTTATCTGCCAAAGCAAAAAATGACAGTCTTCGTCAATTTAACTCAACTAAAATTCATAGGGCATTTTCCATGCTCAGGGCAGTGTATGATTCAATCCCTGCCCTCGAATAATTTATGTCTAGTACGTGGGAAAGGCACGATTAGATTTGACCAATCTTGACGATATGCTATGTGTAAGGCAAGCACTGTATCTTGTCCTAGATACGTTTCTCAGTAGAGAAACATGAAGTGCTGTGGGGCCAGGCACAAGAAAAACTTCATGTCCCTGTGAGGGAGGCAGCGAGGAAGGAGTATGATGGGTCTATGGTGCCTGAGAGAGATGAGAATAAGAATGAGAACGGAAAAGGTGGAAGGGAGACAAAACTAGACCTTCTTTGCTTCCACAACGTTGCTTAAAAAAATAAAACTCTTCTTTCATTGCATCCATTTCCTTTGTAAAGAGCTTTTGTATAGTGAAGTCTCCTCTGCCCAAAGTCAAGGTTAACAATGATGACAAACAAGGGAAAGAATGGGGAAAGCATGGGATGGTTGAACCAGTACTGTCACCAGCCAGAGCTGAAGAAACTGGCATCATGATGTTTAACGTATACAGGGAGGTAAGAAGCCGAGACGTGATGCTCCCTCACTCCCTGCCCTCTTGCTCTGTGTGCTTCTGAAATCTCCCTGGCAAATCTTTCTTCTCCCCTGTCCCCGCCAGCAACACTGGTAAACCTGAAGTTCAACATATTTTAGAACTGACTGTTTGGATGAAGGATGGAGTGTATGGAAATAAAAGTGAGTATTGTTCTTGGACTCCCTGGCCCTTATGAGGTGTGTTGAAAGGATCCCCTAAGGCACCAGAAGAAATAAGACAGGACAGGAAAGTAACCGAAGGGAAAAAGTGAGAGATATTAGTTTGGAAAGGCACATGTACCTCAGGGAGAAAGAGTGCAGAATGGACTCTGATTCATGAAGGAAAAAAAAATTGGCAACCTAGGAACAGTAGAAGAAGTTTCCACTTGTTAGCAAGAAGAAAGAATATCGTACTAGTTTGTAATGCTTTTCAAGACACATAGAAAATGACCGTCAGCTTCTTAATCAGTCCTTGAATTATTTCTAACATTTGCTTATATATTAATTTTGTCATTTGAAGATTAGTTTATCTTGACAAGGTTTACCACAGGTTAACTGTTTTCCTCCTTGTGCTTTGTAAAATTTGGCTATCATATTATCCCATGAAATCACATATGTAGCATCACTGTGCGTTTGCAATGTTGCATGCAGTTTGGAGACGGTTCCATTACGAGCTGAGAACATAGGAGAATGCACAAAACTGATTCTTCTCCAGAATGAATCTCCATGCTTTTACTGCTATAATTTTGTAAAAGAATAGAATAAGGGACATAAAAAGAGACAGGGCAAAGAAGTTGTGGTTGTGAAGACAAAACAAGAAGTGAGCTACTTGAAAATATCAAGAGAGTTTAATTCCGTTCAATCTGGAGTTTATTAGTAATTATACTTGCTAAGTAAAGTAACATTCTGAGTATTCACTAAATGACAAACATTTTTCACTGGTGATTAGGAAGTTTTCTCAAAACCTGTATAAACTGAACAATATTATTCTCATGTGATTAATGAAGACATGAATCTCTGAGAGGTTACAGAACTAATAATTAGAAGAGTCAAGATTTGAATCCAGGCTGGGCACAGTGCCTCATGCCTGTAATCCCAGTACTTTGGGAGGCCGAGGCGGGTGGATCACCTGAGGTCAGGAGTTCGAGACCAGCCTGACCAAGATGGCAAAACCTCATCTCTACTAAAAGTACAAACATTAGCCAGGCATGATGGTGGGTGCCTGTAGTCCCAGCTACTCAGGAGGCTGAGGCAGGAGACTCGCTTGAACCCGGGAGGTGGAGGTTGCAGTGAGTAGAGATTGCACCATTGCACTGCACTCAAGCCTGGGTGACAGAGAAATAATCAGTCTCAAAAAAAAAAAAAAAAAAGAAAAAAGAAAAGCTGAATCCAGTCCAGCACTGTGCGATGCATATGTCTCTGCACTTCTCTATTCCTGAGTGTCGCTAACTCAAAGGCCTGGAGGCCCAGGGGGCACATGTGAAGGGAATTTCTGAGGTGGACCCTCCAGTTGGCAGGAAGGGGGCTTCCACAGGGCTTTGCCTATCTAATAGTAGTACCAAAATTTTTTTTTAATATTAAGTTTACCCAAAAAGGGCAGTAGGGAACCAATTTTTCCTGAAAATCACCAGCTTGTAACTGCATCATAATATACTACTTCATTAGTTTAATTGCTCTAATATAAACATGCCCTTAAAATAATTTTCACATGGGTTTAAAATTTGTCCTTCAAATAAAAGTTTGTCTTTATCTCCTCTGATAATAAAAAATGAATGCTTTTATCCTTGGCAGAAAAGAAGCTTTATAAGCAGACATATACATGAGTGGTGTTCAGATTCTGCCCCCACTAATATTTTTGCTAATATGTCCTAAAGAAACAGTGGCTCTGTTGGGGTTTGGCAGGATGCCACAAGGAAATAAGATCCAAGTGCCTGAAGTTTAAAACTTCTGCATGGAAGCTTTACTACAACTGCCACGAAGAACTAGAAGCCAGCTAAGACCCATCAGTTTGAAACCTATGTGTGTGCTGACATCGCCACTGGGCTGGGACACTGTAGATTTCAAACAGAGCATAAATAATTTCACTACATTGGAAATACGCAAGTGTTAGTTCAAAACTTAGGGAAAAAGTTGTGGATGGGGAGATAAATGTCAGTACACAGATTTTTTGTGCACTGAATTAGCTTTGAAAGAGCAGTTTTTGTTTTTTGTACAAAACATGGCCTGCCCCTTAAAGTAAGATTAACACTTTATTTACGCATTTGGCGAGATCATTGAATTTCCATAAAATATGTAATTTGGTGAATGCTAGACTAGTCAGAATGTGCATATGAATCAAATATGCCCTTTTGTTCTCATCTTCTCATCTGATTTGTTACTACATCTAGAGTCAAATACATTTTCAGTTGATTGAAGCAAGATAATATAGAGATATGACAAAAAAGGAATATTCCATGCAATTTACTATCTTAATTACACCAAGAAAGGGAAGGCAATAAGATTTGTCTGCTGAAAACAAAGTCCCATAATGAAAAGGGAAAACAGATTGAGGAGAATATGCTTATGTCCTTAAACATCATTATTGTTATCATTAAAACCATATTTCCCCATTGGTTGTTCTTTAGGGTGGGCAGATTTGTTTCAAATAATGAAGGATCCTTACAAGCACCTCAAACTTAACATTTCAGGTCAAGCTTTCATTTATTTTTTCATAGTGCACTGTGGCTGCCTCCTAAGTCATCCTGCCACCCCTCTTCTCACCTCCAAAGTATCCTCTATACTGCTTCTAGAGTGTTCTTCCTAAAATGAAAAGCCCAGCATGGTACTGCCCTACTCAATTGGGGAAGTTACCAAAGCCCCTTTAACTCCTTAATATGGCACACAAGGGCCTTCATAGCCGCTGTGCCTCAGATCCCCAATTCTTACTGTATGTACCTCTTCTCTCCTGGCCCCTCCCATCTCTTTGGTCATCTCAGATTGTTCCAAAATGTAAACATACTATGCTCTATACACTTTCCTCTACATACATTGCCTCTTCTGTCAAGACATCCCATCCTCGTGTTTCTACACCACCTCGACCTGGAGAACATTTGTCACCCTGGGGAGGTCCTACTCATCCCTCAAGACACAATTCAAATATCCGCTTCTCTCTAAAGCCTTCGCTGGCCTCTAGCATTCCTTCCTCTTGGGTTCCTGTAGAACTTTTACTAAAATAATGATCCTGTTAAATGTCTTCCTGTTTCTCCCTACTAAGATATGAAGACTACCATATAACATATTTATGATTTATCTAGTGGTCTGCTAAAGCTGGCTAATACAGGCTTGTGAGAGATGATCATTAAATATTCGAGAATTTTGCAAGCTGGTGGTTACATTGTGGTTATTTGAAATCAACTGCAGTAGGAGTATTTATACCACAAAATTTGCAAACACCACGTATAAGAACATTTTTTTTCTTCAAAGAGGCGGCTTATGAGCATAGCTGGTTTTATCCCCACAGTCTAGCAGGGTCTCTAAGTGTTCAAAGGAATTGCTTGAGTAATTAATGTGATTTCTGTTAACTGAGAATTATTTGAGTTTAAATGAAACAAAGTTAACTATAAAAATAATGGTGGAATTTCATATTTTGTTTCAATTTGAATTATAATCCGTTTATAATAAACAAGTATGGATTTCAAGTTTGTAAGAACTGGAGATTTTATTCCAGGATGGCGTGGTCAGTAGGGCCAGGTGATGAGTGGCTCAAGTGCAGGAATGTTGTCTTATTTTGCCTCCTGTCATTGACATTACACAGTATCTGGCTTGTAGTTGATCCTCATTACATTGTTACTAAGCACATTAGCACATGAAAAACCATGGAGTATAATTCTGTATCCAAAGGGTTGGCTATTTTAATCCACTCATAGAGAATCACTGCTGGAAACGGGCAGCACCCACATGGTAAAATTCTTGATCAGAAACAAAAAATTAAGCTAGTTTAAAGCAAATAAGAGATTTTCTGGAAGCAAAATTTCAAAAAATAATTTGTTTCTCCAAAGTTGTTGAAGTTTTTTGTTTGTTTTTGTTTTTGTTTTTTCGAAGTCTCGCTCTGTCTCCCAGGTGAGAGTGCAGTGGCGCGATCTCAGCTCACTGCAACCTCCGCCTCCCGAGTTCAATTATTCTTCTGGCTCAGCCTCCTGAGTAGATGAGACTACAGGCGAATGCCACCACATTTGGGTAATTTTTTGTATTTTTAGTAGAGATGGGGTTTCACCATGTTGGCCAGGCTAGTCTCGAACTCCTGACCTTGTAATCCATCCGCCTCGGCCTCCCAAAGTGCTGGGATTACAGGCATCAGCCACCGTGCCGGGCCCAAAGTCATTGAGTTTTAAGAATAACTATATATTGAGCTATCTGTTTGCTTATTTTTATAGTAAACATATATTTTACATATAGTAACTCTATTACATACAACATATATATTTATATGTAGTAACTATTATATGCAACCATATTTATATATCTTCTCATAGTAACAATTTATAATGTGCATAATCTTACATGATGTTATATAATTACATATTATATATGATATCTAGATATAAAAACATTAGTAATTACCATATTGTAAGTAATGATAGTTACTCATACTTTATTAGAAAAATTTACCATACATATATGATAACCCAAACTTTTTAACTTACATTTATGTTTATGTTTATATCCATTTCAAAAGTCTTTTGTTGTAAATTTTCCCATCAGCATCACCAGAATAGCTGTATGAATACCTTTGGCCCCACTGCAGACGAGGAAATACACAGAGCCATATGCACACCAGCCCAGGGCTAAGACTACCATTTTAGATAAACTTTTTCAGCAAACTTATTTTACAGATAGGGAATGCCAAGAGAGGCTGATTCTATTTGTTCATCTTCATATAGCTGGCTAAGGGCATAGCAAGGATTTTAATTTAGGTCATTGATTTGGGGGTTGGCATTTTTTACGGTACATAAATTTGGGGTCTGTACACATGTGTTGGCTAGAGAGGATCTAAGCAGGCTATTCAGAAATCGTTAAAGACTAAAGAACAAAAGAAGGCCAGGTGTGATGGCTCATGCCTATAATCCCAGCACTTTGGGAGGCCTAGGTGGGAGGATTGATTTAGGGCAGGATTTCAAGACCAGCCTGGGCAACACGGTAAGACCATATCTCCGCAAACATTTTTATGTAATTTAGCCAGTTGTGGTGGTGTGTGCCTGTTCTTAGCTACTTAGGAGGCTGAGGAGGGAGAATCAGCCTGGGGTGACAGAGCAAGACTCCATCTCTTAAAAAAAAAAAAAAAAAAAAAAAAGAAGAAAAAAGAAACATTTTAAACTTGGGGTATCTAATTAGCATTCAGCCATGAACTGGATGCCAGGGAAGGGTTATCATTGCTTGAATGAAAATCCAGTTACAGACTGAAACTCACAGCTCTTATACTTGGATGTCCAAATATGGACTTTCTCACATTTGAAGGAGCCATTCCTATCTGGTTATCTTTTTTGTGTAGTTTATACATATTTCATTACTGTTATGTCCTTAATACAGCTACTTTATTTTATTAGTTTTGAACTTCCTACTATAAACATAGCAAGATCACATTCTGTATTGTTTTATTTATAATTTTACGTTTTATGATTTTGCAGTGTAGAGGGAGCTTACTAATAAACAAGTTTACCAAATTATCACTGATCCATAGTGAGGACTTGAAAAACGGTTTTCAACATATAAGTGATTTTATCATACTTGAAGTTGCTTCCTTGTGGCTGTTCCATTTCCTCTATCTCTAACAGAGAAAATTTTGGAAGCCCATTTCAGCTAAATTTATCTAATAATTGAAAACTCATGGGTGAGTGTCTTTTTCACCTATCATATTTCAGGCAAAAAAATTACTCAAATATTTGCTCTTGATTTGTCAGAAAGATTAAGCTATTTCTTATAACTTAGGCTAAATATATCTCACAGCTCAAATGCAAATTTCTGGCCAAAGAATATGGATCACTCAAGGAACACCCATTAGTTTATGCTCAAGAAGAAGTAGTGCAAACCCTCCAAATCCCTTGTCTGAAGTAAACTTTTCATCACATTTTTTTTTCAGTGAGGTTAATTTCGTAACTTGAGAGAAGTATCTTTAAGTTCTTATTGAGGGGAGAGACTACATAGTCTTTATCTTGTCAGCACTTAACATAACGCCGTGGATGAATACATTGTTCAATAAATGTATATCAAATCGAATTAGATTTTTAAAAAACAAGTGATCCAAAACCAAAATATCTCAGTGCTCCCACAAGATTCATATTTTTTTCAAAATGTCTTTTAGTTTATACCTCACATGGTTACATTTTTAATGAATATTCTATATTATTATTTATGTTCAGAAAGGTATATTTACCTATTAGTGTTTTAGGCTATATAAAGTTAAAAATAGATTAGGGAAAATAAAGGTGGGTTTTGTTTTGTTTTTTAACCACAGGGACAATTTCAGAATCTTTTCCCAGTTACCTAATGTTAATTGATCCCTGAAAATATTTTGGAACTCAGAGCAATTTTCATCAACTGAAATCTCCAGGAAAATATATTAGACACAATTAGTCATTAATTTCAAGTGCTAAATTGTAACCGACTACTATAACAAGGCACACAAGTACTGTTGTCCAGTACTCAGCAGGAGGGAAGGTGTGGTGAGATTCTGGCTTCATTTACCTCCCCCTTTCCCTGCTGCTCTCCTGAGACTCTTGTGAAGTAATTAAGAGTGAGAATAAAGAGGCATCATGAAAAACATACTTATTTTAATATTTGTGAATTGTTTCTATGACTCAGTAATAATTAAATAAAAATTAATGACTGAAAAAGTAGAAGGTATGAAAAAATTGACCAATAACACAAAAATTTTCTTCAATTTATTAAACAAAATCTTATTGGATACATGAAACCATTAACACATTTAGTTCCTAGAGAAGACTAAGAAAACTTTTATATGATTTTGTGAAATTTATCATCTTTTATTAATCATGTAATTCAATTCTGCAATCAACATATTCAGTGATAATGAACATTTTAGAGCTTGACTCTGGAAATGTTCATAATAAAACACTTTGAATACTCAATTATACAAATACGATACATACTTTACATTATATTTATCTCCTATTTTTTTCTATTGTTCCATTAGATTCAGTGCCATATTTGGTATTACTTTGAGGTGTATTTTCAAGATACAAAATACTCAGATACAAGTTTATACTGATTTACAGACACTAATGAATATTTAATTCCCAGATATTTAGATGCATTATAATATCATGTAATTTACATCGCAATAAGACAACAAAATGCAATTAAATTGAATATAAGAATCAACTGCCTATCTCTATCCCAGGCAGATAATAACATTTTTTAAAATGCTTATAAAGATGAGAATTTTAAATGTAAACTAATGAAACAGAATTTTCTCATAGCAGTATTGTAAACACCTAAGCAACAATTAATTTCACTACCTAAGTAGGAAATGTCTATATGTAAACTAAAATAATTGTATTTGAAACTACTTACATGCAAATATACAGATGGATGCATGGATGGATGGGTGAATAGATAGATGATGGTTTTGTTCATCAGCTTTACGGAATCAGAGGTAGAAATTTAGAAATACATTATTCTTGTTTCCCGAAAATTATTTTTGTTTTGTATTTGTATTTATATTAAGCTTCCATGATGATAATACTGGTAAATTATGTGTGATGATACTTCAGAAAAATGATAATACCATGTTCAATATTTATTATGCACCAAACTGTGGTCAAGCACTGACTCTGGAATAAAGTCCTAGGGTGGACAGACAATAAACAAAATAGTTGATATCTATAACACGTGCTGTGGCAGTGGGGAAGGAAGTAGGGGTGGGGGCAATTTTAATTTTTGTGGTCATGGAGTCCTCACTAAGAAGTTGAGATTTTGATACCACTCTAAAGGCTCTAGTCATGCAGATGTGAATATATTGCCAAGGACTGTAACAGGCAGAGAGCACCAGGACAGCACCAAGGCCCCAAGGAGTGTACCCAGCATGATAAGGGAGTGGCTGTGGTCTGATCAGGAGTGAGGGGATGAGTAGCAGGACGCTAGGGCCGGGCACAGGAGAGACAGAATGGGATCAGACCATGGTGGCCTTTCACCGGAGACCTGAGCCCCTGGAGGGCTTTGGGCAGAGAAGCGATGTGACCTGGCCAGCGTAACAGGGGACACTCTGGCTGTCGGTGATGGGAATAGACCACAGAGAGGCAAGCGTGGGTAGAAACAGGGGCATATTAAAATAGATGGGTGTGTTTTGAAGACAGAGCTAGCAGGTTTGCTAATGGATTGAATATATGAGAGAATTAGAAGACTCAAGGAAGACTACAATTTTGGATTAAAGCAACTAGAAGGAAGAAATTGCTATCAACTGAGACAGGGAAGACTGAAGAGATCAGTTTATTTTTTCCTATTTTTGAGGATTAGGGTAACACTGGAGCTCATTTTCAGACCTGTTAAATTTGAGATACGTATTGGTGGCAAGGACAAGAATGCAATTAAGTAAATGACTTTGGAGTCTTACGAGAGGACAAGGTTGGAGTTACCAGTTTGAGAGAGTATGTAGACATACCAGTATGTAGACAATTTTAAAGCCATGCGGCTGAATAAGATCTTCACAGAGGAAAACACAGAAAAGAAATTCAAGGACCGGACTAGAGACACTCAAAACATATAAAGTCTGAGAAACACAGAGGAACCAGCAAAGGAGACTGAGAAAGAGTGGCCAGTGAGGCAGGAAGAAAGCTAGAGGAGGCTGGGACCATAGACACTGAGTGAGGAAGGGAAGACCTGCCCACCTATGTCATGGAGACTGCAAACGACATAGATGACATGCAGACTGCAGAATAACCACAGGAGACAGCAATGCTGAGGCCATTTGTGAGCTTCACAATTTTTGTGGCGTGGTGGGGGTATAAGCCTGATTGGACTGGGTTAAAGAGAAAAGGAAGTAGAGGAAGTGGAAAGTGGACGGACAGCTTGCAAGGATTTTGCTGAGCAGAGGGGCAGATAATTGGAACCAAGAGAAGAAAGTGGAGTCCATTGAGGGTTCGTCTCTACATGGGAGAAATGACAACACGTTTGCATGCTGAGGGGAATGACCTGGGAGAGAGCTGGGAAAGATGATGGGAAGGGTGGGAAGGGCTACAGGGAGCAGTGCTTTTGCCATATTTTGGTGTTCCTGCATAGCGGGTGGCTGTAAACAGCAGCGTGAGTAGTTCAGAAACAGGTGACAAGCATAATACAGGAAAGCAGGTGCTGGGGACGCAAGTGTGTGGTGGAGGGAGCTGGTGGAAGGCTTCTCCCGATGGCTTCTGTTTTATCAGTGGCATAGGTCATCAGATGGACGTAGGATGGGGAAGGGTACAGAAGATTTGATGAGCAAATGGAGGGCATGAAACAGCCATCTTGTGAGTATGAAAAGGAATGTATCAGGAAAATGTGGTACGATTTCTGAGCATCGTTAACCTGCTTGACATGAGCCTTTATGACTTTAAAGTGGGCATATTAGCATGGCAGCCTCTTGCTACTATAGTACATGGTGTGTTTAATTTATAGGTCAGATGCCCAGCCCTAGGGAGGAAGCCAATAGCTAATCTGGCCATATGGTTCCTCAGGCCTAATGCTGGTAAAAAGATTGCCTTTTACTATGGGTGGTATCACCAAGACTGACGGAAATTCCAGTGTTTTGTGGGATGTGGGGATGTGGGGAGATTCTCATTATTCCAGTGACTTGAGCACTGACTCTGTCTTATTTATTAAGGGCTATAGGCACGGAGAATACAGGAGTGAACAAATAACGTGAGAGGGTTAAAACCAATATACCTTTAGAAACCCTAAATATTGTATATCTAAAAGGTGGACTGTGGTCCCAGAAGGAAGGTCTAAAGAAAAGAAGGACCAAAAAGGAGAAATGGTGAACAAAGACACTGATAAACTTGCACCACAAAAACTCCCAAAACGTTCATATAAAATAGTTACAAAAAGGTTTAATTGTGATGGGGAACAAAAATAGAATGAAAATTGTGCATAACAATGGAATATTAATTGAGAGGAGGCTGATCAGTGTTAATTGTTCTAAGTTCTTAGTACTGTTTGGGATGGGTTAAGATACCAACTTTAGATTTATTTAGTTAAGTATGTAGGAAAATTTTCAAGTAAAACCACAGAAATAAAGATGAGTATTATTTCCAAACCAGTAGACAAAAGGAAATAAAAGGGTAGGAAAAAAACTAAAAACAAATGAGTAATTTGAGAATCTACCTCCCCTTTCTAAGTAGGTTACAAAAGAGAAAAAAGAAGCACAGATAAAGTGAAACAAGTGGAAGATAAAAAGAAAGCTTGCATTAAACAAATTCAGATATAGCGGTGATCACACAAATTGAGAGTAGGCTAAGCAAAATGAAAAATCTGAGGTTTTTTAGAAAGGATTAAATAAGACCACTGTACACTATTGTCAAGACATGGCTAAACAGCTGAAGAGAATGGACACAAACGGATGCTTCCATAATAGACAAAGCTGAGCAGCAATATTATCATTAATAATAAAATATCATAATCGTGAAGGTGAAAAGCATTCTTACATGTAGGAATATGAAGAATTTAAATGACCAGGAGGAATTTTCCACTCAAAGACCCCTAAGAAAACAAGCTCCACAGATACGCAGCAGATAATGGAAGACAGACAAAGAGAAACGGACACATTTGCCATCTTGCTGGGAAACTCTGACATACTTCTCTTGGCCATAGATAACAGAAAAATATTAGTGAACACATAGGAGTGTGAATCACACAATTCCAAAATTTGGTTAAACAGAAATGTATCATACCCTGAAACTGACTATTAGAAAATATGTGTTATTTCAGGTGTACATTAACAAAATGTGACCATAAATTAAATTACAAAGTAAACTTCAATACATTTCAAAAAATGCATAACACAGAGACTACATTATGTGACTGCAATTAAATTTGAAATTGTCATAAAAGATAAGGAAAACATTTTCATATGATTGTAAATGTCAGAACAATTCTGCTTAATTTATGGATCAAAGAATAAATCAAAATGGGAATTAAAATGAATCAAACATTGAAAGATAATTCAAAGACTATGAATTAAAACTGGTAGTCTCCATACAGGAAAGCAAAAAGAAAATTATTCTTTTTCAACCCAGTCTGACAACCCATACCTTTTCATTGTAAGGCTTAGTCAACTTATACTTAATGTAACTCTTGTTACGGTTGGATTTAAGTTCACTATACTACTCTTTGGTTTCTGTTTGTCCCACATGTTTCTTGTTTTTGTTTTGTGGTCCTTTAGCTACAATTCTTTGTATTGTTATTATATATTTTTGGAAATTATTCTAGGGATTGCCATATGCAGCCTTAAATTATTATAGTTTATACAGTTAATATTGTGCTGTAGCATGTAACATATGAAAACTTTGCATCTGTATACATGCATTTATCTGGTATTTGTATTCTTGTTACTATGTATGATATATTCAGGCACACCTCATTTTATTGTGCTTTGCTTTACTGAATTTCACAGATACTGCATTTTTTACAAATTGAAGGTTTGTGGCAACCCTGCATCAAGCAACTCATTTAGTTACATTTTTCCAACATTTTGTGCCCACTTCATGTCTGTGTCCTACTTTGATAATTCTCACAGCATTTCAAACTTTTAAATTATCATCTGTTATGGGGATCTTTGTTCAGTGATCTTTGGTGTTACTATTGTAACTGTTTTGGGACACCACAAACTGCATCCATATAAGACAGCAAATGTTCAATAAATGATGTGTGTGTGTTCTAACTGCTCTGATGACAGTCTGTTCCCCCATTTCTCTCTCTCTCTCTTCTTCTCTTCAGGCCTCCTTATTCCCTAGGACACAACAATATTGAAATCAGGCCAATTGATAACCCCACAGTGGCCTCTTAAGTGTTCACGTGAGAAGAGTTGTATGTCTCTCACTTTAAATCAAAAACTAGACATGATTAAGCTTAATGAGGAGGGCACATCAAAAGCCAAAATAGGATGAAAACTGGGCCTCTTGCACCAAGCGGTTAGTGAAGTTGTGAATACAGAGGAAAAGTTCAACTCCAGGGAACACAGGAATGATGAGAAAGAAACACAGCTTCATTACTGCTGTAACTTTTAGTGGCCTGGACAGAAGATCAAACCAGGCACAGCATTCCTTTAATCCAAAGCCTAATCCACAGCAAAGTCCTAACTGTCTTCAATTCTACGAAGGCTGAGAGAGGTGAGGAAGCTGCAGAAGAAAAGTCTGAAGCTAGCAGAGGTCAGTTCATGAGATAAGGAAATAAGCCATCTCCATAACATAACAGTGCAAGGTAAAGCAGCAAGTGCTGGTGGAGAAGCTGTAGCAAGTTCTCCAGAGACCTAGTAATGATCATTGATGAAGGTGGCCACATTGAACAACAGATTCACGATGTAGACAAAACAACCTCCTATTGAAAGAAGATGCCATCTACGACTTTCTTAGTGAGGAGGAGAAGCGAATGCCGACTTCAAAGCTTCAAGGAACAGGCTAACTCTCTTGGTAGGGGCAAATGTAGTGGAAGCCAGTGTTCACTTACCATTCTGAAAATCCTAGGGCCCTTTAGAATCATGCTGCAGCTACTCTTCCTGTGCTTTATAAATGGAACAGCATAGTCTGGATGACAGCACATCTCTTTACAGCCCAGTTTACTGAATATTTTCAGCCCACTGTTGAGACCTACTGCTCAGAAAAAAAAAATTTCTTTCAAAATATTTCTGCTCACTGACAAAGCACCTAGTAACTTGAGTTCTTTTTTTCCAGTGTATTTTATTTATCTTTTTAATTTTAGATTTAATGAATACATGTACATATTTGTTATATGGGTATATTGTGTAATGCTGGGGATTGGGCATCTGGTGTAACTGTCACTCAGATACTGAGCATTGTATTCAATAGGTAATCTTTCAAACCTCACCCCTCTACCCCTCTATTCCATCCCCCCTTTTGTAGTTCTGACTGTCTATTATTTCCATCGCTATATCCATGTGTACCCATTGTTTAGCTCCCACTTATAAGTAAGAACATAGAATATTTGATTTTTTGCTTCTGAGTCAGTTCTCAGAAGGACTCCATCCTTGTTGCTGCAAAAGATATATTTTATTTTTTACAGCTGTGTGGTATTCCATGGTATGTATGTGTGTGTGTATATATGTATCTTATTTATCTGGTCATCTGTTGATGAGGCACTTAGGTTGGTTCTGTGACTTTGCTATTGTGAATAGTGCTTCAATACACAAGTATAGCTGTCTTTTTATATAATGATTTTTTTTTTCATTTGGGTAGATACCCAGTGGTGGGATTTGCTGGGTTGAATGGAAACTCTATTTTTAGTTCCTTGAGATATTTCCATAGTGTTTTCCGGGGAGATTGAACCAATCTACATTCTCACTAAGAGTGTGCAAGTTTTCCCTTTGTCTGCATCTGGTTAATAGTAGCCATCCTGACTGGTGTAAAGTGATACCTCAATGTGGTTTTAATTTGCATTTCCCTGATGATTAGTGATGTTGAGCATTTTTTCATGTGTTTGTTAGCTGCTTTTATATCTTCTTTTGAGAAATGTCTGTTTATGTCCTTTGCCCACCTTTTAATGGGATTGTTTTTTCTGGTTGAGTTGTTTGAGTTTCCTGTAGATTCTGGATGTTAGTCTTGTTGAAGACATAATTTGCAATTATTTTCTCCTGTTCTGCATATTAGTTTACTCTGTTGATTATTTTGTTGCCGTACAGAAGCTTTTTAGTTTAGTTAATTCTGATCTATCTTTTTTATTTTTCTTGCATTTGCTTTGGAGCCTTTGTCATAAATTTTTTGTTTAGACTCACATCTAGAGGAGTTTTTCGTAGGTTTTCTTCTAGGAATTTTATAGTTTTAAGTTTTACATTTATGTCTTTAATTTATCTTGAGTTAATTATTGTATATGGTGAGAGATAGTGGTCCAGTTTTATTTATCTGCATGTGGCTAGTTAATTTTCCCAGTACCATTTGCTGAATAGGGTGTCTTTTTTATTGTTTATTTTTTCAACTCTGTCGAAGATCACTTAATTGTAGGTATGTAGCTTTATTTCTGGGTTTTCTATTCCATTCCATTGCTCTATGTATCTATTTTATACCCAAATCATGCTGTTTTAGTTACTATAGGCTAGTATTATAATTTGATGTCAGACAGTGTGATGCCACGAGATTTGTTCTTTTTGTTTAGGACTGCTTTGGTTATTATGACTCTTTTTTGTTCCATATGAACTTTAGGATCTTTTTCTCAATTCTGTGAAAAATGACATTGGTAATTTGATACGAATTGAATTGGATCTATATATTGCTTTGGGCCATCTGGGCACTTTAATGATCTGAGAGTTCTGATAGCGATGTACAAGGAGATTAATGTGTTTTCTTGCCTGCTAATACAATTCCATTCTGTAGCCCATGGATCAAGGAGTAATTTTGACTTTCAAGTCTTATTATTTGAGAAATACATTTCATAAGGCTGTAGCTGCCATAGATAATGATTCCGCTGATGGATCTGGGAAAAGTAAATTGAAAACCTTCTGGAAAGGATTCACCATTCTAAATGCCACTAAGAGCATTCATGACTCATGGGAGGAGGTCAAAATATCAACATTAATAGCAGTTTGGAAGAAGTTGATTCCTAAACTCATGGATGATATTGAAGTTCAAGACTAAAGTGGAGAAAGTATCTGCAGATGTGGTGGGAATAGCAAGAGAACTAGAATTAGAAGTCGATGTGACTGAATTGCTACAATTTCATGATAAAACTTGAAGTTGTTTGTTATGTGCGAGCAAAGAAAGTGGTTTCCTGAGATGGAAATGACTCCTGGTGATGATGCTGTGAACATTGTTGAAATGACAACAAAGGATTTAGAATATTATATAAACTTAATTGATACAGCAGTAGCAGTGTATGAGATTATTGATGCCAATTTTGAAAGAAGTTCTACTCTAGGTAAAATGCCGTCAAACAGCATCACATGCTACAAAGAAATCTTTCATGAAAGGAAGAATTGCTGTGGCAAACTTCATTGTTGTCTTGTTTCTTAAAATTGCCACTGCCACCTCAAACTTTAGCAACCACCACCCTGATCAGTCAGCAGCTATCGACATTGAGACAAGACCCTTTACCAGCAAAGTGATTACAACTCTCTGAAGGCTCAGATGATTATTAGCATTTTTTAGCAATTAAGTATTTTTAAATTAATACATATAGATTGTGTTTTTTAGACATAATGCTCTCACACACATAATAGACAGCAGTATAGTGTAAAGATAATTTTTATATGCACCAGGAAACTAAAAATTATTTGGCTCACTTTACTGTGATATTCTTATTGAGGTGGGCTGGAACTGAACCTGCAATATCTCTAAAATATGCCTGTATTGGTTACAAACTCCAACAAACACTACTACAATTTTTGTTTAAAAAGTCATGTATATTTTATTCTTATTATTAGTATTATTATGTAGAGACAGGATCCAGCTGGAGTGCAGTGATGATCATGGCTCACTGCAACCTCGACCTCCTAGGCTCTAATGATCCTTCCACTTCAGACTCATGCGTAGTTGGCACTATAGGCATGTACAATACAGTATTGTTAATGATAGTCACCGTGCTGTGCATAAACATAGTTGAGAGATCAGCCAAAGAAAAAGTTCAGATGAAGTTCACATGTGTATTTGAGGGGCTCCCACCTTTGCTGCTCCTCTCTTCTGGAATTTTATACCTTATTTTCAGGCTCCTATAACAGCCCCAGAGTCAGACCTCTAACTGCTATCTGATTTTTCAAGCTTGTAAACTGTGGCTATCTTCTTAAATCCTGGCTGTCCCATATGATGTGGACAAGGTGGTGCCCTCAGGCAAAAAACCACACACATGCAAATATCACCCAGTATAGTCCGCCTCTTTCAAGGGTTGTTTTCCCTCCGTTGTCTACCCAATATTGGCCATTTGCCAGTGGCTTCAAATATTTTAAAAATAGTATTAAAGTAGTTTTTTTTCCCCTATGGTAGGTTATTCTGATAGTAGTTACTCTGACATCATTCTATACTTTCTAATAGCACATATTAGGTGCTCAAAATTGCAATTAGTAGGTACGTGACTCTTTAAATGGTTTATATATTGTTAAATATTGACAGCTACCTTAAGTATTTCTTAAAAATAATAGCTGACTACTATTTTAAGTTTTCAGATAAGGCCATAGTTTGAAATAGATCAAAAAGTCAAAGTAGGGGTATATTTTGGATAACTTTGAAACTGAAGTGGGTTTAATAGAAAAATGTTCTAGCTTGATGAAGTAAATAGCCATACTATAAACATTTCAGTGTGTTGGGAGAAAAACTGACACTCTAGATGCTCATAAAATTCCACCCAAGGAGGAAATGTGAATTTAATAAAAAGTGAGGAAATGAGTTTATCTCCCTTTATCTGCCTATTTATGATAGTGGATAAGAAAAACACATTCTTAAGACCTGAAGTGAGGTATATAGAATGGATAATTTAATAAAAATTTGCATAATATTCTCTAGTGGGGGTTTTCCTTTTATTTCATTTTGAAATTACTTATGATTATCGATTATTAAATTTATTTATAGCTCCTATTTATAAATTAAGTTTTCTGTCTGTAATTTATGTTGCTTTTGTATCTGTTTATACAAACCCCAAAGTGCTTGTGATTTATTTGTTTATCTTAAGGATGGAATGAAAAGGCTTACTGTACCTTTAAAGACCATAAATAATCTTGACATTGTTCTCTAGGACAGTGTGGAGAGCGGTGCTGTCTGAGGCTTTCACACTGTGAAGAGTTTCATCCTATTCATAAAGCACTGGGCTGCTTGGTGGCAGTATCAGATCCCTGACACCAGACAGCAGAGCTAGTGTGATGAAAAGCCACAGCCCTCATTTTGAGGGCTATTCTTCTTATTATTCTTAGTCTGAAACCATGCCCAAGAATATGGAGGCTCCAAAACTGTTATAGGTGGACTTCTCAAATCCAAGCAGCGGCCGCCCACCAACTGCCAATGGTTTCTTCTACTTTGCTGTGCAAAGGTGGCACGGGCCCACCTCTTTGGCATGGATTTGCCTGAGTCTGCTCAGAGATCCCCACAGTGTCCCTCTCCAATAGGAGAAAACGGCAGACACCTTTCCTAAGGAGATGGAGGAGCCAAAAATTATTCTAAATGCCCCAGTCTCAACCCTCAGACTATTTGTCACTGATTATATAAAATGGAACAGAGGGCAGGGTGCGGTGGCTCGCGCCTGTAATCCCAGCACTTTGGGAGGCCGAGGTGGGTGGATTACTAGGTCAGGAGATCGAGACCATCCTGGCTAACACAGTGAAACCCCGTCTCTACTAAAAATACAAAAAATTAGCCTGGCGTGGTGGTGGGTGCCTGTAATCCCAGCTACACGGGAGGCTGAGGCAGGACAATCACTTGAACTCAGGAGGCAGAGGTTGCAGTGAGCAGAGATTGTGCCACTGAACTCCAGCCTGGGCAACAAAAGGAGACTCCATCTTTAAAAAAAAAAAAAAAAAAAAAAGAAAGAAAGAAAAAGAAAAAAAAGGAACAGAGACACAGATACCCTGGGCATAGGAATAATGAACTTTCACAATGTCAAAAAATGAAAGAAAACACCTCCCCTGAGGGAGCATCCACAACATAGCAAAGTGTTTCACTTTGGGCACAAAATTATTGAAACCTTATCATGTTATTTTTGAAATATCTGAAATCTCCTTGGATAACCACAACTCTGTCAATCCTATTCTGTTATGCTTTGATTGCACTGATTTTTCTGAAGGTTGGGTTTTTATTGTGATGGCAGTGGGGAGAGAAAGAAGCTATTGATAGCAAAGGTATAGTGTAATCTGTAGCACTAAACAAATATCAGGACATATCATTCAGTAAAGAATGTGTATGCCACTTCTAAGTATAAAAATAAATCTTGGCAGATGAGGCTTGAGTATCAAAATATTGGAATTTCCAAGATAATATTATAGTTTATGGGGCCAATAATATAAAAAAGTATTTCAGAAAACTCAGGGTCACATCGGCGTGTTCACAGCACAGAGTCACCATAGGTGTGGTGTACAGGGCAACAGTTTATTGAAGAACTGCTTCCAGGTTTATTGAAGAACTGCTTCCAGGTTTTCTCTGAATGGCTTACAAACAGCATGGAGCCAAAAAGACGCGGTGAGACTGCTGTGATTGTGACAATGGACAAGGCTCACAGAAACTCTTTTATAGTCACTGTCGCTGTATAAAACTACCCAGTGCGACTTGCCTGGGAAAACATTGGTTCAAAACCAATGAAGCAAAGATTCTGTTGTATTATATTCTATGAAAATGAAATAAATCAGCAAAATAAAATCATAGTGTACATCTAATGTGTGTTTTCTCCATATACGCAGTTCTGTCCCCAAATTGTGGGGTTAAATGGCATGGAAGAGAAAAACGGAAAAGACTTCTGTGAACTGAACCAGCGTTCTCAAGGGCCTGCAGTGTCGAGGTGATTGGAAGGCCCCTTCTCACCATGTCGGGGTGCCAAGTGACGCCTTGTAGGTAATAAATCTCTGATTTTGATTTTAAAGTCCTACCGGGCAGGATAATTCTTTTTGTATTGTTCCTAGAGCAGCGCTATGAGCATTTGAACATTTAATCAGTGCTACTTGATAATGAATATAAGGTTTAACAGCACAGAATCAAATTGGTCCTGAGAGAAAAAGATCTGACTCTTAGAACTAAGTGCTTTCTTCTGAGTTGCTGCAGAGCGTCTTCCCCAGCTCATCAGTGTGAAACATCCTCAGGTGAAGAGCCACTTTCACACACCTTGAACCATCCCCAAGGTCAGGCCCAGGGACGGCTAAGAACAGAACACAGATTACATGGTCCACTTCACCGAAAAACCTAGGAAACCAACAGTGATTCTTAAAGGGTCACTCGTACATGAGGCCATTTTGCAGGAAGGTCATGCTGCCCCCAAACTGCCAGAGACCGAGAAGCACTCAAGGCCCAGAGGTCCTTAAAACGACTTGAGAGACTGATGAAAAGATAATTCACCTCTACTATCTAGGACACAGCTCCTTTTCCTACGTGAGCGAATACAGTAAGCACTGCCTCTTCACTCATCAGCATCGCATTTCCAAGTGCAGGCAAGGCCCTGACGAAGCGGTCAGGGCCCAGGGCAGCCGCACGGGCTGGGAGGCAGGGCTGCGAGGTCCCGGGCAGGATTCCTAGGGCCGGTTCCAACTCTGGCTTTGTCTTCCTTGTTTCCTGCCCCAACCTATTTTCAAATTCGACTAATTCTGTGAGCTACCCAATATCCTAACAGTGTTTTTCTTTTTACTATAAGTTAACCGGAGTCCATTTCTAGTTTTTCCTTTTTTTTTTTTAATGCAAGAACCTTAAGATATGAGTGATTCATAAATGTCTTCACTATCAAGGTATATTGACAAATAGAATAATTCAATTTGGAACAGAATTTATTAAATGATACCATTTTGTTTAAATATATTAATATACACATGGCAAAATAGAAAAATGGATACTAAACATTTCATAAGGTATGCATGACACCTTTGGAGAATAGAATTATAGGTTTCTTTCTTTTACCTCCTTATATATTTCTGTGTTTTCATTTTTTAACTAAACTATATTACTACGAAATAAGAAATTGAAATACTCATTACTAGAAAAGTTCATCAAAGAATCTATATTTTCACAACCCTTCTAATCCACATGCTCTTGTCGCTTCAGCTATTAGATACAGTTGCGTTTCCACCCAGAGCAGTAGCACATTAAAGACCAGCGCCCAGCTGCGATGAGGAGGAGCAGTGGCAGAGCTCCTTACGATCAGGAGGTCACAGGTAACAACAGAGGTTGTGCATGGCTATTTGCTAAAGAGAATTAGAAGTAGAAATTTAGCATGTTTTGTAGAGGGGTGGGGGAATGGGGGGGATGGAGGGGGAGAGAGAGAGAGAGATTGAGAGAGAGAGAGATCAGCCTAAGACCAATAATTCAAATTCACCTAAAAAACTAACTAGCAGACATTGAGCTCTACTAACTGTCAGGTACTGCAATAGATAGTTTTTACTTCCTTGTTTTTCCATTAACTCTTCTTTTAAAATTTTTTGGTTGGTTAATTAATTTTTGTGTGTATCAATGAAAAAATATATTGAATTTCGCCAGCTCTTAAGTGCAGAACTAAGACTTAACCCCATGATCTCTGACTCCAAGTTCATTGTTTCTTTTGCTCAGTCTACACATGCAAGGATTTAGTGAACTATATGTGAAATTTACAAGGGACCCTCTGGTTTGGGATCAAACACAAATTCTCTAACATCTGGGCTGTTGCATCCAGGAGAGATTTTGGCAGTAGATAATTCGGCAGCTGCCAGGCAGCTCCCACCTTCAGCTAAAGCAACTCACAGCCTCCTGCTCAGTGCTGTCTTGACTCTCCAGCCTTGTGAGGTTTACGGGCTCTTCTGCAACAGAGAGACGTGTTCTCCCATTATCCAAACCCTTCAGGAAAGAGTGGTTCACAGTTTGGTTGAAAGAAGGAGCTCAGGGTTTCAATTTCGTAGAACTCATACCTCGGGCTCTGGAATTCCTCATATTGTTCTCATCCTTCCACATTAGGAAGAAGCCTCAGTATAAGGTGGAATTATTGGAGGTTGATTAAATACTCCTATTATTAGTAGGGCACATTACTTAAGTATGTTGTGTTTGATGTTTTGTTTTTAGGTTCAATGATAGATGGGCACTTCCATTCCTATCTAGTCTTGTTTATGACCAGGAGACACCATTTACAAGATGACTTAGCTCAAGCTGGAGCCATCTCTGCCACTAAAGAGAGCTAGCTGGTGTCCATGGATGGATTTCGCTACAAGAGCTTAGTGACTGTACTCTCTCAGTTCTGAGGGACAAGAGAGAACTCAAGTAGAGCACCCGAGTCCCACACACCGTCCTCCCTGCCCCTTTGTGGAACAGAAGTCCTGCTTTCTCTTGATGATAGTGTCAGTTACATTTGCCGAGTTGGTGATTTTTTTGCTCAGCTGCTACTTCCTAGTGAACCCAAAGTGGCTTGGAACCCAAAGTGGCCAAGCAGCAATCACAACTTAAAGCTAAATAGGACTCTTGTGTCTTCTGATGAAAGTGTTACCCTTTGAGGACAAGGATCTCTAACCCTATAGAGCCCAGAGTCGCCAGAATGGAAAACCCGAAGTCTCCTAGTGCCTACAGAGAATGATGGTAAGCAAGTTCACCTCTGATTCCACTCCTGGCTTGTCTGACCTATGTATTGTTCCTATTTGGGACACAGTGCTATCTAAAGTCTTTGCTGCAATACGGATGCTGCATGCTGGAGGATTGTGACCCATCTTTATAAAACATCACTGCTGAGCTGGTGCTTCAGCTTTACTGTTAGCTGGCCTTCTAATGTTCTATTGTCCCTGCAGCTTTCAGGGGCATATTGTGTAATATGAAAGATGGATCGCATGCCATCCTGCTTTCAAATGCCCTTTGCTATGAAGTGGATCCACTTATCTGATATAATGCTGTGTGGAATCCTGTGACAGTGGATCAAACACTCTGTAAGCCCTTGGAGTAGGAAAGGCAAACCCAAACATGGAATATATGTCTACTTCTGTGAGAATGCATTCTTTCTCTTTCCATAGTAAAACAGATCCTTTTCTCTAAGTGGCCATTTGGTCATCTTCAGAGATGGTGCCATCTTGGGTACCTTGTGTGGGTCTCTATTGCTGGCAAGTTGGACATTTGGTGAAGAAATAGCTTGACCAGACTTGGTGAGCAGAAGCCCATACATCGCCTCCGTTTATTTCACTGTGATCACTTTGTAGTTGTGCTCTTTGTGCCAGGGCTGGAGTGGCCGCTGATGGAGGCTCATTGATGTCCATTAACCAAGTTATTCTGTCTACTTGGGGTCTAGTGTCATTTGTATGTAGATGTTCTCTTGTAGGTGTTAATGTGTGATCTTCATACTTAGTGTTCATGCCCATTTGGCCACCTACATGCCTCTATCTCAGACATCTTCATCCTTGATAATTTAGATGTCTTCTTCCAGGTTTCTGAACAGCTTGGCCAGGCCATCTGCCACTGTTCATGAATCTGTATATAATCTACCATTGAGCCACTTTTCTGCCTGAAACTCTGCCCACTGTGGGAATTTTTCCTCACCACAGTGTTTTAAGGCTATGCCTATGTCATGCTGTAATGGGTAGCTCCTCTTTAATTTTGGATTGTATCCACGCTCCAAGTCAACTCATTTATAATTCAACGTTGGATTTTCTTTTTCCTCCCATCAGATATTTACAAGAAATTTCCCTCTCCCGCCACAGGGACGTAAGTATGACATGAGAGAGAGGTGCTGATGATGAGGGAAAACATGGAAATCTGGGATGCCTGGTTGTGCAATTTGCTTGTACTTGCTAGTTCTGCTCATGTTCGATCCGAATGTATCATTTTCATCCAATGATGGAGTTTTTTCTGGGTCCACCTGACCCAGTTCATGAAGGACAGTTCCAGACATGCTACACTTGATGTACCATGGTCAGGTTCTCTTACTGTAGCAGGGCCCAATAATATGCCAGGAATTGTTTCTCCAAGGGTATCCTTTTCCACTACAGACGGCTTGGCAATGCTCCACACCTCTGGGGGCCTGAGCTGTGATTTCCTCACGGGGCTTGCCATATATTCCACATGGCGTATTTTCCTACTGCAGAAAACCCTAATTTTATAGGGGCTTCTGAGCTGAGTGGCCCAGGTGGCAGGGCTGCATGCACCAAAGTCTGGATGTGATGCAGAACTCTTTCTTGCCTGTGTCCACTTTAAGCTGGCAGCCCTTTTTGTCAGTAATAAATGGGCCAGATCCGTACGCTCAGGTGTGGATTATGTGACCTCCAAAACCCAAAGAGACTTAAATTTCTTCATGGGGTGCAAGATGAAATAATTTATCTTTTAATATTCATGGCATGCCTGTGACCGCTGCTTAAAATTTTTACTGATGTCAAAAGAATTCTGAATATTCATATGGTTCATCTCTCACCCTCTGAAGCCCGTATGTCCAAACAAGGCCTCCAACACGCTAGCCTCTTCTTGCATATCTGCTCTGACTAACGTGATATGGTAGATAAATGTGATAATCTGTGGGTTATCCTGACAGTTCAGATCACTGCAGATTATGTTATGACAGGGGAAGGGAGAATTAACATTGTCCCAGGCAAAACTGTAAACAGACACTTTTGTACATTACATGTGAATGCAAACTGTTTTGGATTCTCTTTTCTGATAGAAATAGGAAAACAATCATTGGCCAAATCAAGGTCACATAACATGGACTTCAGGTCCTATTAGTCAGTTCTAGTAAAGATATAAGATCAAGCATGGAGGCTGCAATTCAGACCACGATGTGTCATCTTCAGGATCCTCTGGTTTCTAGAGGAGCCAGACTGTTGAGTTAAATAGAGATATGAGAATTATCCTTCAGATCTCATGGGAGGCACTAATTTCTATTCTCCCCCTCCTCACCCTGAGGTGCAATACTAATTTACTAGTTTGGCTGTATAGGAGACTAGTTTCAGGGACATTTGCCTAGTCTTCCCACAATCATTGTTCTTATTCTGTAGGCAAAGGATCCAATATGGGACTGTAACTAATACCAAATATGTCTATTCCAATTATATATTTGAGGGCTGGAAAAAATGCTCTTGAGTGGGTTAGCAGACCATGTGGACCCACCGTGAGGCTGGTGTTGAACAGAATATCATTTTCTCCCTGCCCCTCGTATTACCTCACACTAGCAAAGGGACTCTAATGCTCTTTCAGGTCTCCAGGCATTAATATCAACTCAGGCTTTGTTACCAGCATTCCTCATTTTTAACGTCCATTCTCCAGTGTGAAGTAAGCTGAGTTAATGGCCCTAGGTTCTTCTGGGGAAGGACTGAGAGAACCGTTCCTTGTAACCACTTGCCATGGTGTTACAGGGTCCTTCCTCCTGCAGACCTCATTCCTCTTCAGTCAAGGGGTTCTAAGTCTGAAAACTGGCTCTGGTCCAGAAGTAAGACACAAGAAGCTGTCTATCCCTGTAGATGGCAGAGAGCTGGAGACTCTCTCAAATCAGCACCTCAGCAGGGAAGGCATTACGGCCTTCCTTGAAGGGAGATCTGGTGGTGGATTGTTTTGCTACTACACACTCTCATTTATTTTAAAAACAAAATTCTCATCGGGAAAACACATTAGTCTAAAGAAACTTCAATCAATGCTAGTTTTAGATAATTATAGGAGGAGCCTGTCAGATTTAGTGAAAAAGGAGACAGAGGTTGCTCACATCTTAGTGATTACGCCTGAGTGCGGCCTCACTATTGCACTATTGCAGATGTTAGACAGCACTGTCAAAACACCTTGAAAGACAACCCTTAAAAGCAATAACAAAAGTGGTTACGTTGTGAGATCAAAATTAGATACATACAAAATTTAAAAAAAAAGAAAACCAAAACCATTTTAGTGCTATAGGAATTGACAGTCAAGGATTATAACCAAATATTCAGTGGCAACATCGTACAGTGATTCAAAAATTTCGATATCTCAAGAAACTGAAATGTAAGTGATGATCTTGGACCGTAGGGAAAGTGTGAGCTGATTCAAGAAGTGAAACTAGCAATGATCAAGTCTCCAATGTTAGAGGTGCAGACGAACAAGATGGCTAAGGGGTTTCTCCCTCCCTTGGTCCCAAGTGTGTCAGGCTCATGGTGTGGGTCTCTCCTGATCCCATGATCCATGGAAAGGCCTACAGTGTTCTCCCGGTGATCCTCTTGTGGCACTAAGCGTGGAACCACGTGACAGATTTCCTTGAAATAGCCAATGCTGTTCTTCGCTATAGCTAATCCAATCTATGCAGAATCATATTTTAACTCAAATAGGGGGAGTCACAAAGGAGAAAATCTTGTATAGGAGAAATACTCAGAAACATGGAGAAGACAAAGAGGAGAATGGAGCAGCAGAAAACTTGACTTTAGAATTAGCAAAAATGTAGAAGAATAAAAATTCTCTGTGTGTGTGTGTGCGTGTATAATATTGCTTAGAGATAAATGCATTTTGCTATTTTTGGCACTTTATTTTATTTTATGCTTTGGGGCTTTGTAGACAGCTTTAGGAAATCTCATTTGGTGGACAGTTGGCCTATTTCCTAAAGTTTATCAGAATCCTATTATACTTTAGTTCTCTCCTAAAGCATTTACTCTTGGCTGTGGATTGTCCACAGATTCAATTAGCACACTCTCAACTCAATTTACCAAGTATTTAGTAGCAAGACTGAGCAGAATGAGATTGAAAAGGGATTTCTCTAACACACAAGTTGTAGTTAGGCTACTAAGAATAACTGTAATTCATATTCTAAAATCTTCCCCTTAAGATTGGGATAAAATCAGAACCATTATTGTAACAGCAATAACAATAACCGACATTAATATAGCACACGTATTTCTACAAAACTGGTTCACAGCCATCATTTTTGTTACTCTTTTCAATAACCCTTTGAGGGCAACTAAGCATTACCAAATACATTCTTGATACAATATTGATCTGACTGGGGAAAATGTGAAAACAACCATTTATCTTTGTAATACTGATAAGAAAGCCTAAAATGGCTTGGGCAGTTTGTAATGCACTAAAGTTTATATTTTGCTCAATATTTTAGCATAGCCTTTTAACCCAGTTCCATAATAACAAACCATGCTTTTCTTGTCTCAAAGTATTTATCCTCATCTATCTGTCATCTAACAAACCACTGGCTGTTGTTTTCACAAATACGAAGGGGAAAATAGCAATCATCATTTACATTTTCTAATAGTAGATATCTATCCATGCATGCAACAAAGGAGTGCGGAATCACGCTGCCCTACACCTGCTAGTTTGGCATCTACTTTAGGAGGCTGCTATATCTCATCATCCTCAGCTGACTTCTTCATTCCACTTTTCCTGAGGAAACCTTTGTGCAAAGTATTTGCACTGACTGCAGGATGAATGGAGAGGCTACATGGAAATCTTCATTGAGCTTCCTTTGACTCTCTGGAATTCAAAACCATCAAATACTTTTTTTTTTTTTTTTGAAACTGCAGAATGTTACTCTAAGAACTAAGCCTACTCTGGACAGGTAGCACATTTTCCTGCACTCCCAGCAGCAAGGAGTCACAAGGAATTGTTTTAGAAACCTTTGGCCCCAACCTTCTCTGACCGTGATCGGGTATTTTAAAGTTACCATGATGCCAACACAGATTTATACTGCTCTTCCTGGAAGAAAAACCTTAGTATCTATGTGCCTTAAGACATAGTTATGGTTTTAAATTCTAGCCATTATTTCTTAAGGAATCTACCGTGGACTCTGTGGTGGCTTTTATAATAGACATAGCACATGCCTATGGGTCACCTGGCCTTGTGGACTGCTTGGCTCAAGCCGCCCCCTGGGTTCATGACGCTCTCCCTTGCCTGGCTCACTCATCTCTTTCCTAACAGAAGCTGCTGATGGAGACAGTGCAAGCCTTCATCTTTCACAAATTTCTGACCCTTTCTGGATGTGTATGGAGATCCCCAAGGCCCCAGAGCAGTGCTGTATAGTTAGGGGTTTCTCCTCTGCACCCAAATTTTCCTCCTCTAACCTAAAAAGCCTGAAGGCTTTATAGGAGCCTGCTCTGATTCCAAAGGCTTTGCTGAAATCCTTGATATTTTTCATGACACTGAGATTTTATGAGAATATTATTTCTCAATCAATCCCATCTCTCTTTTTCTCTTTCAAAACTTCATGTCATCTTTGTTACTCTCTAAGGTGCTTTTATTCCCTTTTGCAATCGAGGCTGGGCGAGCTGCCAGGCAGATGTTATAAATGTCTCCATCTCTGTGAGAAGATATATGCAGTTTTAACATGACCCATAAGACTGCAGTTGTGATACAGCTTTACCATGACCCAGATAAGAAAGTCTTCAATAACACAGAGGAGAGTTTAATTATCACATCAACATTTTGCTATGTTTTTTTCAATGCACTTTGGTTGTGAACCCAAGTGCAAGTTGCAAAATAAATTTTAGTGCCATTGTCTTCATTTGGGTCCCCATAAAGCAAAGGCTGTGTTGGCATATGCCACTCTTTTGTTAGGGAGTGTAAACTTAGGGAGACAGGAGTGGAGGGAAAAGAGTAGTGAGATGGGAAAGGAGGGAGAGTTGCCCACTTCTGGTTACCAGTTACTCTTGCCCAGTCAGCCTCCCAGGCAGGCCCATGTCCATGGCAATCCTTGCTCACCTAATGGTAGTGATCAATGGAAGACAGTTATATATTTTCCAAAATAGAAATTCACATCACTCTTTAAATTGTATCCAGAAATAGACGTAATATCCAAGCGATGCCATCATAAGTTTGGTAATAACATGGGATGACTTTTTTATTTACTGACAACTTTGAAATGATTCATTTTTTTCAGACTTGATGAAATCAATAAATTTAAATTAGTGGAAGATTTAAAGCCTAATAGATAATCTCCTCTCTCTTCGCACCCTCCTCTCTGTGCCACAAACACAGATGTGTACTAGAAGGGCCCCCTAGAAAACAAAAGGTATTTATGGTTAGAGGGAAAAAATGAAATAAAAAGAGCCACACGCCATGTTTGTAATGACAATGTAGGGTCTCTTGTTTGCAATGACCCCTGAAAACTCTTAAAGAGGAAAAAGGACATCTTCCCATGTCTTGTATGCACACACTGAGAAACTGATTTAACTGATGAGTTCAATATATTTCTGAATATAATGATTGATACGGTTTGGCTGTGTCCCCCCCAATCTCATCTTAAATTATTGCTCCCATAATTCCCATGCGTTGTGGGAGGGACCCAGTGGGAGACAATTGAATCATGGGGGCGGTTTCCCTCATACTGTTCTCATGATAGTGAATAAATCTTACAAGATCTGATGGTTTTAAAAGGTGAAACTCCTTTCGCTTCGTTCTCATTCCCTCTTGTCTGCTGCCGTGTAAGACATGGCTTGTGCCTTTCGCCTTCCGCCATGATTATGAGGCCTCTCCAACCATGTGGAACTGAGTCCATTAAACCTCTTTTTCTTTATGAATTACCCAGTCTCAGGTATGTCTTTATGAGCAGCGTGAAAATCGAGTAATACAACGATTGAATTAGAATCAAGTGAATGGCCACAACTAAATGCTACAAAAATCCCAGACTTTTCTCACACTGTGATTTTATCTCAGCTTAGAAGTTCTGACTAGTTATTTCATTATTCACACAGGTAATATAGTCATCCTATCTATAAACTCAGTAGTTAACATTTGCCCTCATTTATTGTGTTTGTTTTTCAAATAATGAAGCATCTGTGAGCCATACGTCGTCACTATTTTTCCTGATTTGCAAAATTCACTTCCACCCTTTTAAGGCCGAGATACCCTTAGGCTAGATCAAATTTAATGAGATTACCTCTCTTGCATAATTCCCATCAAAGATGTACAGAGAGACGCTCTTTTACTACATGGATAATTATCGACCGATTTTCTAAATGCTCAGCAACGTGCCTGGAAGAAAACTCACATAGATTGATATGTGTGATGAGAAATTATTTCCACAATTTCTTATTCCCTCACTCAATCTGCTCGTGGCCATGGAAAACACGAACATGGAGGAATGTGTTTTAAAACAGTAGCAACTGGAGGAATGGGTCATTTGCCTGAAATGCAATAAAACAGGAGATTTTGGTTTCTATTATAATAAATATCTGCGGACGGCGATGTGTGACATGGCTCAAGGAATCTTACCCTGGGCTCTATGAGCAGCAAGAGGCTCCTCAGACCCATCCCTGTATTTATTCCAGGTGCATTTTCACATGTACCGCCGCCCTATTCATGTGAATCCCTGCTGTATTACTACTAGGTAAGCAGAGGTGGGTAGGTGGTGTGGGATGCAGGAAGATGGATATTTGAATGGGAACGGGAACATAGCAAGCAAGTATGGCAAAGTTCAAGGGCAATTAGCTCTGAAGGCAGATAGGACTCACAATATGGCCCTCATGATGAAACAATTGCTTCCCTCTGTTCTGCCGTATGTGCTTATTGGCTGATAGCCTAGAGGAATAATCCTTGAAATTTCTGACTTATAAACTCAGTATATCTAACTGAGAAAAATCCTGGGGGTGTAAGAAGGGGGGAAATCAACACAAAATCAGTGTGTGAAACACTTCAAAGAGAACACAGTACCAGGTCAGAAGCAGAATGCTTTATAGAAGTAGAGTTGGTTCCTAAAAGACTGTGAAATCTTTGTTCAAAGGAACAGAGGAAAGAAACTTGAGTGCAATTTTGAACGTAGTAAAGACTTTGTATTTGACAGCATTACCATATTGTTACCCACGTACCTCCGATATAGCTGTATTATTTTTTAAGGCTATCAGAAGTCAAAGTTAGTACTAATTTTTCTATTAGTGTAGAATATCTGAGTTGCTAGGTTCCATTCAGCATGCTTTGAAAAGGGACATCTCAACTTCTACTAAAATCGAAAATGGATTAGAATGCTGATTCATTTGAGGATTTTTTCTCTTTCTTTCTTTCTTTGTTTCTTTCTCTGTCTCTGTCTCTTTCTCTCTCTTTCTTTTTCTTTCTTTCCTTCTCTTTCTTTCTTTCTTTTTCTTTCTTTTTCTCTCTCTCTTCCTTCCTTCCTTCCTTCCTTCCTTCCTTCCTTCCTTCCTTCCTTCCCTCCCTCCCTCCCTCCCTCTTTCTTTCTTTCTTTCTTTCTTTCTTTCTTTCTTTCTTTCTTTCTTTCTTTCTTTCTTTCTTCCTTCCTTCCTTCCTTCCTTCCTTCCTTCCTTCCTTCCTTCCTTCCTTTCTTTCTTTCTTTTCTCTCTTTCTTTTCTGAGACAGAGTCTCACTCTGTTGCCCAGGCTGGAGTGCAGTGGCGCGATCTCGGCTCACTGCAACCTCCGCCTCCTGGATTCCAGCAATTCTCCTGCCTCAGCCTCCCCAGTAGCTGGGACTACAGGCACGTGCCACCACGTCTGGCTAATTTTATTTTTAGTAGAGATGGGGTTTCACCATGTTAGCCAGGATGGTCTCGATTTCCTGACCTCATGGTCTTCCCACAGCCTCCCAAAGTGCTGGGATTACTGGCGTGAGGCACCGTGCCTGCTGAGGATTATCTTTTAATTCTGTACTTGTCATTCATTTTTATCTTCAGAAGAGCTTGAAATACTGAGAATTTAAGAATTTAAAAAGTGATTCGATACCCAATTAAATAGAATGATGAAAGTTTAATGTAACAAAATTAACAATGTAGGAAGGATAATATTTTAGATATTTGATATTTGACAATTTTTGTTTGTTTTCCACACAGGACGCCCTGTTTGCGCTGTAAGCATGGCGTTATTCCTCAGCTTTACTGACACTCTCTGAACAGCACTGTGACATCAGGGATCGCTTTTATGCCTGAAACTGGGTTTCAGCCCCTCTAATCAGAAGACCAGGCAGATGTGTGTGTATACAAATATATATGTATATAAATGTGTGCATCTATATGTATATATGTATACACACACAACCTATGTTGTACAGGCTATATGTTAAACAGATTAAAAATGTCCTCATAAGTGATTGTAAAGCAACGTTTCCTTGGCTGTGCTTCTATCTCAGATATCTGTAACAAAACTCAGAAAGAGGCCAATGTAGCCAACGGCATCTTTTTCAGAGGTGATGCAAGTGACAGAAATATTTTATCTTTTTCTAATTTGTTTATGATGTGGCCGATGTGCCTCACTGTTCAGGAGTCCCACTCCTGTTTCAGATATTAGCTTGATAAAAGGTTATCGTTTTATGACACCCAATCCCTGGGCCACATTTCATTATATTATACAACCCAGCATGCTTACCCTGTATAGGCTGCCCTGAACTTTTGCAAAATCTCACAGAGCCTTTAGTGAAACAATTTTTCTATACATTTTGCTGTCATCTACCCTTTTAAGAGCTCTAACACAAGCCTCTGGTATGGGTCAGGCAGGGACAAAGTGGAGAAAGAAAGCCACGTAAGTAAGGTCTTTCACGGTGACTTATTATCCTGGGACCCAATTTGAACACCTAGAAACTCTCCCTCCTGCAGTGAACTCTTCCTGAGTCACTTGTACATGACCAAACACATCTGAATCCTTTGGAGAACAAAGTGAAGGTCAAAACTTTTCCTACTATACAACAGTGAGAAAGGAAGATATGTCCACATTAATTCAAATTTTACAACAATACGATGCATCCTACCCAAGATTCACATGCACGCCATCATGCCAAATGCCAACCCCAGCTGATGAAAGAAATTACTTAACATCATGAGAAACTAATCCTTAATTTCTCCATAGTAATTTAAGAGAGATGATGTCCCACTCGTGAAACATCTTAAAGTTCTGTAGAAGGGTGCTGTCATTAATACATGCCTGTGTGTGCACCTAATTTATCACCTATGTTTACTTCATGCTTCTAAAAATGATTTTTAAGGAAAAATATCATGGCTCATTAGCTCAAAAAATTAGTTGAAAAGGTTAGATACCCTATAATGCAGGGAAATTTAATTTTTTCTATTGTTCAGTGTTGCCTTTTAGTTCATACGGATAAAATATATTATTGTGATTTATCAAAAAGTATGTGTATTAATCTATTGAAATAAAATATATTATGGAACCACTCACTTATTTTTGCTCACTTATCATTTCAAGTGTTAGTACATGTAATTACCATTTATATAGGGTCATTCACATACATATCAAAAAAGACTTTTTTCCAAGAAACAGTTTCATATCATCCAAATCTCACTGTGTCTTTTACCAAATAGTTCACATTCAGTTTAATTTTATTGTCCATATCTGGATTGGAAATTGTTTCATATTTTAAAAAAACTACTCTTATTACAAAGTATCCTTCATATCTCATAATTAACTTTAGTAAGGACATCTAATTAATTAAATATTCCTAAGTATAGATGTTGTTGACTTAGTTTGAAGATATCTGACAAATAGTAGCAGTGCCTGAAGTTTGTAGGATAGGAAAAGAAGAGTTGTCATGCCAACTGCACAGTCATTGTGTGACCACAAGGGGAAAGACTCATGCCTCACTGAACCTCCAGCTGGTTAGACTGTCCTCTACTACATGAAGCCTCCGATTACCATCCCCACTTATACATTTCCATTGTTGTGGGATGCTCCAACTGTTCAGCTATGTAATGGAAATTCATAGCTTCCTATGACAATGAATGATTCACGTGATTTAAAGACATGAGATTTACTCTTGAGAACACATTATTTATTTTATTATTAATAATTTTGACTATCCAGTTTTTACATAAACCAAAGTCCCAACATAATGTAAACTAATGTACTAAATCTAAAAGATAAAATTCATCAAGCCTTCCAAAATTTATTTTCACATTTTTATTTGTACTTTTATGGCTCAGAAGCCTTTTTATTTATTTTTTTCTTTTATCTATAACCATTTGACTTTCTTCTGTCGATTAGTGTTGTTCAAAAAAAGGCCAAAAAGAAAGGAAAAGGCACTATGGCATATTTGTTGCTGCACGTATTCAATTTGAATTTGTATTGATCACTGGAGTCAAACTACATTTGAAAAAAATGGAGTCGAAATAGGAAAAACTTTCTGGATCAGGAAAAGACAGTGACCTCCCTCTGTCTGCTATTAAATAGCATCAGGCCTTTGAGTAATTATTGATAATGCCCATTCTGAAGCCACATTGTAAAGTTCTGAAAATGCATTTGAGAATTTTATCCACTCCAGGAGTAGTAGCTTGTGTTTTTTGGTTAAAAAACTTTTCCTTAAGAATAAGAAAACAGAACTTTATGTAATATATGTTTTCAAAGCCCTTAGCTATCCATTGCATTATCTATCTTGCTCTGTTTTCTAACTTTTCATTCTTTTGCCAATAATATTTTATTTTAATAACTTGTCTTATCTTGAGCAGTTTCTCAAAATAAGGAGCCTAACCACAGCTCACATAGTGTCGAAATAGAATTACGAAGAAGGAAAGCCAAGGTAAAGACGGGGAGTACATTTTATCCACTCATGAATGATTTTCAATGTGTTTGTGTCATCTCTGATTTCTTTCAGCAGTGCTTTGTAATTCTCATTGTAGAGATCTTTCACCACCCTGGTTAGCTGTATTCCTAGGTGTGTTATTCTTTTTGTGGCTATTGTGAATGGGGTTGTGTTCTTGATTTGGCTCTGAGTGTGGACGCTGTTGGTGTAGAGAAATGTTATAGATTTTTGTACATTGATTTTATATCCTGAAACTTTGCTGAAGTTGTTTATCAGATCTAGGGGCTTTTGGGCAGAGACTATGGGGTTTTCTAGGTATATAATTATGTCATCTGAAAACAGAGATAGTTTGATTTCCTCTCTTCCTATTTGGATGCCTTTTATTTCTTTCTCTTGCCTGATCCCTCTAGCTAGGACTTTCTAGTACTGTGTTGAATAGGAGTGGTGAGAGAGGGCACCCTTGTCTTGTTCTGATTTTCAAGGGAAATGCTTCCAGCTTTTGCCCATTCAGTATGATGTTGGCTGTGGGTTTGTCATAGATGGCTCTTATTATTTTGAGGTAGGTTCCTTCAGTGCCTAGTTTGTTGAGAATTTTTAACATGAAGTGATGATGAATTTTATCGAAAGTCTTTTCTGCATCTATTTAGATGATCAAGTGGTTTTTGGTTTTATTACTGTTTATGTGATGAATCATATTTACTGATTTGTATATGTTGAACCAACCTTGCAACCTTGGGATAAAACCTACTTGATCACGGTAGAGTAGCTTTTTGATGTGCTGCTGGATTCACTTTGCTAGTATTTTATTGAGGATTTTTGCATTGATATTCATCAAAGTTATTGGTTTTATGTTTTCTTTTGTTGTGTTTCTGCCAGGTTTTTGGTATCAGGATGATGCTGGCCTCATAGAATGAGTTAAGGAGGAGTCTCTTCTCCATTTTTAGGAATAGTTTTAGTGTAAATGGTACCAGCTCTTCTTTATGCATCTGGTAAAATTCAGCTGTGAATCTGTCTGGTCCTGGGCTTTTTCTTATTAGTAAGCTTTTTATTACAGATTCTATTTTAGAACTAATCATTGTTCTGTTCAGGGACTTAATTTCCCTCTGGTTCAATCTTGGGAGGCTGTATGTTTCCACAAATTTATCCATTTCCTCTAGGTTTTCTAGCTTCTGTGCATAGAAGTATTTGTAGCAGTAGTCTGACAGTTTTTGTATTTCTGTAAGTTTGGTGATACTGTTCCCTTTGTCGTTTCTGACCGTGTTTATTTAGATCTTCTCTTTTTTTCTCTATTAGCCTATCTAGTGGTCTATCAATCTTTTTTGTTCTTTGAAATCACCAACTTCTTGATTTGTTGATCTTTTATATTTTTTTTCTGTCTCAATCTCTTTCAGTTCCACTCTTGATTTTGGTTATTTCTTGTCTTCTGCTAGCTTTGAGGTTGGCTTGCTCTTGTTTTTCTAGTTCTCCCAGGTGTAATGTTAGGTCATTACTTTGATCTTTTTAACTTTTGAATGTGGGCATTTAGTGCTATAAACTTTCCTCTCGACACTGCTTTAGCTGTGTCCTAGAGATTATCATATGTTATATCTTTGTTCTCATTAGTTTCCAAGAATTTCTTGATTTCTGCCCTAATATTGTTGTTTACCCCAAAGTCATTCAGGAGCAGGTTGTTTAATTTCCATGTAATTGTATGGTTTTGAGTGATTTCCTTCGTATTGATTTTTGTTTATATTGTGCTGTGTTCTTGAGTGTGGTTGGTATGATTTCAATTATTTTTTTTAATTTGCTGAAAATTATGTGATGGCCCATTGTGTGGTTGATAGATGGTATGTGCCATGTACAAATGAGAAAAATGTATATTCTGTTGGTTTTTAGTGGAAAGTTCTGTAGATGCCTGTTATGTCCTTTATTTGTTCAAGTGTCAAGTTCAGGTACTGAATATCTTTGTTAGTTTTCTGCCTCAATGATCTGTCTAATACTGTCAGTGGGGTTTTGATGTCTCGCACTATTATTGTGTGGTTATCTAGGTCTCTTTATAGGTCTCTAAGAACCTGCTTTATGAATGTGGGTATTCCTGTTTTGGGTGCATATATATTTAGGATAGTTAGGTCTCCTTGTTGAATTGAACTCTTTGTCCTTCTGTAATGCTCTTATTTGTCTTTTTTGATCATTGTTGGTTTAAAGTCTGTTTTGACTGAAATTAGAATAGCAAGCCCTGCTTTTTTGTTTTCCATTTGCTTGGTAGATTTTTCTCCATCCTTTTACTTTGAGCCTATAGGTGTCAGTGCATGTGAAATGGGTCTCTTGAAGATAGCATACCTTTGAGTCTTGTTTCTTTATCCAACTTGCCACTCTGTGCCTTTTAATTGGGACATTTCACCCAATTACAAAGTTAATATTGATATGTGCAGATTTGATTCTGTCATGTTGTTAGCTAGTTATTATGCAGACTTGATTGTGTAGTTGCTTTACAGTGTTGATGGTCTATGTACTTAAGTGTGCTTTTGTGGTGGCCAGTAATTTTTCCATATTAAGTACTTCCTTAAGGACCTCCTATAAGGCAGATCTGGTGGTAATGAGTTCCCTTAGTATTTGCTTCTCTGGAAAGAATCTTATTTATCTTTTGCTTATGATGCTTAATTTGGCTATCGATAAAATTCTTGGTTAGAATTTCTTTTCTTTAAGATGCTAAATATAGGCTCCCAATCTCTTCTGGTTTGTAGGGTTCTGCTCAAAGGTCCACTGTTAGCCTAATGTGGTTCCTTTTGTAGGTGATCTGCTCCTTCTCTCTGGCTGCCTTTAACATTTTTTCTTTCATTTTGACCTTGGGGACTCTAACGACTATGTGTATTGATGATGGTCAGCTTGTATAGTATCTTGCAAGGATTCTTTGCATTTCCTGAACTTGAATGTTGGCCTCAATAGTGAGGTTGGCAAAATTTTCATGGACAATATCACCAAAATGTTTTCCAAATTGTTTGCTTTCTCTCCCTGCCTTTCAGGGATGTCAGTGAGTCATAGATTTGGTGTCTCTACATAATCCCATATTTCTTGGAGGTTTTGTTCACTCTTCTTGGTTCTTTTTTTAGAATTTTTGTCTGATTATTTTGAATCATATATTTTTTGAGTTCTGAGATTATTTCTGCAGCTTGGTCAATTCTGCTGTTAATCCTTGCCATCATATTATGAAATCTCAAAGTGAGTTTTTCAGCTCTATCAGATCAGCTTGATTCTTCCTTAAAATGGCCATTTCATCCTTCAGCTCCTGGAAAATTTTATTGTATTCCTTAGATTCCTTGGACTGAGTTTCAAAGTTGTCCTGAATCTCGATGATTATCATTCATATCCATAGTCTGAATTCTATTTCTGTCATTTCAGCCACTTCAGCCTGGTTAGGAACCATTGCGGGGAACTAGTGCCATTGTTTGGAGGTAAGAAGACACTCTGACTTTTCGAGTTGCCAGAGTTCTTGTACTGGTTCTTTCTCATGTGTGTGAGTTGATGTCTCTTCAGTTTTTGAAGTTGCTGTCTTTTGGATGGAGTTTTTTTGCTTTTATCTTTTATGATGACCTTGGGGGGTTTGCTTGTGGTATAAGGTGGGTTCAGTCAAATGGCTTCATTTCTGGAAGACTTTAGGGGGCCAAAGCTCAGCTCAGCACTCCCAGGCTGTGTACTCTAACTCTGGGAGTTGGTACCAGGCCCCTGCTTTGTTCTTTGTGCGTTCCAGGTTAGGAAGCTGCTGTGCTGGCGGGGCAGAGATGTTCCCAGTCTGCTGGCCACAACACTTTGTTGGGTGGTACCCACCAAGGCACTTTGTTGGGGCTTTGAGATCCATGCTTGCTCATGTGTGCCAGCAGCTGTGTTGTGGGCAGGTACACACATGTTAGCTTCTGGGGTGTACCAGCAGTAACAGGGCTGTGGTCTTCCCGCATGTGCATGCACTGGCAGCGGCAGGGGCGGTGCATTGGCGGGGGCTTGGCCACCAGCGTCTGCATGTGTGTTTGCACCAGTGGCAGCAGCAATGGTGTTGGAGTGGGGTGGGGAGTGTCGATGTCCATGAGTGCATCTTCATGGATCATTAGGCAATTTAAACTTCAGTCCTTTTCTCAGAAAACAGTGATAATAATTATATTGACCTCATTGAGTTTCTTTGAAGATTAAATGAGATGATCCATACAAAGAATTTGGCACAGTGCAGAACATAGAGTAGGTATAAATAATTATTAGAAATTATGGGCCTGGTGCAGTGGCTCACACCTGTAATCCCAGCACTATGGGAGGCCGAGGCAGGTGGATCACCAGAGGTCAGGAGTTCGAGATCAGCCTGGACAACATGGTGAAACCCCATCTCTACTAAAAATACAAAAATTAGCCAGGTGTGGTGGTGGAAACCTGTAATCCCAGCTACTTGGGAGGTGGAGGCAGGAAAATCGCTTGAACCCTGGAGGCAGAGGTTGCAGTGAGCCAAGATTTCTTAAGGAAGCCTGAGTTGTTTATGTTTCAGTCTATTAAAAAAAGAGAGATCTTTGGTATAACAAACTGAAACAATGAACATAGCAGAAAAACACAAATCAATTGTAACTAAAATTTTCCAGCAGTTGGAACATATTTCCTGTTTTCAGGGTATAGAATTTATAATGGTAACAAGAGATAATGTAACTGGAAGATTCTGAGTCAGGCCCTGTATTTCTCCTCAAACACACACAATTGTCCTTTAAGATTTTTAGAAATTCTGCAGAAAAGTTATATCATCATGAAGAGATAACAAGCTCTTCTCTTAGTCTTTTTTTTTTGGTATAAAATAAATGTTTCTGAAAGCTAACTCTCATCAACATGAAACTGAAATTATTAATGAGCTCTTGAAAATACACATAAGGAAAAATAAGCCCATGTTCATCTTTCTTATCTGGCCTCAAGGAGAGATCATTTGGTCACAGCTTGGAGTCAGCCATCAGCTCCACCATGGAAAGAGATGACCTAGTTCACTTTGGTATTTCTCACTGGAGATTAAAATATATAAAACTTTAAAGAGTGGTATCTGTCTGGATAGATCCATGCAAAGAAATCTATATAAAGACAGAGGTATATATATATATATATACACACACACATATATATATATATACACATATCTATGATTAGCTTCACAAAATTGTATAAAAGTTGTAATGCATTTCATATGAATGCATTTTACTTACAATCTTATATATTAAAATTACGTAAACATTTTATTATAGACTTTGCTCTGTTATTTCCAAAAAGACAATACAATTTTTAAAAAGTCACCTTAGACTTATATTTCATGAATTTTTCCTTTTTTTCCCATCTGGGCAAAAATAGGGACGAGACTTAATTATATTCTATGATACTAAAAAAAAAACTCTTGAGTAATGAGATTATAGCAATGAAATGTCCTAAGTTGATTATAGACTCTTGCTCCCCTCTTTACTTCCCTAACCCCGAATTCTCAGAGACTCACCCAGAGCAGCAAGATAATAGCAGCAGAAGCTACCTCGTGGTAGGGGGAGGCTCCAATATCAATAGGTGTAACTGCTGGTAAGCAGAGGAGTAATCATTGCTCTTTTTGCTGGAAATCGGCTGCTTCTGGAATTGACTTCTACTTTCAGTCATCTCAGCCCACTCAGAAACTGACCTAGAAAGTGGCATTGTCAATACTTTGCTAGTCTGAACTTCGTTGTTGGCTATTCACTATGTAAATGCTTGTGCTTACAGAGCAGTTGCAGGGAGATAGAGTGATAAGTAGAAAATGCTAAAAGGGTATCATACCACAAATTGATATAATGTACTCAAGTAAGTGCCAAATTGGGGAGCTGAGTGTGTAAGGGCTGAGGTATTTCAGAGAACGCTCCATTGTTGATTTGACACAGTTGCCCAAAGTTTGGGCAGAGTTAACACAGGTGAAAAGGAGGCAAGTTTAAGTAGAGTGTGCACCGTGGGGAGTCAAAAAATATATTGTTGGATGCATAGGGTGGAGCGCAACTGGAGAGAGAATTGACAACCAGACAGAGGAGTCTGGGGATTGATAAAGCAGAAAATTGGGGAAATTCAAATATTTTTGAGTAAGGAAGAGGCCTGATGAAAAGCTATAAGCCAACATTAATAATAAAACCCTGATATGCCAATGTATGAACACACTGAAGTGTTTGTGCATTCTTATATTACAAATATACCTTGAATAAAAATATTATTTGTTGAGCCATGCACAACTATATTATTGGTATTATTTTTTTCCTTTCTCCTTCCTTCCCTTCCTTCCCTTTCTTTCTCTCTCTCTCTCTCTCCTTTTTAATGGAGTTTCACTCTAGTTGCCTAGGCTGGAGTGCACTGCCTCAGCCTCCTGAGTAGCTGGGATTACAGGCATGCACCACCATGCCCGGCTAATTTTGTATTTTTAGTAGAGAGGGGGTTTCTCCATGTTGGTCAGGCTGGTCTCGAACTTCTGACCTCAGCCGATTGGCCTGCCTCGGCCTCCCAAAGTGCTGGGATTACAGGCATGAGCCACTGCATCCGACCGTTACTGGCATTCTTAAGTGAGAAATCCATAATCTCTCAATATGCATTACCATACAAATTAACAAAATACATTCTTCAATTTTTGTTTGTACTCATTCCACTCACTTGTTAATTCTAGCAATGGCCATGACAGGTCCAACTACCAAATCAGTATGACAAAGGTAAATAAAGTGACAGCTACTGTATTTGTGGGCATTCAGTCAAAAAGCCATTGGTAATCCTTTATTTTTGGTTTGAAGTTACATCCTTACTTTTCTTGCTTGTTTTGTCCAACATCTCCCTAACCCCTGGTAACCACCATTCTCTCTACTTCTATGAGTTCACCTTCTTTCAATTTAATACGCAATTATGTAAGTAAGATCAGGAAATATTTTTCTTTCTGTGCCTGGCTTACTTCAAATAGCATAATGTCCTCCAGGTTTATCCATGTTGTCACAAATGACCAGATTTCCTTCTTTTTAAAGGTTGGATAGCATTGTATTGTGTATATATACTACATTTCTTTATTGATTCAACCATTAATGGACACTTAGGTTGACTCCATATCTTGGCTATTGGGAATAATGCTGCAATGGACATGAGAATGCAAATACCTGTCATGCAGAGATATTGACTTTCTTTTGGATATATACCCACTAGTGGGATTGCTGGATCATATGGTAGGTCTATTTTTACTTTTTGAGGAGGCTCTGTACAGTTTTCCGTAATGTCTATACTAATTTACATTCCCACTACCAGTATGCAAGTCCTTCCTCTTTTCTACATCCTTGCCAACATTTAACTTTCATCTCTTTGATAAAAGCCATTCTCACAGGTGTGAGCTGCTATTTGGTTGTGGCTTTCATTTGCATTTCTCTGCTGATTAGTGATGCTGAGCATCTCTTCATATGCCTGTTGGTTATTTGCAAGTCTTCTTTTTCCATATACTTGCTGGCCTTTTCTATGTCTTATGCTGTTTCACACCACGTACAAAAGTAAACTCAAAGCAGATTAAAGACCTAAATATAAGACCTGAAACTATAAACCTGCTGAAGCAAAATATGGGGGAAAAGTTCCATAACTTTGGTCTGAGCAATAATTTCTTTTACATGAACCCAAAAGCACAAGCAAGAAAATAAAAAAATAGACAAATGAGATTATATCAACTTTAAATCCTTCTGCACATCTGAGGAAACAATCCTCTGAGTGAAGAGAGAACTTGTGGATTAGGAGAAAATATTTGCAAACCCTACATTTAATAAGGGATTAATACCTGAAATATACAAGAAACAACTCAATAGGAAGAAACCAAATAATCCAATTTAAAAATGAGCAAAAAATTTGAACAGACATTTCTCAAAAGAAGACCATGTATGTCTGAGGTCCAAAGACATATAATTTAGAGAAATCTAAAGAAGGCTATGATCTAAAGTAATCTGGTAGATAGCTTAGGAAAACTTGCCATTCAAGTAAGGCAGTAACAGGGCTCTGGTTCCCAAGCAGACAATGCCAGGCAAAGCATGCAAGTGGATGCTGAACGGAATTCATGGCTATGACGAGAAGAGGAATATGAATCTCTAAATCCTTAGTGAGCCCGGAAAAAGGCATAATTGCAGATGAGTGTGGTGGCTCACGCCTGTAATCCCAGCACTTTGGGAGGCTGAGGCAGGTGGATCACGAGATCAGGAGTTCAATAACAGCCTGACCTAGATGGTGAAACCCCCATCTCTACTAAAAATACAAAAATTAGCTGAGCGTGGTGGCAGGCACCTGTAATCCCAGCTACTGGGGAGGCTGAGGCAGGAGGATCACTCGAACCCAGAGGGCAGAGATTGCAGTGAGCCGAGATCATGCCACTGCACTCCAACCTGGGCGACAGAGCGAGATTCCATCTCAAAAAAAAAAAAAAAAAAAGGCATAATTGCTACATTGTGAGGTCTGGCTCACCCCTATATTTGCCAAAAGAGAACTCTAGCCAAAAATGCAAAATAAGAAGTGACTTTCTGAAAATCTTGTGTACATTTATATTACTATATCTCTTAGGTATTCTAAAGTGCTAAATAAATTAATTTTTTTCTGAATGAATAGTTAAAAATAACCTATAATTAAATGGCATATGATAAAAGCACTGATATGCATAAAATGCATATTCATCTTTAGTTAACTTTTCGAACAGTTGCAAAAAGTCCAATTTTGTGGTTTAGTTTCTTAGTGTGCCTAAGATTAATATTTCTTGCATCACAACAGATACTCACAGGCATCCTCTATTTATTATTATTTCTGTTACTGTAAACGGTAAACGGGACAACTGAAACTCATGCTCTCAAATCAAGGCAGAAACCCCTTTGAAGCAGCAGAGACTATGTTGTGGGTTTCCCCTTTTGGTGCTCATTTTAAAAGACATTTCGGTTCATCTTTAAGACTTAAAGGCTACTGATATGCAGAATCATAATAAAATAGATGTTTCAGTGTTCGTGTGGAACGTTTCTGTAATTGGGTTTTAATTGAACTATTTTAAATGGATATTTCAAAACCTGAGTGGATGTTTTAATAATGTGCTCCAATATGCAGCTGATAATGTCTTTATTCCTATTGGATTGTCAGTGAATTTAAACTTCTGTGAGGATTTGCTGGTCACTGCTTCCTTGACATCTTCTTTTTGTTCCCTGCACAGGCATTCCAGCAGTAACCTTGATAAGACTAATAACCAGGAAACAAAACTATAAAGCCATATTACATTTGAGGCCTCAAATAAAAACTTTCATATAACATATTATGTCCACATTCTTAGGATGACAAACATTGCTTATGGTTCAGAGAGAAGCCTACCATCTGTCACCCGAAGAGCAGGCACAACAACAGTTGCTCTGAACACAAATACTCCTTTTTAAGATACAATCTACTCTGATGTGTTAGAGGAGAAGAACAACCTAGGGCACACAGAGGAGTCTACTGTCTAGCAAAAGTCCAGTCCCTTAATCATTTCATCCCTTTTTATTACTCTGAACTCAGGGTTCTAACAAGGATTGTACAGACTCTCAGAGAGATGCACTCCAGATCTCCGAAGATGAGAATTGGACTAACCAAGATGGTGTCCCTGTTGCTAAAGCAAACTCTGGTTTGATAACACAGGCCTAGCTCATATTATTGTATGTCAGTCTATTGTGCTTTGCAGATATTACATTTCTTACAGATTGAAGGTTTGTGGCAACCTGGCCTCAAGCAAGTCTATTAGCGCCATTTTCCCAGCATGTCCTGCTTCATATCACTGTGTCACATTTTGGTAATTCTTATGATTTCAAATTGTTGTTATTATTATGTTTCTTATGATGATCTGTGATCAGTGATCTTTGATATTACTATTGTAATTTTCTTGAGGCACCATGAACTGCACCCACGTAAGACAAAGAATTTAATCCGGAAATGTTGCATGAGCACCGACTGCTCCCCTGACCAGCCATTTTCCAGTCTCTCTCCCGCTCCTCAAGCCTAAGACACAACTATGGGAATTGGGCCAATTAATAACCCCACAGTAGCCTCTAGGTGTTCAAGTGAGAGGAAGAGTCACACATCTCTTACCCTAAATCAAAAGCTAGAAATGATTCAGCTTACTGAGGATAGCATGTCCAAAGCCAAAACAGGTTAAAAGCTGGGCCTCTTGCACCAAGCAGTTACCCACGTTGTGAATCCAAAGGAAAAGCTCATGAATGATATTAAAACTGCTACTCCAGTGAACACACAAATGGTAAGAAAGCAAAACAACCTAACTGCCGATTTAAGGAAAGTTTGAGTGGTCTGCACAGAAAATCAAACCAGCTACATTTCCTTAAGCCGTAGCTTAATCCAGCACAGGGCCCTAAATCTTCAATTCTATGAAGGCTGAGAGAGCTGAGGAATTGGCAGAAGAAAAGTTTCAAGCTAGCAAAGGCTGGATCATGAGGTTTAAGAAAAGAAGCCATCTCCATAACATAACAGTGCTAGGTGATGCAGCAAATACTAGTGTAGAAGCTGCAGTAAGTTATCCAGAGGATCTATCTAAGATCATTGATGAACGTACCTACACTGAACAACTGATTTTCAATCTATACAAAACACCCTCCTACTGAAAGAAGATGCCATCAGAGGCGAATGGCATCTCCTATTTAAGAAGGCTTTCATAACTGGAAAGAAGTCAATGCATGGCTTCAAAGCTTCAAAGCACAGGCTGACTTTCTTGTGAAGGGCTAATGTAGCTGCTGTATTTTTTTTCAATTTTCAAAAATATTTCATTTTTACTAGAGACGATGTCTCACTATGTTGCCCAGGCTGGTCTCAAACTCCTGGGTTCAAGCAATCCTCCCACCTCAGCCTTCCAAAGTGCTGGGATTACAGGCATGAGCCACAGCACCCAACCTAGCTCGTTACTTTTTAAGTTGAAGCCAATGCTCATTTACCATTCTAAAAATCCTAGGACCCTTAAGAATTATACTAAATCTGCTCTTCTTGTGCTATGTAAAGGGAACAGGGAAGCTAGGATGTCAGCACATCTTTTAACAGCATGGTATACTCAATATTTTAAGCCCACTGTTGAGAACTACTTTTCAGAAAAAAAAGGATTCTTTTCAAAACATTACTGCTCTTTGACAATGTACCTGTCTTAAGAGCTGTGATGGAGATGTACAAAGATATTAATGTTGTTTTCATGTCTGCTAGCACAACATCTATTCTGCAGCCCATGGATCAAGGAGTCGTTTCAACTTTCAAGTCTTATTATTTGTGAAATATATTTCATAAAGCCACAGCTGCCATAGACAGTGATTGCTGTGATGCATCTGGGAAAAGTAAGTTGGAAACCTTCTAGAAAGAATTTAACATTTGGGATGTTATTCAGTACATTCGAAATTCATGGGAGGAGGTCAAAATGTCAACATTCACAGGAGTTCAGAGGAAGTTGGTTCCAACTGTCACAGATAATATTGAGGGATTGAAGACTTCAGTGGAGAAAGTAACTGCAGATATTGTAGAACTAGCAAGAGAACTAAAGTTAGAAGTGGAGCATGAGGATGTGACTGAGTTTCTGGAATCTCATGATCAAATTATAACAGATGAGGAATTGCAACTTACGGATCAGCTAAGAAAGTGGCTTCTTGGGACAGAATCTTCTCCTCGTGAAGATGCTGTGACATTGTTGAAATGACAACAGAAGATTTAAAGTATTACATAAATTTAGTTGATCAAGCAGTGGCAGGGCTTGAGAGAATTAACTCCAATTTTGAAAGAAGTTCTAATATGACAAAAATGCTATCAAGCAGCATCATATGCAACAAAGAAATCTTGTCTGAAAGGAAAAGTCAATTGATGCAGCAAACTTCACTGTTGTCTTATGTTAAGAAATTGCCACAACAACCCTAACCTTCAGAGTTCAACACCTTGATCTGTCAGAAGCCATCAACATAGAGGCAAGATTCTCACCAGAAAAAGATTATGACTTTGCTGGAGGCTCTGATTGTTGGTTGCATTTTTAGCAATGAAGGATTTTTAATTAAGGTATGTAGAGTGTTTTTTAATAATGCCACTGCACACTTAATAGACTACAGTACAGTGTAAACATAGATTTATATGCACTGGGAAACCAAAGTCTTCGTGTGACTCACTTTATTGAAATGTTCTCTTTATTGCAGTGGTCTGAAATTGAACTTACAATATTTCTGAGGCATGCCTGTACTGCCCTCTCCCAAGAATGCCTATGTGACCAGCCCTCAGACTGGATCTTCTGCCTCCAAATTATGTTTGCAGTTCATGTAGCAGTCATAACAGACTTCGATTCTAATAGTTGCCTTCTTGCAATCTCTAGTAGCTGCAGCAACCTCCCACTGCAGATGTCTATTGTGATTCTGGGCCCCTGGCCCTTGGTCTACATCTCACATACATTCAGCCTTCTTGCACTTCCAGCCTCTTCTCCTTGTGGCTTTCTTGCCCTGTCACTTTGCTTATGTGCACTGTGGCCAAAGCTAAGGCACCGGGGAGCACCAAGAAAAGACAAACATCTGTGAGTTGGATATGTGCCAATATTGATATTCTCTTATACCTCAATGCCCTGTGCTAGAGCGTCAGCGAGGAAACGCAGAATGCAGCCATACTTCTTTTCAACCTACTGGTCAAATTTGGGTGGTTCAAGGTAATATACCCATTTTTTTATGTCTAGATGCTACACTGACATTATGATTAAAATACATTAATTTGTAGGAATAGATTAGATGTCAAACTTCAGAACATAAAAAGTACATGTGGTATCTTGAATCTAAGTTGCACTCAAGAATACTGTGTATAATTCCAATAAAACAACATAAACAATGTACAGTGTTACTTGGTTTGATAAAATGGATAAGAGGAGGAGGCCTGGAGCCCAACTACCCAGGTTCAAATTTGAGTTCTACTATTTTTACTAGTTGTGTGTGACCTTGGACAAGTTCCTAAACTTCTCTAAGGCCTAGTGTCCCCAGCTGTGACAGGGTAATGTCGACTCTCTCCTAGAATTGCTATGAAGATTTAGTGAATGTCCCTGGGCAAGTACTCAGGACATCCTACCTATTACTGTCTTTAGATCTAACAAAAAAGCTTGAGCACATCAGCATGAATAATTGCTAGAAAAATAATTTTGAATCAATTAATGGCAAGTAAAATGCATGCTATGAAGAAAAGCACAAATAAGAATCTGGTGAATATCTTCAATACCCAGATCATAAATGGAAAAGGCAATTCAATGACTTCTAAATAAATGTACTCAGCACTACCCAGCATGTTGCCTCTACCCAGGCTCTAGCACCTGAATGTCCAAAGCCTTCGCTTTGAAGCTCCTTCATTGTGAAACCTCTAAAGATGGCTTTACAAACTCGTTCTTTTGTCTCTTAATTTTAAACTTCCCCATATTCTGAGTCTGCAGTGCCTAGCAATCCTTCTTTCATCAGCCAAGGGCATTTCTGTTTTCTTCCTATGTCTTTACCAACAAGGGGAATTTGGAAATTAATATCTTCAATTTTATTCACAATAAATATTTCACTACTTGGAAAAAAAATGCCTATATTATCTATACTAAAATGACACCTTCTCGACCCCAGCATAGAACCCAGAAAGGACGAATGATTTGAAAAGTTTATTACTTAAGGTGGACTTAGAATTCAGCAGGAAAAAACTACTACACAAAGACAACCAAGACAAAATTAGATTAAGTTCCCAATTTATTTAGCCAAATATATAGGCAGACGTGGTTCACATCAGAAGGGATATTGCTCGGTCAGAGTATCTCAGTTTCTTACTATTTCTCAGCCTTTTTATACCCATTCAGGAATAACATCCTAAAAGTTTGCACACTTCTGGGCAGACATCAGTGCCTCTCTTGATACTTGGTTGAAACCAATGATCAACAAGGCTACATCTTCATTTAGGAGGTAAATGTAGAGTTATTGGCATGGATTTCCTGTCTTTTATGTCCTACTTTATAGTATCCCTATCTTCCATTCCTTACCTTTTTTTTTCTTGTACAGTACTATTATATTGGCAGTTTGATTCTGAACTTTGTCTGATCAAAAAATCCAGCTGCCCACAAAATGCTACACCCATCCAAAAAGAAAAATATAGTAGGTAATATCTTTAAATATGAGCATTATGTCAGGGTAATTTCATAGCATAAATAAAAGAGATGTAAACATATGCTAAACATTGTGATGGTGGCTATGGTTATATGTACTAGTCTTCTCAGGCTTCCATAACAAAATACTGTAAGTCTGGTGGTCAAAACAACAGAAGTTTATTTTCTTACAATTCTAGAGGCTGAAGGTCCCAGTTCAAGCTCCAGCAGACCAGTTCCTGATGAGGGCTCTTTTCTTGGCTTGTAGAGGCAGCCTTCTTGCTGTGTCCTCATATGGCCTTTTCTGTGTGCATGTGCATGGAGAGAGAGAACATTAAAAAAGTACATATGGTGTCTTGCACACTTAGTAGACTACAGTACAGTATAAACATAGCTTTTATATGCACTGGTAAATCAAAGTCTTCTTGTGACTCACTTTATTGAAATGCTCTCTTTATTGCAGTGATGTGAAACTGAGCTCACAATATTTCTGAGGCATGCCTGTACTTCCCTCTCCCAAGAATGCCTACATGACCAGCCCTCAGACTGGATCTTCTGCCTCCAAATTATGTGAGAGACTGAGAGCTTTCTCTCTTCATTTCCTCGTAAGGCCACCAAACCTGTCAGGTTAGGACCCCACCATTATCACCTCACTTAACTTTTAATTACCTCCTAAAATTCTGTTATCCAAATACAGTCACATTGGGGGTTAAGGCTTCCACATGAATTTTGTAGGGACACAATTTAGTTCCTCGCATGTAATAGCCATATCAACACCACTCTTATGTAAGTTTATCCAGATAATTGATATAATCTGTTAAATCCATTGTTGGGTCATCCTACTTATGCTATAGCCTTTACCAGACATTCCCTCTTTGACTTCCAAGCCCATTTCAATAACAAGAGAACACTCTTCCTCACATTTTCCTCCTAGTTAGTTCAGTTAACACACACACAGCATTATTACAACAGTTGGTAAATGAAATCAACAATGCTGCTTTTCTCATAGCGACCAATTTTTTACCCTATCCATGCCAATTCTATTTTCTAAGATTTGAACCTGATGCATTTTTGCTGTCAAGCCCCATGCCTACATTTGACACTAAGATTCTAAAGTTGTTCATTCTGTCCTTCTGAGATCTGGAAGATGGGCCACAGGGGCTGTCTCATATCCTCACATGTTCACATTTCATGCCTGAATCTCAAGCTTCACACACTTCTGAAGGCTCACCGATTTGTCAAGGAAAAAGAGTACATATTTGATTTAATTATGGCCATCATAATTCTCTTTCCAGAAGAAAGAGATCACATCTAATAGGCCCAATAAAACACTCACCAATAGGAACTTTTACAGAACTGAAAGGAGCCTTCTGACAGAAGCCAAGCCTATTATCCTAATTGCAGGCAATACAGCTTGGAGTCTTCTGAAAGATTTTCTAGAAAAGCCACTGCAAACTACCTTGACCTTCCTCACAGGCCCTTATGATAAGAGTAGAACACTAAAATCGATAACTAAATTATGACCCATCATAGGTGTCAGGGAAGTCTAAACCCAGCAACCATTTTAGATGGCTCTAAAGTATTTGGGGGATAGCTTTAAAAAACCTAAGTACTATTTGAATAGTACTTAATGAACTTCAGTGAAAAACATTGGAAAGAGTATTTAGAAACCTCATTATTATTAACTTTTATGCTATTGTGACTTTATTTAAAATGCTTTGTTAAACTGTCTTTCCCTTCCAGCGCCTACTTACCTGACCATTGTCTCAACTACAGCTGGTGGGACCCATGATAGAGGCTTAACCGAAACTAGCCCATGAGATTCTTTTTCTCAGGAACGTAGAAATGAGGCAGAGGTTAGCCACTGTCTGTGTGCTCCGGAGCTAAACGCATGTAAGTGTAAGGGTCCTCTTCTGTCCTAAGCTGACACAGGCTGCAGAGAAAAGTGATTGATGCTGCCAATCAGAGAGAAGCAGATGAAGGAGCCATGCAGCCTAGAAAGAGAGAGGAGGGCCAAGAAAATGAACTTTGTTTCCAAGGGGCTCCGTAATTGCTATTTTTGGTGGCTGCTGAGCCCAGGTGCTATTTCTTCACTTGAGCTCCGTGACCCTCCCTGTGTGGTGGGTTGAATGGTGACCTCCAAAAGATATGTCCACCTGGAACCTCAGAATAAGATCTTATTTGGAATAGTCTTTGTAGATGTCATTAAGGTAAAGATCTGGAGATGAGACCCTCCTGGATTAGGGTAGGCCCTAAGTCCACTGGCAGGTGTGCTTCTCAGGGACTGAAAAGGGGAAAACAGGGCCACACAGAGGAGGAGACAGAGGCAGAGATTGGAGTGATGCTGAGACAGGCTAGGCCAAGGTCCACCAAGGGCTGCCAGGCAGTCACCAGAAGCTGGGAGAGAGTCAAGCAAGGACCCCCCGCCAGAGCCTCCCGAGGGAGCGCGGCCTGCTGACACCTGGGTGTCAGACTTCTGGCCTGCACACTGTCAGAATAAGCTCCTGTTGTTTTAAGCCACCTGGTTTATGGTAATTTCTTGCAGCAGACCTAGCAAATTAATAGACCCCATAGTCCTGTAATTCATTTTGCTGAAACGAGCATGAGTAAGATCTAGTTTTACTAATAAATAAAAGTTACTTCACTAAGACAGAGGTTATTTATACATAGAAGTTATTTTACTAACAATTTTGAAATGTCTTGTTACTGTCTGACAATTAAAAATATTCTTAAAAATAATGTGAAAAATAATCAATAAACTATTGATTTCTAACAAGGAGGTAATATACAAATGGGATGGCAACCCCCATAATTGTATGTTTGGCGTTTTGACATCAGTCAACCTCCCATATGAGTATCTCCCCTAATATTCTAAGATGTGAAGATACTTGCATGAGCTTAATTTTGAAAGTTTTGCTTTCTAATCCTTTATGGTAATGAAAATTGCTTTTCTATATATACCAGTCAAAGTGTAGTATAATTCTATAGAAGACCAAACTGAAAACAGAAAAAAAAAGTCATCTGATAGGAGAGGGGGAAGGAGGTGCTAGGCTCTTGGAGCATAGGTAGGCCACCACCCCGGCCTCCTTCGCAAATTGACGTGAATGATCTCTTTGGCTGTCTGACTAACTGATCCTCTAGTATGGCGAAGAGATTCTACCTCCCCCACAGGGACATCCAAATAGTAATTCCATACAGACCTAGGAAATAGACCAACCACTGGAGGAAGAAATTATTTAGCCCAATGCTCTCAGTTTACAGAGAGAAAGCTAAGGCTCAGAGAGGTGATGGGAATTCCCTATGGCTGCAGAGCTGCTGACTGCATCCTCTCTGCTAATAAATGCAGGAATAAGGGAAGAAGCAGCAGGATGGGGCTACTTGGAAATTCACAAGCCTGCTGAGGAAAAGAAAAAAAAAATCAAAACAGCAGCAAAAAACAAAACACGACAAGATTTTAAAATGCTATTTTGTGGTCACTAGAGGAAACTCCGAATTCTGCCTTCAATTCAATCTCTCTGTCCCTGAAGTGAATAAGAAAGAGAAGTTCGTATTTCTTTTGAAAGCTATGTTGTCTGTTCAGCAAAGTCTGAAATAGTAAGAAAATTAGGTTCTGCCCTGCCTCTGTCTGTATTTTCCAGCTGGGCATATATTCCCAAGCAGTGTCACACATCTGCAAGTAAATTAATCCAAAGCAAAATAACATGTAGTTTATTTAAAGTTCAAGGCATTTCTTGAACATAAGCATTTGGTCCAACGGGTCACTGATTCCATTTTCAGTGCACTGATAACAAAATTCATACATTTAAACATTAAAACTAAAAAAGGAAAACCTTTTACTTGTTTTATTCTTCTTATCCATTACATTTCTTGAGGGTTTAGACATTTGGCCCCTAATTTTATTTTCGCTTCATTGCTCTGACAGCCAAGCTGCATAGCTTGGCATTAAAACAAAAATCGTCTGTGTGGTTGCAATATAAAATTTCCTTGGTGTGGGAAGGCCTGCAATCTCTGGTTACTTCCTGCCCAGCCATCTTTGTTGGTTGCACTGACAGGAAAGGTCATTCAGCTTTGTGATGAAATATAAATTTGGGAGAAAAGAAGGAATCTAATTATCTGGCCTCAGAGTCCGGTGGAGTGAAGATGAGCTGGATAGCTGAGCTCTGACTTGAATATCTGCCCTCTCCCCACACCAGCACAGGAATGTCAATTGGCGGATGCTCCTGATTTAATATTCTTGCTCTTACTCAAACAGGAAAGCAGTCTTTCTTTTAAAGTATTGCCACTATGCTTTCTGTAATCTTTAAAATTGTTTACTTCTAATCACCTCTTGAATCCTGAAATACATGTTCACATTTACTGATAAGATCTTCCTCCCTATCAGAGACTGAGTGTCTTGGGCTTTCTTGACTAATGCTACATTGGTCACTGCTGTGGTCTGAGTGCTTGTGTCTCCCCTAGAATTCATGTTGAAATCTAATCACCAGTGTGAGAGTGTTGGGAAGTGGGGCTGTTCGGAGGTGATTAGATCGTAAGGGCGGAGCCCCCATCAATAAGGGGATCGGTGCCCTGATAAAAGCGGGCCCAGAGAACCGCCTTGCCCCGCACACCATGTGAGGATGCCCCAAGAAGGTGCTCTCTGTGAACAAGGAAACAGGTCCTCCCCAGACATGGAATCTGTCAGGCCTCGATTTTGGATTTCCTGCTTCCAGAACTGTGAGAAATAAATTTCCGTTGTTTATAAGCCACCCAGTCTATGGTATTTAGTTATAGCTGCCAGAACAAACCAAGACAGCAGCACTGCTTCCTCAGGCCATTAGGTGAGAGTGTAAATCTCAGCAAATCAATCCTGACTTTGGTTCCAATCCTTTGCGAACACTTTTCAGGTCAGAGTTTTAGACTCCAAGGAAAGTGGCGGCTTCGTCCTGCCTTCCCTTAGGTGTATCTATACTTGCTGTTATTTCTCACAGGGAAGTAGCAACTTACACTCGAATCACTTACTTCTTTGAGAAAAGTATTGAATATTCCCCAAATCTTTTGTTATCCTATTTGGGGACAGAGGAAGGAGTCTGTTGGCTTCAGAGCCCAAACAGGAGCCATTGTATGGCTATTTTCTTAACCACATTTAAAAAACAAAACACCAGCCATTGCCCAGAAGTGTCTACATTAGCTGAGTTGCTAACTCGTGAGTGAATTGTGTGTATTTTGCATTGTTAATGAAAAGAAAATCTAAAATTTAAATATCTGCTCCCTAAAAATAAGCAAAAAAAAAAAAGGATAATCAGAAAATAGAGAGGAATTTGAAAGAAATATTTCTACAAGGTTTTATGCAAGGCTGCAGGTAAAGCCGTGTGGGCTGTGGTTGAATGGGCTCCATTCAGATAGGCATAGGTGATGATGTGAATGGTTCTCCCTGGAGAGTTGTTGGATGCAGTGGCTCCACCCGTGGGGCAGGAACTTTGGGTAGAGTAGCCGAAGGAGTAGGCAGGTAGCCTGAATGACAATTCATTGAAGAGCCTGGCTAGACCACCTCAAAAGCTCCCTCAAGACTGGCAAAGACCCTTCCTCCCCCTGGAATTGGAAGTGTGGAGGCTGACAAGTATTTTTCTCCAGCCACTCATTGTATTCTGCTTGGAGTTAGCTTTACTCAACATTTAGCACCCCCTTGCCCTTTGAACATAAGACTATATATGTATGTTATTGACCTCTTCTCTCCACCCTCGTAGATGCCAGCCTTTCCAGCTTATTGTCATTATTTATGGCTCTACTAAGACGTAAAACTGGCTTCAGAAACACAAAACAGAATAATGGGGATGGAGAAGTCAGAGACAGAAGTCAGTTCTAACCCATCCCATGGCTCCCTCTCCTATGGACCAATTGAGAATTATTTTCTTATATAAAGTGTTTTTGTGGTAATGTGAAAATGCCATTCTCTACAATGTGCAGACACACATGCACAATACATACATACACACACGCACAAACACACACACGCACACAAACACACAAGTGTGTCCACACAACAAAAAGATTGTTTGGTGAGATGTCAGTTTGCTGAATTAAGTGTATATTTAATGCTACCTCAATTTCACATTAAGGAGACTTTCATGCCCTTTATAGAGACAATATTCAGTACAATCTTACCTAAGTTTATTGTGATGGGTTATATTTTAAACAAAAGAGAAAAGTAGAAATGAAAAGAAAGAAACCGAAGCTGAATTGTAGATACAAAATGGAAAGAAGAAAATCATTTTTACAAAGTAAGAAATATCAGAAGGTATGAATTACGAGTCAAAAATAATTTGACAAAATTGCAACTATCTCAATAAATTTTTAAAAACCTATCAAGCACAGGGAAATGGGGAGCACTAGGTTCTAGTTATGAATCTTTTTCTAACTAACCATATAATTAATTACCTGATCTCTGGTCTTCTGTTATGACATCAGAAATGGATTAAGACAAACACTATTCTGTGGGAGTTGGCATGGAATAGTGTGAAAGACATGAGTTTTGAAGGCAGAGACACCCAGGGTTGAGTCTAATTCCGCTAACCTCTCTGATGATTTTCTTTACCCCTCTCATCAGAAGCATCCTGTATACTAATCATCTAACTAACCAAGAAGCATTTATTGATAACTTACTGTCTATGATATGGCACCAGTCTAGGTAATATGTGGGGGACAAAGGCACGTAAGACACATGTGTCAAAGAAGGGAACGCATGTCACTGAATAGATGGCACAATGGAGGGTCACAGTGTAGAGACAGAGATACATAGAAAACACTTCAAGATAGTAGTAACATGAAATACATAAAAAAAAACAAGTACATTAGCTATATTATAACATAGGGATTGCATTGGAAAAGATGAGTAGGGGGAGAAATGCATTTAAAGTGAGTTATGGCAAGACTGTAGAAGACTTTGAATGCCAAGCTAATAAATGAGGGTTCCAGTAAATAGGTAAAGAGATATAAGCAAATTGGTCTTCTAAAAGGCATGTCAGAAGCATGCAAAATGGACTGAATTAGTGAGAAAACTCAAGGGTCTGAAAATAGTCTTTGGCATTCAAGGGCAAGTTGACATTCTCACCCATCAGTTTGACAGGTGTGAATAATCAGGTTGTTATGGAAATGGCATAGGAGATTAAAATCATCAAAATCAAATATCCGTATATATTTTTATCTCTATTGCTGTTGTATTACTGATGATAAAAAACTTTTGACATATGATTTCTAATAAATGGATCAATTAACAATTATTTTATGTCTAAGCCCACAATATTCATTAATTTCCCCGAAAGATAATCTTTCTTTCTTTACAGTAATAAAACCTCTGAATTTATTTGCCAAGACTGTATAAAGGCTTTTCTACTATTTTCCCAGATGTGTAACCTTTGTTTCTCTGTATGTTTAACTTCTATTCTCTCTGACAATTTTATAACTAGCTGGAAATCTAAACATTTCTTTTCTCTCAAGAAATATGTTAAACTGAGAAAACATGATATCTAGGCTTTGAACAAGACAAAACAAACCAACCTCAAAATATTCATGAACTTCAAATCACTCAAAATTCACAAATCCGTATACATTAGGCTGCAAGAATTTTAGCAATATATGTAATATGACATGCTGTCTGCTTTACATCTAGACAAAATAAATAGAAATTGTAATGGTTTCATGGAAATCTTAATACACAGGGACATTATAAGAGACATTAGTTTGGAAGTCTGTTACAAACATTAAAGCAGCAGCTTCTATGTGACTTTTGCATTGAAGAACCTGACTCAAATACCTGCTGGGTATCCATGATTACATCTCTATTTTCTCAAGCATCTACAATTAGGTCAGTGCCTAGAAAAGAGAAAATTTGGTTAATTTTAATGCATTTTTTTCAGTCACTACCACTTCCAATTTGTATATAGACTCTACACATGAGCCTCCTCCTTTACTTATCTTTAAATATTGAATTTTCTCACGACTAGGTTTTAAGCACTCTTTTCTTACACATATGTACTTTTTCGCAGTTGATCTCACATACTCCCATGAATGTAGATCTATCTGCCATCTATAATCTGATAAATGCTAATTACGTCTTTCGCTCCAACTTTCCTTCTAGATCTAGGCTTATATCCAACTATTTATTTGAAATTTATGTTGAATGTCTCATAGGCATTTCAAGTAGCCTTAGATATCCCAACATATCCCAGGTACATTGTATGACTTCCCTCCTGCCCTCGCCCAGCAGAGTCAACTTCACATTTCAGTAAATAGCACCATTATCCACTTGGTTACCAGGCAACAACCTAAAAGTCATCTGCTTCCACTCCTCCCTTCTCCCATCCTTCACCTCCTCTCATCAGGCTCTCTGTGACACTCCCAGACAGATCTCAGACTCACCTCTCTCCACCTCCACCCTCACCACCATGATTCAAGCCAGATTTCTCTTGCCCAGATCATTCGCTAACTGATCTCCTAGTGTTTAATTTTACCCTTTTCAATCTATTCTCTAGTGACAAAAATAAACTTTTAAAAATGTAATTCATATCCCAGGAACAAGACATGTCCCAACCTAACATCTTTCCACAGGTTTCCGTGATGGATCGAGCCTTTGCATGGCCTAGCTCTTGTTCTCCTTTCCAATCACTCATTTCGCCAGCCACTGGCTCACTGCAGCAGTCACACTCCAATCTCCTGCATTGCTGGGCCTCCAAGGTTTCTCTTTTCCTATACTTTCATGTGACTGGACCTTTCTCATCCTTTATATCTCAGCTTGAATCTCCGTGGAGGGCTTCCCACTTGCAGCCATCTAAAGTAACTTCTTCCATACTCTATTTTAAAGGCCCCAGTGTTATTACATAAAGACGCAGCATCCCCATTTGTGTTCTTTATAGCACTTTTCATAAACTGGATTTTATTTTGTTTATTCAATTACTTGTTTTTCTTCCCCAAAATAATGTGAGTTGGGATCCAGGATCTCTTCAAGTTATATTCCAATACCTGTGGCACAGAAGATGATATTGTTTGGCTGTGTGCCCACTCAAATCTCAACTTGAATGGTATCCCCCAGAATCCCCATGTGTCATGGGAGAGACCTGGGGGAGATAATTGAATCACGGGGGCAGGTCTTTCCCATGCTATTCTCATGAGGGTGAATATGTCTCAAGATCTGATGGGTTTCTCAGGGGTTTCCACTTTTGCTTCTTCCTCATTTTCTCTTGCTGCCACCATGTAAGAAGTGTCTTTCACCTCCTGCCATAATTCTGAGGCCTCCCCAGCCATGTAGAACTGTAAGTCCAATTAAATGTCTTTTTTTTTCCCCAGTCTCAAGTATGTGTTCATCAGCAGAGTGAAAACGAACTAATACACTAAATTGGTACCAGTAGAGTGGGGGCACTGCTGAAAAGATACCTGAAAATGTGGAAGCAACTTTGGAATTGGGTAGTAGACAAAGGTTGGAACAGTTTGGAGGGCTCAGAAGAAGACAGGAAAACGTGGGAAAGTTTGGAGCTTCCTAGAGACATGTTGAATGGCTTTGCCCAAAATGCTGATAGTGATATGGACAATAAACTCCAGGCTGAGGTGGTCTCAGATAGAGATGAAGAGCTTGTTGGGAACTGGAGCAAAGGCGACTCTTGCTATGTTTTAGCAAAGAGACTGGCATTTTGCCCTGGCCCTAGAGATTTGTAGGACTTTGAACTTGAGAGAAATAATTTAGGATATCTGGTGGATGAAATTTCTAAGCAGCAAAACATTCAAGAGGTGACTTGGGTGCTGTTAAAGGCATTCAGTTTTATAAGGGAAGTAGAGTATAAAAGTTTGGAAAATTTGAAGCCTGACTATATGATAGCAAAGTAAAACCCATTTTCTGGGGAGAAATTCAAACCAGTTCCAGAAATTTGCATAAGTAACAAGGAGCCTAGTGTTAATCCCCAAGACCATGGGGAAAATGTCTCCAGGTCAAGTCAGAGACCTTCAAGGGAGCCCCTCCCATTACAGGCCTGGAGGCCCAGGAGGAAAAAGTGCTTTCATGGGCCAGGCCCAAGGTCCCCATACTGTGTGCAGCCTAGGGACTTGGTGCCCTGTGTCCCAGCCGATCCAGCCATGGCTAAAAGGGGCCAACATACAGCTTAGACTGTGGCTTCAGAGGGTGAAAGCCCCAAGACTTGGCAGCTTCCACCTGGTGTTGAGCCTGAGGGTGCACAGAAGTCAGGAATTGAGTTTTGGGAACCTCTGCCTAGATTTCAGAAGATGTATGGAAACTCCTGGATGCCCAGGCAGAAGTTTGCTGTGGGGGTGGGGCCCTCATGGAGAACCTCTGCTAGGACAATGGATAAGGGAAATGTGGGGTTGGAGCCCCCACACAGAGTCCCTACTGGGGCACTGCCTACTGGAGCTGTGAGAAGAGGGCCACTGTCCTCCAGACCCCAGAATGGTAGATCCACTGACAGCTTGCACTGTGCACCTGGAAAAACCACAGGTACTCAACACCAGCCCATGAAAGCAGCCAGAGGGAGACTGTACCCTGTGAAACCACAAGGGTGGAGCTGCTCAAGACCATGGGAACCTACCCATTACATCAGCATGACCTGGATAGGCTACCTGTAGTCAAAGGAGAACCTTTTGGGGCTTTGTAATTTGACTGCCCTGCTGGATTTTGTACTTGCATGTGCCCTGTAACTCCTTTGTTTTGACCAATTTCTCCCATTTGGAATGGCTGTATTTACCCAATACCTGTGCCCCCATTGTATATAGGAAATAACTAGCTTGCTTTTGATTTTACAGGCTCATAGGCAGAAGGGACTTGCCTTGTCTCAGATGAGACTTTGGACTGTGGACTTTTGGGTTAATGCTGAAATGAGTTAAGACTTTGAGGGACTGTTGGGAAGGCATGATTGGTTTTGAAATGTGAGGACATGAGATTTGGAGGGGCCAGGGGTGGAATGACATGATTTGGCTGAGACCCCACCCAAATCTCAACTTGAATTGTATCTCCCAGAATTCCCATGTGTTGTGGAAGGGACTCAGTGGGAGGTAATTAAATCATGGAGGCCCATCTTTCATATGCTATTCTTATGAAAGTGAATAAGTCTCATGAGATCTGATGGGTTTACCAGGGGATTCTGCTTTTGTTTCTTCCTTATTTTCTCTTGCCGCCACCATGTAAGAAATACCTTTCACCTCCCGCCATGATTCTGAGGCCTCCCCAGCCATGTGGAACTGTAAGTCCAATTAAACCTCTTTTTCCTCCCAGTCTTGGTTATGTCTTTATCAGGAGTGTGAAATGGACTAATACAGAAGATAAGACAAAAATAGTCTGGAGTGAAAGAATAAATGCCTGGATGAATGAAATTTGTGATTCGAGTTAAAAATGTCAGTGGTAGTAAAGTTATACATTCCCTTCTAGAACTCCTTTGTGAAAGCTTAGTCATTAGAATGGTCAAACAGCCACCATCTTGAAACAAAGCTCTTCCCAGAGTCATAGTATTGGAAAAAAGGGGATAAAATATTTCTGTGGAAAAAAAAAAAGAGGCCATTTGTAATAAGGTTGCCACAAGTCTCTGTCTGTTTCAGAAGGAATTGGCAGTCTCCAGTTGAATCCAGGCCAAGGATTGTAAACAGGGTGTGGTAATGTATCTTACAAATCATATACATTGGCCAAGCTCCAGGAAGACAATTCTTCAACTGCTGCTTCTAGTATATTTGGATATGAGATAGTATCATTAGTCTTTTTCTTCCTTTCAAGAATGTCACCGTCTATAATTTTAAGAAAATTAGTTTTTTATTCTTAAAAATGAGCTCGAATTTCATAATCCTCCAATTTAATTAAGTGTAAATTAAATAGTGCTTTAAAATAATGTCATAATTGGGAAATTTATGAAGCACTCCAGTTTTATTAAAATGTGCTACAAAAATTACTGTTGTAATTAAAATACTCAGCTTACCCTGGCATTGCAAAGGAGATCAAACTAGTAACATACATTTATAATGCTAAAATAAATGCATAATCTTTGGTAGTTCATTTTGTAATTTGGGAGCTAAAACTAAGTTCCTTCTCAAAGGGGGGAATTTTTTTTTTTTTTTTTTTTATCTCTAACCTAATTTCTATCCACTAAGGTTTCAACTACACTACCAAAACTCCAGTCACCACTCATTTGGAGGATGATGTATTTTGCTTACTGGGGCAGACACAAAGCTCTATGTTTACACAAGGTATCTGAGCTTTGCTTTCAGCTAGGGCAGGCCATATGACTGAATTCCATCCAATGTGATATGTGTGGGAGTGATATATGCTACTTTCAGGCCTGACCCCTACAATATCTCGCAAGATGCTCTGTGATTCTATATCTGCTGGGAAAAGAATCTTTCAGTGGAGGGTTTCAAGGATTTCAGGTCCTCTCTGTGGAAGGAACCTAAGTCCCTGAGTAACTGCTTGGCAAGCCTCCTCCCTTCATTCTGACCTTGTTGATAGCCATTAGACTCTAACAGCTGCAAGAATCAAACCTTTATTTTGTTAAATAACTGAGATTGTGGATGTGTTTTTATAGCGATTGACCTTTTCTGATAAATACAACTGTAAAACCCGGTTTTTGTAACTGTTCAAATAGAAGTTGTGACCACTTTTTGTTTTAATTATATGATTATATTAGACACCGTACCGAGCACTTTACGTAAATTATTTTATTTAAATAGATGGGGATAATTATTTAAGTATCTTTTGCCAGTTATTTGTATTATTTTATTATTAACTGCATTATTTGGAAGAATGCAGTTGCTGAAGTCAGACCAATGTAGATTAAATGTTGGCTCCATTACTACTCCTGGTTTTGTGGCCATGCAGGTAACTGAAATGCACCTGTGAGACTTTGTTTCTTTATTTGTAATATGGACCTGTTAATACACAATATACTTGGTTCTTGTAAGAATTAAATAGAACTTAATGCAAAATGCTTAATATAGGACCTGACACATGGTAGACACTCAATGAAGAATGACATAGAAATATGTGGTAACATGCATATAGTAAAGCAATTTTTATTTCTCAGAATATTTATAAATCATAATGGGAAAAACCATAAGGGAAATAATATGCCAGATGACTGATGTCTTTTAAAAGATACTTTTGATCAGTTCATTTCTATAACAACAGAATTGATTGTATTAAAAGAGCTTTTCAGACATATTAACGTGGGGAACCCCGATGTGTAAACAACCATCAAGTATAAGGAATCTGTCAGAACCAGCAACAGACAAATAAACACCTCCCAACAGGCTTCTTTTGATTTCAGGGAGAATTTCCTCTTATTTATGATTGTATGCCCTAAAGGAAGATCCCAATATTTAATGACAAATTGAAAGAGAACAAAGGAGATTAACAGTCAACTTACAAGAAGGAAACTAAGTAAATGTAAATGCCCACTAGGAAAAAAATAGGTTCTGCTATTATTTAGGAATTATAATTTATGAGTCAGTTGTTTTTTTAATAATTAATGAAATTATAACAAAATCCTGTCAACATTCATAAAAGTATAAAATGTTATTGTAATTTCTAAAATCTTATAATGCAAAAAAATCAAACTTCTTCCACAGTAAAGAAGCTATTCACTCTGTAAATACATGCAGATCACTGAATATTTTGCATTTAAGTAACAGAATACCTTTTAGGACCCTTGAGAAGTGTGTGCTGTTGCATATATATTTATTTTATTTAATTAGTCCAGAGCATTCATCTTATATATTTTCATTGAATTCTTCTTTAAGAAACTTATTCAAAGTTTCCCTTTCATCTTATAAAAAAAGCACATGCAGATTTAAAATTAAAATTTAATAATATCATTAGTTCTGTAATATTCATGGATCAAAAGGAATTTCTCTCCTGTCTCTCTCTCTCTCTCCACTCCCTTTCTCTCCCTCCTCCTCTACCCCTCCCCTCTTCTGTCTCCCTCCTTCCCTTGCATCTTTGTTTCTTTCCACTATTAGACGATCTTAACTGTAGGTATAGTCAAGAATGATTGTGTTTCTCACTGGGTTCTCACTGGGTACTTCAGAAATTCTGAATCTAACAATAAGTACTCATTTCTATCATTAATTGCATTTATGAACTAGATCTAAAATTTCTCGTCATGGTGGAGAATGATGGGTAGAAAAAGCCTTTCAACACCACAAAACAAGAGAACCTGGTCTGTAAGGTCAGTATTAGTTTCTCCGCCTCAAGCAGAGGGTGCCCGTCACTCAACTATAATTATTATGAACCACTGTTCCAAGACTTCAGGGAAGTTATCCCAGTGTAGGACTTAAGGTTTATGTTGTGGGTGGTACACATTATTCTGTCTTATGATAGAAACACAAAGGAACTCTCATCAATTTCTGTCTCTGCAGTGAGTTATGGAACATCCTCTCTATGGCATGAAAAATTTTCCCCAAATAGAACTATTCCTTTAAAAAGCAGATACCTTATGTAGTCGGTTTCTTCTCCAAATCTCCCACATTGTGAGGTTTCCACTGAAAACTTTCCCCGGGGCATTAGTGATTCATGTAGATCACATAATTCTTCCTAATTTTTTGTAAAATTTGAATTTGTGATGCACTTGGAACAAGGTTGGCAACCACACGGCTAATCAACATAAGAATTATTTATAAAGAAATTCTGGAAGCCAGACACTATATATACAGATAATTAGTTATTAAAACATCAAAACAATTTCTATACGTCAAAATTATTTTCACTACCATGGTTCTCATTAGAAATTGAGAGAGCAAAATTTTATTATAATCAAGAGATTTTATGGTCTCTTTCCTAGAAGAATAAGAGATATTTGATTTGTGTTTAGAAATGGAAAGTCTCTCAAAAACTTTTATTACCAACAATACAAAACCAGCCCCAAAAATAATATTTGAAACATCTTTAGAGGATTTCCAGCAGGCTCCCTCAGAATCACTGAGCTTAATCTTATAACTTGATTAGTTGAGAGATTGATTACATATTGCAGAAGGTTGTATTAGGTTGGTGCAAAAGTAATCTCGGTTTTTGCCATTACTTTTAATGACAAAATCTTTTACACCAACCTAATAGATTGTGTCAGATATGGAATCTGGAATTTAACCTGAAAGAGATACAGAGGAATCTGGATGTGTTAAAATGGGAATTGACATTAAATATAAAAGAAGCAGACTCGGGGAAATATGTCGCTGACGATAGGCGCTTCCTTGAAGCCCCAGAGATATGGCTGCTTCCAAGCTTATAGGAATCACCTGAGGTCACTTTCCAGCAAGCGCAAACTGCACTTCTGTGAACCATCACCAGGGCCACTGCTGCAGGTTGGCTTTGCATGAGGCACAGGGAGATGACTGCAGGCCTTCAAGGAGAGAGCAATGCCCACACACAGGGCAAGGGAGAAAGGGAGAAAGGAATTACTCAGCTGAGAGCTAATAAATAAGCAGGCACTAACTGAGGAAAAAAAGAGTTTTTCCTTCCCAGTGGATAGAACATTACCTGCCAAGACCCTGTAGCCTGTCTTTGCTAAAGAGAACCTAAGTAGCTGGAGTGAGGGGTAAGAACAAGTGTGATTTTGGTGCAGCCACAGTGGTAAACCACGTTAAAGAGGCCACATTGAAGAGGTTTTTTTTTCTTTTTCCTGTTCTCAGTACAAATCAATAACAGCATTTTAACACGGGAGTGGCATAATCAAATGTTTTTATTTATGAAGTATCACATGGGTACCACCTTTGGACTACTACCACAAAATACCATAGACTGGATGGCTTATAAATAGTGGGAATTTATTTCTCACAGTACTGAAGGCAGGGAAGACCAAGATTAAGATCCCAGCATGAAATAGACAGCCATTTCACTCTAACTTCACATGGCAGAAGGAAGGGGCAAGAGAGTTTTTTTTTGTTTGTTTGTTTCTAACTGATTTTATTTTATTTTTTAATTATACTTTAGGTTTTAGGGTACATGTGCACAGTGTGCAGGTTTGTTACATATGTATCCATGTGCCGTGTTGGTTTGCTGCACCCATTAACTCGTTATTTAGCATTAGGTATATCTCCTAATGCTGTCCCTCCCCCCTCCCCCCAACTCACAATAGTCCCCGGAGTGTGATGTTCCCCTTCCTGTGTCCATGTGTTCTCATTGTTCAATTCCCACCTATGAGTGAGAACATGCGGTGTTTGGTTTTTTGTCCTTGCGATAGTTTACTGAGAATGATGTTTTCCAGTTTCATCCATGTCCCTACAAAGGACATGAACTCATCATTTTTATGGCTGCATAGTATTCCATGGTGTATATGTGCCACATTTTCTTAATCCAGTCTATCATTGTCAGACATTTGGGTTGGTTCCAAGTCTTTGCTATTGTGAATAGTGCCACAACAAACATACGTGTGCATGTGTCTTTATAGCAGCATGATTTATAGTCCTTTGGGTATATACCCAGTAATGGGATGGCTGCGTCAAATGGTATTTCTAGTTCTAGATCCCTGAGGATCTAGTGCGCTGCACCAACTGTCCTGCACTCACTGTTAGGCACTCCCTAGTGAGATGAACCTGGTACCTCAAACAGAAATGCAGAAATCACCTGTCTTCTGTGCCACTCACGCTGGGAGCTCTAGACCGGAGCTGTTCCTATTTGGCCATCTTGGCTCCACCCTCACGGCTTCATTTACAAGGACACTAATCCCATTCATGACAGGTCTGTGCTCATGACCTAATTATCCCCCAGCCCGCCCTCCCAACGAATACCACCACCTAGGAGTTAGGATTACAGTATATGAATTTGAGGGGGTGATATGGTTCCACTCTGTGTCCATACCCAAATCTCATCTGGAATTTTAATCCCCACATCTTGGGGGAGAGGCATGATGGGAGGTGATTGAATCATGGGGGCAGTCTCCCTCTTGCTGTTCTCATGATAGTAAGTTCTCACAAGATCTGATTGCCTTAAAGTGTGTGGCACTTACCACTTTGCTTTCTCTCTCTCTCCTGCTGCCATGTAAGATGTGCCTTGCTTCCTCTTTGCCTTCTGCCATGATTTTAAGTTTCCTGAGGTCTCCCCAGCCATGCAGACTGTGAGTCAATTAACCTCTTTTCTTCATAAATTACCCAGTTTCAGGTAGTTCTTTATAGCTGTGTGAGAATGGACAAGTACCGGGGGACACAAACATTTGTACCACAGCGGATACTAAATGGAGGTTGTATAGAAGCTTCAGTATACATGATCTAGTAAAGGTTGATAGAGACATAATTTGAAATGAAACACATAAAGACTAGGTGACCCATTTTCTGAAACTATGGCCTCAATTCAACAACTTTGACCTAAAAGAATCAGAATTTACTCTTTAATGCTAACATCCACATGCTGGAAATGCTGATGGTTTATTCATAGTTTGTTTAGTAACCAAATATGACACTTGGTAAGATTTCATTCGTAGTATCTAAAAATAAAAGATGTCAGAAAGTACACCCATAGCATTATCAGAAACAGCATTGTTTTAATTTTCAGAATTTAGGTTTTAAAGAAACAAAGCATAAAATCTATATGAGCAAAATAAATATTTTATGGCTACATTCAAGAAAGACTGATCTTAGGTTGATTACCTTCTCTCTCATAAATATTTGCAACTCCCTAAGGACCTGGAGTTATTCTGATACTGATGATTTCCTTAAGTGACCAGTGCTGTACTTTCCAGGCTTCAGGGGCTCAGTGAGTACTTTCTGACTTAATGAGTTTCCTAAATACTAGCACATTCTACCTCCAAGAGCATTATGATTTAGTGGTTGGGGTAATGGCCGTGCACTAGATGTTTTATGCTTTAGAGAATGGAAATGTCTAAACTATTACGTTCCAACTTTAGTAAGATGAAAAGAATTTCCTGCCTAGTGAAAAACATTTTTCCTATAAAATAATTGACTCTCACTGAAATTCATATTCAAAGAAGTAGGAAGCAGAGAGTCAGTCATAAAACTGGAATGGCTAAAAAGAGGCTGTTGGAAGCACTACTGATTTATAGAGCTTGGACTCAAGGTGGAAGTTTAAGGACAAGATGTTTTTTCTCACATAATCTCCCAGTGAGAGGGTATTTACAGAGTACCCAAGTGTTATTGAGCTGATTGCATTTATTAGGATGACCTGACATGCCAGGGAGCTGTGATATGGGGCACAGTGTGACCCAGTCTATGAGACCTTTGGAAGTTCTCCCCTGCTCTCCTGGAAGCAGAAGTAAATTCCAAGAGAATTGGTGCTTTTACTTTGGCCTAGCAATATCTGCATTGGGAGGTAGGATCCCAGCCTGCCCTGGCCTGGAAGACTTCCACAGGGACAGCCTGGCCCCAGGAAAGCTCAAGGAAAGGATCATAAGTCCAATCTGGGCCATCCCACTTTTAAATCACACCCAGAGAATCTCCGGAGTTAAGTATCCTCTAGGATCTAAGCACTCTAAGCTCTAAAGATATGTTGGAACAATCGCATACTCTTCACTTCCCAGGTATTTATTATAGTGTTCGCAATAATGGAGTTTCCCTTAGAACCACTAATTATCCCAAGTTAAATTTTTGTCTTTTTGACCTTCATTCCCAGAAGTAGATTATTTGCATCTCTAGAGCAAAGGCCTTGAGACCATGGGGCTAGTGTATCTTTTATTGTTACCCAAGTACCTTCTGGGGCTTTATGAACATACACATTCTTTAAAAAAATTTTATTATAGTAATTTTAAAACAAACAGAAAAACAAAAAATATACTACAGAAAAACCTATATACGGGCCGGGCGCGGTGGCTCACGCCTGTAATCCCAGCACTCTGGGAGGCCGAGGCGGGCGGATCACCTGAGGTCAGGAGTTCGAGACCAGTCTTGGCCAACATGGTGAAACCCCATCTCTACTGAAAATACAAAAATTAGCCGGGCGTGGGAGCACGTGCCTGTAATCCCAGCTATGCGGGAGGCTGAGGCAGGAGAATCGCTTCAACCTGGGAGGCGGAGGTTGCAGTGAGCCCAGATCGCGCCATTGCACTCCAGCCTGGGTGACAGAGTGAGGCGCTGTCTCTAAAAAACAAATACAAACAAACAAAATCTATATACTCACTATCCAGAGTCAACAATTATTGATATTTAGCTTATGTAGATCTGTACCCTATATGAATAGAATATATATTGTAGATCTATACTCTATATGAACATCCATATTTGTATTGCTATTCCTGTCTATCTGTTTGCTAAATCATTTGAAGTTACTTACAGATGTCATGACACTTTCTCCCAAGTTCTTCAGTATGAACAGACGTGCTCTCCCATGAGATCGCCATGGCTTTATTGTACCCACCGCACAAAATCAGCAGGAATTCCCTAATATCACCAGATACGTGGCCCAAATTCAAGTTTCCTCAATGTCTGTTTTAACTCTTGTTTTCTAAGCAGGATTCAATCAACAAGCATGTAATACATTTTTTGTTACGTCACTTGTCTTTGTAAGTCAAGTATAGTTTTTACATCCTTTTTTCTCCCTGAGCTATTAGTTTTTAAAGACATCAGCCAGATATTGTGTGATGTTCTATTTCCTGTATTTGTCTGGTTGTATTTTCATAATGTAATAGTTCATGGAGAAAATTGGTGTTTCCGGTTGCAGTTCATTAAAGGAATGTCTAAGGAGTTCTGTTAGTTAGTGGTAATACTGGATTAATTTTGTTACAGTCAGACCTTTCCACTATAAATACACGTTTCCTCCTCTGAAAAGATGAAGTAGTCTGTGGAGAGATAATAAGCATTGTGTGAATATTCCGTTTCCCAACATTTTATGAAAGATGTTAGCATCACTAAGCTTCTTCCTTAAGTTGCTTCATTATGATTAGCAAAATGATTATCCAATTGTATTCCTGTTATATTTTTAACTGGCATTCTTCTGCAAATAAAAGCTTTCTTTATCAATTAGGATCACTTTTTTTTTTTTTTTTTTTGAGACGGAGTCTCGCTCTGTCGCCCAGGCTGGAGTGCAGTGGCGCAATCTCGGCTCACTGCAAGCTCCGCCTCCCGGGTTCACGCCATTCTCCTGCCTCAGCCTCTCCGAGTAGCTGGGACTACAGGCGCCCGCCACCACGTCCGGCTAATTCTTTGTATTTTTAGTAGAGACGGGGTTTCACCGTGGTTTCCGATCTCCTGACCTCGTGATCCGCCCGCCTCGGCCTCCCAAAGTGCTGGGATTACAAGCGTGAGCCACCGCGCCCGGCCTAGGATCACTTTTTTTTTTTTTACCTTGAAACTAAAATTCTTATTTAAAGAGCAGAATGAATATTTTGTTCTCATCTTTTAATTACCAATTTTCAAAGTAAGGAAAGAATATATCAAGAAAGCATGTAAAGAATTGGTATATTATTTATGTTTGATTACATTATCTTTTTTTAGCATTACCATTGACCAATGATATGTATGTGTGTAATGAATTTCAATGAGTTATAGTTATTTTGTTATTGTTGTTATTGATGCTGGAATTAGTTTGAACTACAGGAAGACCTGTCAGGCTGCCACTGTGTCCTTTTACATAATCACATAAGTCCTAGACTATCCTTTCTCGTGGTATTTAAGGCACTCATGATGTATAAGACTCAGCTGGCCCCACCCCCATCTCTGTCTCCCTATTTCTCCATCAAGAATCACCTACTCACTAATGGGCCCTGGTTCCTTCAGTGTGGAATGATAATTTAAAAACAAAATACGAGGCTGGGCACAGTGGTTCACACCTTTAATTCCAGTGTTTTGGGAGGATCACTTAAGTCCAGGAGTTTGAGACCAGCCTGGGCAACACAGTGAAACCCAGTCTTCACAAAAATTTATTAAAAATTAGCCAGATGTGGGGGCACGCAGCTGTAGTCCCAGCCACTTTGGAGGCTGAGGTGGGCAGGTCACTTGAGCCCAGGAGTTCCCGGCTGCAGTGAGCCATGACGATACCACTGCACTTCACACTGGGAGACAGAGTGAGGCCCTGTCTCTAAAAGAAAACAATAACAACGAAAAACCAAGCAAATGAAATATGGGTGTGAGAAGTGCTGATTCCTACATGAAGCATTATTGTTGTTCTTGGGATTTTTCAGTATGGAGGGCTAGAAAATTTAACTTTCAAAATTATAATTTGGTATTGCAATTTGAGAGATCAAAATAGACGTCTATCAACTAAGACGGGCCCTAAGTTTAAGAAAACAAAAGTTACCTATGGGTCGAGGGTTCAGGGCTTGACTGGCCTGGCAACTTCCTAAATTCCTACAGCTATAAACCACCGTCTTACTCCTTAACAACAGGAGACATCAGGCAAATTCCTAACTCTGATTTATAACCCAGACCACTACAACACTGATTAGACAGAGGTCCGGCCTTACACACATTCTTTTCCGATAAACAACTGCAGATCTTACGGCAGTTTCAGCCAGCTTGTAGAGACTGTGCAAATTGTCTTCCTGTCCTGTCGTGCATCTTTTTAACATAGAGAGCCAAATTCCATCTCATTTTCATGCTAAAACCCAGCCCCAAAGTGAACATGGGATGCACATTACATATCTGCTTACCTGGCGTGCATGTTTTTGCCTTTCCAGCTGCCCTCATTGACGTATATAGCTTATCCCGAAACCTGCCGAATATCTCTGACTCTGTTGTGTGGTACAGGCCCTGTGAGGCATAAAACCCTACCTGCCCTTTCCCTCTTCAAAGAGGGTCCATGCTGCAGATTCTCTCTTTTCAGACAGTTTGAAGCTGACATCACCGATAAAACTATCTTTTCTATTATTTCACCATCCTGATGGTCTTTTGGATGACAGTACTTTCAACTTAATTTAACATTACAGGATTTTAAGTTTTTGATTTTATATTCATATATCTTTATAAAAATTTCATTGCAACTTTTAGTTCTTAAAACAATGATTACTATTAAAGCAAAACAACTGAGATAATTTTAAAATTCTTCTGCCTTATTAAACCTTAGGATACATATTTTTAAGAATAAACAGAGTACTGTGTTCTAGAGGCACTCGGATGCGAATATTTCTATTTTCATAGGCTTGTAAGTCCCACACCTACTGAGCTCCTTCACGGCAGGAACAATGCCACATTCATTGTTTTTAATTACTCCTATTGCCCTCACCTAGACCCTGGCACACAGATACTTCCCAATTATTTGTTGCATAAATACAAAGTTGGAACATCAAAAAATGCTTAACCATCCTTGGCTGTCAATGATACCATTTCCCAGGCGTCTCAGTTCCTAGGTAAAGAGAAGAAAAAAAAACTTCATCTCCAGCTTCTTTAGGTATTTCCTTTTTAAATGTCTCTGAGATTCATCTTTTCCTCTGCATTTACACAGCTATTGCCGCAGCCTGGGCACCAAGCACTCCATGCCTGGATCACAGCAGTACTTTCAGTCTATTTCTACCCTTGGTATCATCCTTTCTAATTTGTCTTGTGAAAACCATCTCCTTAAATTCTCCTTCCATTGTTTTAGTATAGACCTTCCAGTAGCTTCCCACTACCTTTAGTATGAAATCTAATTGAATTTTATTGTCTCAACCTTTCATTTGACTTGATTACTTCTGTAACCTCTCGCTAATTTTAAACCAAGACCTCTTGATCCAAAGAAAGGTTTCATTTGCTGATGCTCCCTTCGCCGCGCCTATTCTTGTGATTCCTTCCTGACTTTTCAGAACTAATCCAAAGACTTCCTGCAATAATAACATGATCCTGCGATATTAACACGACCGTCTCTAGCAATACCAGCAATTTTCTAGTTTGAAAGATGCTTGATCATATTGTTATCCGGTTTGATGTGAATAGAAAAAGAAGAAGTCATTTTAAACCAATCACAACATGACACTGAGATACTCAGAAAAAGTTTAGGTAGGTAGGTATTGGAAATAATCCACGGTTTATCTGCAGATGGGAAAGCCTTGAGTTGAAAAAATTATTCTGACAATTCAGAGGGAGAAAAGAACTTAGTTAAAGAATAGTACTATTGTGGAAAAAATGAAAAGTTTGGCTGAAGTTATGTACATTGCCATCTATTTTGATCAAATCCTCAAATTAATTGCTGGGCTTTCTAGTTCTTTCTATCTGACTCCGTGAGCTTTTTTTTTTTTTCCAGTCTTTAGAGAGTTGTGAAAAATGCATGTAAAATACATTCCTGCCCATTATAAGATTTGTCATATTTTTCACCATGACTTTCGGTGTTTTCTCTGAAAAATAATTTTGACTTTTTCTCCAATATTTGACATTTACTTCATAGCTGATATATTTCTCAGACAAGTAATTTGGGGGAAATTGTTTGAAGCAGAAACCTTGGGGTGCTTCAAATGAAATTCTGCCATTTCTTCCAAAGACTTTACAAATCATCTTTCTTCATCCCTGTGACAAATCTGAATTCAATTTTACCTAATTTTAAGACTTGTAACAAGAGAAAAATAATGTTAAAAATGATTTTTATTTATTTCAGAATGTCATCAAAGTATACTGGAAGACCAAAAGTCACATCTTCAAAAAATAAAAACAGAATTGATTACATATATGAGAAATAATATTTAATGAAATTTGTATTTGTGTAGATCTTTCTGGATCTTGAATAGCATATTATAAAATATTAGTTATTGTACCCTAAATAGTATTTGACTATATTCTGTTTTATTCAATTTCAAAATATACACTTTAAATAACAAGGGCTCTCAGATGGAATAAATAGCATCAACTAAGGATAAAACTGAATTATAGTAAAGGAAATATTGGCATACAGAATTAACTGCATACAATGTCTTAAATCCTACAGGTTTTCAAGTGGATACCATTGTGTTTTGTTCTAGGCAATATTTCATTGTCTATGCACATTTTAAAGACATCTAATTTTAAAGAAAACAAACAGAAGAACATAAAGAAGAACTGGTAGAAATATTTATAGCTTAATATTTTGAAAGCTCGAATAACTACCTTGAAAAATTTATTACTATTAATAGTATTGAACAGGATGATAATTAGTTCCTGGGTTCACATTAGGAGTATTGAAATATAATGAGTAAATTACGAAGCTCAAATTCATCCCTTAAAATCAGAAATTTATTTTATAAATAAACATTAACAGTAGAAAAGGGAACAACATAGAAGAGGCTGAAGATCATCTATTTTGGTATGTTTGAGAAATCACTAGACATTAAAAACCCCGACACAAACAGGAGAAATGAATTAAATTCACAAAATAACATGATAATGTTCTTTAGCCACTGAAGAACATAAGCAATAGTATTTCCAGCCACAGACATCCCAAATAAGAGCATCTGGATCAGTGACAGCTGTGGCAGTCAGATAAGAAATGCTTTGTGAAACCATAGAGGAGTAATTTTCCTTAACTTATTTATAGTTGCCTGGGCTGTAAAAGTTGGGGGATGGCTGTGGGTGGTGTAAAAAATCAATCCCAGCTTTTGGGGGGATAAACAGAATACTTATTTTGTAAACATGACACATGGAAACAGTGATACTGTTATCCCACTTCATTTTCCATACTTTGAGATATAAATCAGCCCCATGACTAATTCTCATTGGTGCCAAGAAGTGTTTTTTGGGAGATGTCAAATGTTGTAAGACAGCTGTAAGGCTGCTAAGAGTCATTCAATTCTAGCAGATTCTAAGGACATTTGTGTTGACAGAATAATATTCACGGTGTGCAGCCAGACCTGAACAGCGTCTTGTGGAGATCTAATAACCTTCTGGCCTAATGTGAATGCCTATTTTATCTCCCTAAAGAAGCCAAGGAGAGTTATTTGAAACAATGGGCTGAGACACACTGTCCCCTGTTCCTGAAATTTCCACTGGGCATTGAGCCAAGATGTGGGTTCAGTTACAGAGCACTGCACATTTAGAATGGAAATATATATATATATACATACATATATATATATAACTATTGATTAGCAAATCATTGGTGCATCTTTAATCTCTTTGCCTTCCGCAAGAACTCCAAGTCCAATTACTACAGCAGGAAGAGGGGGGAACAAAGAGAAACATCTTTTTGTTCCTTTCTATAGGGAGAGGCTACAAAATCATAGGGGAAAAAATGTCGTGAAGAAATACATGTCTAATCTCTTCAAAATACCCTGGATACCCCTTTCCTCTGAGTGCTTCAACTGTGAAAATAATATGCTTTAAAAATTGTAAAACGCATCTTTGAAGAATTATACTTTAAAAGTAGATTAGTTATAACACCGAGGTGATTATCCCCACAGCCGCCCCAAGGGGATTAGCTTCCTTTCTCACAGAAGAAAATGCTGGTAGTACAACTCCCAGAAAGAACTGAGCCTCCTCTTGAAATAGCCATATAATGTTCCAAAAATAAGAAGTTTCTGACTACGGGGATCCCGGCATCAAAAATCCAGCCACCAGGGATCATAGTCACATGTCACCTTCTCCTTTGAGAGAAGCTGGTGACTTTGATGCTGCTTCGAACATAAGCAATAATATGGTTTTGTCCAAAGAGGTGACCCACAGACATTGCTGGTCTGACATAACTAAGGAGCTATGTGAGTAGGTCGGTAGGAATGGAAAGAAGACAAAAGAAAGTCAAAGTCAAAGCCCGTGGATTCTGGAACATATAGGATCAAATACTATCTAGAAAGACTGGGAAAACCTAGTTTCCCTATAGCTATCACCGTGAAGCCAGAATATTTTCTTTTTACTAATTCCTTGTATTTTTTTGAGACAGGATCTCCCTCTGTCATTCAGGCTGCCATGCATTAGCAATCATGGCAACCTCGACCTCCTGGGCTCAGGTGATCCTCCCACCTCAGCCTCCCAGGTAGCTGGGACCACAGGTGCGTGCCACCATGCCCAGTTAATTGTTTGTAGAGATGGAGTCTCACCATGTTTCCCAGGCTGGTCTCGAACTCCTGGACTCATGCGATCCACCCACCTTGGGCTCCCAAAGTGCTGGGATTAGAGGTGTGAGGGACTGTTAAAACCCTACGTTCCTAAAGACTTACAAGTCTTCCTTTATCATTTATTTCTTTCCCCACTCTATACAGACGTAATGCTTGCAATGTAAGTTAAGTAAAAATGAACGCAGTAAGGCTCAGCCTCCCTTGCCTGAGGCATATGCCCCATTTGTTCCACTCACATGGCCGTTGTCACACACTGTTGTGCTGCTGACTTACAGATTTACCTGTGTCCCTGTTATCTCCCTTAATAGGGCATATCACTCTTGAGCAAAAGAACTTTGTCGGATTCAACTTGTCTTCTTCCAAGTGCAGTAGATCCTTAAGGAGGACCAAATTTGGCGAGAGAAGCTGAATCCACAGCCAGTGTAAAACAAAACTTTGTCGCAGAGAAAAGCCCTTCATCTCCTTTTCAGACATTAATGGCTATTTATAGAAAACCTACAAAGAATTTTTTCTTCCTTTTTTTTTTTTTTTTTTTGTTTTGTTTGAGATGGAGTCTTGCTGTGTTGCCAGGCTGGAGTGCAGTGGTGAGATCTCGGCTCACTACAACCTCCACCTCCTGGGTTCAAGTGATTCTCCTGCCTCAGCCTCCCAAGTAGCTGGGATTACAGGCACGCACCACCACGCCCAGCTAATTTTTGTATTTTTAGTAGAGGCGGGGTTTCACCATGTTGGCCAGGATGGTCTCCATCTCCTGACCTCGTGATCCGCCCACCTCAGCCTCCCGAAGTGCCAGGATAACAGGTGTGGGCCACCGTGCTTGGCCGAGAGCCTATAATGACTAGTATGGAGAGAACATGAATACCATGACCGATAACTGAATGGAAGTGGAAAAAATAATGGATTCCATGATTAGAAAGCAGCACATTTAAAACTTTTAATATAGTTTTACTCTTCTTTCCCAAAATAAATTGTGTATTTAACCTATGGGTAGCAGGGTGTCAACTACAATTATGCATATTTGCAAATATAATGTTGTTTCTTTATATTCTATAACAGGTCCTAGTCTTCCCTGTAGCATCATGCAACTAGAGAGTAGAACAGAGGTCTACTTTTCCTGGTACATTGTGATGGTTAATTTTAAATGTTAACGTGATACGGTTATGGGATACCCGGATAACTGGAAAAATAGTATTTCTGGGTGTGTCTTTGAGGATGTTTCTGGAAGACATGAGCAATCAGTTTGAGAGACTGAGTAAAGAAGATCCACCTTCATCAACATGGCTGGGCATCAGCCCATTTATTGAGGGCCTGGATAGAGTGAAAAAAAGGAGGAAGAGCAAATTTGCTCTCTCATCTGGATCTGGGTCAACCGTCTCTCCTGCCCTTAGACATGGCTGCTCCTGGCTCTCTGAGTCTAGCCTTTAGACTCAAACTAAATTTCACTTTCCTGATCTCCAGCTTGAAGACAGTATGCTGTGGGATTTCTTGGCCTCCATAATTGCATGAGCTAATTCCCATAATAAATCCCCTCTTACACATCTCTCTCTATATCCTACTGGTTCTGTTTCTCTGGAGAGCTCTGACTAATACATCCATTCACAGTATCTGCCATTCTTCTAGTATTTATTTATTTATTTATTGAGATGAAGTCTCGCTCTGTCACCCAGGCTGGAGTCCACTGGTGCGATCTTGGCTCACTGCAAACTCCACCTCCCGGGTTCAAGCAATTCTTGTGCCTCAGCCTCTCCAGTAGCTGGGATTACAGATGCTACCACCACACCCAGCTAATTTTTGTAGAGAGGGTTTTTGCCATGTTGGCCAGGCTGGTCTCAAACTCCTGACCTCAAGTGATCTGCCCGCCTAGGCCTCCCAAAGTCCTGGGATTACAGTCATGAGCCACGGTGCCCAGCAGTAGTATTTAATCAGTAATTGTTCATTAACTTCACCTGTTCCAGGTAAAAGCCCCTTCTATTGGATGACAGCCCATGGCACCTCCCACCAGCATATACATGGCACACATATCTGCACACACGCATGCAAACATTAAATGGACATGCACCATGCACTCAGCTCCTCCACAGGGTGACATCTAGGTGAATGAAGAGGACATCTAATGCCCTACGAGCAAAGGGGGAAAAGGAGCTTAAGTCAAGGAGTTTTACCTGCATCTTCACTCGTCTTTGCTCCAAAGTACCTGGTGAATTGTTCTTTGTTCCATTTAATCCGTGAAGCACTCAGTGAAGCATTGCGGCCTGTCCTTGGTGTCTGGTGCCGTAGATGCCTCCGAGTCGAGTCTCCGCCCTATCCACAGGGTGCCTCCTCCAGGGCCTGGTACCCAGCAGTGGGTCTCTCCTAACGATGCTTCTGTGCCAGACCTGTTGCCCTCAGCTCAGGGACCTTCTGCTTCTGGGTTCTTTCCATGTCTCTGACTTCAGCCTTCCCTTCAAAGGATCTAACATCTTCCCACACTCCCTCCGTCTCATCCCAGAAGAGTGGACTGAGACATAAACACATCTGTCCACTTTTCTTTTTCCAATTTTCTTTTCCTTTCTTGTTTCTCTTCCTCATCACCACCAGAGTGTAAGGGGCAGATTTTCTGTTTTTTTTTTTTTCTTTCCAGTGTAGAAGGAATTCTTCCTATATCATATCCTCTTTTTTCTCAAACTATATTTGTCCTGTCACCTTCCAGAGGCTCTGAGGCTGGACGGGCTTCAGAGAGAGGCTGGATAACCAATAAAAGAGGCCTCACAAAAATAATTTCCTATAAGATAGCAAAATTGGTGGCTTCACCATGGAGTCCAAAACAAGAGAACACTTGGTGAAACTGAATTATCCTTTCAACTGCAGGGGACATCAGAAATCACAGCAGAATTGAAAGCAGCCAATGCCAGTCATTCCCTGTAGGTCTGTATCAGGATTCTCACCACTGCGACGTGTCTCCCCTGTGGGGATGGCTGGACACAGAGGCAGTCTACTCTCGCAGGCATGGTGTATTCAAGCACAAACATTCCTTCTTCAAAATAGCATGGTGGTCATGTCATGAAAAATCATTTCTTTGATACCACCTTGAATGCTCAAGAATAGCACTGAAAAATATCACTGCAGTATTAACGAATAAGAACAATACGCTAATTAAATTTTAGGAATACCAAAGAAATTAGCTGGGTTATGTCCAATTACATTATCAACTGAGAATTATTTGCACAGGAAAAATATGAAAAACATGGGTCCAATTCAGAAAATCTTCTACCTAGTAAACTTAAGTAATGTGATTTTTAAAAAAATCAAAATAACCCTTGGTTTAAGATTTGGCTACATGGCAGACTGAGAGGAGGTGGTTCTAATTCAAGAATCAATGCTAATTTCCTCAGTTCAATTCCATCCAGCTGGCACCATCCGCATAATCTGTACGCTTTCTAGCTGGGGCAGCCTCTCGATTCAGCTCAATGTTTACTGAGCCTTGTGTAGATATCAAGAACCTAGCAGTCCCTGCCCACAGGGTGCTTATAATCTAACAGGGGAAAAAGAAATGCACAATTAATGAATTCAAAATATGAAAAAGTACAAGCCACAAGCACAGTATAAAGTGTTAGCCAAAAGACCACACCGGTTATCCATGACGGATTTTTCTTTTCCAATTCTTTCATAAAATCTTTATGTGATATGCAATTACCACAATCATATTTAGAATTTGAGAAGTTGAGGCTATTACATTAAAAGATTATTTACTGACATGCAGTCTTTTAGAATAGTAGCTGATTACAAAGAAGGAGGTAGGGCCACTAACTGGTATGACAAAGGACTGATAATTACACATTAAAAATATCATCCTTAAATCTGCATGTATTGTCACAAAGGAGAAACTATAAGAGCAGTTTTTTTTCATAAAGACCCATTATATAATACCTATTCTTCATCAAATAAACCCTCATAATTTATTTTAACCAGTTTTTATCTGTATTGTTTCAGCAAGAATATTGTACACCCCCAGAGCATATATCCACATGATATTTTTGTGGCGATTATTATAATCTGATCAGATTCACCTATGTAGATGTAGGGGATAAAACATAACTAGCATTCTGCAGCAGGAAAAAACGAAGGAAAGAAAGGCTCAATGTCATTGCACTTGAATACAGAACCAAGCTAAATAACAAGGTCCCATTTTTCTCTGATGTTCTTATTCTTGAAGATTCAAGATGCAAATAGCATCACTTTTGTAGTGTTCTGCAACACATTTCTCCCTGTCCGTGTGCAGAAATGATTACTCTCACTTTTGCGCTACCTCTAGGCCTGAATATACTTCACTTCTAAAATCTGTACTGCACAATTTTTAGTAGATAATTTTTAAAGACTTTCTCCAAATGGAGTATAAATAACTTCAGGGCAGCAGTTCACCAATGCTTAATATCCTGTGTGATATCTTTTCATATTGCATATTTGCCTTATAAAGAGGAAATGAAGTAGCTTATATTATATATACACATGCAGCATATATGTGTGTATCTATACATATACACAGCAAGAAACATAAATAAAAGAAATATGGCTAAAAAAGGAGAGAAGGAAAATAAATTTAAGGGTAAATTAACACATGAATTTGAAAGCTATAGAGGGAAGACCACTTCAGGAAGAAAGAAAAGAGTGTGCCCAAAGATGCTTGAGACAGAAGTTCAAGTTCCTGCAAGTAGCACAGATTTCAATGTGACATTAATATGAGGAGAAGGAGGCTGGGTGAGGAAGGGAAGGACAGCAGAGGAGGGATGAACCCCACAACTTTGGTTCACCTTATAGGTGACAAAGCTTTACCTGTTTACACATTTTCTAACTTACTTTGCTCTAGAAAATAATTCCGGCAACTTCATTTCCTGTCCTAAAGGATTCTGCGGCTATTTCAGCAGGTCTGTTGGAGGAGCTCCCAGCAGTACCAGCACATGCAGATTTCACAGTGGAGAAAGTGAGTCTAGAAACCAAAAGGCAACTAAAGGTACCAGATGTGACCTTACCAGAACCAATTTTGAAATCTACATAAGACCCAAAACACAAAAACTTAAAAATAGTCAACTGTTAATTAGGGAATCCTGGGGCAGACATGAGCATTGGAAACACATACGTTTTTCTTCTTGTGGTAAAATCAGGCCAAAGTGTACAGGAGAAGCTGCAGACTGCAACTGGTTGTGAGTCAGAGGAAAGGCTGCATCATCCAGGAAGATGCTTCCAGCTCCAATTGATCTAATTCTGCAAATACTGACAGATTCGTTTAAGGAAACACAGCAATGCAGGAAAGACGCTAGCAAGAACTTGCCAGTCAACAAAGCGTGTCGATTCCTACGCCAAGTTATCCTGCCAATGCTCTTTAAAAATAAGGCCCAGAATTATTATTAAGTGATAATTAAAAGAAAAACATATGCTCAATTTTGGCTTGGTTTTCTGGGATATGGTAAATTTTGAAACCTTGCCTGTCAAAAATGTGTGAGTATTTTCTGATATATAGTGGACAGACCCAGCCTAACGTATATGATTCAATTGACTAAAAATGTCAGCATATGCATGATCAATTTCCAATTTCTCTTGCCATAAATTTAATCATTATTCATCATGAATTATATAATAAAAACATTAAAACCTTTTAAAATTTGATTATTATAAATTTGTGTTCTGAAAGAGAACTAAGTTGAGCTATGTCCCAACAAAAAAAGAAAGAGAAGGAATAAATCTAGCCTTAACAATGGTCTCTGAAAGTTTAAACTTGATTGGAATAATCATAGAGAACTTTTTAAAATATAAAACTGGTGCCAATCTGCATAACAAATAAACTTTCTCATAAACAAACATGGCTTGTATATTTATGATAAACCCAGAGAATGATGTGAAAGTCATCAAATCAGGCCATCCTTTCTTGAAATATATGACTCCTACAAGACTTATCACCAACCTATGCACCATTTTGCCCTATGCTGCTTTCCTACAGGTGCTTAATACCATGATACCTCTGTTCTTTAAGTTATTTGAACTCCATTTCAAGGCCAAGTTTACTCTAGCCATGAGGCCAACTCTCAGGAGGGGATAAAAAGAACAGAGAGCTCTAATTTCTTTTAAATCCCAGAGCATGAGAGTAACTCCACAGCCACTGTCACAGAGTGAAATGAAATGTTCCTTTTTGTTCAGGTGGGCACTTGAACACAATTATGGAAAATCTCTGCTGTGTGGGAAAAGTTGGAAGACTGTGACCTGGTTTGTCCTAAAAATTTCCCATTTCTAACATTTACATTGTGCTTTACAAACGAAAGCTGATTTTATGAAAAACAGTGCAACTGTACTTGGGCTTGTTAAAGGGCTGCACAGTTCACAGTGGCCAAAGAAATGTTGATGCAGAAATCAGAGCCCTGGGGTTATTTGCCTGAAAGGATCTGGAGAAACACAAAACTGCTTTTATAGAAGTCTTTCTAGAGATCAGACTGCTGTGATTAGGATGTGAAAATTGAGGGGTTTCCTTTCTAATACTTCCCTTTGCACACTCCCTTCTGGGTTTTGACAATTAATTGGCCTGCTTGGGGCTAAGTGCAGCTAGCTCCACGATAATTGCTAGAAACCCATCTTGGAGTCAAAATAGCTCCTAGGGAATTTCACTTTTCCATCAGTGAGAGACTCCAGGACAAACACTTAATCTCTGTCTGCCACATTCTTCCTCGTGACCTTTACGAAATGACTAAAGGATCCACTAGTTGGAAACTGCTTTTTCAAAGCTCATGCATGAAAAATTGTTGGCAGTCTGAAAGGTATATTATTAAATATTGGGTTGGCAACATCTTTTTAGAGCTACAATATTGAGTATTACTGACTTCCATCTAGTTTATCCAGGGCTAAAGTGATCCGCGTGGATTAAGGCAATAATTCAATCTGAATGTTTGCTTTGTATTTAAAAAACAAATCAAATGTTGAACAGTTGTCAGGTGTTAGCTTGATCTTTATTGTAACTCTTTGCTAAGATTACAAAGATTATATTGAGCACTTGAGTAAGATTTGGGTAGGGACAAATACCAGGTTGCCATTATCTGGTTTCAGCATCAATCAAGGAGGTATTAAATAATCCGATAATGTTTCCAGGTTCTCAAAAAATAAATCTCTTTATGCTAATCCACACATGCTACCAATCATAAGGCAATCACAGGAACTGCACAAAAAACAGTGCATGCAGTTCCATTCACAGATTCTGTACCCAATATAAATTCAGAATTAAGGTACTCTGTTCTGACTTATCTACATGTCACATATCTTTAGGCAACAAACAATGCCTATGGGCAGTTCCTCTTCTGGCTTGGGAGATTCAATGTGGATCTCCATGCTTGCTTCTGCTGCCTCCTTCAGATTTTTTCCCTATCTTTGGACCCACTCTCCAAATTGAAATGCAATTATTTTAGAATCATGGCATTTTAGATCTCAATTAGACCTTCAAAGTGGTTTAATCTGAACCATTCTTATATCCGATCTATAGATAAGAAACTCAAGCCTACAGGAAATCATTCCTTTGTAGTAGAACTCAAAACTCCTGATTCACAGCTAAATTCTATTTTCATTATGCCCAATTTATCTTTATCTTGTCTTCTTGCTTTCTAAATTATTATGATTTATGATGAGAAAAGCTGTTAGGATGTTTTCACCTACTCCTAGAACCAGCTTTCTAACTCCATGTGATGTAAAAAGTGCCTTTATGAACACGTGCCTTGAGCAGCGAGATTCTCAGTATACCAGCAAGTTTACCTGTGTACTCCAGTGTGTGCCTGTCTGGTGACAATGATTGATTGACTTTGCTTCCCCTGCCTTCTGCCATGCCATCTCTCTCCTACATATGGTGACAACATTTCTTTGAACAGATGGTTTCTTCCTACTCACTATCCACTTTCTTCTGCAATTTGGTTTCCATCTTCCCCAAATTTACTGAAACCTGTGATCTTTTCTAGATCAAACTCAACAGCATTTCTCCTGCCATCTGTACACTGCCCTAGACAGAATTTAATGACCCTCTCCCCTCCTTACAGCTAGTCTTACTCTTTGTGATTCCTCCTTTAACTCCCTCTGTGTCTGTAGGTGTTTCCTAAGATTAGATCCTTGATCTCAAGTTTGTTGGTAAAAATTGAGGAGCTTGACAACAATTTGAAACACGGAGAGGTCTCACTATAATGGATTCAAAGGCAATGACTTTACACTTCTGACGGCAAAATTCGGTCAAATGCCCATGAGGCTTTCATTGCCTTTCTTCACACATTTTCAGGCTGGTGGGGCCACTCTTTCTGCAGCCATCAAAATTGCATGACTGAAGTATGTTTTCTCCTCTTGATTATTCTCCTATTCTATTAAATAAGCCCTTTAATACTGGACTGGGTGTAAATCTCCCACCTTAAAAATTGTATTCACACCAAATCCTGGTCTAGCCTCTGCCTCATTTCTGTTTCCTTTCAGAAGCAAATGTGTCAAAATTCTTGTCCGTATCTGCTATCTACTGTCTCTCCTCTCCGTGTCCCTTCTTAGCCCATTCAAGTAAGCTTCTGCCCTCTCTATCCCGTTGAAAGGACTCATATCATCATCACCTGATTTCCATGTTGCCAAATCCAATGATCTTTTCTCTGTCCTGATTTCAACTGCCCTCCAGTATTGGATGGAACGAGTTCTGCTTTTCTTTTTTTTATTACTATTATTATTATACTTTAAGTTTTAGGGTACATGTGCACAATGTGCAGGTTTGTTACATATGTATCCATGTGCCATGTTGTTTTGCTGCACCCATTAACTCGTCATTTAGCATCAGGTATATCTCCTAATGCTGTCCCTCCCCCCTCCCCCCACCCCACAACAGTCCCCGGAGTGTGATGTTCCCCTTCCTGTGTCCATGTGTTCTCATTGTTCAATTCCCACCTATGAGTGAGAACATGCGGTGTTTGGTTTTTTGTCCTTGCGATAGTTTACTGAGAATGATGGTTTCCAGTTTCATCCATGTCCCTACAAAGGACATGAACTCATCATTTTTTATGGCTGCATAGTATTCCATGGTGTACATGTGCCACATTTTCTTAATCCAGTCTATCGTTGTTGGACATTTGGGTTGGTTCCAAGTCTTTGCTATTGTGAATAGTGCCACAATAAACATACATGCTTTTCTTTTAAAATACCTTCTCCGCTTACATTTTCTAACATAATCCTCTCCCAGGGCAAGCTCAGTCTCAGGCCCTCTTTTTTGTCTTCTGTTCTTAAGCATAACTAAGCCTAACTGTCTCCCCCATAACTATGACTTTTAATGCCCAGATGTTTCCTTAGCCTATGATTCCTTAGCCTTACCTTCTCTCCTGATATTCTGGTGACACCTCTATTTGGTCTAAATTCAAACTTGACTTGACCACTCACCTGCCATGGCCACCTTCTTCCCAACTTTTCACCATCTCAGTAAATGGCACCACTGTCCACCCAGAAGCCCAAACCCAAATTCTAGGAGCATCATTGGCATCTCCTTTTTCTCTCCACCCACTTCCAATCCATCAGCAAATCCTTTGCAATCTGCATCTGAAATATATCCAGAATCGGAACACTTCTTTCTTCTTTTATTTTTATTTATTTTTATTTTTTGAGGCAGAGTTTCGCTTTTGTTGCCCAGGCTGTGCAATGGTGCAATCTGGGGTCACCGCAACCTCCGCCTCCCGGGTTCAAGCAATTCTCCTGCCTCAACCTCCCAAGTAGCTGGGATTACAGGCATGCACCACCATGCCTGGCTAATTTTTGTATTTTTAGTAGAGACGTGGTTTCACTATGTTGGCCAGGCTGGTCTCGAACTCCCGACCTCAGGTGATCCACCTGCCTCGGCCTCCCACAGTGCTGGGATTACAGGTGTGAGCCACCGCGCCCAGCCACTTCTCCCTTCTTTACTGCTACTTGTTAGTCCAGGTCACCGTTCTCTTCTTTGTATTAATGCATCAACCTCATGTTGGTCTCCAGGCCTTCATTTCCGCTTCCCCTCCTTCAGTGCATTCTCTCTACACAACAACTAAACACCAAGCAGATTGTCAGGGACAGATTAATAGTTTCCAATACTATTACCGTACAGGTAAATAAGAATCCATATTCTTTACCAGGGTGACATGCCCGCTGTAATCCAGGCATTGCTACTTTTCTAACCACATCTTCCATTGTCTGGCTTATTTCCTACTTTTCAGGCACAATGGGCTCCTTTCTGTCCTTCATATATGACTAAGCACTGTTATCCCAAGTGTCAATCTTATATATAGCAGGCCCTCGAATAACATTTCATTCAACGCTGTGTTCTAAAACTGAGGAGAAAAAAATGAATTCCCATTGGGGACCCTGTCTGTGTGGAGTGTGTGTTCTCCCCATGTCTGCGTGGGTTTTCTCCATGCGTTCTGGGTTCCTCCCACATCCCAAAGCTGTACCTGTGAGTTGATCCTCCATGGCCCAGTGTGAGTGTGAGGTGGCTGTAGGCAAGTGTGGGTGAGTGTGGGGGTGAGTGAGGGTGAGAGTGTGAGTGTGGATAAGTGTGAGCGAGTGTGGTTGAGTGGGTGAGTGTGAGCAAGTGTGGGTATGTGGATGTGAGTGTGGGTGTGAGTTTGAGTGTGGGTGTGTGGGTGAATGTGGGTGTGAGTGTGTGAGTGTGCGTGTGAAATCACCAGTGATGGGAGGGTGTTCTGGCCAGGCTGGTGCCTGCTGGGAGCCCAAAGCTACAGGGATAGGCTCTGGCCACTCTAGACCCTGAACTGGAATTTAAAAATGCTTTGCAAACACACTTATTCTTTGATTTTACCCACCACCACTACGACTGCCATCACTTACTGATTCACCAAAAATTGGGTAAATAATTCTCTGTTTTTTAACTCTATCGTAATAGTACATCTAGCTCACACGTATTTCAATGTTTAATACTGGAAGTGTTTTAGTCTTTATGCAGAAGTTGGTGATGTTTTGTGACTAAACATATGCCCTAGGAACGCAGGGAAGGGAACACGCACTGGGTCTATCGGGAGGACTGGGGTAGGGAGAGCATCGGGATAAATAGCGAATGCATGCGGGGCTTAATACCTAGGTGACGGGTTGAGAGGTGCAGCAAACCACCGTGGCACGTTTACCTACGTAACAAACCTGCACGTTCTGCACATGTATCCCGGAACTTAAAATTAAATTAAATTTAAGAAAAAAGAAAAAGAAATACGCCCTAGGAATTTAAGTCTTCTTCATATAAGCGTATGGGAAAATTGGTTTAGTTACATTCGTTTCGCTTCAGGTCGCGGTTTCCACGAACCAGTGGCTGAGATGAAGTGAGGACTTAGTATATAGAGGATTTGAGTGTGTGGTTACTGAGAGCTGCTGAGCATGAGGAACTGGACCACATTCCATGGGGAAGGCAAAAATGGAACAAGAAAGAACTCTGTCCTCCAGCTATTTATAATGCAATATGGAGAAAATAAGACATACGCAAATTAAGTATAAAGTCGTTTTTGTTTATTGTAGTGGAAGTAGTATAAATCAAGTATTAACAGAAGGAATTTGAGAAAGCTTTTAACAGAGTGCAAGACAAAAAAAAAATCCGTGTCACAAAATAGCATGGAAGAAAGTGGGGTGGTGGAAATGAGAGTAGAACGTTTTAAAAACTGCAAATAATACAATTTTAGAAGCATACAGTAGGAAGAGGGAGAAAAAAACTGAAAAACAAGTTGGATGTAGATTTGAGAAGATAATAAGTTAGTTTAAAGAATTTAGATTTTATTTAAGAGAAATTAGAGTTTGTGGAAGTGATCTGAGCAGGGCAATTATGCAATTGTCGAAATGCTATGGGAAGTTTTTCATGTGCTCATACAGGTTTCTAGACAAGAATCAGATTGCTGTATTTCAGCAGTGCTTAGTGGAGCATTTTACCCTTTGATTTTTAAGTGATTTAATAATTATCTGTCAATTTGGAATCTTGGCTTTACATCTCCTGTTCAATAAATCATTCTAAATAGCTAAAACACATCATGCAATTTTTTACTATTTTCCAGTAATACATACACAATAAACAAAAATGACTTTTTACTTAATTTGTTATGCCTTATTTTCTCTATTACATTAAGAATGGCCAGAGGACAGAATTCTTTCCTTATTTATTTTTGCCTTTCCTGTCAAATCTCGTCCAGCTCTTTGTTTAGTGTAACTCTTGGTAACCACACATTCAAATCCTCTACACAGTAAGTGCTCACTTAAAGTAGTAGATAGGTTCTGATTCACATGTCAAAAAACTTACTAGAACAAAAGGGTATACAGTTAAAAAAAATTATCCTATGACCTCAGTTCCCCAGTTCCTTCTTCAGAGGTACTCTGTGATACCAGTTCCTCAGGCATATGTGTGTGTGTTTTAGTACGTTTTTATTCAATGAGATACTACTATACTCATTGCTCTGCACTGTGTGTGTGTGTGTATGTGTATGTGTTGTTTTTGTTTGTTTCATTTTTATTTTATTTTCATTTATATATACATGAGACCTCTGTATATCATCATTTATAAATTTATTACCTTTTTAGCAGTTGCATGTTTTTATCTGTGTGAATAGACTCTATTATTTAAATAACAATTCAATAAATATCTTTATATATATGTCTATTACAAAATCAATTTCTACAGTGGAATTGCTAAGTCAAAGAGTATGAATATTTCAGATTTTGATAATTCTTACCAAAATTCTCTTGACAGATTCTAGGGCAATATTGTCTCTCACCAATAGAGTATGAATGCCTGGTTAACCACATGTTTACTTACCTAGTAGCTTATATAACTTTTTTCACAATCTGGTCAATAAAAAAGGTATCTTTATTTTGTTTTATGAAAGTAGATAAAATTTTAAAACATTTTCGATTGTCATTTATCTCAGAACTGCCTGCCCATATTCTTTACCATTTATATAATTGGTTTACATTGATTTGTAACAGGTTTAATATATTTAAAATGTGCTCACAAGTCAATAAATTTGTAGCCTCAGATGAAATCTATAATTTCCTTATAAATTACTGAAAATGACTTATAAGGAAATAGAAATCTTATAAGGAAATAGAAATCATGATTCCAATAATCATGAAATATAATGATTTAATCAAATAAATAATCAAAATCTACCTAAAAATTACTGAATCTATGTAATTTTACAGAAAGATTTATATTATTCCTAAAATAATAAACAATTTTTACATTTTAAAAATTATTCCAGAAAATGGAAATGGAGAGAGTACACTCCAACTCTATTCAGGCTGGTATAAACTGGTTATCCAAACAGGGAATTTCAAATTCTGGTCATGACTCGGTAACTAGTACTGTATTTGTCCCTCCACTGTAAACAATTTGTAAAGCTGGGGGAAATAAATGAAGCAACTCTTTCAAGCATTGGACAGCAGGCAGTGTAAGCTTTTTTGTTGAGTAAAGGGAAACATAAAAGTTAGTCCAGTGCTTACCCAAGCTTTTAGTGAGTAGACACCTTCTGAACCAGAGTGCAAGGAGAACAAACAGAGCACAGTGGTTTTGCTGAGCAGAGTAAGCACAAACTGGAGTTCAGAGATACAGGAATGACTGGAGCTTATCAGGACGCAGAGAGGAGGCAGCTGGACACAGAGGAGTCTTAGACTTCCGAATGAGGCTTTACATAGGTTCTTGTCTGAGAACTAGGTGATTAATCACAGGTAAATCTCTGTGAGGCCAGCAAAGAGTGCTGTATGGGACCAAGATTTGAATGAGTACAGCACAGTGCTGGGAGATAAGAAGTCCTATCCAGTCAGAGAGGAGAAACCTCACTGAGACCCTTGGCCATTCAGTGAAGACCTCAGAAACGCCACAGTTTCAGAGAAAGGGCTACATACAGGCCCAGAGTAAGGCTGTGTGCTTAGGCTATGATTTAGGACAAAAGAGGACAAGCTTTAAGAAATAACTAAGCTGAGCCCAACAGTATTAAGAGGATCTACCAGTAATTAACTGCCTAAGAGAGAAATTTTAATACTCTTTAAAGAAGACAACAGTAGCCAGACTCTTTACAAGGTCATCAAAAATGTGTAATGTACAAAATCAACAATAATTAGATAATTTAAAAAGCCTAAAATTATGCCCATGGTCTTAGTCTATTTTGCATCACTATAAAGGAATACCTGGGGCTGGCTAATTTATAAAGAAAAGAGGTTTGTTCAGCTCACAGTTCTGCAAGACATACAAAAAGCATGGCACCAGCATGTGCTTTCAGTGAGGATCTCAGGAAGCTTCCAACCATGGAGGAAGGTGAATGGGGAGCAGACACGCCACAAGGCGAGAGAGGGAGCAAGAGAGAGGTAGGAGGGGGCACCAGGCTCCTTTAAACAACCAGCTGTAGTGTGAAGTAATAGAGCAATAACTCACTCATTACTGCAGGGAAGGCACAGAGCCGTTCATGATCCACCTCCATCACCCAACGGCTCCCACTAGGTCCCACCTCCAACATTGGGAATCATATTTCAACATGATACTTGGAGGGGACAAACCTCCAAACCATATCACCCATGATCAGAAGACACAAATAAGTAGTAGAAACAGATTTTAATATAACCTAGATATTGGAATTAGCAGACAGTGATTTTAAAACAGCTATAAGAACGTTCAAGAAAGTAAAAGAAAAGTCAACAAGTAAACAGATGAGAAATCTTAGCATAGTAATTAAATATATTATAAAATATCAAATGAATGTCTAGAACTTGATAAGACCATTTTTTTCCATTGTGCATTCTTATGTCTTATTCATTCCACTGTACCTTCTTAGTCTACTGCTGAGATTGTTTCATTTATTGCATGTCATAAGTTGGAGCAGTTTCTGACTTTTGTTTTTTCTTGCTGTTCTACAAAACAACTCCTACCCTTAGAAATGGACTATTGCTTATTTATAGAACAACATACACTTACATTTAATACTGCTCCCTATTTACCACCTTATTTACAACTTTAGTTTGCATGAGTATCAACTGTCTTTTGATGATTTTCTAACAATTTATACTTAGGCTAGATTCTAAAATGACAAAAATATGTAGAAATTGATACAGAATGAATATGAACATAAATCTGAATATGTATATAAATATCATTAGTTACAATGTGCTGCTGCTACACCATGCATCAGAATAACCTAAATGAAAAGACTGACAATAACAAGTGTTAGCAAGGACATGAGGCATATGTAACTGTCACACATTTTTGGTGAGAGTGCAAACTGATAAAGGAGAGTGTAAATTGATATAAACCCTTTAGGGAGGCATTTGGTAGTACCTATTAAAGCCATACATGCATACATGAACACAGTTTTTTAAGGACACCGTCCGAAATAAAAATCCATCAGAACTTTATAGCAGAATGGAGATTATATAAGGACAATGAAAATTAAAGATAAAATATTAAAAATTTCGCAGTCTGGAGAATCTGATACCCCCAAAACAAACAAACAAACAAACAAACAAACAAAACTGCAGTCACCTGAAGGACATCAAGCACTCTAACATACATAACGTTTGTTGTGCCAGCACCAATGATCCAAAAACTAATTGAAAAGATGATCCAATTATCAACCCATATCCAAAAATTGCAGCAAACCCAGAGCCAGATAAATGTAAAGGTAGCCATATCTAGGCACAGCATAAGCAAATTACTGAAATTCAAAGATAAGCAAAATATCTTAAAAGCAGCCAGAAATCAAGATATAGACAGGGGAACAATGGTTTGAATGAGTGATGACTTCTAATAAAAAACAACGATGTCCAGAAGACAATGGAATGGCATTTCTAAAGTGCTTAAGAAAAGAACTACCACTCAGAATTTCTATTTTCCATAAAAATAGTATTATTTTTTAAGCAAAAATATTGTTTGAAATGTGAATAAAATAATGAGTTTCAGATAAACAAAATCTGAGAGAATCCATTGCCTGTCTACCAGCACTAAGAGAAATATAAAAAGAATTTTTTAGAATGAAGGGAAATGATATCAAAGAAAAAATTAGAAGTAATGACAAACACCTGCAATGATAAATGATATGGTTGGGCTTTGTGTCCCCACACAAATCTCATCTTGAATTGTAATCCCCATAATTCCCACCTGTCAAGGAGAGAGCAGATGGAGGTAATTGAATCATGGGGCAGTTTCCCCAAGATGTTCTTGTGATGGTAAGTGAGTTCACATGAGATCCGATGGTTTTATAGCAAGCTCTTCCTCCTTCTCTAGGCACCTCTTTCTCCTGCTGCCCTGTGAAGAGGCTCATTCCATGACGATTGTAAGTTTCCTGAGGCCTCCCCAGCCATGTGGAACTGTGAGTCAATTAAACCTCTTTTATTAGAAATTGCCCAGTCTTGGGTATTTCTTTATAGCAGTGTGAGAATGGACTAATACAATAAATAAGTGGGAAAATACGAAAGATATAAAGAATATTTGTATGCATGTTTGGAGGCTCACTTCTGAGTTTTCCTCTGTTTTTGCCCCTCGGATTTCAATAATTTTGGCTACCTACCTTTGCTTCCACAGCTTGGAATAACTCTTAATGTCTCCTGGGGCTATTTCCCCATGCAGGGAATTGAGAAACGCTTTGAGGAAATAAACCAAGGTTATTCTGTGATTTTTTTTTCTTTAGTACTCTCTGTGTTGGTTGCTGTGCATTACATTCAAAGAGTTATTTTCTTACTATTTTGTCAAGATTTTCCTACTATTGTCAGCAGGAGGGTTAATGTTTTATAAGCGACTCCATCATGCCTGAAAGAGTAAGTCAGCCAAGCATTCTTTAAGGAGAAAATTCAAAGCTGAGGAACTCAACTCTGGATTTCAAGACTTATTATAAAGTTATAGCAATAAAGACCATCTGGCTTGGTGTAAGGAAGAAAAACGCACAAATAGAATAGAAGAGAGTCAAGAATAGACACACGTAGATGGCTATATTTAAGGAAAAGATGGTACTGCAAATCAGAGGAAAAAGGACACTCAAAAACTGGCACAGGGCTATTGGAAATACATATTTTGAAAAAAAAAATCTCTACACCTACCTCATATTATGCAAAAAGTCAATTTCAGATGAATCATAGATCTAAATGTAACTTATAGAATGATAAAGCTTCTAGAAGTTAACATAAGAAAATATCTTAATTATCTTGGTCTAGGCAAAGACTTCTTAAACAACTTGAAAAGCACTAAACATAAGAAAAAATATTTTAAAATTAAACTTCATTAAAATTACAAACCTCTGTTTAGCAAGCTAAGACCAGTAAGGGAGTGAAAAGGCAAGCTACGGTGTGAAAATTGTGGGTGAGGGGTGTTCCTTTTTGTTTCTTTAGAGGGAGTTGCCCACATTAAGGATAGAATACCACTAAATATCTATCAGAATGGCAAAAGTTAAAAAGAACCACAATACCAAATGTTGGCAAGGTTACGTAGCAACTGGAACTCTCACACATTTTTTGATAGGAGGGTAAGTTGGTAACAACACCTTGAGGAACAGTGTAGTAGAATTTATTAAAATTGACATTAGCAAAACATCAAGAACTCATCAATTCCATTTCTAATATATTCCTAACAAAAGTTTATACCTGTGTTTATTAAAGGACATATCCAAGAATGTTTACATGAGCATTGTTTGCCATAGCCAACAGTGTAAACAATATAAATGTACTTAAATAGCATAATAGATACGTAAATTGACAGTCATAAAAAGGAGTACCATACAACAGTGAAAATGAGTAAAATAATGCCATGCACTATAACATTGATGAGTCTCATAAACATAATATTGAACAGAACGTGACAGACACAATAAAGCAGATAAAGACTTTATTCATATTAAATGTATGTAAGAATTTGAAAAGGCAAAAGTAATCAATGATGTTAGAAGTCAGGATAGCAATTACTTTGGGGGAAGAGCAGAGGCTGGGAAGGAGCATGAAGGAAACTTCTAAGGTTACACTATTCTTTACTCAAATGAAGATTACATGGGAGTGTTTAGCTTGTGAAAATCCTTCTAGCCCTACCTCATGGTGTGTATATTTTCTACATGCATACTGTACTTTGATAGAAGAAAAAGCTCATTAAACCATGTAGTTTGGAGGAACACAGGGCATTGGTAGAATGATGACAGACAAGAGAGAGCAGTAACAGCCAAGTCAGAAGAGATTTCCTAAAACATTCAAATAAATGAGTGTGTGGAAGTCAAATATATAAAGTGTTCAGTAGCATTACTTGTCCTGGCGTAGGAGGGGAATTGTACATGCACACGTACATGTATGCCCCTTAGGATGCCTCTTCTTTGTGTCTCGTAATCTGCAGACATAAAGAACTTCTGAGGTTTTTCAAGGACTCCTTAGGCCCCCAGGAAATATCCATGCAAATCAACTAGATGACCTTCGTCCAGTCCTTCCATTCTAATGTCATCTGAGTTTAGAGAGAGAAGCCTTGGTTTCTATTCTCAGATTAGGAAACTGAGGCCCAGAGAGTAAATTGCCTAAAGTCACAGGACTACAAAGTGGCAGAGCCAATTTTCTAATGGAGGCAGCTCATCACTAGGGTTATGCACTGAGTCGCTACACTACACTGCTTCTTCCTGAATCACAATTTGGGAGGGCTCCACTTTAGGTGATACTGAGCCATCCCACAGATGTGCAATTCAGTGGGGGCATGGTATTTGTAAACATGAAATACATATTACATGTGGAGACTAAAGGCAATGAAATGGATATGTGTCTCAGAAAAATACATACTGTATTATTTGTGTGTTTAAAAGTTTACTTAAAGTGTTTTATAGTTATTTTATATCAACGGAATTTTCTTTTAGTCATTCTTTTGAAATTTGTCAGTGTTGAAACATGGCTCTCAGTCACTTTAACTGCTGTACAGAATTTCTCTGTGATTGAATATTCCACAGTCCAGTTGTCTACTCCCTTATTAATGAGAATTTAAAGCTGTTCTTGGTTTTTTTTTTTTTTTTTTACTATGAAACAGTGCTCTAATAAACAGCCTTATGCCTCTCACCTTGGACACGTGATAAATCAAGAGTCGGCCAACTGTTTTTCTAAAGGTCCAGACTGTAAATATTTTTGCCTTGATGGACTATAGGGTCTCTATAAGCAACTACTCAACCTGCCATAATAACTCAAAAGCAGCCATAGATGATGCATACATGAATGAGTATGGCCGTGCTCCACTGAAACGTTACTTACAGGCTACAGGCTGGCTGTGGTGGCTCATGCCTGTAATCCTAGCACTTTAGGAAGCCGAGACAAGAGGGTCGCTTGAGCCTGCGAGTTTGAGACCAGCCTGGGCATTGACAAAAACAAACTCTGGATAACACCATATTTATTGTAGAAAATCTGAATGCTTTCTCCATGAGTTTGGAAATAAGAGTAAGATGTCCGCTAACACCACAGCCATTCAGCATTGTAGCAGAGGTTAAGTCATGCAGTTCACCTAAGCAACAAAAATGAATGGAAGTTACGAAGTTTGAAAAGGAGGTAAGTTTCAGTTATGACAGGATTGTGAATGGAGAGAAGCCAGAAGAATTACAAAGAATCTGTTACAATGATTAAGTGACTATAACAATAAGTTCCTGGATACAAAGTCAATATTAAAAAATCAATTATATTTCTAGACACTAGCAATTGACAAAAAGAAAATAAATTAATATACTATCATTTGCAATAATTTAAAAACAATAAAAATATTGAGAATAATCTAATGAAAAGTATATGATATCTCTAGAAATCTGCAGCATGAGGATGACCTAAATAAAAGGAGAGACTAGAAGAGTCAATATTGATAAAATGTCAGTGTTCTATATATTCGGTGCAATTCTGATTAAAATCTCAGCAGGCTTTTTTTAAAAGAAATGTATAATATGATTCTGATATGTATGTAGAAATACAATGCCCAATTAAATACTGAAATAAAATTGAATAGCACACACATTAGTAAATGTTAAGATTTACTATAAAAGGGCTGTAAGTTTAAAATGGTGTGGTATTGGTACAAGGATAGACAAATACACTATTGGAAAGTATTTAGAAACAGATCCTCACATAAATCACCACCTGATTTACAATAAACATATGAGTGAAATACAGTTGGGGAAGCAAAGATGATTCTTTTTAATAGATACTGTTGCATTAATATCTTGCTGGAAAAAAAGAACTCTACCTCTCACCATACACAAAAATTAATTTGACATGAATCATAGACCTTAATATGCAAGATAATATGGTAAAGTTTCTGGAAGAAAATATAGGAGAATATTTTTATAAACTTAGGACTGTGCAGGACATAAAAAGTCCTAACCACAAAAATAAAAGACTGATGAAATAAACCTTATTAAAATTTAGAACTCCTGGCCTGGGTGCAGTGGCTCATGCCTGTAATTCCATCACTTTGTGAGGCCGAGGCGGGTAGATCACTTGAGGACAGTTCAAGTCCAGCCTGGTCAACATGGTGAAACTGCGTTTCTACTAAAAAATATAAAAATTAGCCGAGCATGGTAGCAGGTGCCTGTAATTCCAGCTACTTGGGAGGCTGAGGCGAGAGAATTGCTTCAACCCAGGAGGCAGAGGCTGCAGTGAGCTGAGATTGTGCAACTGCACTCCAGCCTAGGTGACAGAGGCAGACCCTGTCTAAAAATAAATAAATAAAATAAAATAAAATAAAATTTAGAACTTCTGTTTATCAAAGCAGGACTGTTAAGAAAGTGACAAAGATAAGCCATATACTGGGAGAAGATATTTGCAACATATAAATCTGACAAAGTACTTTTCCCCAGAATAGAAAAGAACTTCTTCAAATCAATGAGAATTTTTTTTAATGAGCAAAAGACTTGAACAGGAACTTTACAAAAGAGTATATTCCAATGGTCAATAAGCATATGCAAAAGCGCTCAACATCATTAGTTATCAGAGAAAAGCAAATTCACATCATAACGATATGCCGTTTTACACCCATGATATGGCTACAGTTATAAAGACCAGTTAACAAGTACTGGCAAGCATTTGGGGTGAATCTTACATATTTCTAGTGGGAGAGTAGATTGGTACAACCACTTCAAAAACTGACAAATTCTGAAAAATGTTAACATATGCTTACTCTATCACCTAGCAATTCTGCTCCTAGGTATGTATTGGAGACAATTACAATGTTTATTAACAGTGCAGCACATATATTAAATGTAATAAACTCTACAACGGAATACCACACAATAATATAAATCAGTGTAACTGCTCTATACAACAACATATACTGCTATACACAATGCAACAATACAACTGCTGTATAAAACAACATGAATAAATCTCAAACACCATGTTGAGTAAATATATCCAGACCCAAAAGAGTAAATTCTACTTGATTCCATTCATATGAAGTCCAACAGCAAATGAAAGTATGCTATGGTGATAGGCATTGGAAGAGCAGGCATTGGAAGGGGGATTTTGACTGGGACACGGCAGCATGAGGGAGCCATCCTGACCTCTGAAAAGACTCTACATCTTGAACTTCATAGTGCTTATATATGAGTAAAAATTCATGAAGGTTTGGAAATTTACACAATTTTAACTTAAAATTTTTAATTGCATGTTTAATCAATTTTTATAATATTTGCAATTAAAATTTTTAATGAACAATTTTTTAATTTTTAAATAATCATTTTAAGTAGTTTTTAAAACTAACATTATCTTGGTTATGTGTAGTCTTTTGTACTTCCATGTAAATTTTGGAATCATTTTTTCAATTTCTGCAAATTCTCGCATGATTTTGACTGAGATTACATTCAGTGAATACAATCAGTTTCATCAGAATTGCCACCTTTATCATCTTCAATCTAGGAACAATGTTCAGAATCATTTTTAAATTTTTCAATGTTACATAATATTTAGCATACAAACTCTTCATATCTCTCATTTAATTTATTCTTAGGTATTTGGTGGGTTTGACAGCATTGCTTTTAAATGCTGTCATTTAAGTATTTATGTCATTAAAAATGTGTTTTTTAATTTTTGAATTTTTTTTTTGTAGAGATAGAGTCTTCCTATGTTGCCCAGGCTAGACTCAAAACTCCTGGCCTCAAGGTGTCCTCCTGCCTCAGCCTCCCAGAGTGCTGAGATTACAGGTGTGAGCTACCATATCTGGCTATACATACATACGTTCATGAGACACCCAAAACTCCTTATTTTATGGCAGGTGAGGTTGTTTTTACTATTAATACTGAAGAAAGATCTGCTAAATCTCATTTAAGTTCACCCATTAGCTTAAGAACAATGTCAAGTATAGATTCCAATAAGGTGGTACCCTATTACGTGTGGAAATTATCAGTGATCACAAAGAATGTGACGGAATAAATGGGAGACAGAGGAAATAACGTAAGTCATTATCAATAAGGCGAGGTTAAAATGCAAGCTTTTACCTTTATATAGATTATAGTCACAGGAAATATCTACATTGCCTAGCTTCATCTTCCTACATATTCATATTTGGGATAAATCAAATCTGTTTCAGAATTCTTAACTATGGCTCAGTACAAAATTATCCATATGAAGACAGAATAGGTTAGCTCTACAAACAACCATTGACATTGTTGATATTAATATTTATTGATGTTTGTTATGTGCAAGGCACTATTTTAGGTGCTTTTACATATTCATTTTCACTATCATCTATGTTTTATTATTCTCATTTTTTACAAGAAGAAATTAGAACTTTGAAGAATTAACTAAATTTCTCAATATAACAAAGCTATAAGGGATGAAGAGATGCTTCAAAAGCAGGGTTGTCAAATTCCCCAGCCTATCATTCCCCAACCTATCATGTCTCTATTTTTAATCAAAGAATATAGCATTGGTTCATTGCATACATTTTTTGAGAGAGATACACACACACTGATTTAGAGCAAGATGCGAAGATGTAAATGTAGGTAAGTTCTGAAGCAGAATTGGAAATATTTACAACATGTCTGAAATCATTACAATTTCAAATCTCTGTCAGATTTTCGTACAGACTGCCTCTTTGAATGAATAAATTTCTCAGCATAGAAACAGTAATACTACTACAGAACTACTACCCAGTGAGTATCTAACAAAATTAGCTTGCCTGTGGTACAAATGAGTATTTAAGTTATCAAATGCTAAGTACAGACTCAAGTACTTGGAATTTACTTAGGTGGTTACTTTCTAAAGCTTGACTTTTCCTTTTTAGTTATACTCTGGCTCTTATTCTCACGTTATCAAGTAATAGAAATTAGGTGTGCATGCGTGTTTGTAAGTGCAGTGATTGTGAAGGTGTGTGTGCATGCGGTGAACGTATCCATGCCTCCTGCATGAGGCTGACAATGCCCCCAGGCTCCACCAGCCACGACATTTCTAGGGCAGGGGAGTTGGAACTTTAGCACCTGGTGGCCACTGGAAGAACTACCTTGGATACAGGAATGGATCCAATGTGCTTTTTGGCTAAAGTCCAACTCCTTGGGAGGTCACATTTTTCAAATGTGAGTTTTTAGTTTTACATGTTTACTTATTTTTAGAGGGAACATCACTGGGGCTTTTGGGGGCTTAAACTCTTACTATTTCTTAAACATATTTCTTAAACTAAGGATATTTAGATATTGTCTTCCATGTACAACTTCAAATTCGGTTCAGAAACCCCAGGCAAGGGTATTCTGTGTGTCCTAACCCTTGAAGTTAATGACTCCTAATTAACTCAGCAAGAAGCTAATGACTTGTAAGCACTTGCCAATTGATTCGGAGTATTTTCTTTGTAAGATGAGTCTGGGCGGGCAAACTGGGAAGCCTCTGGCAGAGAGAAGGCACAGGAGGGTTGGGGATGGGGAAGTCATTCAAGATGAGTTCTGGGAGATATTTAGGGCAATGGAAAGTATAGTTGCAGCCTTTTTACCAAGTATTTTTAAACTTAGGAATGGTATTGTAGAGAAAGCTGCATGTTTTGGAGATTGTATAACCAAAACACCGTGAAAATCATTACCTAATGTCCGTTCAGCGACCTTAGTGTTTGTCATTTGCATCAATTCAGCTACTGAAAGAGGAATGAGCACACAAAATTCTATACGGGATGATTGATCTGACTAGATACTTCACTTACACAGCTATATTTCCTTTGCTTGATTAAAGGTGTTCCTTTAGAAGAGAGATAGAACATACATGATTATGAATCAAACACACATTCATTGAGAATCTGCACTGGGGCCAGCCTCCAGGCTGTGCCTTGGGTATAGAAAGACCAGTGATCTCCAGCCCCTCTCCAGGAGTTGACAGTTTATGGCTGAGTTTACACTGTCCCAGATTAACAAAGGGTCACTAGAGGAAGGAGCTCTATGACAAAGAAATCCTCCACAAGGACAGTACATTTAAAAATACTTGGCCGGGCACGGTGGCTCACGCCTGTAATCCAGCACTTTGGGAGGCTGAGGCAGGCAGATCACCTGAGGTCAGGAGTTCGAGACCAGCCTGGCTAACATGGTGAAGCCCTGTTTCTGCTAAAAATACAAAAAACTAGTCAGGCGTGGAGGCACGCGCCTGTCATCCCAGCTACTCGGGAAGCTGAGGCAGGAGAATTGCTTGAACCCAGGAGGTGGAAGTTGCAGTGAGCCAAGATTGTACCACTGCACTCCAGCTTGGGCAACAAGAGCAAAACTCTGTCTCCAAAAAAAAAAAAAAACAAAAAACAAACAAACAAAAAACTTACACAAACCTCTGGTGCCTTCCTACAGAGCACACATACACTTATTTACCCCTTACAATTTGCCATTTACACTGAAGTCCGGAAGGCTGATAAGGTACTCTCACTCTAAGGAAGACTTGGTGAAACTATAGTGGTGGCTGAACTCATTTGAACCACAAGAAATGGTTCAAAGAATGTTCAAAAACAGTCTACAGTCTTCAACTATGGAATAAGATACCTAGTTTAAGACTAACATTATTCAATAGCCTTATGCATTAAAAAGAGTAACTTATGATTATTATTGGTTACAGCAGACTGATAAGCAACTGGAAAAATTGTCATTGTTAGTTACTGCACTTGAAGATAAGAAGACATAAAACAATTTACACATCCATGTTTCAATGTGCCATTAAAGAAGAATTTTGAAAAATAAATTAAATAAAGCAAAAAAAATCAGTGCAATAAACACGATCCCTTTTTTCTCCTTAGAAAATAGTTAAGGAGCAATTCAACCCTGTAATTTTTTTCCAACGGAGGAATAAGAAGATGAGAGTTACCAGCAACACCGGGTACTCAGTAAGCCATGGGCCTCTCTGCCTTTAAACATCATCGATAACTTATTTCTCCTTGGTCTTGCAGCAGAATCGCCCATGGACTTTCACTGTGCCTGGCACTCCTCTTTTTAAGTGCCTGCCAAAATGTCTTACTTCACTCCTACGGCAAGAAAAAAATAATCAAATTAGGAGAGTAAAGAAAGAATAAGGCCACTGTCTGTGCAGGTACCGTCTGAGCTGGTCTGTAATTTTCCTCAGGAGGAAGCACTGGACTGAATTGGCAGCCCAGAGTCGTGGCTGTTATCAGACTACCCGCTGCCCTTCTGTGTGACCTTAGGCAAGCCTCTTTATCTCACTGGTTTTCTCACTTCGGCTGGTTGTGCACTAGTGCTTGTGCTTGAGTGCATGTGCAAGCTTCTGGCCATGGCTTATCAGACACGTCATAGCCTCAAGTTTTATGGGGGCACTATCTCCTTAGTTTGGTTTGGTGGTATTAGTTGATTTCAGTAATTCTGATGAAAGGTATGTATGTATATAACTATGTATATATGAGTGTGTTTCTATAAAGATATATATAATAGATTTATACAGTTATAAGATATATCCTAATAAGCCTTATAAGGCGATGAACAATTACTTACAGGAAGCACCTTTTTGTACACACAAGTCAGTTTGAGAACTGCTGGAACAATAATCAGGATTATTGTTTTTATTTTTTTTGGAGATGGAGTCTCACTCTGTCCCCCATGCTGGAGTGCAGTGGCGCGATCTCGGCTCACTGCAAGCTCCGCCTCCCGGGTTCACGCCATTCTCCTGCCTCAGCCTCCCGAGTAGCTGGGACTACAGGTGCCCACCACCACGCCCAATTAATTTTTTGTATTTTTAGTAGAGACGGGGTTTCACCGTGTTAGCCAGGATGGTCTCGATCTCCTGACCTCATGATACGTCCGCTTTGGCCTCCCAAAGTGCTGGGATTACAGGCGTGAGCCACCGCGCCTGGCCCAGGATTATTCTTTTTTAAGGATCCATGCATCTGATTGCCTCTAAGAACAGAAATTAAGATGACAACTCAGCATGATAACACCAACATGTCAGAAAATAAGATAAACTCATTGATTTTTCTTACAAAACAAACCCAAGATATAACAGGTTTTTGTTCTTGCTTTAGACCAGAGGCCAGCATTTCTCCTGTTTTCTCTTACCCACAACAGCCACTTTTTTTTCTCTATTGCTTTCCATATGATGACTCTCAGTGCCACTATCCCAAGAGGGGAACCAGTTTTGAAAACACAAGAAAGTCCAACCTAAACTTTTTACACCAGTAAAACAAAGTATGTTATCCTTACAGTAGAGAGATGGGTCACCAATTGATTTTTCCTCTAAACTACACAGTCCTCTGAGTAAAATTAATAAGAACAGATGCTATTATGCCCTATTGGTGTGGATAAATGTTTATGTAAAGAACCCCTAACAAAGCAGAAAATGCAAATGGTAGGGAATCACAGGCACAGAATCTTTGCCTTGCTACTTCCTCTGTCTGGAGGTAATTTTCCAAGATCGTTGCACAGTTTCTTGTTTCTCATTATTGAGGGTTCGGCTCAAATGTCACCTATGGAGAGTGGCCACTGTTAACTAGCCCATCTGATGAAGTGCCCCAGACTCCCCATTTCCACATTCCCTTGTGTAGTTTTTATAGCACTTTGATCTTTATTTATTGTTGTCTTGTTAATTGGCTGTCTCTCCCATTAGCCTGTAAGCTTCCCGAGAGCTGAGAGCTTGCCTGCCTGATTCACCACAGTTATTTTCGGTGCTGGAATCATGCTTGGCCTACAGTAAGCTCTCATGAATATCTGATCAGTGAATGAATGAATAAATGATATGCTCATTTTCTCACTGTAAAGAAAAGGATTGCATGGAAGTAAAAGGGTGACCAATTACGAACCAAGCCCAAGACTAATTTCACATGGAAGGGCTTATAGTTTACCAGACAATGCTTATTGCACACTTGAATTTTCAGACCTCAGTATATTAATCTACGGAAATTCTGAGTATAATAGCCATCTTAGATAAGCGTGGAGAATATGCAAAAATAATAAATAAATACCAATGGCAAATGGAAAGTATTACTGTGAAGTAAAATCAACAAATCCAGGCTACTTTAAGTACCAACTGGCTCAATATTGAATTCCTAAGTAATTGAATTAGAATCAAGTTACCTTCCTTTATGAATCTGAGATATACTAACTCTATCAGCTTTATAAAATCATGAAACATAGCAATTATGAATTAATCAAAGTAGATCGTAGCAATAAAAATCATCCAGTTCTCACATAGGTCTCTTATGGACAACCAACCAAGCAATACAGTACGAAACAATAGGAATTGTTTATTCCAATATATAGTCTAATTGTGTTAAACACTTTTACACTATTTGATTTTGAATTTTCACTAAAAGAAAAACCTTAAGTAACAAGTGGCATTTTCTTGGCCAGAAAGTAAAAATTTGAGTTATATGACTCTTTTATGTCATATATGTTATGTTATGACTCATATGTCATATATATTATATGAATTTGAAAATATAATCAAGGGAAATGAGCGAAATGATTTTGATCAAATCATGTTTCAATAATACTCGTCCAAAACATTTTCTTTTTTCCCCTATTTTAATTGTCTAAAGGTAAGGTAAAATTTTAGGTAGTAGCTTCAAGTGAGAAAAATTCAATTGCAGACTCACAGTAGGCATTCTTGCTATATTTTGGATAGAACAAAACCCAATTTATTCTGTACTGTATTAATATAGATATAGAATAAAAGTTATGTTTAAGTTTTATAACTTTTCTTGGTTTTGCCATTTGGGAACATTTTTGTTTTATGCTTAAACCCCAGTGATGAAGATAAGTGTAATTCATTCCATTTTCTGTGCCCTCAAAATGAAAATTAGATAAAAATATCATAAGGAAATTTCAGAACAGGATTTGTTTTACTGTGGAAGGTAGATCTATATGGGGAAATGTAGATTTGCTAAACTTAATCATCTTTGTTCTTTAAGAACAATCCAGGGTCTCTTTCTTTAATGTAATATTTTTTATGACAGACCTCCAAGAAAAAGTCATTCTGAAAATGAGACATACTTGTGCTGGAATTCCATACAAAACACTGAAGATTTACCATCAAAAGCATGTCTCTGCATAGCTGAAGGTTTGGGGAAATATTAAACTTGCTCAGAGAATAAATGTCAATTTGTTAAAATCAATGACACAAATTGTGAACTCATAAAAAGACTCGTTATACAGCATGGAGACTTGATGTGTACCCAGCACAGGTGGACTGAAGGCTCCTCATGAGTATTCAGTAATCGCCATGCACAAGTCATTCTAAAACATTTCTACATCATCAGTTAGAATAATCTCTGAGCCTCTTCCTCACTGCCTCAAAAAATGTTTACTCATTAACCCACAGATACTTGCAAAGCACTCATATCCTGGAAGATGATCAATAAATGCTGACAGTTGATTCACTGACATCTGAGATATGTCAGGTAAATACCTCAGTCTTGGACAGAAGAGCTTCTAAGTCACATGTGCCTTCTTGCAAGGTGAAGATGAAAGCGTGGAAATGTATGTACTCTTGCCACCCCCTGAATTTTTGTGTAATTAACACAATCTATGTCCATTCTGAAAAACATACGTAAAACAAAAAAGGTTGTAGCCAAATTCAATATGTAATGTGCAAGAGAATATTATTTAATGGCTTTTTTAACTTATAAAAAGTCTCATTAATTGTGCAGTTTTATTTTTACTTTAAGTGGTGCTTTTTTTTTTAACTCTGAAGTTCAGGAGTACAAGTGCAGGTTTGTTACACAGGTAAACTTGTGTCATGGGGATCTGTTGTACCAATTCTTTCATCAGCCAGGTATTAAGCCTACTACCCATTAGTAATTTTTCCTGATTCTCTCCCTTCTCCCACCCATTAACCTCTACTCTCCGAAAGGCCCCAGTGTGTATTTTTCCCCTCTATGTGACCAGTGTTCTCATCATTTAACTTCCACTTATAAGTGAGAACATGCAGTATTTGGTTTTCTGTTCCTGCATTAGTTTGCTAAGGATAATGGTTTCCAGCTGCACCCAGGTCCCTGTAGAGGTTATGATCTTGTTCTTTTGTATAGCTGTATAGTATTCCATAGTGTATATGTACCACATTTTCTTTATCCAGTCTGTCATTGATGGGCATTTGTGTTGATCCTGTGTCTTTGCTTTTGTGAATAGTGCTGCAGTGAACATACATGTGCATATGTCTTCATAACAGAATGATTTATATTCCTTTGGGTATATATCCAGTAATGGGATTGCTGGGTCAAATAATATTTCTGTCTTTAGGTCTCTGAGGAATCACCACACTGTTTTCTACAGTGGTTGAACTAACTTAAACTATTCATATTTCCTGAGTTCTCCTGTTTTTCTTTCTCGTTGTTGAACATAAATTTGCTATTCTTTTCATGGAACCACTGTTAAGGGCATTGTCATTTGAATATGATTTCCTTCTTTAAAATTAAGTCCAGAGATGATATTGTAATATTACATTCTCATGGCACCCTGGTCATAATCCTGAGGAAATATTGACAAAGTTGTTATTTTTAGATTTGAGTACTCGTAATAATATGTGTGAAAGTCAGCTGAAATAGCACATTAGAGCCTGTCCCATTGAGAAGATCAGGAAAAATTAGGTCAAGAAAAACAATGTTAAAATCTTAGATTAAGTTTTTAAATTTCCTATCTGTCAAGTTATATACACACTCAGCCTTCCGTCCCTCTTCTATTTTTTACATATTTTAGAGATTCTTGGTAACATGAAAATGAATGAAAAATAGCTGAAAATAGAGTTCAATCTTCAGTTTATTGGGGGAAAGAGACATGGAAATAATAACTAAAACACAAGCTAAGATGTATAGAAATTATAATCTTCATGCCTTGCTGGTAGGAATGTAAAATAGTGCAGCAAGTTTGGAAAACAATGTGGTAATTCCTCAAAATGTTGAGCACAGAATTATTACATCTTCCAACAATTTCACCCCTAGGTATTTACCCAAGAGAAATAAGAACATATGTCTACACAAAAACTCACACAGGAATATTCATAGTAATTTTGTTCATAAAAGCTAAAGCTGGAAACCATCCAACTACATCCACTGATGAGCAGATAAACCAAGTGAGGTCTATCCATATAATGGAATACCACTCAGCGATAAAGAGGAATGAAGTGCTGACACATGCTACAACATTCTAAGTAAATGAAACCAGTGGCAAAAGACTTTGTATTATATTTATCCATTCATATGAAATGTCCAGAGGAGGCATCTATAGAGAAAGAAGATAGATTAGTGGTTCCTGAGAGTTGAGGACAGAGAGGTTGGTAGAGATGGGGAGAAGGTATGGGGAGCCGCTTCTAATAAGTACAATAGTTTTGGAGTGACAAAATGGTCTAAAATTAGATGATATGGTTGTACAACTTTGTGAATATACTTATTTGATACACTGGAGTTGATCAATCATCTGATAACTATGATCTCTGGTTTAGCAGGAACCCAGATATTCAGCTCAGAAGCAAGAATACACTGTAGGTGCTGCAGAAGGGAGAACTAGAAAGAGAAGAAATGAAAATGTGCCATTAATTTTTGATATCAGCTCCTGGCTACTAGACGACAGGATATCGGAAATGGACACATTTACTTTTAGTAAGCCATTTGCAGCTAACAATGTGGGAACCAAATATCTAGCATATGTGCAACAACTTTCCCTCGATGCTCCTGGCAACCATGGCTCACTGACAACAGAGCGGTCTCAGTGAAACTGGACATGCCCTAGAATTCTTGAGCAGCCGTCTAGGAAACCACTGACAGTCAAGTCGAGTTTGCATGCACGATAAAAATCTGCTTGCCGGCACCAGATATGGGTAATGAGAATTATCTTAATTAACAAAATTATTATGACCCTATTTCTCCCTTTCATATAAAGTCCTACCACCACCAGTTTAAGAATGAAGACCAGCTATTAGGAAATCTATTATTCTTGTACACCAAGGTTCCAGCTTAAGCAAGCATACCTTTCCCGGTGTATGTGCATTGTAATCCTTTACTGTAAACATTGGATGAAAGGATTTCCTTTTGGTGATGAATTCCAGGCATCTGAGAGCAAATGGAAGAGTTTATTTCAGGGAGTTTTTTTCCCAGAATCCCTGTGAAAGCCCACCACGGGTTTGGGGCGAATCCACCTTTTGCAGAAGTCACACCACCTGCATTTCACTCACCAGGCCTGCTCTAGACAAAAAGAATTTGAGAGAAAGTCTGATCTGATCCATTAAAGTATATTACATAAAGGCAAAGACTGCACACAGTTCATTTTACAGATCAGTTCAGAAGTCTATCAAATCTTAACTATCCCTCAATATTCTATAGACCTAAAGTTAAAAGTGATATATATATATATATATCACCTAGTATATTCTTTCATTTCTCCTAGCCAAAGTGATGGAGAAAAATCAACCAGCTGTTTCCACAATCTAAGCTCCTGAATCCTTTTAACAACTGTCAGAAGCCTCTTCTCTTGTAAATGCACTCACACACACTTAGGAGATTATGACAATCTAAGGAAATCATATTAACTTAATTTAATGCATACACACACTTTCATGCCAAGGGCAGAAATTCAGTGTCTGAAGGGAAAACCTTGTCTCCTTCTCTTTTCTCTCCTCTTAAAGTGCTCCCATTGTTCTTTGTTTCGTGTCATGATACTGCCAAGAACAATGAAGAGTCCGAGGTTTTTATCCTACTTGGAAGCTAATAAGTTAGCCTGGCACAGTCTCATGGGTTCTGTCAAAAGTCATGGGACTCACAGGTCAGAGGCAAAGGACTTTATTACTCAAGAACCATCAGTAGCCAGAGTATCAGCATTTTCTTGTCTCACTTCTGCAAGCTTAAATTCCTAAAGGGCAACTTAAAGAGAAGTAGAGGACACCTGTACCTGCAGTGGCAATAAATTGTATTACAGGAGAGGAACCCTGCCTTTAGGTTCCCCAATATTTTATATTGTAGGCAGTAAGCCTACAATAGAGCTTCTAAAGGAAGATATTGTTACTGTTATTTCAGCAAACCTGCTCTTTCCCTGGAGAGAGACACTTATCTTTACCTTCCAAGGCATCTGCTACTAAACAAATCTTTGAAAAAAATAGCACGAAAGAGCAGCAGTTAGCACCTCTGCTCCCAAGACATGCCAAAATGCAAAAGACACAAAGAGGATTGTCTCCCAACAGCGATCTACAATGAATTCTTATTTGCTAGTAAATATACTTTAGTTCCTACTAAGTGCAACATGAGCCCAATTAAACTAATAGTGATCAATAGTTTTCAACATAGTGTTTATGAATTGATTGACAGTATTTTTCCCACAGTTACATGATAGTAACTTAATCAATCAATTACTATCATGTAACTGTGGGAAAAATACTGTCAATATATAAATTCAGAAAATATAACATTTCTTTATTTTATTTTTTTATTATTATACTTTAGGTTTTAGGGTACATGTGCACAATGTGTAGGTTTGTTACATATATATCCATGTGCCATGTTGGTTTGCTGCACCTGTTAACTCGTCATTTACATTATTAGGTATATCTCCTAATGCTGTCCCTCCCCCCTCCCCCCACCCCACAACAGTCCCCAGAGTGTGATGTTCCCCTTCCTGTGTCCATGAGTTCTCATTGTTCAATTCCCACCTATGAGTGAGAACATGCGGTGTTTGGTTTTTTGTCCTTGCGATAGTTTACTGAGAATGATGGTTTCCAGTTTCATCCATGTCCCTACAAAGGACATGAACTCATCATTTTTTATGGCTGCATAGTATTCCATGGTGTATATATGCCACATTTTCTTAATCCAGCCTATCGTCATTGGACATTTGGGTTGGTTCCAAGTCTTTGCTATTGTGAATAGTGCCGCAACAAACATACGTGTGCATGTGTCTTTATAGCAGCATGATTTGTAGTCCTTTGGGTATATACCCAGTAATGGGATGGCTGGGTCAAATGGTATTTCTAGTTTTAGATCCCTGAGGAATTGCCACACTGACTTCCACAATGGTTGAACTAGTTCACAGTCCCACCAACAGTGTAAAAAATATAACATTTCAAAAGAAAATTGTTGCCATTTATCCCTTTCTTACTCCAACAGGGTAAACACATTGAAAGCAGTCAGGGGAAAGTTTTATAATTAGAGAAGTAGCTTCACCCATATACAATCAATCATTTAAACATAATGCAGTACATATTAGTCATTGATTTGTCTTTGTGACAAATTTGTAAAAAATATGAAAATTAATTTTGTGTGACCCAGAAAATCAGTTTTTTAAATAAACTATGTAATTGACTAAAATACACATGATATAGTTATGCTACAAAATGACAACTCACTTCAGATTTTATAATCAAAATCTGTAATCAAGTAATAGTATTGCTAACTAGAAATAAAATTTGACATATAATACCCTGTAATATTTAATAAGGTGACTGAAGTGACACCAATATTTTGGCTGTAAATTTGACAGATCTGTAAAGTGCCATCACCCATTCACATGGCTTACCTAGAAGCTTTGCTCACTGTTCAGCACAAGCTATGATTCCATTTCCAAGCATATTTCTGCTTATGAAGGATGCTCGTCTCTCACTTTGGGCAGGTGAGCCCTGCCTGCACTTGTAGCTGCAGGGTTGGCACCTCATATAGAAGACCCTAAACAGGTAGGGCATATTTAGGAGTTGCCACGGAATGAATATAAATCTTTTGAGTCATACATCCGTCATCGTTCCAGCACCAATTTGATCCAAGACTACACCTAGTGAGCTCTGGACAGAGCTGAGTATCTTGAGCCACCTGAGTTTCACACTGTTGTCTGTGGAAGCATCAATGATTTGAAATCTTTAAATATATCACATTCTAATACTTTGGCTCTTGTGCTCTCAAATTGTCTATCTCTCTCTAAACATAAGTTTAAGGAACCACATATCAAGTTATCATAGTTCAGTCGAAGACCTTTGAAGAGGCAACGTTGCTCTCCTTTAAAGTAAGCCTACATACGCAGATATTCAAATATTTTCTCTCTGTCATGCTCCTTGTTTGTATATTGCACTGAATTTCAGCTCACGTTAATGGTTCGCTTACCATCGGGCTGACTTGTGTCTTGTGCTAGCACTTTCCTCATTCTTCCATCACAGCACATAAATCTTCACTCTGTCCACATTAGCCCATTTCAAGTCATTCTCTCGAGGTGTTGCTTCCTGATCAGCATGTTGCTGCCTGTGCCCTAGCATGGAAGAAAACCAGCATCCCTTCCATCCTTTAGTGACAGTTGGTTCCAGGGGATTTTTAACCTTTTAAGCACACTGCCACAACATGCAGAATAATGACCACTTCTGCTTTTTCTCTACTTTATGCCTGTCTGAGCAGCAGAGGTATATGACTAAATGAACCCAGCAAACAAGGCTTATATTTGTCTTCTGTGTAGAGTCATAATTAGTTTGTTCTTTCTTATAAAATGTAAAATGAACAAGATGGATTCGAGTGGTTGCTTCAAGTAATTATGTAAGTAAGATATGTGTGCACACTGCTAAGTGAGTCCAAAATCTTTAGTGAATTCTCTTCAACTATGACTAGTATGTAGTAAGCAATGTTTTAACTTTTAAAATCTCAATGAGTGTTTCTATTTTTTCTTTATCATGCTTAGATTTTATTAACATATTGGCATACAAATTTTTCTGTTTATATTTAAAGTTTAGTTGGCATAGAAATGCTCTAGAAAGGTTTATGATTAAGTCTAAAATCTGAATTACCTAAAGAGCACTTGTTAAAAATTGCTTCAATGCACTCACTGAAACTAATAATCAACAGCTTGGATTTTATGTACTTCTTCTGCCTAAGAGCTTGCTATGAATTAAGTCTGTATGGCCTGACAATAACATTATCTGAACATTCAAAATTAATTATTTCTGTGAATATTCTTCAGGAAACTACATAAATCAATGTGAAATTCTAAACGGAACAAAAGGCTTATTTACTTCATAATACACCTATTTATTTTCTAAAAATTATACCATTGAGATTTTTGAAATTAGCCATCATTCCATCCAAATTTGCCTTACACTGCTACCTAACTATAATCAATCAGGAATGAATAGAGAATGTGTTCAACATTTATAACCACCACTCAATAATTCATATCTAATGAACCAGAAAACATTCTAACTTGTATTATAATTATTTGCGTACGTGTTTATATTACCTCTGGACTCTACCTTATTGTTGTCAGCCAAAGCACCTAGTGCAGCACGTTGAGCATGGATGTATACACATTTGTAGGAGAACAGAGAGAGAGAGCGAGAGAGAGAGAGCGAGAGAGCTGTTGGATTACTTTATTAATTATTTTGACACTTGCAGAAGTTAAATATAAGCTTAGTTGTAGTTAGGCAAGGCAACCATAAAAAGATCCCAATAAACACAACTCTTAATGATTAACAGCATTTTTAAACTTCGGAGTAAAATCTACTTTTAGAATAAGTTGGAACTATGAAGAAAAATATGTTAATCTCTGGGATAAGTTAAGTTCACAGATCTGTTTTCTGGTTTTAATTTTCTAATATTTTACAAGGGCATTTGATGTACTCTAAATTAAAAATATGTAAATATACTTACATTTTATAAACAATATTTTCCCCCAATATGAAATCCTTCCATCTTTATTTTCAAACACTTTTATTTAACTATGACTTTTAAAAAGTGGTATTTTTACCAATGGTAATCAAGTTATTTAATAATTATAAATTTTTACAATACTTTTTTTTTTTTAACTTTTGACTCCTAAGATTTTGGATCAACAAAATAAGGAACATTTTCTTTCTTTCTCTTACCTTTGAGGCTTTTCATTTTTCTCTTGTAACTCCAACATCATGCAGTGTCAAATCAGCATTTTTCTAATAGCCTCAACCTGAATTGCCTTTCCGTTGACCATTTCTAAATATTGATATCAAACACTGTGGTCCATGCTCTAAATATCTTCTATTGCTTAATCACCATTACAATTCATAAGTAGTGCTATTTTTACTTAAAGTTAAACTCAAACCCTGTCATACTTTTTCTTCCTCACTTTCCTGTTTGCATCAGTGGCGTCTATATCCCCAGTGACACATGCCTGAATAATTCTTCACACTCCTTATCCTTCCCAAGGTGATAACCATCTTGTTCTCTCAATTATGCTAGCATTTGACTTTTGTTGGGAAAGGATTGGAATCACAGAATGGCAGGCTTCTGATGCTTGAAGGTGTGGAAGTATTCACCAGAGTCCTATTTTAAGGTTGTTAGACACTCTTTCAGCAAGAAGCAGCACGCTACTTAAAAACACAGCTCAAGAGAGAACAACATCAGCAAGATAGTAGATAGGAGTTTCCAGCCCTCATCCCTTCCCAGAAACATTTATTTGAAAAATTATCCACATATAAAAATACCTTCACAAGAGCCAAGGCACCCAGATGAGAGGTTACAGCACCTGGGTAGAGCACAGGAATAAGAAAACACACATTGAAGAGGGTAGGAGAGTTTCATATTACTTTTGACACTCCTCCCCTAAGCCCAGGAAGCACTGTGCTGAGAGATACTTTCCACAAAGGTAAAAGAGAGGAAAATGAGAACCTGACTTTGCCACAGACCCTACTACCAAGCCCACCCCATTAAACCCTGGTGTCAGGTCAGCCCCTGCGGACATGGGCTCCAGGTCAAAGGCAGCAAACTTGAACAACAATAAAGATCATATGGACCTAACAGACATATATTCGACATTGCATCCAACAGCAGCAGAATACACATTGTTTTCAAGTACACAGGGAACATTCTCCAGGATAGATTATATGTTAGGTCACAAAACAAGCCTTAACAAATTTAAGAAGATTAAAATCATATCAAGTATCTTTTCTAACCATAATACTATAAAAGTAGAAATCAATGACAGGAGGAATTTTGGAAAATTCCCAAATATGTAGAAATTGAACATGCTCCCGAACAATCAATGTGTCAAAGAAAAAAATTAAAAGAAAATTTAAAAATATTTCGAGACATAAAAATGAACATGCAATATACCAAAACATATGGGATACAACAAAAACATTTCTAATAGATTTACAGCAATAAACACCCACATCAAAAAAGGGAGAAATCTCAAACAACTTAGTGTTACACCTCCAAGAATTAGAATATGAACAAAGTAAGCCCAAATTTTGTAGAAGAAAGAAAATAATAAAGATCAGAGCAAAAATAAATAGACATCAGAAAAAACAATAAAAATATTAACCAAATTGAGTTGATTTTTTGAAAAGATAAAGAAAATTCAGAAACCTTTAGCTAGACTAAGAAAAATATAAGATATAAAAATAAAATCATAAATGAAAGAGATGACATTACAACTGACACCACAGAGGTGCAAAAGGTATATCAAAAGTATGGATAACCTAGAAGAAACAGATACATTCCTGGAGACATACAACCTACCAAGATTAACTGATGAAGGAGTAGAAAACATGAATAGACCAATAAAGATTAAGGACATTGAATTAGAAATGATAAAAAAAAAACCTCAAAAACATCAAAGAAAACCTCATGACTTGATAGCTTCACTGCTGAATTCTACCAAACATTTAAAGAAATTATACAAGTTCTTCTCTAACTCTTCCAAAAAATTGAAGAAAAGGGAACACTTTCAAGCTCATTTTACAAGGCCAGCCTTATCTTGATACTAAAATCAAACAAGAAGGCTACAAGAAAAGAAAACTACAGGAAAATGTCACTGATGAATACAGATGTAAAAATCCTCAACAAAATACTGGCAAACTGAATTCAACACCACATTCAAAGGATCACTCACTGTGATTGAGTGGGACTTATGCCTGGAATACAAGGATGGTTCATCATACACAAATCAACAAATGTGATACATCAAATTAACATAATGAAGGACAAAAATTATATAATCATTTCAGTAGATGCAAAAAAAAAAGCATTTGACAAAATTCAACATTCTTTCATGATGAAAACTCAACAAATTAGGTATTGAAAAAATGTACCAGACCACAGTAAAGACCACACATGGACAAGCCCATGGAAAACATCACACTCAATGGAGAAAAGCTAAAACCTTTTCCTCTAAGGCCAGAAACAAGAGAAAGATGCCCACTGTCACCACTTGTCAACATAGTACTGGAAGTTCTAGCCAATTATGTAAGGGAAAGAAATAAAAAACCTCCAAATTGAAAAGGAAGAAGTTAAATTGTCTCTGTTAGTAAATGACATGAATTTTTTATATAAAAAAACTAAAAGCTCCACAAAACCTGTCAGAACTAACAAATAAATTCAGTAAAGTTGCAGGATACAAAATCAACATACAAAAATTAGTAGAATTCCTATACACTAACAATGAACTATTCCAAAAAAGAAATGAAGAAAACAATCCAATTTACAGTAGCATCAAAAAAAAATAAAAATACTTAGAAATAAATTTAAGGAGATAAAAGATTTGTACACTCAAAAGTATAAAACATTTATGACAAAAATTGAAAAATATAAATAAATGGAAAGATATCATGTGTTCATGAATTGGAAGAATTAATATTGTTAAAATGTACATATGACCCAGGGACATCTTCAGATTTAATGGAATCTCTATCAAAATTTTCATGGCATTTTTCACAGACATAGAAAAAGAAATTCTAATATTTGTTTGGCATCACAAAAGACCCCAAGTAAACAAAATAACCTGGAGCAAGAACAAAGCCAGAAACATCCCACTGCCTGGTTTCAAAATACACTGCAAAGCTATAATAAACAAAACAGCATGGTACTGTTATATAAACAGACATGTTAACCAAAGGAACAGAATACACAAACCAGCAACCCATACACTGTTGGTGGGAATGTAAATTAGTACAGCCATTATGGAAAAGAGTATGGTGGTTCCTCAATAAACTACAAATAGAATTACTATATAGTCCAGCAATCTTACTACTGGTTATGTATTCAAAGGAAAAAAAAATCAGTATGCTGAAGAGATATCTACACTTTTATGTTTATTGCAGTACAATTCATGATATCCAAGATATGAAACCAACCTAAGTGTCCAATAACAGATGAGCGGATAAAGAAAATGTGGTGTATGTGCATGATGGAACACTAATCAGCCATAAAAATGAATGAAATTTTGTCATTCACATAAACATAGATAAGTGTGGAAGACATTATGTGCAATAAAATAGTCCAGGCACAGAAAGATGAATATTCCATGTTCTCACTCATATGTAAAAGCTAAAAAAGTCGATCTTACAGAAGTAGAGAGTAGAATAAAGAGACTAGGAAGTGTAGTCAGGAGAGGAGGCTGGGGAGAGATCAATTAACAGATACAAAATCATAGCTATCTAGGAGGAATTAGTTCCACTGTTCTATAGCATTGTAGCATGACTATAGTCAACAATTTTTGTATATTTTTAAATAGCTAGAAGAGAAGATTTTGAATGTTCCCAGCACAAAGAAATAAGTGTTCGAGGTAATGAATTTACTAATTATCCTGATTTGATTATTACACATTGTACACATATATCAAAATGCCACACCATACTCCATAAATATGTACAATTATTATGTGTCAATTAAAAATAGTAATAATAAAGAATTGTCAGTTCAGAAATAAATGCACCCATTTACAGTCAAGTGCTCTCTCACAAAGGCACCAATAACATGCACGAATAAAAGACAGTCTCTTCAGTAAATGGCATTAGGAAAACTGAATATCTACATGCAGAAGAATGAAATTGTACCCTTATCTCACACCATATATAAAAATCAACTCAAAATGGGTTAGTCTTAAATGTAAGACCTGAAACTCAAAACAACCAGAAGAAAACGTGGAGCTATTTGACATAGATTTGGAGAATGATTTTTTTTTTATATAATAGCAAAAGCACATGCAAGAAAAGCAAAAATAGACTGCATCAAACTAAAAAGCTTCTACAAAGCTAAGAAAATCAATAAAATAAAGAGACAACCCATGGAATGTGAGAAAATATTTGCAAGTAAATATATGATAAGAGATTAATATTCAAAATATATCAAGGACTCTAATAACTCGAGAGCAAGCAAATATCAGGATTAACAAATAGGCAATGGACCTGAATAGACATTTCTCAAAAGAAGACATGCAAATGACCAACAGGTATATGGAGAAATGCTCAACATTGCTAATTATCAGGGAAATGCAAATTAAAACCACAAGGATATATCACCTCATAACTGTTAGAATGGCTATTGTCACCATGTGAGTTGGTGGATATGTTAGCTTGATTGTGGTAATCATTTCACATTGTGTATGTATAAGACACCACATTGTATACATTAGATATATACAATTATATGTCAATTATATTTCAATAAATCTGGGAAAAAACAATCCTATTGATATTTTCATCAAAAATAATAAAGCAAATGTGCATAGGAGTACACAACAAAAACGTACAAAGTTTATATTTTGAAAATTACTTTTGAAAACACTTGTACAAAATGTTAAGAACATCTCTGTTAATGGTAGTTAAAAACTGGAAACAGCCAATGTCGAACAGGAGAAAGGATAAGCAAGTTGTTGTAGATTCATACAACAGAAATGAATTAACTACTGATACTCTCAACAACATGGTTGAGTCTCAGACATTATACCAAGTGAAGGAACCTGGAAAGAGAAGAGTATATATTATATAATTTCATTTACATGAAGTTCTAGGCTAGGTGAACTAATTTATCATTATAGAAATCAGAATAGTGGTTTCCTGTGGCTATGCAGATTAACTGAAAGGGGCTAAAAGAAAATTTTCAGGCATGATAAAAAAATCCTATATCTTTTTTTTAATTATACACTAAGTTTTAGGGTACATGTGCACAATGTGCAGGTTTGTTATATATGTATACATGTACCATGTTGGTGCGCTGCACCCATCAACTCATCTTTTAACATTAGGTATGTCTCCTAATGCCATCCCTCCCCCATACCCCCACCCCACAACAGTCCCCGGAGTGTGATGTTCCCCTTCCTGTGTCCATGTGTTCTCATTGTTCAATTCCCACCTACGAGTGAGAACATGCGGTGTTTGGTTTTTTGGCCCTGCGATAGTTTACTGAGAATGATGATTTCCAGTTTCATCCATGTCCCTACAAAGGACATGAACTCATCATTTTTTATGGCTGCATAGTATTCCATGGTGTATATGTGCCACAATTTCTTAATCCAGCCTATCGTCATTGGACATTTGGGTTGGTTCCAAGTCTTTGCTATTGTGAATAGTGCCGCAACAAACATACGTGTGCATGTGTCTTTATAGCAGCATGATTTATAGTCCTTTGGGTATATACCCAGTAATGGGATGGCTGGGTCAAATGGTATTTCTAGTTCTAGATCCCTGAGGAATTGCCACACTGACTTCCACAATGGTTGAACTAGTTTACAGTCCCACCAACAGTGTAAAAGTGTTCCTGTTTCTCCACATCCTCTCCAGCACCTGTTGTTTCCTGACTTTTTTTTTTTTTTTTTGAGATGGAGTCTCGCTCTGTCGCCCAGGCTGGAGTGCAGTGGTGCAGTCTCGGCTCGCTGCAAGCTCCGCCTCCTGGGTTCACGCCATTCTCCTGCCACAGCCTCTCTGAGTAGCTGGGACTACAGGCGCCCGCCACCATGCCTGGCTAATTTTTTTGTATTTTTAGTAGAAACGGGGTTTCACCGTGGTCTCGATCTCCTGACCTTGTGATCTGCCTGCCTCGGCCTCCCAAAGTGCTGGGATTACAAGCGTGAGCCACCGTGCCTGGCCTGTTTCCTGACTTTTTAATGATGGCCATTCTAACTGGTGTGAGATGGTATCTCATTGTGGTTTTGATTTGCATTTCTCTGATGGCCAGTGATGATGAGCATTTTTTCATGTGTTTTGTGGCTGCATAAATGTCTTCTTTTGAGAAGTGTCTGTTCATGTCCTTCACCCACTTTTTGATGGGTTTGTTTGTTTTCTTCTTGTAAATTTGTTTGAGTTCCTTGTAGATTCTGGATATTAGCCCTTTGTCAGATGAGTAGGTTACGAAAACTTTCTCCCATTTTGTAGGTTGCCTGTTCACTCTGATGGTAGTTTCTTTTGCTGTGCAGAAGCTCTTTAGTTTAATTAGATCCTATTTGTCAATTTTGGCTTTTGTTGCCATTGCTTTTGGTGTTTTAGACATGAAGTCCTTGCCCATGCCTATGTCCTGAATGGTAATGTCTAGGTTTTCTTCTAGGGTTTTTATGGTTTTAGGTCTAACATGTAAGTCTTTAATCCATCCAGAACTAATTTTTGTTTAAGGTGTAAGGAAGGGATCCAGTTTCAGCTTTCTACATATGGCTAGCCAGTTTTCCCAGCACCATTTATTAAATAGGGAATCCTTTCCCCATTGCTTGTTTTTGTCAGGTTTGTCAAAAATCAGATAGTTGTAGATATGTGGCATTATTTCTGAGGGCTCTGTTCTGTTTCATTGATCTATATCTCTGTTTTGGTACCAGTACTATGCTGTTTTGGTTACTGTAGCCTTGTAGTATAGTTTGAAGTCAGGTAGCTGAGGCCTCCAGCTTTGTTGTTTTGGCTTAGGATTGACTTGGCGATGCGGGCTCTTTTTTGGTTCCGTATGAACTTTAAAGTCATTTTTTCCAATACTGTGAAGAAAGTCATTGGTAGCTTGATGGGGATGGCATTGAATCTATAAATTACCTTGGGCAGTATGGCCATTTTCACAATATTGATTCTTCCAACCCATGAGCATGGAATGTTCTTCCATTTGTTTGTATCCTCTTTTATTTCATTGAGCAGTGGTTTGTAGTTCTCCTTGAAGAGGTCCTTCACATCCCTTGTAAGCTGGATTCCTAGGTATTTTATTCTCTTTGAAGCAATTGTGAATGGGAGTTCACTCATGATTTGGCTCTCTGTTTGTCTGTGATTTGTGTACAAGAATGCTTGTGATTTTTGTACATTGATTTTGTATCCTGAGACTTTGCTGAAGTTGCTAATCAGCTTAAGGAGATTTTGGGCTGAGACAATGGGGTTTTCTAGATATACAATCATGTCATCTGCAAACAATGACAATTTGACTTCCTCTTTTCCTATTTGAATACCCTTTATTTCCTTCTCCTTCCTAATTGCCCTGGCCAGAACTTCCAACACTATGTTGAATAGGAGTGGTGAGAGAGGGCATCCCTGTCTTGTGCCAGTTTTCAAAGGGAATGCTTCCAGTTTTTGCCCATTCAGTATGATATTGGCTGTGGGTTTGTCATAGATAGCTCTTATTATTTTGAGATATGCCCCATCAGTACCTAATTTATTGAGAGTTTTTAGCATGAAGGGTTGTTAAATTTTGTCAAAGGCCTTTTCTGCATCTATTGAGATAATCATGTGGTGTTTGTCTTTGGTTCTGTTTATATGCTGGATTACATTTATTGATTTGCATATGTTGAACCAGCCTTGCATCCCAGGGATGAAGCCCACTTGATCATGATGGGTAAGCTTTTTGATGTGCTGCTGGATTCGGTTTGCCAGTATTTTATTGAGGATTTTTGCATCAATGTTCATCAAGGATATTGGTCTAAAATTCTCTTCTTTGGTTGTGTCTCTGCCAGGATTTGGTATCAGGATGATGCTGGCCTCATAAAATGAGTTAGGGAGGATTCCCTCTTTTTCTATCGATTGGAATAGTTTCAGAAGGAATGGTACCAGTTCCTCCTTGTACCTCTGGTAGAATTTGGCTGTGAATCCATCTGGTCCTGGACTCTTTTTGGTTGGTAAGCTATTGATTATTGCCACAATTTCAGAGCCTGTTATTGGTCTATTCAGAGATTCAACTTCTTCCTGGTTTAGTCTTGGGAGGGTGTATGTGTCGAGGAATTTATCCATTTCTTCTAGATTTTCTAGTTTATTTGCGTAGAGGTGGTTGTAGTATTCTCCGGTGGTAATTTGTATTTCTGTGGGATCAGTGGTGATATCCCCTTTATCATTTTTTATTGCATCCATTTGATTCTTCTCTCTTTTCTTCTTTATTAGTCTTGCTAGCAGTCTATCAGTTTTGTTGATCTTTTCAAAAAACCAGCTCCTGGATTCATTAATTTTTTGAAGGGTTTTTTGTGTCTCTATTTCCTTCAGTTCTGTTCTGATTTTAGTTATTTCTTGCCTTCTGCTAGCTTTTGAATGTGTTTGCTCTTGCTTTTCTAGTTCTTTTAATTGTGATGTTAGGGTGTCAATTTTGGATCTTTCCTGCTTTCTCTTGTGGGCATTTAGTGCTATAAATTTCCCTCTGCACACTGCTTTGAATGTGTCCCAGAGATTCTGGTATGTTGTGTCTTTTTTCTTGTTGGTTTCAAAGAACATCTTTATTTCTGCCTTCATTTCATTATGTACCCAATAGTCATTCAGGAGCAGGTTGTTCAGTTTCCATGTAGTTGAACGGTTCTAAGTGAGTTTCTTAATCCTGAGTTCTAGTTTGATTGCACTGTGGTCTGAGAGACAGTTTGTTATAATTTCTGTTCTTTTACATTTGCTGAGGAGAGCTTTACTTCCAACTGTGTGGTCAATTTTGGAATAGGTGTGGTGTGGTGCTGAAAAAAACGTATATTCTGTTGATTTGGGGTGGAGAGTTCTGTAGATGTCTATTAGATCCACTTGGTGCAGAGCTGAGTTCAATTCCTGGGTATCCTTGTTAACTTCTTGTCTCACTGATCTGTCTAATGTTGACAGTGGGGTGTTATAGTCTCCCATTATTATTGTGTGGGTGTCTAAGTCTCTTTGTAGGTCACTCAGGACTTGCTTTATGAATCTGGGTGCTCCTGTATTGGGTGCATATATATTTAGGATCGTTAGCTCTTCCTGTTGAATTGATCCCTATACCATTATGTAATGGCCTTCTTTGTCTCTTTTGATCTTTGTTGGTTTAAAGTCTGTTTTATCAGAGACTAGGATTGCAACCCCTGCCTTTTTTTGTTTTCCATTTGCTTAGTAGATCTTCCTCCATCCTTTTATTTTGAGCCTATGTGTGTCTCTGCACATGAGATGGGTCTCCTGAATACAGCCCACTGATGGGTCTTGACTCTTTATCCAATTTGCCAGTCTGTGTCTTTTAGTTGGAGCATTTAGTCCATTTACATTTAATGTTAATATTGTTATATGTGAATTTAATCCTGTCATTATGATGTTAGCTGGTTATTTTGCTCATTAGTTGATGCAGTTTCTTCCTAGCCTGGATGGTCTTTACAATTTGGCATGTTTTTGCAGTGGCTGGTACCGGTTGTTCCGTTCCATGTTTAGTGCTTCCTTCAGGAGCTCTTTTAGGGCCGGCCTGGTGGTGACAAATTCTCTCAGCATTTGCGTGTCTGTGAAGTGTTTTATTTCTCCTTGACATAAAGCTTAGTTTGGCTGGATATGAAATTCTGGTTTGAAAATTCTTTTCTTTAAGAATGTTGAATATTGGCCCCCACTCTCTTCTGGCTTGTAGAGTTTCTGCCGAGAGATCAGCTGTTAGTCTGATGGGCTTCCCTTTGTAGGTTACCCGACCTTTCTCTCTGGCTGCTCTTAACATTTTTTCCTTCATTTCAACTTTGGTGAATCTGACAATTATGTGTCTTGGAGTTGCTCTTCTCGAGGAGTATCTTTGTGGCATTCTCTGTATTTCCTGAATCTGAATGTTGGCCTGCCTTGCTAGATTGGGGAAGTTCTCCTGGATAATATCCTGCAGAGTGTTTTCCAACTTGGTTCCATTCTTTCCATCACTTTCAGGTACAGCAATCAGATGTAGATTTGGTCTTTTCACATAGTCCCATATCTCCTGGAGGCTTTGTTTGTTTCTTTTTATTCTTTTTTCTCTAAACTTCTCTTCTTGCTTCATTTCATTCATTTCATCTTCCATCGCTGATACCCTTTCTTCCAGTTGATCTCATTGGCTACTGAGGCTTCTGCATTCATCATGTAGCTCTCATGCCTTGGTTTTCAGCTCCATCAGGTCCTTTAAGGACTTCTCTGCATTGGTTATTCTAGTTATCCATTCATCTATTTTTTTTCCTAAGCTTTTAACTTCTTTGCCATTGGTTCGAATTTCCTCCTGTAGCTCGGAGTAATTTGATTGTCTGAAGCCTTCTTGTCTCAACTCGTCAAAGTCATTCTCTGTCCAGCTTTGTTCCATTGCTGGTGAGGAGCTGCATTCCTTTGGAGGAGGAGAGGTGCTATGATTTTTACAGTTTCCAGTTTTTCTGCTCTGTTTTTTTCCCATCTTTGTGGTTTTATCTACTTTTGGTCTTTGATGATGGTGACATACAGATGGGTTTTTGGTGTGGATGTCCTTTCTGTTTGTTAGTTTTCTTTCTAACAGACAGGACCCTCAGCTGCAGGTCTGTTGGAGTTTGCTAGAGGTCCACTCCAGACCCTGTTTGCCTGGGTATCAGCAGCGGTGGCTGCAGAACAGTGGATTTTCGTGAACCACAAATGCTGCTGCCTGATCGTTCCTCTGGAAGTTTTGTCTCAGAGGAGTACCCGGCCGTGTGAGGTGTCAGTCTGCCCCTACTGGGGGATGCCTCCCAGTTAGGCTGCTCGGGAGTCAGGGACCCACTTTAGGAGGCAGTCTTCCCGTTCTCAGATCTCCAGCTGCGTGCTGGAAGAACTACTCTCTTCAAAGCTGTCAGACACGGACATTTAAGTCTGCAGAGGTTACTGATGTCTTTTTGTTTGCCTGTGCCCTGCCCCCAGAAGTGGAGCCTACAGAGGCAGGCAGGCCTCCTTGAGCTGTGGTGGGCTCCACCCAGTTCGAGCTTCCCGGCTGCTTTGTTTAACTAAGCAAGCCTGGGCAATGGTGGGCGCCCCTCCCCCAGCCTCGCTGCCACCTTGCAGTTTGATCTCAGACTGCTGTGCTAGCAATCAGTGAGACTCTGTGGGCGTAGGACCCTCCAAGCCAGGTGCGGGATATAATCTCCTGGTGTGCCGTTTTTTAAGCCCATCGGAAAGGTGCAGTATTAAGGTGGGAGTGACCCGATTTTCCAGGTGCCATCTGTCACCCCTGTCTTTGACTAGGAAAGGGAACTCCCTGACCCCTTGCGCTTCCTGAGTGAGGCAATGCCTCACCCTTCTTCAGTTTGTGCACAGTGTGCTGCACCCACTGTCCTGTGCCCACTGTCTGGCACTCCCTAGTGAGATGAACCCAGTACCTCAGATGGAAATGCAGAAATCACCCATCTTCTGCGTAGCTCACGCTGGGAGCTGTAGACCAGAGCTGTTCCTATTGGGCCATCTTGGCTGCGCCCTCAAAAATATCCTATATCTTGATGTGGACAGTGATTTCATGAGTGGTTGCATTTATCACAACTCAGCATGTGGCACAAATAAGATCAGTGCATTTTTTCTTTGTAAGTTTCTAAAGTTTACATTTATAATGCTTTTTAAAAACCCAAGAACTGTAGTATGCCCTATGCCCTCGTGTATCAAGTCATCTTGACTGTTCAGGTAAATACAACATGGAGAAGTTGGATTACATTCAAGATGCAACAGCAAGATCCCTCAAAGTCCTTGTATATCTCTATCAGGATTTAGGAATGTTCATGACCAAAGATGAAATCTGATATCATTCGAGGTAGACCAAAAATTAGTAAAGATGTCATTCATAATATTACACTTTTTTGAAGCTCTTTTGTGAGCCTAGCTGCTGCTGTTGACGATGGTATTATAGATTATCAAATATTTATCCACGAACATGAACTATTCCAAATAGTGTGGATTTTCTATGCTTTTTCCAGTATGTCATAGAGAGATTAGATTTTTTTTTTTTTTTGAGACAGAGTCTTGCTCTGTTGCCCAGGCTGGAGTGCAGTGGCGTGATCTTGGCTCACTGCAAGCTCTGCCTCCCAGGTTCACGCCATTCTCCTGCCTCAGCCTCCCGAGTAGCTGGGACTACAGGCACCCTCCACCACGCCCAGCTAATTTTTTGTATTTTTAGTGGAGACAGGGTTTCACCGTGTTAGCCAGGATGGTCTTGATCTCCTGACCTCGTGGTCCACCCGCCCTGGCCTCCCAAAGTGCTGGGATTACAGGTGTGAGCCACGGCGCCTAGCTAGATTTTTATTTTTTAATCCAAAAGTAGGGCAAATTATCCTGGAAAACTTAAATTGAGAATTCAGATAAGGTTGCTTTGTGATAAGTATCTCACAAGTCAGGTTTTTTTCACTGTACTACTTATAGAGGACCTCGTGGAATTTGGTCCTATCATGACATTCAAGACACAAAATACACACGAATTTAAAAAAATATAGAATGTTTAGTTCTGTGAAACAACACCTTGATCTTCACCTGAAGATTCTCTTTCATGTAGCTAAGGAAAGGAGTGACCAGCATCTCTCTCCTTTTCTATCTTTTTCAATAGCTATTACTTCTATTCTTCCAGGCTGGGGCATGAGCAAATGAGGGTGGAAAAGGGGATCAGGAAAATCCTCCTTGAACAGGTACAGTGGTAAACAGGTTTCATTCTCCAAGTCTGGAGGTTGTTTGAAGGGAACTCTCTACTACATGGGTGTTACTAGGTTTTCCACAACCTTCCTCCTGCCTTTCTGCACCCACCCTGCACTCATCAGAGGAATATCTATCTGACTTCTCTATTCTGGCCACTTACTTTTTCTGTACCTTTTCAGAATTCAGCAGTCAAGGTCCAGCACTTCTCTTTATGCTTAGCCACATTGGGCTGTGGATGTGAGGACAGGCAGGAGGAAAGTGGTTAAATTATCTACACCAGGATTCCTTTTCCCACCTTGATCTGGCCATTAGCCACCCGTGTTCTATCCATCTCTCTTTGGGTAAAATTGTAAAAAAGATATGCTGAGAAAAGATATTGATGGACTGAGCTATATGAAGGAAGGGTAGATTCACCCATCAGAAGAGCTCCTTCCATTCAGCATATACAAAAGGAAATAATGTGGTTTAAGCTTTAAGTTCATAAATTAATTAAACACCCATTGTATTTTTATAAAAATTCAGAGGTTTGTAAATCTATTTAAAAAAACCATAGAACAATTTTTCCCTCTAGCAATAAAAAGATAGATTCTATTTGGTGGGGCAGAGGGAGAGCTTGACTTAGTAATAAAGTGAAAGCCTAAATGTTTTGGTTTTATACATTTTCAGCCATGGCTGTGTAGAGCTGACCTAACTTGATTACCGGTAAAATTCAGTCTCAACCTCCATTCTATCTGTCACATGGCATTTGTAAGCAGAAATTGCCTAAGATCTTAAATTTGACTTTCAAGCAACAGTGTAGAAAATCCCACAATGGCTAAAAATGTTGGCACAGGGAACGGAAAAGTGAACTTTATCAAAACAAAAGGACATACTTCTGAAAACAATTAGACATTCTTCAAAGAACTTCTCTCAAAATTAAAGCGTGTGCTGGCTGGTTAGAAACCCCACACCAACCATTTCTATTAGAAGGTTAAAATTACACCAATTCAATGCCAGAGCTTTTAGTGCAGTATTGATATTGAAGTGCAATTTTTAATTCAGTGGGATAGAATTCTCCAGTATAGTTGAACCCAAAGCTATGGTTAATAAAAAGGACACTTGGTGATTTAAGTATTGTGACTAAGAGCATATGTTTGTGCATTTCAAGTTTTGAGATATTCAGAAATAAATTGATGATAACTAATTTGTCCACTATAAACAAAAAAAAAAGGAAAGGAAGGCAGGGACAAAGGAAGGAAAGGAAGGAGGAAGAAGGAATGGAAGGAAGAAAGAAAGGAGAAAGGAAACTGCCAACAGGCAAGAAGATTAGAAGAAACCTCTAATGTCTTTCTATAACTTGTAGTTTGCTTTGTTATTTATAATAAAAAGCTTGAAAACATGCTCATTCAGAGACTTACCAGAAACGATTACATGAAAAGAAAAATCAACCAAATGTATCTTGCCTAGACCAGAAATCCAGTGAATTTCTAATTGTCTAATACCAAATTATCCATTCAGAAACAACTTCTAGGAGAAAAACAAAATTAGTTGGACTCTAATGCCACCAGGTCCAACTTCTGAGACTGGCCCTCGCCAGGTGAGTGCATGGTAACCATGGCCAGCATCTAGCCCACCAAGGCTATTGGGAAGCGTGAAGAAGGGCTAGAGAACCACAGGTCTGCATGGGGACTTCTTATGCTTCTGGTGATGGGAGGTATTATTTGACTACTGCTGTGACATTCAAATTGAAATTCAAATGCATATGTCCTTTCCTCTATCTTCACATTATCCACTTGTGTGTATCTATGCTGCACACACAGTTAGTCTGTTAGAGTTCATACTTGCCTACAGTCAGTCTGGTTATGAACAGTTTCACTACTTGTTCAATAATTATTATTAATATCTATTTCATAATACAACAGAAACTAAAATCCCTGTTTTTTTAGATAAAAAATATGAGGCTTAGCTTGTTCCATTAACTTGCCCAAGGCCATTTACACAGCTAGTAAGTGTCAACATTAGAAACTGAACATATGTCTTACTTAATTCAGGGCCCATGCTCAAAAACACCATTGCTCTTCATCTTTCCCCCATGGAATTGGTCTCCCGTTCTCCATGCTTCCCTAGCACCCCCTGTCAGAAGAAAAGTGCTCTCATAAATCAATACTTACTATGATAGGTTCCTGAATATTTTGGTCAACTTCCACTGCCCTTCTAATGAATTGTATTTTTAAAGAAGCTACCTAAATGTCTACAAGGGCAATGCATAATTCTATCAAACGGCTTTCTATCTGGATGAATGGAGGGTGTAGAGGCAGGTGAAATAATGAGAACTAAATTCCCTCTCTTATCACCTTATGTAAACAACTTCTAACTCCATCAAAGTGGAAGCAAAGGCCTTGTGGGTTCTCTCCTGCCTTTGGACTGTAACTTGCACAAAAATATATACCCTTGGAAGAGTATGATGACAAGGACAGACAACAAGACTGAATACAAAACGTTTCTGCATAATTGTCCAACAGTTATTTTTTATTTAAAATTCCTATTAGGATGTAAAATACAACTCAGTTCTTTAAAAATTAATATAAAATAGCATATATGCCTTAGGCCTGGTAATCTCTTCTATTAATAAATTTGATTTCCAGGAATCAAGCCATCTTCCTTAGAATATCATCAAAAATCCAGTGGTTTTGCCCCAGCCAGTTCATTAGCTTATGTCCACACATGAACTGGCATCCTTAAAATTTTTATAAATTTTCTCTACAATGTGTATTTTAATCAAGTCATCTTTTTTCTTATGACCTGAAATAACCTAAGGGCTCGACTGTCTTTCTTTACATAACATCGACTGCTTTTCTGTCAAAATCAGAAGTCCTTTTACCCTGTCATTTTTGTGTGTGTAGCTTTTCCTTGATGACCACGATCCCCAGGCTCCAGGAACATCAGTGAGACTTCTACCTGAAGTTTCCCTTTGTGATAATGCACACTCTGGAGTTCTCTGTTATTCAATGTCCCCCACTTTGCTAGTTTCAGTAAAATATCACCTGCCATTCATCTGGTATCCCCAAGGTTGCGACATTACAGATACCATCTTAAGAGGCTCCATATTCTGAACCTCCCCTGTGGATTACCTCTCCTCTCTGGGAAACCCTGTGGGCCCCTGGTGTGGCTCTGCATGTCACTTGCTGCTGACACCCCAGTCGAAGGAGTTGGGGCTGACAAAGAAAGTGATTTTATTCAGGGTGGAACACAGTCACGGTAGTGATGTATGGTGTTGATGACTACACATAACACTTATTGAGCACCTATTGCATGCTAGTGTGCTGAGCTCTGTTCTCCCTCACAGTAACTGAATGGGAATGTATTATTACTCTTCAGTAAATTTCAGAAGCGAGGAAACAAAGCACAGAGAACCTAAGTTATTTGCCCAACATTCCACACAGCAAGCTGGGAGTAGATATTTTAACCTAGGCAGCGTGGTTCAAGAGCCTGCTCTGCTAGCGATCTCACAAATTGCCCATGGCAGTGTGTGGTGAACATACTGAGATGGCAAAGTGGTGGGCAGCCAGGTAAATGAGGATGGATGGGGCATTTGGAATGAACAGAGTTCCAGGCATCCCAGATCCTACAGGTGTTTGAAAAGAATAAAAATCAGCATGAAAGGGCCATCAGGGATGAACACTTTCAAAATTATAAATTCATTTTACTCAGTCTTGGTGCAGAAAACTACAGACGGCTGCATAGTTTATGCTGGTCTACGTACATAACCAGCAAAATAACTAAAGCCCTTGGCCTTTGGGAAGATTGCCAGTGTGATTCCAGATGCTTAGATGTGCTCTGTGGACTAAGCCAGGCAGAGGCCCTTAGGTGAATTAGTACCATTCTGTGAATCATGTCTCAAACATGTAGACTATGTCCTGTATTTTTATTTATTAAGCCATCATGAAAGATAAAGCTGCAGAGAATTCCCAAAGCACCAATAAACAATGGAAAAAAGCCCAACTGTTGTTTTGTTCACATTTCAGTTTTCCCACATACCCCTCTTCTTCTCAAACTGCAAAATTGCTATTCATCCCCATGTTGACTTCAACAGAATGGGGCAATCTGCAGAGATCATTGTTCTAGGAGCAAATAGTAATGAAGCTTGCTATTTAAATCTTTTTTTCCATGGATACACTTGAGTATTTAAATTGCACAGTTAAAAGTAATGAGCACTTAGTGCCGTTTCCGTCTGCATCTAACTGCTCTCTCTCATTATCTAAGCGAAAGCATTGAATTCCGAGCTCCTCAGATGAAATGGAAGAGAGTTTTTACCTGTTTTTCTTTTTTATTCTCATAATTCCTCGGTTTTTCCAAGCCTTGGCCCAACTGCTTTTTGTTGCTTTTAAAATGACAAACAGCTCCTCAAAGCTGCCTCAGCAATAATGCCTTCTGCCTGCTTTTAAAAGAGCTGTCACAATTAGTACACTCACTACATATGGGTTTCCCCTACATACTTCCTCCAAATCAATGACATTAACTTTTTCTGCTGTGAAATTCTTTACAAAACAGTCAAACTACGATTAGCGTATTTCACTTGTCGCTTAATGTGTGACTTGCTATTCTGCCAAGTCTATGATTTCCAGTTGGAAGTGTCATCGTAAAAAAAAAAAAAAAAAAAAAAAAAAAGAGATGATTTAAAAATAAACTTGCTGATGCTCAGTGACCCAGGCTTTGCAGCGCAGGCTGCACCTAACCATGAGTTCTCCTTTTTAACAAGGATTCACCCTTGGAAATCTCAATTTAGATACAATGCCTGTTTCTCAATTAGATGGTCCTTTTTCCTCCCTCCTTGGGCTGGAGTAATTGAAACACAAGGCTGTCAAACGGCCTGTCCAGACTGTGCCCTGAGTCAACAAGTTTGTACCGAACAGTGTCCATCTGGCTGGCAGTGTGCTTGCCATTCTGCAGTGCTCCCCGGGCCTCCCTAAGCTGGTTTTCCTCGCTGCTGCCAGGAGCAACGGGTGGCAGCGCACGTCACAGACTTCCTCTGTGCAGAACGATGATCTCCGCAAGGACACAGATCTGCGCTCCCGAGGAAGTCCAGTCACCCCCTCACCGCCCACCCCCACCTGTCCTAATGACTCTATATTAAACTACGATTTTTTTCTTAATTAGAAGGTATTTTTAAAAGGCAAATCAAGTGTAAATGCCAGAGTAACTCACTGTTTTTTAGACTAAGCTGGTTTATAAAAATAACACATCAGAGAAAATTGGTTATTTTTTTAACAACAAGCAATTAAGGGAGCATGAAACCCTGTCGAAAGCCATTTTTAAAGAGTTAAACCAAAACTGCATGAGTCTATATTTGACGTCTTAAATATAGATGAGATGGCACTTTTAGATACAGAGAGGAGAAACTCTCCCAGATCTTTTTACAACTTGCTCAAAAAGGGATTCACGTTGTAGCTTTATTAATTTTTCATCACATTATTTCATATTGTTATTTTAAAATATATGCCAACTATATATAACAGATAATATGTAAGAATGATAAAAAGACTACTACCCATTTAGCCACCATTGTACATTATCAATAGCTTTGGTATTTTATTATGTTGACTTTATCAATACTTATATGAAAATATTAATATTCCTGAACAATATTTAGTTTTGCCTAATTTTAGCTTTTATAATAATAAATCTTACCAAATATAAATGTGTATCTGTGTGCATGTGATTTTCTTTTACTGCTCAGTATTATGTTTTTGAGATGCATACATGTTTAAATATGTGACTTTCATTTGTTTATTCTGGTTTTAGAAGACACCAAATGGTTTCCAAGTTTTGCTTTTGTGAAAATGCAGCTACAGACGTTATATATATATCTCGGTGCATATAGGCAGGAGTTTCTTTAGATTATATACCAAGGAGTGGAATTTCTGTGTTTATAGGTAACGTACGTGTTTACCATAACTAGGTAAAGCCCCAAAGACCACTGATTAACGGGAGTCCCAATCTTCTGAACATTTGTACTGTCAGATTTAAATTTATTGTCCCCGTCTGTTGGTGTCAAATGGCAGCTAACTGTGATTTTTACCTTCATCCCCATGATTTCTAGTGAGATTTAACAACATTTTTTTCACAGATATATTAGTAATTCATGATTTCACTTTTGTAAGCTGCCTGTTCATATTTTTGCACATTTTTCTGTCGAGCTGTTTGTTTCTATATATATTCAACTTTACATATTCTGGACACTGACTTTTATCACTGGTGTGTGTTGCTGGTCTTGTGTCATAGTTTGTTTCTCACTCTCTTTTTGTGTTTTATGATGAACATAAAGTCCTAATTTTAATGTGATAAAATTTAACCATATTTCCTTTACGGCTAGTGCATTTTGTTCTTATTTGACAATCATGTTGCCACCACCAAGTCATAAATATATTATCATATGTGGTCTTTAACATTTGTTAGTGTTTCTTATCATATAATTTTTTGATCAATCTGGAATGGATTTTTAGCTAACTGCTCCAAAACCAATCCACCAATTTACAATTTCATTTCTGTCATGCATCTATATTTTTATACACATATGTCTTTGTTTCTAGATTGTTTATTCATTGCATTCAACTATTTGGCTTTTCTTGAATTAATACCCACTGTATCATAAATACAGCTTTTTAATAAGCATTGTCTTTCGTAGGGGACGTCTTCCTGACTTAATCTCCTTCTTCAGGTGTGACTGGACATTCATGCCCTTTGCTTTTCTATATCTATATTTTAATCTGCTTATTTAGTTTGATGAGAATCTGTTTTAGAATTTTTCTTGGAAATGTCAATAATCTCTGGATCAATTTTGGGAAAACTGACAAATGTATGATACTGAGTTCTCCCTGCCAATGAAATGGTATAACTTTCTAGTTATTTAAGTCTTCTTTGATATTTTTCAGCTAATATTTTATAATATTCCAAAATAGAAATTACATACAAAATATACTATTTACAGTGGCAGCAAAAATATGTGACATCACTTTTAGATTTATTCCTATGCCACATATTTTTGCTGCCATTGTAAATAGTATATTTTGTATGGAATTTCTAAGCATTATACAGCAGACTTGTTAAACCACATTGTTAATCCCTGTGTTAGTCTGTTTTCACGCAGCTGATAAAGACATACCCAAGACTGGGAAGGAAAAGAGGTTTAATTGGACTTACAGTACCACATGGCTGGGGAGGCCTCAGAATCATGGCAGGGGGTGAACGGCACTCCTTACATGGCAGCAGCAAGAGAAAATGAGTAAAAGTGGAAACCCCTGATAAACCCATCAAATCTTGCGAGACTTATTCACTATCACGAGAATAGCACAGGAAAGATCGGCCCCCATGATTCAAATACCTCCCTCTGGGTCCCTCTCACAACATGGGGAATTTCTGGGAGATACAATTCAAGTTGAGATTTGGGTGGGGACACAGCCAAACCGTATCAATCCCAATGCTGTGTAGATTGTTTTGGGTTTTCTCATTGCTTTAAGGTAAAGAGAGTGTAGAAACGCTTTGGAAAAGGCTAGAGGAAGTGCCCAAGCACTTTAAAGCTGAGAAGCACGTGATAACCTGTTTAACACTGATAAAGAGAAGAATGAGAGCAGTGAGAAAGCCACCAGGGTACCTTCATGTGTGGAAGATGTCTGGGTGAATTTCTTCTAAATTGTCTATTTATCACTCAAGTTTGAACTAAACTATTCAAGAGCTTTTACCATCAGTTTCTTAATTTCTTCTTTCTTCTGATTCAAAAATTAACATGTTGAATAATTTATTAATAACTTATTTTTTAGCTTTTAAAAGAGTAAATAAAATTTATACAGCATTAAACTAAAACCAAAATATTATAAAGTAGGCAAAACAACAGAGTTTTAAATGAATACGTAGTGTTTTGAAAGCATTCTTACATTTAAATTCAATTTTTTATGACAAATATTCATTGAGAACCTTGTATATGCAAGATACTGACCCAGTAGGAAAAGTGTTTGATTGGTCACTAGTATTCTAGCAAAATAAAGAACACAGTAAGTTTAACTAATTTAAGCAATCAATCTTAGACACAGAAACAGCCCTCACCCCTATCTTTGCTTTGTAATAGGTTTTTCACCCTGATTTATTGTGTATAATTACCTAATCCATCTTGCATATGTAGACAAGCCTTTGTCAACCTGAGATACTTAAATACCTTTGAAATAAAACTCCAACTAGCTAACCATTATGTCGTAATTTATTACCTTTGGTTGTCACTTAACACTTTCTAGGGAAAAGTTATATGAAGAAAATACTTATGAGAATTATTTTCCTTATTAAAAATTCTATTTTTTAAACTTGTATTGAAAGCACTATAGTATTTATCCAGACCTGACCCAAATAGTTTTAGAGATACAATTCCTGGCTCTACCCTTACGAAAAGCAAATCTTTACAACTATATAACTAACTCCTGAACATGTAGATCTTCAATAATTTTTATCTTCTCACTTGCCCTCTTCTTTCCTCCATGTGGAGGAAAAATATCTTTCTGAGGAGGAAACACACTTGAAGACTCATTTAAATGTTAGCTACTTTAAAAATTTAAATTTCAGATGCTCTTCCATTTAGTTCTTTATTTACTTCTTTTGAGTTACTCAAGCGTTTCATATTTGCCACACCTGCTAGTAACATGGGAACATATTTTTATGTAACAAATGCACATGATACTAATGTATTTTGGGTAAAAGTACAGCTTGCCCACTGTCGTCGCCTATTCTCATCTCATTCTCAGGAATAAGAACAATGTGCTTTGTTACTTTTGAATGTTTTTCTATGCATTTACATACAGATATACATAAATGGATAAAAACTTAGGCCATATACAATGTTTTAGTATAAATGAGGTCATGTGATATAAAAATTTTTGCAAAATTATTTTCTAGTAATAATATCATAAAAATATTTCCATGTTAATATATTCAGATCTTTTCATTCAACTGCCACACAGTAGTTCTTTATGTGGTTTGGGATATCATCTAACTATTCGATTATCAATGAAAATGTATAATATTTATACCAATCTATGTGTATATTTTGACCCTCCTGGAGTGAATACTCTTATACATGACACTTTTTACATGAGTGAACAAGTATCGGTGAAGGTACTTGGAGATTCTATTTTCCCAAAGGAAAATTAAAATCCACCAAGACTTCCTCACCTACACATTCTTGCATTAGCAGAAGTGGGGACTCATGGTCCCAGAAGTCACACACCTTCTCCCTCAACCCACAGCACACATCCAGAAGACTCCTTTAAATTCATTTATGTGTTTTGCAATATGTCTCCCACCAAATTCACATGCCCAAGTATTCCATATTTTCCATATTCAATCACCTCTATCAGATCCTGCAAGATTCTTTCTTCAGGTTAGCCATAATTTCTAGTAGCCCTGGGTTGCCTAATATATGATACAATTCAAGATACATGGTAGAAAAAAAATTGCTTAAATTTGACTGAACATAGTTCAGCCGAAACCTGCTATTCAACCCAACAATTTGCTCAGAATTAGTATGTATAAGAATTGTGTCAAAAATGAATGTCAATAGGAACTGATTATTCAAGTATTCTTTTGTTGTATATTGTGCAACCTCACATTAACCTTTTTAATATTCATACAGACTCATTTCTAAAATGCAAAATGTGCATATTATGCATTATATAAATAATTGTGTCTTATTTAGGAGGAGAAATGAGATCATGACACAATTTTGTAATCTGTCATTATTTATTTAGACTATTTTGATGCATATTGTAGAAAGTTTGCATTTTCCACCCATTAGAATTTTTTAGATAGATTGTCTAATTTTTTTTTTTTTTTTTGGAGACTGTCTTGTTCTGTCACCCAGGCTGGAGTGCAGTGGCACGACCTTAGCTCACTGCAACCTCTGCCTCCCAGGTTCAAACGATTCTCCTGCCTCAGCCTCCCAAGTAGCTGGGATTACAGGTGCATGCCACCATGCCTGACTAATTTTCGCATTTTTTTTTAGTAGAGATGGGGTTTCGCCATGTTGGTCAGGCTAGTCTTGAACTCCTGACCTCAGGTTATCTGCCCACCTTGGCTTCCCAAAGTGCTGAGATTATAGGCATGAGCCACTGTACCCAGCCAGATTGTCTAATTTTTAATGCCAATTATCTGCCAATTATTCCCACATTACCTGTTTATTTCTCCATATTTTACCAGTATTTCTAATTCACTCTTATCTAATTATGCCTACTCTTTCACATTTTCAATAGGGAAACATTAGAATGACCTAAAACTCTAACAAAGGTGGATAAGTTTTTATAAAAAGCTGTTTATGTTATCTCCTTGTACAAAGTTGGAAACACAGACAAATAAATAGAATAGGCATGATTCTTTCAAAATTAATATTATTAAAGTACAAAAACCTCATTCTTCAAAATTTTACATCTCTTAAATTAATAATCCAATTTATGATTTGTTTCTCTTTCTATTTTTCCATATTAAAAGTCAAATGTATTTTTTAATAGAAAAATAAAATTAGAAAAAATGAGAGCATAAAAAATAATGGGATTTGCCAGGCATGGTGGCTCATGCTTGTAATCCTGACACTTTAGGAGGCCAAAGTGGGAGGCGTGCCTAAAGCTAGGAGTACAAGATCTGCCTGGGAAAAAAAGCGAGACCCCCCCATCTCTACAAAAATAAAAATAAAAATTAGCCAGGCTTAGTGTGTGCACCTGTAGTCCCAGCTACTCAGGAGGCTGAGCTGGGAGGATCACTTCAGCCCACGAGTTTGAGGCTGCACTGAGCTGTGATTGTGCCACTGCACTTCAGCCTTGGTCACAGAGTGAGACCCCCATCTCTGGAATAAATAAATAAATAATGAAATTTTACTCATCCAAATCATCCATTAACCTTTTTATTATCCATACAAATCTATTTCTAAAATACAAAGTTAGTTTATTATTATACAAATATTTATGTTAGCCAAAATAGGATCATATTTTGTAACCTACCGTAATTTATTTAGGCAATTTCCCAAATGTTTTATTCCAACATCCTCTTATGGTAAACAGAGTAGTGTGGAAATCATTTTAATTTGAATTATTAATGTGAAAACAAAAAGGTAGCAAAATAATGAGGAATTATTGGTTAAACACAACTAAGTCTGAAACCATATTAGATATCAAAATGAAGAAAGTAGAAAAATACCCCAAAATTGGAGGAAAAACAGCTAATCATGTATGAAGTTCTATCGAGTGTCCCCATGGTGCACCAAAGATGACTAGGATTAAAAAAAAACTAGTGTGTAGGTATTTTCATTGAGAACGCATCATATTTCTGCCAAAGTAACCTGCTGACCAACTTGCTTTTAACTAAATTGCTTTCAACAAGATTATGCTCTGTAAAGTTTCACCTGTCCAGATGGTTTTTCCTACTTTTTTTTCCCTTAATAATCACATTATATGCCACTATTAAGGGCTGAATTAGGGATCTAGAATCCATTTGAACTTCGTCTTTAGTTCTTGTCTCTTTCTCCCTCTCTGTCTGATCATCTTTATTTTTACATTTCATCATGGATCAATCCCTATCCCAGTTCCGTGACATTCTTTCTGTGAATGCCGATACCCTTTCAAAGATGGCCTCCTTCAGACCATAACTTCAGAAATAATCTAGAGTGATCGTTTTTTGGGTTACGTAATATCTAACTTCAACACTCAGTTTATCTCCTAGTTTCAGGATGTTACCTTCAGTAGTTTTCAAACTAAAGTCCATGTATCATCATTTTACCTCTTCTTATCAGATGAATACTAAACATTTAAAGTGAACTTTTAAATAAAACTTCTGGCACTATATAACTAATGAACAAACAAACTAAGCTATTCCGTTGCTCATGGCAAAATTTTAGAAGAGTACAGTCTACATCTACCAAGAAAACTCTCCTCTTTATGGCTTCGTCCTCTAATTCTCAAAACTATCTGCCCAGTGTTATCTTCACAATAGCAATGTAATAGGAAAAACAAGTTATACAAACATTCACAGCTTTCCTCCCCGGAATCCCAAAGATTCTTGTTTGAAAAGTCATCTATAGGCCTCTCAGTTGCGCAGCCCTAAATCCAAGTAAGCAGGCTGCCTGTGAGGCTATGCTTGTCTAACAGCTGCACCAGGGCACAGAAATGGTGCAGTAAGCTAGGCTAGAGGGCTCGGGTGAGTAGCATGGGGTGGACGTTGTGCATGAGAGTGTGTTTAGTGAGGGTGGAGACGGAGGTAGGAGACAGTAGACTAAAGGAGCAGAATGACATCAACAAACAGAAATATTTTTATTTATTTTGCGTATGTGTGGCTTTCACGAATGTATACTTACAGAAAGCGGAAACTGTACCTAAACAGCACGTATGGTAAATTTCCTGTCTGAGGAGCAGAGTAAAATGCCGAGGCTGGACTTGTTAAAAGCAATGGGAATGCCTGAAAGCTTCTGCAGTCATCGTCGTATTTCTTTTCAATGCGACTTGCAAAAGCTGACTCACGTGGAGATACAGCTTATGTGTATATAATCTCCCAGCCAAGAACCGAATAATTTGTGCTGACCACTTTCTCACAGGTAAAACTAGAATAAAAACCATCTTCCACCTGATGAGCGAATCCCGGGGAATGCCCCAATACCAAAGGGCAAGCCTGGCTTCCATGCCAAAATTACTGTTTCATCTACCTAACAGAAATTGGCACAGCAATCATCAGCAACCCAACTACATTCCATCTCAAATTTCTCTCGGCTTTACAATGAACTCATCTCTTATTTTGCATTAATCTCTCAGCCTAACCACATCACACCCAGCATCTCACTTGAGACAAATCTGTCATCTGAGCATATTGAAGCCTTGTTATGACACGACTGGTTGAAGGACTTGCGAAATTGCACGGTTCTGAAGAGACAACCCGAGGAACCAGGATCCAGCAAGAAATCCCCCCAAACTTGATGGAATTCTTTCTCCACCACTGCTGCAAGAAGACCAGATCTCCCTCTGCCAACAGATGGGCTGGGGTAACACTGGAAATACATCACAGGCCAGGTTCAGATGCCACAACAGTGGCCTCAAGATTTTGCACATAACTTCGGAAGAAACACCAGCATAATAGAAGGCTCTTCTCAAGAACTTTTCTGGATTTACTGTGCAACTTCCCTGGTCCCCCACTTCTCTTGCCACTTTTGTTATTACCCCTCACAAGTGTAGCCTCGTGTTTGCTTTTATTTGATTTGCAATTCTCTGTCTTATAAAGATTGTCCTGGTTCTTAATTTCGTGTTTCCCAAAAATCTACCTATTGGGTCCATTGTGGCATTCCTGGCGCCTAGAACAATATTTGCCTCATAGGACATGCATCTATTTGAACCTGCCTTACTTACATCCTGTTCTCTTCTTCACTTTTGTCTCAGGTCCAACAGTTGAAACTATGCATTCCAAGTAGAATCTGGTTGGAATAAAAGATTCTGAACCAGCTTTAATCATCAAAGGAAAAATATGCTGTTTATAATAGTGAAATAAAAATAGGGAAGATTTCAATTCTTTGGGATCATTACCCAGAAGCGGGATTGCTGGATCATATGGTAGTTGTATTTTTAATTGAGAAACCTCCATACTGTTTTCCACAGCATTATACTATATTGCACTCCCATCAACGGTGTGCAAAGATTCTAATTTCTCCATATCTGCATTAACACTTGTCTTTTTTTAAAATCACTGTTGTTTTGATTTGTAGTTCTTTGATGACTAGGGGCATTGGGCATTTTTTCATATACCTGACGGTCATGTGTATGTCTTCATTGGAAAAATGTCTGTTCAAGTCCTTAATCCAGTTTTTAATCAGGTCATTCATTTTTTTTCTTTTTCTGTTGCCTTGTAGGAGAGCCTTATAAATATTGGAGATGACCCCTTATCAGATATATGTGTTTCAAATATTTTTCCCATTCCTTGGTTGTCTTTTCACTCTGTCAATTGTTTCCTTTGCTATGCATAAGCTTTTTAGTTTGATATAGTACCATTTGTTTATTTTGTTTTTGTTCCCAGAATTAAAATCAGGATCCAAAGAGATATTGATATTCTCATGTCTGTTGCAGCACTATTAATAACCAAGATGTAGAAACACCTAGAGGTCCATCCACAAATGAACAGATAGAGAAGATGTGGTGTACACATACAATGGAATGCTAGTCAGCCTTTACACAGGAGTAAATTCTGCAATATGTCACAACATGAATGAACTTTGAGCACATCATGTTAAATGGAATAAGCCAGTCACAGAAAGATGAATACTGCAGGGTTCCAATTACATGAGGTAGCTCGAACAGCCACATTTATAGGATCAAACAGTGGAATGGTGGTTGTCAGGGCGGGGGAAAGGGAAAATGGAGTGTTAAGCAAGATGAATAAGCTTCAGAGATCAGCTACACAACACTATCTTTATAATCAACAATCATATGTTATACACTTAAAATTTGTTAATAGGGTAGAAATTATTTATGTTTAGTGTTCTTACCACAAGAAAATAAAACTTCTTTTTTTCTTTTGAGACGGAGTCTCACTCAGTCGCCCAGGCTGGAGTGCAGTGGTGCAATCTTGGCTCACTGCAACCTCTACCTCCCAGGTTCAGGCGATTCTCGTGCCTCAGCCTCCTGAGTAGCTGGGACTACAGGCATGTGCCACCACTCCTGGCTAATTTTTTGCATTTTTAGTAGAAGTGGGGTTTCACCGTGTTAGCCAGGATGGTCTCAATCTCCTGACCTTGTGACCCACCCGCCTCAGCCTCCCAACGTGCTGGGATTACAGGCGTGAGCCATCGTGCCTGGCCAAAACTTTTTAGAAAGTAAGAAAAATCACAGTTTTGTAAAGTGTGGGAAAATCTTTTGTTAAGAAAATATGGCCAAGGGGATAAATGATGTTTGCAATTGTGTACAATGCTCTAGGAGCTGAAGTTTGCGAAGAAACCAATTTTTTCGAATAAGCATTTAATTTATTCATTCAGTAATTCTAATTATGTACCTTGCCGTGTTTTAAGTTTAAATCTAATAGATGTTTAAATCTAATAGATGCAGGAATGAAATGACAGATTAAGTATCTTTATTGCATCATATATTTAAAAGGTGGGAAACAGAAAATAAAGATGTAAACAAATACATATGGCCATTTCTCATGTTAGTAATTGCTAGGATGTGATTAAAGCTCGGTAGTTGGATAGAGCGTTTCTAAGGGGGGGTGGTCAGGAAAGGCTTCTCTGAGGACCGAATGAAGAGAAGCAGAGAGTCACGTGCAAACCGAGGGGAGATTATTCCAGGCACAGAAATGAGTAAGTGCAAAGGCACAGTGAGCTCAGCAGGTCCTCAGGACAGGAGCCGGGATGAAGTGATGGGGGCAGACAGAGGCAGAAAGCAGGCCAAGGCCTGGCAGATGGCACAGGGAATGTTTTTATTCTAACTTCACAAAGAAGTCGTTAGAAGGCCAAAACCTTTCTCCACTGTAAGTGGAGGGTGAAGCTGTAACCTGTGCTTTGAAAGATCAGGGAAGTTGCTGTTGAAAAGATTTAGTGGGCTCTATTAGTAACACAAAGTCTAGGCTTGATACTCTGAGATTCCGAAACAGATACCAGTTGTGTAAGAGTTATGATGAAGAAGAGAGAAACTTATTTATGTTGCATTTTAAAAATTCACACCAAAATAAAGGACAACTTAGAAAACATGGACAGTAGACCTAACAGGCACGCCACATAATGAATATTTAAATAGCCAATGAATATATTAAAAAATGCTGCTAATATAAATATGCTGACTAATGTCATTGGTCAACAAGGGAATGCCAATTAAAAATCACAGTCAATTCCACTTCATCCCTTGCGAAAATCCCAGAATTGCTAAAAGCAAACTAATCCACAGCAGTAAAAATCCTGTTTAAGTATGTGGAGCAACTGGAATTGCCACACACTGCTGGGGGGCTGACGCCTCTCAAGGAATCTGCTTGGTACTATCTGCCAAAGGGGTGCTGGGCCTGCTGACCAGCTTGCGAGATGCACCACTGGTTGCCTGACATTGGCAAAGGTGAAAAGATTTGCACCTCAGAAATTGGCAAGTGCTATAAATCAGAGCGCTTTTTCTTCTTTTTTCTCGGACTCTGGTTGTTAAACGCCATCAGCATCCAGCATCTTCATACTCCTAGCTGGGTCATCTATGATCCAGGCATTTCTATCTTTGGTAAAGTATGGAATATTCATAAAATGGAATATCATACAGCAATGAGAATAAAGTAAGAACAGGCAGCAGCATGGCTGGGTCTCAGGAATGTAATGCTGGGGGACACTAAGCCAGAAATGAAGGGCTTATAATTGTATGAAGTTCAAAGTTAGCCTAAACAAACCTGTAGTCTAGGCTAACCACGGAAGTGTGGTATTATAAATCAGAATAGGTGAAATGCTCCCTGGGGAGATGGTAGTGACTGGTAGGAGGGATGGGTTCTGACAGCGTTCTCTTCCTGGATATGTGTGCTGGTTGCATGGGTGTGCTCAATTCGTAAAAATTTACAAAACTGTACTCTTAGGCTTTGGAAAGTCTTTCTATGTATGTATGTTACACTTTAATAAAACAGTAAATATTCACCAATCAATAGATAGTAAATTTTATTCATTCAGAAGAGAGTAATTTAAAGAAATTCAAGTAACGCATGTCTAGAAAATGGTCACTTGTATATTTTTACAGGTAAAGGTACTAATTTTCTTTATTTAAAATCTCTTGGAGAGATATTTAACAATTTCATATGATTGATGTGGAAAAAATAATTTATATTTCATCCTTAAATATTGTTTATTTTTAAATGTTCTTTAACTTGGGTAATAAAACTTACATTATATTTGATTGTACTTAGATGAGTCTAGAAAAGGAAAACTCCTAAAGCTCTAGTTTTTGCATTTAGTGTGTGTAAGAATCAACTGGAGAATTTCCTACAAATTCAGACACCTGCAGCTCCACCACAGAAACAAATCCAATAGATTGGTCGTAACCTAGGAATCAACTCTGAAATAATCACCTCATATGACCTAAAGCAAGCGAATGCATGGGGAATAACTGTGAAAAACTGATCTAGGTGCTAAAAATTTACCCCAGGGCTAGGATAGATAGATGATTAGATAGATAAATAGATAGATCAGTAGATCGATAGATCAGTAGATAGATCTAGTGGATAATTTCCAGTGGATAATGGTCCCAGTTAAGACAGTATAGAGTCACCATATAGATTTAGTTCATACTTAGAATCTTAAATATTTAGATAATAATGAAAAATGATCAATTCTCAGACTTTAAAAACTGTGCGTTTAAATGTCTACACAATTGAAATGATCGCAGTATAAAAAGAATTATTAAAATAATATATTGCTGTGTAAATTTGGAAAGATATGATGGAAGCAAAAATAAAACAATTACCAGAATATTAGTAGATACACATGGAGATGTGTACATTGTTAGGGATATACATTTTGGGTTAAATAACTCATTTTCAGCTGGCAAAATACTCCCTTAAAAATGGTAAATTACAGCTAGAGACATGAGGAGTTTTTGCAACTATGGTGGGGCAATCTGTTCCCTCAGTTTACTTTTGCTATATGACTGCTTTCTTAAGGCACCATGGAGCTGTAGGCAATTCTGTTTAAATAAAGCCTGGATTGGTAGGGGAACAAGTGCAATACTAAGAACACGCATCATCAAAGGAAAAACAGCCAATGAATATTTATATATATTAAAATTAAAATAATTTCTATAAGTGATAGTGATGACACACATAAATGACAAGATATGTAACAATATAACTGATAAAAGCTTGATCTCACACGTGCATACAAGTATACAAAGTTACAGGCCTTCTCCTGCTGAGCAAATGATCATTATAAATTAAAAGCTCACCTATAAGGAAATAGAAATCACAAGCCATATGCTGAAAAAAATCTACAGAAACACAAATAAAAACAATTTTGTTTTTGTTACATTTTGCAACTAAAACTTCAAAAATAAATTTCAGTAACACACAATGCTGCCTAAGCCCATAGCAGTATGAACTGGCTCATTTCAACTTCAGAGCAACCTGGTCAAGTGCAACATCGCTGGTCAGAATCAGACTACATGGATAATATTATAATAATATAATATTTATAATAAAATCCTATATATAATTGTCAATTCTGTTAGTAGATGGAAGCATAAATATTACCGTGAATTGCAAAAGTCAAAATAAAATGTATGTTTCAACACATTAAAAGTATGCAATATACAAACATGAATACTAGCAAAAATTAAAATAGAAATTTATAGGATGCAAATACCTTTTCTTTTCATGTGCACAAGTGTTTTGTTTTTCTACAAAGTTTCATAAGTATCTAATGCAATAGATAATTAAAATTCCCTGACACACTCTTTATCAATAGAAGAGACTCACGTTATGTGGGAAAGGGTTATCTTTACTTGCTGGTGTTGAGGAGCCCAGAATCAGCTCCCCATCATCTTCGTGTATCCATTTCCCTGTGGATGACAGTTGCTCAGAGTAATATTGACCTCTTGTCTTCCTGAGATCCCAATCTAAAATCTAGGGGAATAAGATCATAAGCCCCATTTCAGCATTTCCCCAAGGAGGGATTTTTCATTAATCATGACAATTGTTATTAAAACAACTAATGACACTGAATATGGAAAACTGTCCACTATGGGCCAGATTTGGGGTCACACCCTGCTAACTTCTCCGGATGCCGTTCCCTTGCCTCGGCCCTTCCCAACTCACCTCCACACTTAGCTGTTGGTTATTCTTAAGTTCTAAAGGATGGGATGCAGGCTATACTCTAACAAATAAAACTATTTGTTACTGGTTGGGCTTCTGCCCCCAAATCCTATCTGGTCACCAAATGTTGGTTGAACTGGTTGACTGTGAAAGCCTCAAGCATTGTACTTGTCCTTTCTGTTAAGGCCTAAACCAGAACTGAAGAGACCAGGCCCTTGCATCACAGGACCTGATCCCAATCTGACTTTTCTAAATTCTCTGTTAAGAAAAAGGGGCCTCAAAAGCAAAGGAAAGGGGAAAAGAATGAATCATTTCAGACATCCTTTTTGAAAAATTTCATTGCCGAAGACCCGGCACCTCCTGGAGGCGGGGCTAAAATGGAGCACCGTGCAGTAAACTTGCAAGCTGTGTTGTCAGCATAGGATTCTCCCTGCAGCTGGATCTGTTGGGGGCAAAATATAGTCAACATTTGTCAGTCTGAAAATTATTTTCCAATAATTGTATAATAATCTCTAGTGAGTAGTCTAGCAGCATCTCTAAGTTTTTTTTCCTAAGTATCTTACTTTCACTCTTTTTTTTTTTTTTTCTTTTTTGAGACAGGGTCTCACTCTGTCACCCAGGCTGCAGTCCGGTGGCGTCATCTCGGCTCACTGCAGCCTCCGCCTCCTGGGTTCAAGCAATTCTCCTGCCTCAGCCTCCTGAGTAGCTGGGATTACAGATGCCCACCACCATGCCCAGCTAATTTTTTGTATTTTTAGTAGAGATGGGTTTCACCATGTTGGCCAGGCTGGTCTTGAACTCCTGACCTCAAGTGATCCACCTGCCTTGGCCTCCCAAACTGCTGGGATACCAGGCGTGAGCCACCACATCTGGCCCACCCTTTTCTTGAACACAACAATTTTAAAGAGACTCTCACAGTGTCTTAACATACTTCAATTTATTAAGACATTTCTATACTTAAATAGGAGAGGAAGGTAAAAATCAATTTGTGGAATATCTGATTGGGTACTATACTAAGAGGAAAACTTTAAAATTCTTGTGCAAATAACATTTGCATAAAAATTTTAAAAATATTGTCACTTTTTTCAGACCATTATATTGTTCGCTGCATAATTTTTGTTACAACATAAGAATTAGTAAAAGCGGAGAGAAAGCTTAGAACTTGGAATATAAGTTATGACTTTGTACCAAGAGTTTCTAAGAGAAATTAATTATGTCTCTCTTAATAGAGGGATAATAAGTCTACAGAAGATAGAGAGAAAGGGCTATAAAATTTTTGATGCTTGAATAAGTTACCTTAATTCCCAAATGAGGAGCCAGTGACAAGTGCCATAAAATCATGGATAACCCAGTAATGATTTGGTGTGAGCTGGCTTTACTCAAGAAGGAGCAAATCAGCACAAATAATAATTGAAGATTAGGGGGAAATGTATTTAATCACACTTAACTTTAAGAAAAATTCTGATCTAAATTATATATTATTCATTTAAATGTGCATTATTTAAATATACTAGATAGTAATTCTAGTAGACACTAAATACAGTTCTTTCAAGTATTCTTTGTGTCTTAAAAGAGTAGAAAAAGGACATTGGTTTAAATCTCTCAGTTAATCATGCTTTTAGGAGGTCTGGATGTTAATATGAGAACAGCCCAGCTATATCCTTACACTTGGTAGAAAAATATGGAAATTTGAACTATAATTCCCAAAAGATTAAAAAAAGTCCTTGAGATGTAGCCCGCAAAGCACATAAAGATATTTTTTACTGGTCACTAATTTTCTAATTCAATAAAGCACACATTATATCCTCATAACATAAAGGTACTTTACTGATGACATAAGCGATCTTTTTCAAGAAGTTATCTTAAGATTCTTAATATCCTTTCTTTACAATATATATTTCATCTTCAGATTTTTTTTCTAAACAAAGTGCAGTGTATCTTAGGGTCTACAGAAAACACATTGGTGTACAATTTTCAAATCTACACAAGAAACTGCAGGCAAACTAAAGTTCTAAGCATAATGAAATGCCTAGATACAGTCATTTGTTAAACTTTCCAAACAAAAATGCAAAAACAAATCGTAGCTATGCTTCAAAGCAATTAAATTACAAATGTTGTCCTGTTAATTTATAGGAGTTTTTTGGGGATGTGGAGGTAGTTGGGTAGAAAAATCATTATTAGAACATTCACTTTTGTTAACAGTATTTCTCTTTTATTCTGTTATATAGTGGATGATATACACAGTGGCAAAACAAAAGTAAATTGCTTAAAATATATAGTGAAAAATGTCACTCTATCTTCCCATTTAACATTGTTTTTGTATATTGGGTGTAGATTTCTGACATTAAAACTTGGATCCTTAGAAAACAAAAGTTTTAATTAAAAAAATCCTTATGACTTACAATTTGCACAATATTTCTTTTGTTGTACTTTATATCTTGTTTACAATAAAGAACTTTGGTTAAAAAAAAAAGATATTTTTTAAATGTCAGTGTAAATATATCCAAACTGTCTTTTCAGATTTCCAGCAAGATCCGTTTACATTTTCAGTTTAAATAATAGTGTCCTTTCCAAAAATCTGTTATGACTTCTGAAGTTTGTAAATACGTTTCAAAGTTGTACTGAACCACTCACAAAGGACTAATTAATTACGGAGAACATGGTCTTTAGGGCCAAGCTACTCCGCGTTCATCTCCAGGCAGTCACTTGCCAGTTGGTAACTCTAGACAACTACGGGAAGCCCACAGATATCAGCCGTTCTGGCGATCATCCTTCATCTTGAAAGCGGAGCTTAGTTAGGAATATTTGACACTCTGTGTCAGGGTGGATTGAGAAAGCTGACTGCATTCTTGAGCTTTTCCATCTTCGTTGTTTTCTTCACTGCGGCCAGAGATAAGTCGGAAATATGTTCCCTATGATTTTGAATTTACATTTTTAAGACTCTGTTTATTGGCCGGGAGCGGCGGCTCATGCCTGTAATCCCAGCACTTTGGGAGGCCGAGGTGGGCGGATCACTTGAGATCAGGAGTTCAAGACCAGCCTGGCCAACATGATGAAATCCCGCCTTTACTAAAAATACAAAAATCTTAGCTGGGCGTCCTGGTGCGCGCCTGTAATCCCAGCTACTTGGGAGGCTGAGGCTCAGGAATCGCTTGAACCTGGGAGGCGGAGGTTGCAGTGAGCCGAGATCGCGCCACCGCACTCCAGCCTGGGTGACAGCGTGAGACTCCGTCTCAAACAAACAAGACTGTTTATTATTGCCAAAGAGGAATTGGTCTCATCGTTTGCTCCCACGCGTGGCCATTCCCTACGTCCCCCAGCAACTCTCACCCGTCATGTGCTCTACGTTTAGCTCAACACATGTTGATTCCATGAGCTGCATCTGGAGTTCTAGCGTTAGAATACGGGCCTTTTTTTTTTTTTTTTTCAGAGAGCAGATAACCAGCAACAACTTAATTGGCCTGATGATGTTCCATGTTCTTAAAGAAGAATCTGTTTTCCCTCAGCGAGCATATCACATGTGTCCAACACTAAAAGTGAGCGAATTTTAGAGGACAGAATCTCCTACTTAGGTAATCAATCCATCTATTCCCACGTCTTATTTCTGTTCCTATATTTTTCTTAAGTATTTTCGTGTCAACTGCTAACTGTTTGACTTATAAAATTGCAATTTCTGCCAAGAAAATACCAAAGTCATTCCTTGTGAACTTTTAGAGGTTGGGTCTCTTTGTAGATGAATTATGAAAATATTATTTTCAGGCTCATATTGAAATTTAGATTTTGTGGAATCTTAGTAATCAAAATTATTTACCTTCATAACCTGCACAGAGAACTTAGTACCTATTATTTTTTTAAGAAAATTTAGATCTACTTTATTTGACAAAAATTATGCATTTATTAGTTTCATCAATAATGGTAATTGAGTATATTTGGAATCTTTCATCTAAATTTTTTTGCAATATTTTATTCTATCTGTAAACCCAGACACTTTCAGTCTAATTTCATTCATTCTACTTAATAACAATCAAGTCTTAAGCATATTTCTTAAATTCTCTCCCTTTATTTTCTTAATCTGTGTACTGAATAAAATAATATGAAATGTCATAGAGCTGTTATGATGATTCAAGAAAAAGCTATGCTCATTAAATGCTAGTTCCCTTAAATCTAACATTTTAAAACTATTTTCTACAATTAAAATCTTTTGAACTAATTGTAGATTCACATGCAATTGTATGAAATGATACACAAGTTTTGTTATACCCTTTAACCAATATTCCTCAATAGTAACATTTTGCAAAACGATAGTACACTATTATAGCTAGGATGTGAAATTCATACAACCCACAGATCTTGTTCAAATTTCCCATTTTGTTTGCACTTCTTTGTGTATGTATTCACATTTTTATTTTAAAATAATTTTAAACTTACAAAATTTAAAATAATAGTACAAGAGCTTGTTCTTTCTTTTTAAAATCATTTTAAATTATGTTGCAACCTTATGCCCCATCACCTCCCAAATATGTTAGTATAAATTTCTAATAAATTAGGACATTGTTCTACATAACCATAATATAACTATCAAAATCAGGAAGTTAAATGGGTATATTATTACCATCTAATCCATATAGTTGATTCAAGCTTCACCATTTTTCCAATAGAAAGAATCCAGTTACATTAATATTCAGTTCTTGATACGGTTTGGCTGTGTCCCCATCCAAATCTCATCTCAAATTGTAATCCCTTTGTATCAGGACCTGGTGGGAGATGTTTGGATCATGGGGCAGTTTCCCTCATGCTGTTCTCATGATAGGAGGGAGTTCTCATGAGATCTGAGGCTTTAAAAGTGTGGCAGTTCCTCCCTCACTCTCTCTCTCCTGCTGTCATGTGATGAAGGCACCTGCTTCCCCTTCCTCCTCCGCCATGATTGTAAGTTTCCTGAGGCCTCCCCAGCCATGCAGAACTGTGAGTCAATTCAACCTCTTTTCTTTATAAATCACCCAGTCTCAGGGAGTTTCTTACAGCCGTGTACAATTGGACTAATACAGTTGTCATGTCTGTTTAGTTACCTTCAGGCTGGATGCATGCCTTCTCCCTCTTTACCTGACTGGTGTCTAAACTTGACACTTTTGAAAATTAGAGGCTAGGTATTTTGTATTGTCTCCTCCAATTTAGGTTTATGTGATTTTTCTTCATGTCTAGATGCAAGTTGAGCATTTTGAGAAGAAATATCAGAGCAGTGATTCCGTGTTTTCCTCATTGTGTCCCATCAGGTTGCAAACAAACTCACTTTGTCCCATTACTGGTGATATTAACCATAAGCACTTGATTAAGGTCATATCTTCCAGTTTTCCTCATAGTAAATATATTCTCTTCTACCTTTGGAATTGGAAGCATTTTGTGCAGAGGTACCTTGAGACTATCCAAGTAGTTTGTACCTCATCTAAATTTCACCCACATGTTTTACATGCCTTGATGTTTTTGCTGAATTGCTTAAATCAGAGATAAAAGGAAAATATTTTACCTCTCTCATTCATTCATTCATATCTGCACAGACTCATGGATTCCCATTTTATTCAATTGGTTATAATCTGTTAATGTCATTACTTATTTGACAATCAAATGAACCCAGATTTGACCAGTGGGAGTCCCTTAAAACTGGATTGCATGTCTTCTCAACATAGTTTTATAATTTTGGGACCATTTTCTTATCATCCCATACAAAAAGGTGTTTCTGGCCCATCTGTACCTTCCGCTCCCCAGCTCAGGGTTCAGCCAGCTCTCCAAGGAGCTGTAAGTCTTCTCAGTGGAGAATGGCATTTACAGACCACGTAAAAGATGTTCCCACTGCTCTTGAGGTGTCACTTCTCTCTGACTCTCCAAGGACAGAACCAGGAAACAGATGAGTTATATTGCATGTAATTACGGTATCTTTTTATCTCTCTATTGAAATCCACACTGATATTTCCATTTCCAATCCAACACTAACGGTTCACCCCAGTTTTCTCCTTTTCCACATTGGTGATTCTCTTCACCAGAGTACCAATAAAGGTACTCAACACCTGTCAAAGCCATCGTCTCCCTCAGCCCCTTCCAGGGGCATCACCCCTGTCACACCCTTTGTGGATGCCGTCTTTCCTCTCCCAATCGCCAACAGCCCACGCCGCACCCTTGCCACCCTTACCCTGCCAGGCATCGCTCCCATGGTCCACAGCTGCCGGCAGTGTGCCTCCACCACACACCTCACTCAGACTCTGCCTCCCGCTGCGCAGATGACACCCTCACCTGAAGGCTGCTCAGCTAAAATAGTAATAAGAAAGGGATGGAGGCCGGGCATGGTGGCTCACGCCTGCAATCCCACCACTGTAGGAGGACGAGGTGGGTGGATCACAAGGTCAGGAGTTCGAGACCAGCCTGGCCAAAATGCTGAAACCCTATGTCTACTAAAAATACAAAAATTAGCCAGGCACGGTGGCAGGTGCCTGTAATCCCACCTACTCGGGAGGCTGAGGCAGGAGAATCGCTCACACTTGGGAGGCGGAGGTTGCAGTGAGCCAATATTGTGCCACTGCACTCTAGCCTGGGCGACAGAGCAAGACACTGTCTCAGAAAAAAAAAACGAAAGAAAGAAAGAGATGGAGAGAAGGAGAAGGAGGGAGAGGGGAGAGAAAGGAAATGAGGGAAATAAGGAAGAAAGAAGGGATTTTGTTTTAAACCAAGGAATATATTTGTCTCCATAGAGATATGATACGGTTCTTCTCTTTTTAAGGGAATGTGCTTGTGTCAGGGAGAAAGTGTAGGAAATGAGAAAGTTAATTCAGAGTATTTAAAATAGACCAAGAATCATCCTCTGAAAGAGTACAGAGCTGTGGGAATTTAATTCCCCGTAGCTGCCGGCTTTGTGTTTTCTGTATTCTCACATGTGATGGCACCCAGCACCCCCACAGCCTCACATGTGATGGCACCCAGCACCCCCACAGCCTCACATGTGATGGCACCCAGCACCCCCACAGCCTCACATGTGATGGCACCCAGCACCCCCACAGCCTCACATGTGATGGCACCCAGCACCCCCACAGCCTCTCTCACATGTGATGGCACCCAGCACCCCCACAGCCTCACATGTGATGGCACCCAGCACCCCCACAGCCTCTCTCACATGTGATGGCACCCAGCACCCCCACAGCCTCACATGTGATGGCACCCAGCACCCCCACAGCCTCTCTCACATGTGATGGCACCCAGCACCCCCACAGCCTCACATGTGATGGCACCCAGCACCCCCACAGCCTCTCTCACATGCGGTGGCACCCGGCACCCCCACAGCCTCACATGTGATGGCACCCAGCACCCCCACAGCCTCACATGTGATGGCACCCAGCACCCCCACAGCCTCTCTCACATGTGGTGGCACCGGCACCCCCACAGCCTCTCTCATATGTGGTGACACACAGCACCCCCACAGCCTCTCTCACATGTGGTGGCACCGCCACCCCCACAGCCTCTCTCACCTGTGGTGACAATGGCACCCCCATAGCCTCTCCCACCTTGCATCCAGCTGTCAGACAAAGCTTTGAAATGCACTTACTTATCATAAATAGGTGAAAGCCAGGTCCCTTTTAGATAAATCAATACCTGGAAACTAGGTGCATGGTTATTTTTATTTACTTTTGAACTTTTTCTAAACAAATGCTTCCCCAGGGACCCAGATCATTCAAACTTGCCTTATTTCTTATCAAGGTTAAAGCCTCAATTATGAACTCAGTTCTTGACCTGTTTATCCCCTACCTACGTGCTGCCTGTCCCCACCACACTATCGTGCTGTAGATAGAGTGCACTACTAGTTCTTGTTTTATTAGAAACAAAAATATTGGCGGGGCGCCGTGGCTCACACCTATTATCCTAGCACTTTGAGAGGCTGAGGTGGGTGGATCATTTGAGGTCAGGAGTTCAAAACCAGTCTGGTCAACATGGTGAAACCCCGTTTCTACTAAAAATACAAAAAAAATTAGCTGGACATGGTGGTGGGCACCTGTAATCCCAGCCACTTGGGAGGCTGAGGCAGGAGAATTGCTTGAACCCGGGAGGCTGAAGTTGCAGTGAGCTGAGATTGCGCCACTGCACTCCAGACTGGGTGACAGAGTGAGATTCTGTCTCAAAAAAAAAAAGAAAAGAAAAAAAGAAAAAAGTATAGAAAGCAATGACTTTTCATTTGCCCAGTAAAAAATGTGCTTGATGGTAGACTGATGGCTGAAGTAGGAAAACTGAATCAAAGCTAGCATCCTTTGTGTTCTTCCTCCTACCATGAGGAAGTGGGCAGGCTCTCAGAGGCAAACACAAGTAAGACAGTTTGTCCGACAATGAATTAGAGGTGCAAAAAGGCAGGAGAGCTTATACACAAAGACCAAGAGGAGACTGCAGAGAAGTGGGATTAGGGGCCTGAACCTATGCTCCTGGCAGTTTTTCCTGGTCATTCTGGTGATGAGACACTCAGAAATTCAGTCAGACTTTCTTTAGACTTCCTTCCTTTACAATTTGTTCGTGGCAAGGTGTTTTATGGAATGTCTGGAGTAGCAGCATAGGAAAGTGTCATAAAAATGGAGGAAATGAAACCAAGCAGGCCCAGTAGGAGCCTAGCACGAATGCACAAGTTCCTATTCATTGCTGTTCTTTCCAGATGTGCAGAATTTTCTAGAAATGGAAGAAAAAACAAAGAACAGTTAGTGGTGTCTAAAAATACATAACTGAATTCAATGACTATTGTGCTAGAAAGGTGTTTTTCAGAGGTACTTCCTGGAAAGAAAATTCGTAGAAAAAATTATATTTTGGCTTGCCTGGCAACATTATTTTCCACCATGAGGAGCGTGACTGTTTGCTCTGGCTGTCATCCTCCCTGCTTGACAGAGTATTAGCCCTCTGAACACATATTAAGAACAAGTGCCAAGAGCTGCACAATGTCCCTGCTTCAGCTATGAGTTGGCTGACGGTTGCTGCATATTAAAAAAATAAGATATATTGCTGTGAGGTGTAGCGGAATATTTTCCTTATGAATAGAGCCTAAAGGGAAATGTGGAAAAGAATCACTAACGTTTTAAAAAAGCGTTTTCTTTGTATTTAAGTTGTTTGAAATCTTCCCTTTCTCACACTCTGTGCTGTGGACTGAGGTTTACCAGCTGCTGTTGAGGGGGTTACCCTTGTGGAGGAAAGTCGCTTTCTCCATAACTCTGTATTTGAATGCCTCTCAGGATGAGTGATTCAACTTGGATTGCTGTTTTTCCTCTTTCTAACCCCACTCACACTGTTTTCCTTGTCTAAAAAGGGTAAAACTTACAACTTAGTCCTTGAAACAGTGATATTTCATGAAGTTACGTATGGCCGCAACAAACTTGCCAGCTTTCTACTTCTCACATTGTTTTGAGCCTCTCACTTTCCAGCCCAGTGTCTGAAATAAAAGACCACAAAGGGAGCAGAATCCTGCAGCAGCAAGGTAGCTTTGCCGTTTCTCCCCATTCAGAATGTTCTGCTCATTCACCCGGCCACCTAATATCTATCTACTGAGATGTACTAGCCATAAGGTAGGGTATTTGACATCTTAGGGATATAAAAGTCTAAAAATGACACAATGTCTGTCCTCAAAAATTTAGATTCTAGTATGTAAGAAAAGGTATTTTTCTAGAGTAAAGAATAAGCTAAGAGCTATAAGAGTGCTAAACAGAATAGATCAAAAGACATGTGGGAAACAGGAATCAGAGAATTATTATAGTCTTTGTATTTTATGAATCGGGGAATTATTTTATGGGGAAAGTCCTATCTGATTTGGGACAGGAAAACTGGTTGAATTTCTGTGGGTAGAGAGAGCCTGGGAAGAAAGGAACTCAAACCAGGAGGAAAGGTGTCAACATTATCACTGAAAAGAACTGACAAGTATTCTGCTTTGCTTGCGACACTTGATTTTACATGGAGGGAGCTTGGGAGACTGCAAAAGCATCACATCTTTGTCATGTTTCCCATAATGTTCACGCACGATTGTGCATACTTCATTTCTGATACTGTTCATTCCAGTCCTGCCCCTGACTCCTTGACAGTGTTCGATGGAGCCAAGGAAAACTTCCCCTTGTCCTTCTCCAAAGTTTACGTTGAAGTTTAAGTCTAAACTACTGCCTCCTGAGGACTGAGAATTGTGCATAAGTGATGAGGGTGTATGCAACTGTGGCCCCCAAGTAGATTTTCAAACACATAGCTTCAACATTGAAAGGGGAACTGGGGAACTGGGTGCTCGGACTGCCATATATATATACACACACATTTTTTTTAGACAGTCTTGTTCTGTTGCCCATGCTGGAGGGCAGTAGCACGATCACAGCTTATTGCAGCCTTGAACTCTTGGGCTCAAGAGATTCTCTCACCTCAGACTCCTGAGTAGCTGGGACTACAGGTGCACACCATCACGCCCACCTCATTTTGTAATTTTTTGTAGAGATAGGGTCTCATTAAGTTGACCAGGCTGGTCTCAATCTCCTGGCCTCAAGTGATCCTCCCACTTTGGCCTCCCAAAGTGCTGGGATTGCAGACACGTGCCACTTCTCTGGGCCCTTCTGAATGCTCTTAAATTTTTTCCAGGATTACCCAACCCCTGCTTAGATACCACTAGTCACATAGAACTCAGTATTCCTAAAAACAGCCTGTTCATCCTTCTGAAAACTCTCACATCAGGCATTTATTGTTGCACATACAGAATGAAAATGTCATCACCTCCTGCACTCCGCTCTTCTCTCCGAGAGGAATGTTTTCAAGAGCAGTCAGGCAACAAGAAAATCCTCTTCTGCTACAGAGACCAGCGATTCTTGTATTCACTGATTACAGGTGCTATGAACTAAATGACCGTGTCCTCCCAAAAGTCATATATTGACACTCTAACCCCCAATGTGATGGTATTTGGAAGTGGGGCCTTTGGAAGGGGATTTGGGTTAGATGAAGTTATGAAGGTGAGGTCCTGGTGATGGGATCAGTGCGTGCCCTTATAAAAAGCAGAGGAGACCCAGGATCTGGGGTCCTCATGATGGGATCGGTGTGTGTCCTTATAAAAAGCAGAGGAGACCCAGGATCTAGGGTCCTCATGATGGGATCAGTGTGTGCCCTTATAAAAAGCAGACGAGACCCAGGATCTCTTTCTTTCTCCACGTGCCGCTCAAAAAGACCAGGTAAGGACATAACCAGGAAGAGGGCCCTCACGAAGCACTGAACAGCCTGGCAGCCTGACCTCAGCCTTCCAGCCTTCAGAACTGTGAGAAGGTCCTGTCTGTGGTTCAGACCCCCAGTCGACAGTGTTTTGTTACAGTGGCCCAGGCTGACCAAGACCACAGGCTCCTCGCATGGCAAGAGCCACATCCACAGAACTCCTCCTCCTCTCCAGCCTGTGATCTGGAGTGCTGAGTGCACCATTTTGTGTTTTCACCACTAAATAACAAAAACCTCCCAAATGCTTTCTAAAAATAAAAATCTTGCAATTAGGAATGAATCATGAGGAGATAAAAGAATTCATTCAACTCTCTTGGTGAAAAAACGACGCCTTTATAAACCTCCTTTTATTATGACTTGTTCTCTGAAGGAACAAAATAGCTTGAGTTTACGGAGCCCTTGTTCCAGAATGTTTACAGCTTGGGTTTAGAAGACGGCGAGAGCGGAGGGGGCAGAGTGACCACAGTGACTGCACTCTCAGGAATTGTTTACCACAGCCTGGGCTGCCAGAGCCTATTTTGTGAAAGGAGATAATATTCGTTAGGATGCTGGAGAAACCACTGATCGTCAAAAGCACTGTTGATTCTCTTATTAAACAAAAGAGTAAACCTACGCCCGGGGACCAGGAACCAAAATGGCTCCAAATTTTGCTTTGGCTACAGGAGCATGCCTCCATCTCTAAAGGAAATAAACAGAATTGCTCTGTATTTCGCAACGTCTTGGAGAGAAATGCTTATTTGTTGCCAAATGTTTAGTGGAGCCCAGTCGACCTACAGAACATCCAAAATCCTTTGAGTGCTTTTAAGTCAGCCTCCAGGTGACTACAGAAACTCTTTTATTACTGCAGACAAGTTACTAGGTGCCAAATTCAATGGCCTCTTCTCAGACCTATTCTCCTTATTTGTACGGGGTTGGCCACACCCTCTTTGGAGCTCTTTCCTCCTTTTGGATGGAAATATGTCAAGAAGAGTTAACCTAGCTGCATTTCAGAGCTTGAGTGTTTGTGAAGCTAGTTGGCCAATGACATTTCTAGAAATATTTACAAAAACCGATAGGAAGACATTTTGCTGTTTGATTAAAGAAAAAGGGTAGGCTGGGTGCAGTGGCTCATGCCTCTAATCCCAGCACTTTTGGAGGCTGAGGCAGGTGGATCATGAAATCAGGAGATTAAGACCATTCTGGCTACCATGATGAAACCCCGTCTCTACTAAAAATACAAAAAATTAGCTGGGCGTGGTGATGGGCGGCTGTGATTTCAGCTACTCGGGAGGCTGAGGCAGGAGAATTGCTTGAACCCAGGAGGTGGAGGTTGCAGTGAGCTGAGATTGCGCCACTGCACTCTAGCCTCGGTGACAGAGTGAGACCCTGTCTCAAAAAAGCAGAAAGAAAGAGAGAGAGAGAGAGAGAAGGAAGGAAGGAAGGAAGGAAGGAAGGAAGGAAGGAGAGGGAAGGGAAAGAAGGAGAAAAAGAAAAGAGGATAAAGTTGTATCTTTGTTTGCTGTCTGTTTAATTGGAGGAAGGGATGTGGTGTGTCTTTTACCTGGGCTTGTTTAGAGTTCCTGTAGAGACAGGGGTCTGAAATCCAGCCCTGGATCACAACCCTGTACAGGGTGGAGAGTGAGGCATTCTCCAGCTTCATGTACAAAGTCTCACATACTTGTCTGAAACCTTAAGATTCAGTAGCCTTGGGCCCATCCTTTGGATGGACTTTGGCATTTCGTAGTTGGTACCTGGAAGTTGCATAGTGCTGAGTCACCCTTTAGGCAGCTTCATGAGCAAATGACAGCAAGGAGGAGCCGCCCTATCAGGAAAAGAACAAGATAGATTCAGCATAGGGATTCTTCACAAAGGGAAACGCCGCTTTACAGGACTCTCAGAAGTACTTAAGTTGATTTTTCAGGGAGCCAGGAGTCCTGCAAAACCAGGTGAAAGCACTAACAAAAACTGTGGTTAATGGCTGGGTGCGATTGCTCACATCTGTAATCCCAGTACTTTGGGAGGCCAAGGCAGGTGGATCACCTGAGGTCAGGAGTTCGAGACCAGCCTGGCCAATACTATTAAAAACACAAAAATTAGCCAGGCATGATGGTGCGTTCCTGTGATCCCAACTTCTCAGGAGACGAGGCAGGAGACTCTCTTGAACCCGGGAGGAGGAGGTTGCAGTGAGCCGAGATTGCACCAATGCACTCCAGCCTGGGTGACAGAGTGAGACCCTGTCTCAAAAAAAAAAAAAAGTGGTTAATGATGTTACATGATTTTACTTAATGTCAGAGGCCATGGAGGCCTGAAGACACACAAATTATGTGGGACTTTTTGTTTCTGTTCATTTATTTACAGATGAGTATCGATAAAAATAAATAAATAGTTCAATAAAAATAATTTATGAGCTCATATTATGGGTCAGACACTATTGTAGGAGCTGGGATCCACCAGGGAAAAGACTGCCAAGACAGTCAAGAGCACCCTATTGGCTTCCACCGACTGGCGGAGACAAACGATGAACAAGTTAATAAATAAACGTAATGTGACTTCAGGGGGTAATCAGGGCTGTGAAGAGAAAGGAGGCCTGGCATGATGGCTCATGTCTGTGATCTTAACACTTTGGGAGGCTCAGGCAGGCAGATCCTTTGAGCCCAGGAGTTCAAAACCAGCCTGGGCAACATAATGAGACCCTGTCTCTACAAAAGTACAAACAAATTAGCTGGACATGATGGCTTGCGCTTGTAGTCCCAGCTCCTTGGGAGGCTGAAATGGAAGGATGACTTGAGTTCAGAAGCTTGAGGTTGCAGTGAGCTGAGATTGCACCACTGTACTCCAACCTAGATGACAGAGCAAGACCCTGTGGGAAAAAAGGAAAGGGGAAAGAAGAAAGGAAAAGAAAAAGGGGAAAGAGGAAAGGAAAGGAGAAAGAAAGAGAAAGCAAAAGAAGGGAAAGGAAATAGAGAATGGTTATAGGGAAGTGAATGTGATTTTGTATATTATTGGGTTACTTTGTGTGTTTTTTAAACATCTACGTAAATATCAGTTAGTTTTACATTTTTACTGAATATTACACTCTGACATATTTATATTTTAGTATTTCTAGGTATTGTTTATTTCTTCTAATGAATGACATCCGTCTTATAGATAAACCATAATTTGCACAGCCATTTCCACTTTCTATGGATATGAAGATAGCCTCCAACTATTGCCGAATTGAACATCTTCACACATCTCTGAGCAAAGTTGTTCTGGGGTTTATTCCCAGGAATGAAATTGTTGGGTATAAGGCATATGCATAATGCCAGTATGCCAAATTTGCTCTCAAAATGGCGGTCTCAGATACACTCTTACTGGTAGGACATGAAGGTTACTGCCTATGTATTCCTGCTAACATGTGATATTAATTGATTTATAACTTGGTCAATTTGATGGGTATGTATTGATGTTTTGTATTAGCTTTAATTTTCATTTATCAGATTACTAGTTATGCTGAACAATTTTTTAAATATGTATTCACACTTTTAGTTGAACCTTATGTGAGTTGATTATAACTACTGTCCATTTTTAATTGATTTCTTAACTTTTTCTTGAAAGTCAGAAAAATCTAAAGCAAAATCTCTAAGCCTATAACCTATGTATTTACTTTGACTATTAGTTCTGTTAGCAGACAATTCACCAGGGGTCTGTCATATTTCTGCACTTTTTGCAAGCAAAGACATTGACAGTTTTTATGCTGTACCATCTTTTCAAGGGTGTGTGTATAGTAAACAGCCTTGGATGACAGAGATACTGGATTAGAGGGCCTATTTAATGTCCAGTCTAATAAAGATAATATCTCCTTCTGAGACAAAAGTTGGGCAAGTTTATTTGAAGCCTTTTAAAAAATATTAGGGTTTCCTGAGCTTGAGATTTTCTTGGCTGTTATGTCAACCCACTGTTAGTGGAGCATCTATCTAGGACCATCTTCATTGCTCCAGTGGAACTTGGTGGCTATGAGAAACCAGCACAAACATGAGTTTGTGCCGCCTGCTGGGCCATGAGTAACAGAATTCTTTGTCTCTGACCCAAGAGTCTTGTATCTTCTCATAGCATCCATAAAACTGTGGTAATTTAACTTGTCAGTGTGCAAGTAGAATAAAATCTCAGACTCCTCACTGTTCCTGGAAGTTTCTCTTATTTAAAACAAATTCGTAATTTTGATGTAATAAAATATTTGTTTGGAGTATTTCATAAATATGTACCATTTCCCATACACTGCATCACAAGGATCTGTTCCTATATTTTCTCTCATAGTGTTATAGATTTGCTTTTACCATTTAAATCTATAGGCTATCTGGAGTTTATTTTTTAATATGATGTGAGGTAGGAATCAAAGTCTTTTTTTCCACATAATGAGCCAATTTTTAACAGTATTTAATAAATATTATATTCTTCACCACTGATTTTTTTTTTAAGTGAGTTCTCACTATATTGCCCAGGCCGGTCTCTAACATCTGTGCTCAAGTTATCCTCCTATCTCAGTCTCTTGTACCACTAATTTCTTGATGCCAGGTCAACCATATTTCAAATCTTTATATATAAAAGGGTATGGTGAACATGCTTTTATTTCTGATTTGTCTATTCATCTGTTTCTATGCTATTACCATGCCCTTTTAATTAATATACTTTTGTAATATGTCTTAATACAATAAATTGGGGATTCTTTTTCAAAATCATCTTAGCTAAGTGTTGACAGTTGTTCTTCACTGTATTTTTTTTAGATTCAGCTTTTCAATTTTTCCAGTAAAATCTAGCTAGAGTTTTTATTAGAAATATTGAATTGAGTTGGAGGGAATTGAAATATAATGATGTTTCTTTCCACTTGTTTTGGTTTTCTTTAAAATTTTTAAATAGAGTTTTAAAAACGTATATTTATGAAGCAAAAGCTAAAATGCATAAAAATGCATTTTATCTGTTAAGCTAAATCTAAGGTATTTAATTAAATGGCCTGTAGTATACTATTACATTTAATTTACTGTTTTTAATGTAAATGATGGAATGGATTTTTATGTTGATTTATTTCTTGGAAACCTGAGGAATTTGTAATGCCATGAATAATTTTTTGGGTAGATCTTCTTGAATTTTCTATGTAAATGATCAGAGCATCTTCTAACAATGATGTTTTATCTCTTCACTTCTATCCTCATCTCTCTGCATTGGCTAGAACCTTCAGTATCACCTTACCCCTTTCAAGTATTCATTCAAGGATTACTTTCTGACCAATTTATTTAAAATTGTAACTTTTCCCAGTACCCACTATTCCTAATTTTGTTTTATTTTTTCTTCATAGCACATATTACCTACCAATATAACTTATATAATTATTTTACTAATTACCTATTTCTTCTATTAGAATGTAAGCTCTATGAGGGTAGAATTTTTTGGTCTATTTTCTTCACAGCTGCATTCCTGGTACCTAAGAGAGTGTCTGGTACATAGTAGATTGTGGCTGACTGCCACGGTTACTACTTGAGACCGTCATTATGACAGTTACTACTGTTACTACTTGCGACCGTCATCACAGAACTGAACGAAGGAGGACAAACGCAGAAACGAAAACTTAAGACAAAAGAAACTGTTTTAAAGAAGAGGCCAGGGGAAGAAGAAGAGGGGGGCTCCCTGCTTCTAGTGAGCAAAGGCAGCCGCCGCTGCTTCTCCTGCCCTTCGTATTTTTTGGGTAGAAAGAACAAGGAGAAGGAGCTAACGACAGATCAGCTGCTTGATTGATCATGGTTCATATTGTTGCTAACAGGCTTCAGATGTGCCTATTCACAAGAAACACTTGTGCCTGGGTCGTGACTGCCCTTAGCATTCCTTCTGGGTGGCCGATGCAGTTTGTCAGTTTGCCAACATCCTGCTTTCATGAGAACAGTTCCCTGTTTGCTCATATAGCCTCCAGTGGTATACTGAGTTGATCAAGACCCTCATTCTTTCGGCCTTCAACAGTAGATGACCAACAGATATTTGCTGAATGAACAAATATTGGACAGGAAAATGAAAGGGGGTATTCTTTTCTTATTCCTGAGATTAAAGGGAATGCCTCTAAAACATGAATACTTTTAGTAAACATAGCTTTTATGATGTTAAAGGTTTTTTTTCTGGTCCAAGTGTTCTACCATGCCTATAATAAATAAAAGTTTAACTTTATCAAATGATTTTTCTCCATATATTGCAAAAGAGGCACCATAAAAGACTGGTTGAAAACCTGGACGCTGGAGCTAGATTGCATGTACTAAATCTTAGCTTTTCTGCGTATTAGCTGAATGACCTTAATTGACCTAATTACATAATCTCCCAGTGCTTCAGTTTTCTCATCTTTAAAATGTGGGTAATATTACCTACCACATATGGCTATTATGAAGATTAAATGAGTTAATATTTGTAAAGCCTTACACCAATGGCTGCTGCAGTGAAAATGTTTTAATAGTGTGGTTAAATATCTACTGAAATAATCATGGAATTTTTCTCCTAAACTCATTAATATGGTGGTTTACTTTGTAGAGTTTTCTTTAAACTATGGAAATTTCTACATTTAAGGGATATATCAGGCTTGATCCTATTAAACTCATTTCTTTACTACTATGTTGGATTCAACTACGTAGAATTGTATTTTAGAAATTTGCAACTTGTTTAGAAATAAAATTTACTTACCATTTTCTTTTTTTTTCCGTGATGCTTAACTTTAAAAATATCACAGTAGTCTCATAAAATGAGTTAGGCAGTTTTTAGTCCTTTTATGTTTTCTGAAACAACTTATGTAAGACACAGATTGTGTGTTTCCTGAAATTTTGGAGACGCTAACTTGTAGAACATTCTGTACCTAGAGCTTCACTTGTTGAGAGAGAAGTAATGAGAGAATGAATGGTTGATGACAAAGATCTCAATGTAGAATCCATTATTTTGTTATAATCCGTTATTTTGCTAATTATACCTAATTTTAATTCACTGCAGTGAGAAAACATCGTATACATAGTGTTGATCCTTTATATTTTATGAACACTCTCTTCTGGCCTCATACATACTGAATTGTAGGGATACTAACATATGTTCTATTATTCCATATGTATTTGTGTTGGTTGGTGCGTAAATTCTCTGTCTCTCTCTGTCTCTTGGTCTTTTTGTATGTATATATTACATATGTATAATTATATATAATATATATACACACATGTTACAATTCTAAGTAGAGATTCTTTGTAATAAATTATTCACCAACTACCTGAAGTGTTCGACCCTTGAAAATAGGGGGTTTGCAACTCAGCTCTTCAGATTTCTATTCCTAAGGTCTCTAGAAATGTATATGTAAGATACACATATAACATATATAAAGTTCTACATACACAATACTGATAAAGAAAAAATAAAGCTAACTCTTGCACTATTCTCTGTTAATTAGTACCAACAAACAAGTGTTTGTAATCTGATCTTCATTCCAAATGTGTATTCCTTATTCCTTTCCCATTTCCACAGGGAGTCATCCATGTAACGATCATACAAGTGTTCTAGCTGAACAGTGATGCTCATCATTAACCAGTAAGAACAGGGTCCATGTCAGCCAGATAGATTCTTCATTGGTGCTCTTGCTTTGATCTAAGACAATTCAAGATAAATGGGTAATTCAGAATGCTCTTCAAATTTTAATTCCAGGATAACTTATTAACTGGTTCTTCATGCCTGTAACTGCACACACTATATACTTGCCACTTTAACATAAATTTTATAAAGTCCATAAACTTATTTAATAATACACACACACACACACACACACACACACACACACACATATATATGCTTAGAGAGGGGGAGAGGGGTCTCACTGTGCTGTCCAGGCTGGAGTGCAGGAGTCCAATCAGAGCTCACTGTTTCCTTTAAGTCTTTAACTCCTAGGCTCAAGTGATTTTCCTGCCTCAGTCTCCTGAATAGCAGAGACTACAGGCATGCATCACCATGCCCAGCTTTTTTAATTTTTTTGTAGAGACAGGGTAACCCTATGTTGTCCAGGCTGCTCTCAAACTCCTAGTTTCAAGCAATTCTGCACCAAGCCTCCCAAAGCCCTGGGATTACAGGCATGAGCCACTGTGACCAGAGTAAAGGTTATACTTCAAAAACATTATCAATGGCTAAGAAATTAAAATAGTGAATGTCAGTGATTTCTAGAAAATGTTCATCTGTATTCCATTTGGTTTAGGATTATTTGAAGATTTAGAAAAAAGTGACATTCCACGATTTTAGATCATTCCTAAACATATAAAATGTCCTCAAAAATTTAAGTAGGATAGCAAAAAAATTTCAAATAGAATACTACTAATGTTTAAAACTTAAGTATGATGCAGTTCATATTAATAAATTTGATATAATTGTTCTGTATATCCAGAAATGATAAAAACAGAAAGGCAGTTCACTTTTCATAACCTTGAACTTCAACTTCCAGATTCCTATTTTTGTTTTTGATGATGGGAGATTGTAGCAGTCATATCCCCTCATGACCCCAATCGTTACCATCTCCTGATGGTCACACACTCATGTAATCCCTCTCATTGAGTGTGGGCAAGACCTGTGACTTGCTTCTAACGGATAGATGATGACAAAGGTGATGGAAGCCACTTCTTTGATTATGTTCTGGAAGACTGTAGCTTAGCAACGGGACTAACATTCACTGGTGTGGGCCTGGGAAAGTAAAGGCCAGTGTTGGAGAAGCCTGAGTGGGTAGGAGCTGCCAGTGATGTCTACGGCCTGATGGTAGCCTCCAGCAGACTCCAGTGAAAAGCCAAAGTCCTCAGGCATACTACCTGAAGACAATGAATCCTGCCAAGTCCCTGAAGGAACTTGAGAGCAGATTCTTCTCCAGTTAATCCTCCAAATGATGATGAAGCCTGGGAAACCCCTTGAAACTCTGAGCAGGTGACCCAGACCAGCCGCACCCAGATTCTGACCCCTGGAAATGGTAAGATCCTAAATACGTGTTTTAAGTTGCTAAGTTTGTGTTCATTTTTTTATGCAGCAATATAAAACTAATACATAAATATGTGAGATCAGTGGAGTAGAGTATCATTTTGGGGATCTAAATTTTTAAAATTTCTCTGACTTAGAGAATACTAAACATGAAAGATATCCTTACAATCCAGTGGGATGAATATGATGACAGGAAATACAGGCAGTTCTCCAACTGCTGAACAAAAACAAAAGTGAATTGCTTGACTTGAATGGACCTCAAAATTCGAAGGCTAAGAAGGCTGTTCACATAGATATAAAGAAGGTCCTTGATCAGTGGCTCTTGATGAAGCCACTGAATAGAGGTTCACAGTAAATAATGGGGTAGGGGATGGGAGAGGTTTTCCTAAGATTTTCTCAATAAAATGTACGTTATAAAATAAGTTTATTTTACTTTTAAAAATAATAAGGTTATAATTGTGATTCATCCTAAGGAAAAAAATTAATAAGATGTTAGGGGTTGAATTGGGCATATATTTTTTTCTGATAGCATAGTATACAGGTATAGAATTTCTTACTTTATGTTTGATATTTTAAATAACATTTGTAAATTTTTGTAAAGAATGTCAAGGTTTCAACAATCTTCCGTGATCTTTCTGAATTCTTTGGTGGTGGAGCCATTCTATTTAACTTAGCTATTATTCATTGGTGCTGTTTTTTTTCTCTTTTCTTCAGTTATTAGCTGGTCTAGACTGATAAACTTCCATTTGTCACTGAGTTTGTTTTGAAATGTGTAGTTTTATTGATTTCATGAAATATTGCATCCTTTATAGCAGTCACCTTTTAACCCTGCAAAAGTTTTGCATTATTTTTCCATTATATTGTTGCATAGCTGCCAATTTGCAAAACCACACCCTGTCTCACTGCAAAGACAGTTTGTAATATGTAACCATAAATGTGAAAACTTTAAGGGCAGGGATTTTTGTCTGTTTTGCTTGTAGCAATCTCTTACAAGTCCTTAATGCAAAACCTCAATTTCTATTTTGAAATCTGCTATACTTCCTATTTCTATTCCCAATAAGTCCACAATTTCCTCTTCTATTGATCTCTATCAAGATCATTCCCAACCCTCTGGAAAAGTATACATACTGGTGTTAAGTTCATGAATGGAAGTTTCTCGTAGGGGTGTAAGGGAAGGATTATTTTGAACCTTCTTGCAGTTTCAACCCACCTTATAGAATAGCCTTGATGAACCAAAAAAGAGGAGGAAAATTCCATACTTTATTGTCAAGTGTCAACTAATAAAACCAATAAATGTATGAATCTATTTATTGATTCCCTATTTTTATAGTTCAAGTTTATCAGATCTACGACTTATAAACAAGATCAATCAATATAACATATATGTTGTGTATAATATCATTTGTTTTTCCTCAGCAATCTTGTTACTGAAACACCAGGGGTTCAGTCTAGGTCCTGCTGCCCACTGCACAGAAAGCCAATCACTGAAACAACAAGTATTGCCAAGGAAGAAGGCTTTAACCAGGTGCTGCAGCCCGGGAGATGGGAGCTCAGTCTCAAATCCATCTCCCTGATGGGCTAAAATTAGGAGGTTTATATAGCAGGGAGAAAAATGTAGCAATGTGTGAGAAAACAGAAACACAGGAGGGGTAAGGAAGCAATCATGGTGGATGAGGGGTCTGGCATCTCCTTGTCTGGATGTGATGATCTAGTGAGTTTCAGTTCTTTGATACTTTTTTTTTAGAGGCTTGGGGATCCTTTCCTGAGGAAGAAACTCAGATAAAACAAAGGTAAGTTTCAAACTTTAAGACCAGGAGGGTTAATTTCTATATTCACCTAAAAAACAACTGTTGATAGGACTATTAGATCAGTTTCAATCTTCCTCTGTTTTCCATTTCCACGTTCACTATTTTTTAGTACCTGGCACAGTACTTGGCACAAAATAGCATCTTAATAAATTGTTGTTGAATAGAATGATCAAAATAATTTTTATCTCTTAAAGTACTGAATTAATTGTATGTGCTAGTAGAGTTGAACTTCTTCACATCGCCTTGAACGAAAATGCAAATTTAAGTGTTAAAAAAAAGAGTCACAGAAGAGAAGCACTGCAGGGAAGTGTTGCACTCTGCACCGTATGTTGAAGGAGGTCAAATGGCATAACTCTACGCAGCCAATTCACATTTAGCATGCACATGGAATCAAAGATTCTTCTTTAAATATCGACATAAATACACAGAATTTTCTGATGATTAAATATGAGCAATGACAAGGGAAACTTGATTACCACTTAAAACATTTGACTCTGATTCTGGAAATAGTCCAAGGCTTCCTACTAGATGAACTTACCAGGAGTGTAGTTCATTAGTTTCCTTGATTAGAACCCAGCAAGGCCCAAGTCAGAATCTGAATTCCTGTGGAGACCACATTATCGGCACTTGATACCATGGCCAACTCCTAACTCTAAACAGCAATTCTGAGTTGTTGGTCTTAAGATGATCTGAGTGAGAAGAGGATGCAGTTTTAAATTAAACCTGTCATTACCACTGGAGAGACAATCACAGCTGTAAAGACTTTCACTCTGTGCTCTGAGGACTTCTTTTCTGCAATTACAGCTAATCCAAAAACAAAACAAAACATTAAACAATCTTTTAAGTAAAGTGTTGGGATGGAATTTTTCTTGAGTACAGTTCAACTGAAAATATATTCACCAGAGCACAGTTATGACTTTATGAAAAGCTAATGCTAACCCATTAGATTTACTGGTAGAATTGGTAGAAATAGTTTAAGGTTCGATTGTCATCTGCAAAATAAAAATGGCAGCTATATTCTTTACTATAAGACAAAAAAAAAAAGAATTATGGAATTAGATCCCAAACCCAATTTTAAGAGAAATTTTCAATCCAGGAAAAGTAAGAGTATAATGAGTCTTGTTCTCTTTCACCACCATGGAACAGAAAAACAATACAGTGTTTTCTTTGTTTTCCTTATTGCTGTTGTTTGTTTTCTTTTGATTTTAGCTCAACTGCAAATGGATTTTTCTCATCAAGTAATATGAAAATATTAAATTCTGGTTGTTTTAGTCAGAAAGAAGAATATTTCTTATTGTGATGGTAAGCTTAATGTATTACAAATTTAGTATACCTAAGCCAAGAAAAAAGAAATAGTCTAACAAATTACTTGTCATTGTCAGACTATTACAGTTCTATCTTTTCCTGGAATAGTAACAGTGACATTAAAGATTATTAAACTTTCTGACAAATATAAGATAACACAGATCAACTTAATTCAGGAAATTTCAATCATGAAATATCACAAACAGAAAAGAAAAATGTAATAAAATTGTTAATAAAGTTTAAAATTTTAAAATAAAAATAATCAATAAAATATTCATTTATATTTAAAGCTTTTTATTTATTTCACCAACATTTATATTTGGAAAATGATTTTTTTTTACTATAAAAATAAAATGTCTGATTATTTACTGAATTATTTTCTACATGAATGATTTGTTATAAGTGAACATAGGCTAAAATTTCAATCATGGCTTTGATATTTTTGAAGCACACAAACAAGTTATTCTGTAGAAGGCCCTCATCTTGGGTGCCTCTGATGTTTCCTCATGATTAGATTCAGTTCATACATTTTTGGCAGGGACACTAACAGAAGCGATACTGTATCCTTCACAGCACCTGGTATCAGGGTACATCACACAATGAAAATACTTTAAAGAAAAAAATTAACCATTATTCTGCAACATTGATAAATTAGTTTGTCTTTTTCAATGAACGTTTTCTTGTCTAATCACAGCATGATATAATGTTTTATTCTGCTTTCTTTTCCAATATTATAGCATTTTTAATGTTTTTGTGTAAGTTCATAATTTCCATGTAATAATTGCATAATATTCAGCTAAGTTGATGTACTATAATTTAAGCAGTTTTCTATTATTGAACATTCAGGTTGTTTCAGATGTTTCATTGTACTGGTAATTAAGTGAATAAAAACTATATGTCTTGCACACTTTTAATGAAACTATTATCAACTGGACAAAAAATTGTGGCAAAATATTTTGTGAATGTATATTAAGCTCTTCTCTATCCTCAAGTCTCCAGCAACTGTCCTCCTATTCTCAACCAAGTGCCCTCCTAATGGAAGCTTTGCGGCAAACAGGGTCTGGCAGGAAACACGGGTGGAATCAACATGCATTCATTTCCAGTCCTAGAAAATAATTTTAAATGTAGGCCTACTGATAGTGACTCAGCCCTGTCATTGTTGTTGATGGAATATAGCACGCTTTTGTACATAAATAAGTTCGGAGAAAAATGTAGTTTAAAGGGCTTACATGTGCTGAAAATCTTTTTAAAAAGAAAGAAAGAGAGAGGAAAGAAAGAAAGAAAAGAAAGAAACAGAGGGAGGGAGGGAAGGAAGGAAGGAAGGAAGGGAGAAGGAAAAGGAAAGAGAGACAGAGAAAGAAGGAAGGGAGGGAGGGAGGGATTGAGCCAGGAACAATAGCTCGTCCCTGTAACCCCAGAGCTTTGGGAGGCCAAGGTGGGAAGATCACTTGATGAGTTACAGACCAGCCTCGGCGCCATAGTGAGATCCCATGTCTACAGAATTTTTTTTTTTTTTTTTAAGATGGAGTCTAGCTGTGTCACCCAGGCTGGAGTGCAGTGGCACGATCTCAGTTCACTGCAACCTCCACCTCCCTGGTTAAAGCAATTCTCCTGCCTCAGCCTCCTGAGTAGCTGGGATTACAGGCACACGCCACCATGCCCGGCTAATTTTTTTGCATTTTTAGTAGAGACAGGGTTTCATCATGTTGGCCAGACTGCTCTTGAACTCCTGACCTCAGGCAATCTGCATGCCTCAGCCTCCCAAAGTGCTGGGATTGCAGGCATGAGCCACCTCGCCCGGCCCACTAAAAAAATGTTTAATTAACTGGGCATGTTGGCACATGCCTGTGGTCCTAGCTACTCAGGAGGCTGAGGCAGGAAGATTGCTTGAGCCCAAGAGGTCGAGGCTGCAATGAGCTGTGATCACATTATTGCACTCAGCCTGAGTAACAAAACGACACCTTGACTCTAAAAAAAAATTAAATTAACATAAATAACATTATGAAATACTTAGGTATGTAGCAAGAACTTTTACTCATGCTTTCTCCAACTCTTGCACTAGAAAAGAAAATAACCTAAGAAAACTTTCTGCATACTTTACACAAATGGGGAGAGAACTGTGTCTCACATAAGGCAGCTATTGTGAATGTAACCAAACTACCATCGAGTGAGCAGACACGGTCAGTTGCTTTCCCATAGTGAGGACTTGCAGGTCCTCCAAGCAACAGGAGAGGTCCCATTAGTGCCACCAGTGAGCCATTTGGATGAGCTCAGAGACCAAACCTCCCATCACCCAAGCACTCTAACATAATGTCAGATCCCCATGATGGAAAGACAGAGGGATAGAAGAAGAAGAGGACATCATTGATCTCTTCTTAGGCTGAATAGTTGCCTAGGTTCACAGCAATTAATTGTGACTGCATTTCTAAAACTTGCCCAACAACCACCCACATAAAGGGCCTATCAGAGCATTAACTGCTGAGTGGGCAGGAATTAGTGGAGCTCTCACTGGTTACATCAAGGCTTAATTTTACTCTTCCCTGTATCTAGCCAGCTCGTAATTATCTGCTGTAATGGGTCTCATAGGGAAGGGTGGGAGCAGGTAACTGTGATGCAGATAATACTGAAGAGAAAATGTACAAAACAGTTTTATTTAGGCTTTCACGTATGTCATATGATTAAGAAGAAACTATGTTTATCTTTCTAATTATGTTTTGCTTAGACTACGTTTTTCAAATCCCCATGCCAGTGAAAAAGCTATTTCATATTGCACAGATAGCAGGAGGAACTACCTAGGTTTTAAAATCTTCAAGATAAAATTCACAAAATTGGTAAACTACAAACCTGAAGTGTTTTTCAAGAAGGTGGCCTCACCAATGTTCCCACTGCATTGGTGTCAGCCTCGTTCACCCTTACGCAGACACGCATCCCTCTCCCTGCTCCCAGTCTTTCTCCTCTTCACCCCCGGAGCCAGCAGAGAGGTGGTCGTGGAGGCCAGGGCTGAGTTCCCACCACTGACCTGACCCACACATAGTTCCAGTGCTGAGGTGTGGGCTGGGTGAGGGTGTTCCCTCCACATCACCACTGATCCCTCAAGGACTTCAACAGGCCTGTGAGTATGTTAACCTCCTGGAAGAAAGAGTCCAGACAGGTGCAGGTGGCAGATGTTTGCTCTGGTGATCCATGGACTGGTAGATCCAGATCACCGCCATACCCGTGGACGGCCTTCCAAATAGCCATGAGCATAGCAGAAAATGAGGCTTCCCCAAGTGGGCATGTCGTGGTGCCCATTCCACCTAGGCTGATGTTCTGAGGGCTCCATCTTGACTTCCTGGTGCTGGAGACCAGCTGCAGCTGACTCTGAACAACAGCTCCATTCATCTGCACGCCGCCAATTGCCCCCCAGTTTCCCCATCCAGGCCCCAACAACCACCCTGTTCCGCTATCAGGAACCCTCTCTGGTCCTCCCCTTCCCCAAAACTACAGTCCATCTGGGTCTCTCCTCTCACGGCCCCTCCTCAGCTGATGGGACACTTAACTATGAGTTCTTCCTCTTTTTCCATTCAAGTCTTAGAGTAAACTTTATTCCTTGCTCTGCTGTCAATTCTAAGAATCTTACCTGCTTTCAATAAAATGCAGCTTTTGCAAAGGAAGTTGTTTCACCTTTCAAAAGTATTGATCGGGGGGATAAGCTTCAGAAACCTATTTTGGAAGAAAAACGAAAACGCCAACTTGTCTGTTTTCTCTTTGCATTTCTGGTGTCACAATCCAAACTACCCTCTGCACGGCGGTGTGGCCACCTGTCCTTCCAGGAAATAGGAAGTCACGTACAATTAAGTTAGAAAGGAAACGCATGGAAGTAAACATTGAATCTCTGATTTCAGTACAGATGATCCTGAAACAGATCTCTCATTTTGTTCCTCTGCTTCTGACCCCGTAGTGGCCTCCCAGCCTCTGTGGCATTAAGGCCGCCTGCCTCCATGCTTCATAACCACCTCCTTGTCTTTCAGTTCAGCTTGTGTCACTCCCCCTACTGGGCCAAACACAGCTGCACCATTTTCCACGATCCAAAAGCGCCATGTGTTGAAGGCAATAGACTTCTAGGATACTCCTGTTCAAAGACTATATATAGACTGGGAAGCCTGACTGTGGACTCCAGGGCCATATCCATCAGCACAATTTCTTGGTCAAGTTTCTAATTTGAAACTTTGTTTTCCTCAAAAAAGGTTAAACTAAATGTTACCACCTGCCCCATCCTTTCAATTTTTTCCTTTATGGATTAAAAAAAAATGCTGTATCTGAAAATCTCATAATAATGAGACATTGCCCAGGAGTTTCTGTGACTGTGTAGCTCCCTGGGTCTGTATCATAATTGGTGGAGGCTTAGTAGATTTCTCCTCTCCAAGCCCTTTCTTAGCCCAAAGGGAAGGTGATTTTTACTTCAGATAGGTTCATATTTTCCACATCAAATGAGGCGCACTAGCCATAGATTGGACACCTTTGAATATCAACTTTACAAGGTAAGAGTGGGAGAATAAAAATATACCAGGTTAATGAGTGATTCTTTATAATAAATGTTTCCCACTAAAAATTATCTGTTTTAACAAATGATTAAGTCGAATATCTATCTTTCAGGCTTTATTCCCGCCATGAGCCCCCTGTATACCTATTATAGGTATTTAGTGCATGTTTTATGGAAAAGAAATAGAACATGTCTGCTTAGGGATATTTCAGAAAGCCACTTTCATACGATCAAAATTACACGCTCTGGGGAGCTCAATGAAATGAATGTCATTTTACCAAACAATGGCCCAGTGAGGGCAGCTTTCTCTGTGGGCCTTTTCCATGCCCTCCTGAAGCATGCTACTTGGCATTTTTTATTCAGAACATTCAGATAAGCCCAATCAAGACAATGTCGGTTACAGTTTTAGTTATTAAACTGCAGGCCACGTGAACACCTTGGTGACATGGGAATGCTCTAATTCCAACCCCTGACCATGTGAGTCACAGTCTTCCCGTCACAGCAACAATCTTTGATCATGCAATCTGCTAGAATTTAATTCAGTTCAGGATAAACGTCAAAGTCTGAGCCTGGGCGTTTCTCTAGTGTGACACCGCTGAGGATTAGCCAAGGCTGGATTCTAAGTTCAGAGATCAGGAGCCAGAGGCGAGAAAGTCCAGGGTAGGAAAGGACAGCCAAGAGAAAGGCTGGCTTGCATGGGTGAGTCTGCTTTATCCCCTTCACAGCTATGAAATTCTGAAAGACTGGCTTACTTTGGAAGATTCATCATTCCTTTAGTACACATTACATTTTGCCAAGAAAAACAATAGGTTTATGTGGAAAATATCTATACAAAAGTCACCATGGTGTACATTACAAGTGCATACATATTATATAAGGCATAAGGAAAGAAATAAAATATGGCTCCTATTTCTTCCTTTGGGCAGACTCCAACATCTACCCCCCACCAAGCGCTCGTCCATTCAATCCCTACTTGGTTCAGCTCCTTTTGGAAGCAGTGAGATGGGCATGCCTGAGGTATGCAGACGTCCTCAGGAGGTCTTGCGCTGAAGCGCTTTCAGAACCCCTCTATTGCATGAGCAAGAGCCATCTTTCCTGTGAAGGGGGCAGCACCCGCAGAACCTCTCCACCTGGGTTGAGAGCCCACCGAAGGACAGGTGAAGAGCAGAAGTCCTGGGGCAGGTTGCCTGGTTCAGCCCCAACTCTGCCACTCACTAGCTAGACCAGACTGGGGATGTTACCTAATCCATCTCTGCCCTTAGATTTCCTCTCTCACTATAACAGCAGCACCTTCCTTATAACAATATTGTAGGCATTAAATCGTGCTGTATTAGTCTGCTTGTGCTACGGTAACAATGCCACAGACTGAGTGACTTAAATAGCATGCATTTATTTTCTCATAGTTCTGGAGGCTGAAAGCCCAAGGTCAAGATGCCGGTAGGGTTGGTTTCTGGTGAGATCTTTCTTCCTGGCTCGCAGACGGCCACCTTCTCGCTGTGTCTTCACACGGCCTTTCCTCCGTGTATGCACACTCCTCATGTCCCTTCTTACCGGTCCTGTTGAATTAAGACCTTACCATTAAGACCTCATCCAACCTCGATGACCTTTTTAAAGCCCCTGTGTCCAAACAGTCACGTTAGGGGTTAGGGCTTTCTCATACGAATTTAGAGGGACACAAATCAGCCCCTAACAAGTATATATACAGTGTCCAGTACACAGTAACTTCACAAGAAACGCCACCTCTTATTATGTGATGGACTTTTACTGTTCTCTCAGACATGTGTATGAGTGCCAACGTTTTTCTTTTTGGCTGATTAAAATTCTAGTTGATAAGCAAAGGCAAATTTACATGAGTAAACACCAATGAATGCATTTATCCAAAATGACAAGGAGGATAATTCTGTTACTAGTGGGATGACCTAAACAGGACATATGTACCTCACCCATTAATTCGTGGAACACGTGTGAAAAGGCACTCGATGCTGTCATCTTGTGTAATACACTGCACGTGATGTTATCAAACCGTGACATACGGGCCAAATCCAGTGCACAGCTTGCTTTGGACAGCATGTGAGTTAACAATGCTTTCTTGCGTGTTTAAATGTGGCAGGAAACAAGCAAGAAGACACACGGCCACAAGAAGAACAGGTGACAGGGACGTGATGTGGCTCACAAAGCCTGAAATCCTTCCTATCTGACCTTTACTGAAAAAGCTTGTGGACTCTTGCTCCTGGAAGTGGTTTAGCTCTAGCCAGCCTCCAAATAAATCCATTTCTCGCCATGTGAACACCTCAGCTGTCCTCTATGCTGAGCAAAGTTTCACTTGCTGCCCCCAATATTTTCTTTGTAGCTTATTTATTTTGAGGAGGAGCAGTGCTAAAGTTTCTGCCATGCCTCACCATCTTCTGAGAAACCAGCTGAGCACGGCTCCACCTCTTCTTGGTTACTAGGACCCAGTCATGGCCTCAGACACCAGTGAGGACCTGGGTCTTTCTTATTAGTCTCATCCTGAGGTCTCTTAGGGTTAGGCTGTTAGGCTGGAGTGTTCTTTCCGGCCGTCGTTGGTCTGTCCATCTTTGAATCCTCCTTCTCTTCTCCTGCTTCCAATTTTCCATGAGCTGGGAAAAGGAGAAAGAAACAAATTATTGTTGAAGAACACTTTCTTTTTTTTTTTTTTTTTTTGAGATGGAGTCTCGCACTGTCGCCCAGGCTGGAGGGCAGTGGCGCGATCTCGGCTCACTGCAAGCTCTGCCTCTGGGTTCACGCCATTCTCCTGCCTCAGCCTCCTGAGTAGCTGGAATACAGGCGCCGCCACCACACCTGGCTAATTTTTTTTGTATTTTTAGTTGAGACAGGGTTTCACCAGGATGTTAGCCAGGATGGTCTCGATCTCCTGACCTCGTGATCCTCCCGCCTTGGCCTCCCAAAGTGCTGGGATTACGCCCGGCCTGTTAAAGAACTCTTTTTATATGTCAGGTTCCATTAGATTCTTTTCATATTTAGCTTCTTTAATTCTCATAATAAAACTTTATACACAGATGTAACTATTTCTGCTGTGTGGATTAAGAAAATGGACCTCAGAAGAGTTAATTTGCTTGAATTCAAGCCCAAGCCCTTCTGGATCCAAAATTCAAGGCCTTTCATCACAGAAATCAAAAGGCCTGGCTCAGTTGAACTGTAAGTAACATAAGGGGAAACAGACGAAAATGACACTTTTCTAAATAAAGTGCCCAGGACTCAAGTGTTCTGAGACATCTGTTTTGTTTTCTTCTCAGTTCTTAGCTGTGTTCCAGATAGTTCAGTTTTCTGACAAACAACTTCCAAGTTAGTGCAATGTTGCGGTAACACTTTGCTTGTTCAAATATATCCTTGGATACCATTCATTCAATACATTCATTCAAATGTAAATGTGAGAAAGTACATATATTTATGATTCTAGAGAAGGCCAAAAATGAGTATGGTTATGGGATTATGAATATATATGTACACATATTTATGCATGTGTGTATGGAGGTAATGCACACAAACACCCACACATGCATGCACACACAGGAGCAGACACACAGTGTCCTCTGTCACGCACCCTGGAGACTCTGAACACAGTTTTCTGCTTGCTTCTGTTCCACTCCGTCATTCTTTCCCCGGGACAGGTTTTAACTTAAACTCCTGAAATATGCCTGACTTCCACTCTTCCTCTGAGCCACCTAAACAACACAGGACCTGGTGCATAATGATGCCTGCCTGAAACCAACAGGAGAAATGGAATCATCCTTAAGGCATATGTTCACTGGAAAAGAATAGGATTTAATAAATAAATTATTTTGAAGTCTTTAAATTACCTAATACCAAACTACCTAATTGGCTAAACACTTTAATATCAATACTACATAGATGCAATGTATGATTGTGTTGCACAGTGGCAAATATTTGAATAAAAAGACAAAGAGCAAGGTCAGCACCGTAGCAAGTTCACCATGAGATTCAGCTCCAGGCAAAGTCTGACAGTCTCCCAAGGGCTGGGCGGAAACTCTGGGCTTATGCAGGGATTGTAGGTGTAAAAGCAAGAAGGATGGGGCACTCATTATTTCTGCCACTGTTTTTCAAAAGCAGCTCACAACTGAAAGTATGTGAAGGCTATGTACTGCAGTGGAAATGTATTTCAGCTGTCTTTGCATAATTTTTTTCCTCGTGACAAGCAGGTGGGTCTCATTGTCCTCTCTTGCCACAAGGAAAGATTGGGTTCCAGGTAGAAAGCAGAGGGTAAAGACATTCCTTTTCTGGATTTGGAGTTCCAAAATCCTGAGCTCCTTTAGGGTGCTTTGCTAGGGGAAGCCAGTGGAGCGGGCATAGGAGTATTCAGAGATGCTAATCAGAAGGAGAGATGGGCCAGGCATGGTGGCTCATGCCTATAATCCTAGCCCTTTGGAAGGCCAAGGCGGGCAGATCATTTGAGCCCAGGAGTTCAAGAACAACATGAGAAACATCGCGAAACCCTTCTCTGCAAAAAAATACAAAAATTACCCAGGTGTGTGGCATGTGCCTGTAGTCCTAGGTACTCAGGAGGCTGAGGCAGGAGGATCGCTTGAGCCTGGAAGGTTGAGGCTGCAGTGAGCTGAGATCGTACCACTACACTCCACCCTGGGTGGCAGGGTGAGACTATCTCAAAACAAAAAAGAGAAAGAGAGAAAGAAAGAGAGAGAGAGAGATTATTTCCTTATAGAAAGGCATAGAAATTGACAAATTTCCTCAACAGCAGTGACCTCTGCCTCAACCTAAGGGAAGCCTTCAGAGAAGTGGCGAGACTTCAAAGGGGAAAGGCTCCGGGGTCCACCAGGAGCATAAACTCTAGGCGCTGTGTCTCCCAGCACCAAGAAAGTTGCTGAAGCAGCTGCTCGGGAGGTACCACTGTCAGGGATAAAGAGGATACTGGATATCACCATGACAACTGAAAGATAAGAGCGTTCTTTCCCCATTTTCCAGGTACCACAAGAAATTCTCATGTTCATGCTGAACCTAAAGAAAGAGAGCGGTACCCAGAAATGACTGAGTTGGAGTTTCAAAGTCAAATCATTTTGATTTAAAAACAATTTTTAAAAATGGGATCTATCTTCTGCCATTAGGTTGTGGACCAAAGTCACATTCAAGTGTGTAGCTATGTACTTATGGGTTCTCCCCGTATGTTCCCATCAAAGGATTCTTCCAGCCTCCAGGGAGTTGTTGCCACCGTGGACCAGGGTCAGCGTGATTGCAGTCAGAGAAGGCAGCAGCCTGTCTGAGGGGTGCAGATCAGAGGCCCTCAGAGTGGCCCCCGATCAGCAGGGCTCCTTCTCTGCCTGGCGTAAGGAGATAATGGCATCTCCTTCATGCCTCCCATCCCCCTTTACAACTTCAAAACTCCACAAAGGGCACCCTTTAGTATTGTTATCAGCCTTCGCTTCTACATTCCCAAGAAATGTCTAGCTTTAACTAACATGATCTTTAAATAACATGTGAAGACAGAAAAACCACTAACCACTAACTCACCTGCGGCAGCACCTCAGCAGGGCCTTGCGCACGATGCCGAGCTAGTCACACTGTTTTCTCTGTGCTGCTGCTTCTCTCAGGCATCTCTTATCCTCATGGCCCCATCCCTTGGGGACCTTAATGCTGCTTTTGGCCACCTTTCCTGGCGGCACCTCTCCCTCCCTCAAATTCTCTCTGCTGGCTCCTTGCTTCTCAAAACAAGTGACTTTGCCGAATCTAATTCCCTTAGGGTATTATCCTAGGGCAAAAAGGAAGCTGAGAAGTAAGATAGGGAAGACAGTGCATTAATCATGACTCTTCAGGTTCTAAATGCTACAAACACAAACTGAAATACCTCACAGAATCCATTAAATAGGCTGATTAAAAATTAGAAGGGGCAGGATAAAGTCAGGCCTAAAAACAACAAGCTCACCTCCCCACCTCTCACCTCCCCACCTCTCACCTCCCCACCTCTCACCTCCCCACCTCTCACCTCCGCTGCCGTCTCTTGTCCGGGAGTGCAGCTCTCTCCTTATGAGAGACATGACCTTACGGCCACCAGCAGCTCCCCAGTTGTACATGTGAGAGTTCCCCAAACTAAAAGGGGACTGATTCTTGGAGTTCCTGTAAAGCACACACACTCAGGCATGTACACTTGCAGGTACCCATGCACATATAACCAAAACACACAGAGAAACCCAGAGGATTCTGATGGGCTCAGCTTGAGTCCTATGTCCATTCATAAGCCAACTTTGAGCAGAAGAAAAATGAATTCCGACTGGGTCATGTTCGATGTGGTGCAGCGGTTCTGTAAGAACATGAAATTCCCCATGACAGCCAGGTGGTTACATGGAAGTATTTTCTGGGAGAAAGGAATCCTAGCAGATAATCACATATAAATCTATGTGGAACCATTTGTGGCTGCCTTCTGAGCCGAACAATTATTAAGGAAAAGCTAGACCTTTTTTGGTGAATTTAGAAGTGCAGGCTGAGAGCAATACCAAAGGGTGCCCTTTGCAATCGCATTGAAGTTGTAAGGGGGGACTGAGAGGCACGAAGGAGATGCCATTATTTCCTTAAGCCAGGCAGAGAAGGAACCCTGCTGATCGGGGGCCACTCTGAGGGCCTCTGACCTGCGCCACTCAGACAGGCTGCGGCCTTCTCTGACTGCAATCACGCTGACCCTGGTCCACAGCGGCACAAACCCATTGGAGACTGGAAGAGCCCTTTGACGGGAACACATAGAAAGAACCCTGGCCACTTACGCACTTGCTTGAGACTTTGGTCCACAGCCTAAAGGTAGAAGATATACCATATTTTTAAAAATTGTTTTTAAATCAAGATGATTCGACTTTGAAACTCCATCTCACTTATTCCTGGGGCCCCTTCCACTCTCTAGCGTTTAACATGAATATGAGAATTTCTTGTAGTATCTAAAAAATGGGGAAAAGATCTTCTGATTTTTAGGTCATCATTGTGACATCCAGGATTCTTAGTCCCAATCAGTGGGAACTTTCCTCCACTAGCTGAGGAACTTTCTGATGCTTAGAAAGACAAAGTATACTTTTGTAAATTAATAGGATTTAAGGACCCAGATTCAACCATAATTGCAAGTTTACTTCCAGATAAAAATGATGTTTTGGTCTTTATTTTTTCTAAATATACACTTGCCCAAAGGTGAAGAGTGGGAAATCCAGAAAAGTGCAGAATAAACAATAATACTGTGACATATAGCCCTCCAGAAACTCTTCTCCACCTAGATTTTTTAAGAATAATTTTCATTTTTATTGATGCATTTTTATCGATGCATAGTAGATGTACATAATTTGAGGGAACACGTGATAATTTAATATAATCATATAGTTTGTAAAGATCAAATCAGTGTTCTCGAAATATCCATCACCTTAAATCTTTGTTTTTTTCTTTATGCTAGAGCCATTCCCGATCTTCTCTACCTATTTCAAAATGGACAATAGCTTACTGGAAACCGTAGTAGCCCTGCTGATCTGGCTAACATTGGGTCTTATTTCTTCTGTCAAAACATATATTTGTACCCATGAATCAGCTCCTTTTTATGTACACACGTACTATTCAAAACATTTAAACACCTGCCAAGCTTAGGCACCAACCAGTCAGAACACATGTTGGCTGATGGAGAACAGTAAACTCCCACCACCGACAACCAAGCCCTCCAAGTTAGGCTTTACCTGGCTTTTGCTTTGCCTTGAGGTGGTCCAGAGCTGCCGGATTTCAGGGAAGCCCGTGTGTGGGTAGTGGTGATGGTGGTGGGGTTCTTGGTGTCCTGGCTCTGCACCCATGATATGAAGGTTGTTTGAAGTTTTAACAATTGGTATGACCATCTGTGCCCACATGTACTGATGGAGTTAACAGCCTGGAATGTATCAAGATGCTTCCTTATAGTATGCCTTTTCTGGGCTTAGCAAAATCTGGGGAACACTCTCCTACAGCAAAATATATCCCTATACATGAGAACTTTCTAACTGGTTTTGGTGATGAGGAATGGGCACACCAAGATTTTGATGCCCTCAGCTCTTGCAGCAGCTGGTGGGGGCTGTGCCACCAGTTTCCAAAACAGTCACTTCCAGCCAACTTGGGTGTTTAATGTACAGTGTGATTAAAAACACTGTCATTCACTTTATGGTTCATGACGTGAAAAGAGCTGAGAAGAACCACTTTACAACACAGCTTCTAAATGGGAACATATGGCCCCATGACATGCTATAATATGGTTCACTTAACCAACCCCCTATGTGTGGACTTTCGACTCATTTTATTCCTGAATATTTTATTTTATTTCTAATGAACATACATGCATCTGGTTATTTTCCTAAGATAATTTCCTAAAAGAGGAATTTTGCTATCTTGGGGCCTACATAAGGCTATGGACAGAGATTAGTCAATTTCCCTACCATTTTATGAGTCCCCAGGTATACAGGCTCCGGAGCTAGACTGCCCGACTCTGCATCCCTCTCCCTCACCTCGTGAGATGTGTGGCCTCAGGAGCGCCTCTATCTGCCTGCTGAAAACAGGGATAATCATGATATTGGCCTCACTTGATTGTTGTGAGGATCAAATGAGTTGATATATATGGAGTTCCTGGAGCAAGTCCTGGCTCCTTGCCCCGGCTTATTAAATATTAGCGACTTCAGTAGTAGCAGTAGTAGCAGCAGTGGTAGCGGTAGCAGTAGCAGTATTTTCACACCTGCAGAAGATGCAAGACTGTCTCTTTTCCCTCAGTCCCAAAGGCATTGGATATTAAATACTTTATACTCATTGTTACAAAATAAGGGTACATACAGATTTTCCTTTTAGAAAAATGCTGATTACTTTTGAGATTGAAATTAGGAGACCATAAATCTATGATGGACGTGCATGTTTTATCTTTTGCTTATTTTCTATTTGGCTGTTTGCCCAAGTCAGGGACATTTTAAAAATGGGGAACTGTTCTGGGAGTCCGAGGCAGCATCTTACCCCACACTGTGTAAAACGAAGAATGGAAATACCCGAGGAATTGGAACCTCACTGATGTACTCTGGATAGAGCTGCGGTTTTACAGCCGCGCCTGCCCACAGTAATCACCTGGGAAACTGTAAAAGCTGCTGATGACTGGGCCACACCCCCAGAGACTGTAATTTAATTGGTCTGATTTAATTACTTGGCATGGGGATTGTTAAAAAGCTCCCCAGGCGATTCTAATGTGCAGCCAGGACTGAGAACCGTGGTGTAGGTGGGTGCTGGTTAATTCGGGGTCAATTGGGTGTGTCTGGAAGGCTGGTCACTGGAGAGAATTGCTTTCATAATAGCTCTCCAGGCCAACTGAGTCAATTGCCACAGTGTAAATTGGCTACAAAGCTTTGGGAGCAAGACTGAAGCTGAAACATTCAATCCAGCTAGACGTGGCAATATCCTGAAATGTTTGCTCTAAACAGTTTCTTTCGCTTTCCACATTTTCTTTTTCTTAAAAATCAACTCATAAGTTACACCTGCCTTTTGGTGGTGGAAAAGATCAGGACATAGCAGATACATCATGCCCTTGACTAATGTTTCTTCTGTGTTTTGCTGCTACTGATGAAGTAAACACACAAAACATTAAACCCACACAAAATGGACCGGATAACATGCACCATGCTGAGTAACAATTCTGATGTTTTGTCTGAGTCCTGAGATTCAGTATTTCAAGGAAAGAATAGTATACTTGGACTAAAAACTCTAAACTGAAATTGTCCTTGAACTGAGAATATTCAACCACAATATGTTTTCAAGGGAAAGATTTAGAGCAGCTTCAAAGAACTCAGAAATCAAGAAGATGCTGACGTATTAGGAAAGCCTACATTATTTGCTTCTGTGGTTTTGAAGATGTAAATAGAAACAGCCATGGCAAAGAAGTTCTATAATTAGCTTTCATCCTGATTCCCAAAGTTGCTTATTATAGAGCTTTTAATAGTATATAAAAACCACTGTTTAAAACTGTTGGGTTGACTTTTCTGGCACTCTAATGAAAAAAATTAGTATTTTCGAGCTTTGTGGTTTCTCCAAAGTCACGTGCGAAACGAGCAGCGGTCCTCCATTGCAGAAGCTTTTCTGGAGATGGTGAATGCTCTGGTAAGTTTCTTCTCCCCAGGCATAGATTTTCAAAGTCAGGGCATGAGTTTAAATCAGAAATTAAATGAATTACTGATCTAAACTCGAGTGTGGTTATAGAAAGACACTGGTGTTTAGACCAAACAAATGTGCTCTTTAAATACAGTGGCCGTACCCAGTTGTTCTTCTAAAACCACAACAGAGAACAGTCTTGCTCAGTTAATCATACCTCCCCGAAGAAACCGCCACCTAGAAGGGCTTCTTTTCAGAATACATTCAGCAACAGAATAGGGCAACCGCATCCCACCCTGGAAAAAGAAATCCTCGTCATTTCCCTCAATCCCAAACTGCCGGGCAGCTCTCCTGAGCTCGCCAACTGTGCTAGTGTATTACTTGTTTTAACGCTTCACTGAATTCTTTGTAGGACTAAATCCTATGGGGTGTGGGTCAGATCTGGAGAATGTCTTGAAATAAGCCTCCACCACCCCAACCAAGCTTTATCCAGGTGCAAAATAGACCAGGTGGGAATAAGAGAAACCAAATCACGTCTGTAATTAAAAGAATGGAATTGGTGAACAGTCAAAGACAGTTTATGGAATGTCTGAGTTTCCCTTTAACATTTTGCTGACAAGTTTTGGGAAAAAATGTTATCAGCAATCATGACAGACAGAGGAAAAGAAACGAATCAGATTGAGTCAGGATTACATCATTGTTGACATACAGAAAAAATGTTAGTTCCAATTGAGACTCTTGGGTGCCCAATCAGAATAGCATTACCTGGTGCACCTGCGAACGTGCTGGGATAGTTTTGGGGCACATATGAAGGAAATCAGTCAAATAAGATGAGTCTGGATTTCTCCAAGAATTCAGAGTGCTGTTTTATGATCACTATGAGATTCTCCTGTCACTTGAACTTACCCAACAGGAGCTCAAAAGCTTCCAGTAGTGCTTCTCGACCTTTGCCATTTACAAGCAATCAGAATTATCTGGGAAGTATTTTTAAAAAATTTTAAATTACTGATACCTAGGGCCCACCCCACAACAGATGCATCAGTATCTCTGTTGCAGGCACTTTCAAGAAGCATCCATAGTGTTTCTGATGCACAGCAGTTGAGCACCTCTGTGTCAAGCAGGGTAAAAGGGATTACGAGTCCCACAAGAAACTAGCTTTGCTAAGGGTTGGGGCATGAGAGATTTTTTTTTTAGGATTGGTGCAGATGACCTCAGCAGTCCCTTCAGGGGATCTGAGATCAAATCATTCAAGATGTTTCAAGGAACAAAAGTGGTTATAGAAAGGACACTCTAATCAGGGGTCTTTGAACATCAAAGTGATGTACACTTGAAAGCATTATTCCAGCCAACTTTTTTCTGCAATAATTAAGTTTGGAGATGACTTTTGTTTTTAATGTTGATGAGTTTTACCAAAAAAAGTACAGTAATTCCTTCAATTAACTTAGAAAAATTTCTACCTTATGTAAATAGACCCTTCATATAAATATCTTTGTTTTTACATTTGTTCTATTAGAAATCATTTCCGAAAATGTTTTCATGAGAAACTATTTGCCAAAGTATGATCATGCCATTTGTAAATATATTTTACACTATTTCTGTGATGAAAAGGAGCGTATGTGGGAAGGGAGTTTGGGGTACTGTTTATGGAGCTCCTCATGGGCATCCTTTCATTAATAATTGATTTCTATTCCCCCATTTTGCTGTTGGAAAAAACTGAAGTTCAGTTTGAGCGAAGTCTCCACCACCATCTAGTTAGTAATATAGTCAGGAGTTAAACTCAAGCCTGGCTGGCTCTGTAGTTAACATGTGTTAAATTGCATTATATTAATCCAATCAATCGGGAAGCAAATGTCCTTTCTTAGACCTTAAAAACATATCATTTAATACTTTATATCCTGGAATGTAATTCTGTGTTTGCTGCAGAGCAATAATGATGTTACAATTTGATATCAAGTAAAACTTTTTCATCTCTCCTATTTTCCTATTATTCATAAAGGACTACAATAACACCTTAGAAATTGTTTAATGGAGCCCAGCTTTTTAAAAATCTCCATCTTCTGCAACTGTGTTTTTAATCACAGAACACAGTTCTGTGGAAAAAAAAAAAAAGACCAAAGAGCAAGGTAGGTGAGGCCAGATTATTGCCTTGATTATGGACAAAATTTAGGTTGAAGGATATTGGCTTAAATCTGGAGGTAAGTGGGCCTCCTAAAATTGAATCCCAGTTTTAAACAGACTTATTCATTCAAGCACAGGCAGTCCCTGTAAAACTTGAAGGAACAGAGATAAATATATGCCCTCTATGTCCAAACTTAACTATTAAGAGACAATGAAGACAAAATGCCTAGATTTCTTCAAACTTATAATCAATCAGCTAAGTTATTCCACCAGGAGTGGAGAAAGTCAAAGATTACGACAGCCGTGGATCTCCCTTCACATGGAAAAAACCATCAGGAGTGGAGAAAATGTATTTTCCCCGGACAGAAAACTGTGACAGGAAGTTTTTCATATGCTGAAGGACAATACATAAGGAAATGTCCAAAGTTCAACTTTATTTGCTGAGTTTCAGAAAAAAACAAAAGGCTAGCAAAACAGGTACCATATTCACATATTTACAGTCCAGTTCACTAAAGAGGAGAAGCAGAAGCCCCTCGTGGAAAAATCACTTAATATGAATCTTTCCAGTGTGCACTAATAGAGCAACTGTTAAAGTGGAGGTTGAGAGATGACATGAATCACTAATAGTGAGTATCAGAGAGGTTAGTAACTGGGACATTTCAACTATACTTTCAAGAATCACGTTTCTGCTTTAATTTCTTCCCTTTCACTTGTAAAATTTCCTTTCAATTATCTTTGAAGGAACATTCTTTACAATGGAAACTTTAAACTCCTTTTCACCATAAATCCTCACTTTTGTGATGAGACTGAGATGCTGCAGAAACGACGCGCTGACCCCTCCCCTTTGCCTGTACAACACACAGTTTTAGGATCAGTTCTTTTGATTCCTCTTTAGTGTGTTGGAGAGAATATTTCCACCTTTCAATATCTGTAAAAATGCGGGTATTTGTCATTGTCCCCTATTTAGCAGATAGTCTGTTTACACCAGTACTCAGCAAAATTATTTTAAATACAAATGTGTTTTGTTAAATAATTCATAACAATTTCTTACTCTTCATGGGTGTTTAGTTTACACTTTTAAAATGATGTATAATAGTAAGGCAGATTTCTGAATAATTTAGGCCAATCTTCCTACCCTATTCTCTCACAAAAGTTTTTATGTCAGATTCTCTAAATTTGAACCAATATCTGCCTGATTTAAAATTTCCAAAATCAGAGAAATACTAAAGCTGGAAGGCACTGGGTCTAATGCCCTCATTTGTTAGATAAGGAAACCTGGACCTAAAAAGATTAAGTGGCGTGACAAAAATCACAAAATAAACTATTTAATAAAGATGGAACTAGGGTTAAATTCTTCTGACTCCCTAAAAGGACTTTTCAATACCAGTTGTCTTATTTACAGTTTACTTCTTTAGAGCCAATTTCTAGTTAAAAATTCAAACTCCTGGACGATATTTCTCAATCCCAGTTGCTTAGTTTTACACTTTAATTTGATAGCACAGTTTTTATATGTTCTTAATATGGTGTGATTCTACAGAGAAGGGAAATGGTTTTTTTTATTGCTCTTACTGCTGCTTTTGTACCACAAAGAAAAAAAAATCACATTATCAAAAACCTTCCAAAGCTTAGGTTTACTCTGTTCAGCTCTAATTTTGGTCCACAATTCTAGCTTTGTGAAGGACAGGCACAGGCACTTTCCATTCACTAAACGTTTCAGTGCTTGGGCTTGTTTCCCCAGACTTGCTCATTCATTCAGAGGTGACTCTCATTACCCGCATTTTGCGAGGGTCCCCTTGCAGCTTCCAGTGTTATAGTCACATGGTACGTGTCAGATCAGCTCAGATTACGGAGTTAGGTACGGTTACATTTACTTACTTCTCTTTGGTAAAACGCTAAAATATCCCTGTCTGTTTATTATATTAGAAGACGGTTAAGTGCCTTTCCTGAATAAGAAGCCCTTATGTTCCACTTGGCTGTGAGTAGCTTAAAAGTCTCTGGAGATGATCATGTCTGTTCTCAGAGGTTCTCCCTGCAGTCTGATTGTGTAAAACAAATCTGCTTCTTCTCTGGACACACTTGGAAGTCTTTCCCCTCTCTTGTTCCCACTGATTTAAAAACCTGTTTCGCTGCTCCAGATCAGAAGAAAACGTTACTTTCCTAGCCAAAGATTTTGCATTGACCAAGGCTAATTAGATGGTCCAATTTATCTTTCAAAATTTGAAATCAAGTTTTATTCCCCTTAGCAACAATTTCCACCAATATGATGTGACCATGTGATTTCCCCCGTAGACAAACATATGAATAAGAGAGGAGCTGTTTAGAAATATCTTGATGCAAAACAAACTGTGAAATTCAACAGAGCATCATAGCATATGTCTACGCCGTGGGAAACAACTGCTTCCAAAAGAAATGAGCCTAATTTTCTGACCCACTGGTGTGAGAGAGAGTGGACTTGGATCAAGTGCAAAGGAAGCCATCTGAGGATCTAGGGCCCCAGAGGAAGGGAACACGCTGAGAACCCTGCCCTTTGCACAGGTGAAGGCCCAGCTAACCTCTAGGCTCAGGACTAGGGGGAGATGGAGTCATTATCGATGGTCAGATTGAAATAACTCTGGTTAAAATAGCCACATAGTTGAAGTAGGATTCCAGTTTTAACATTGAATTATTGATTCATTCCTCCCTTCCTTCTCCATGTACAAAGGCAGCCTAGCAATCTGAGTTTGCAATTTAAAATACACTTTCTAAATGTCCATCTCTCTCCCCTCCCTCTCTTTTCGTCTTTCCACAACTTCAGCCAAAAAAGAAAAAAATGGAATGGAATTTCTCAGAAACTATTAGGGAGCCAAAAAATATGCAAGATGCATTAGGGTTATGTCAGATCTAGGATCTAAGGAAAATAAGACATCCAGGAAATGTTTAAAAATCAGATCCCATCTAAGAGGATGCAGTCTTCGGATTGGCGCCTTCATGACCAGCAGGCACGATGCAGGAAGGATTATAAGTCACTCATTCCCCAATTCGATCTCCCTTTTCCTGACGGCAAAATAAAACCGTGTCTCCACACAGCAGTAAAATTCACATTGCACTGATCAGTTGGGTTTTTATTGCTGATTAGGTTTCCTGAATAAAGAAAGTTCAGTAGTAGCCTTCATGAAAAAGCTTCAAATTTGATGGATGGGGAGAGTTTGAGCCTCATTTACTAGTACTATTTTGGTTAAGGTCTTCAAGACTTTACCAAATTGTCCTTGCAATAGTTTCAGCATATGCAACCGGCTGTTTTCCCAGCAAGAGAGCTATTGGCCTGGAAGCCCCACGGGCACTGCAGAGTTGCAAGTGGAAGGTCACAGACACCGCAGTGCACGGGAAAGGTCAGCAGGGCTGGACTGCAGCCTCATCTGTCCGTCACCGCTGCACCATGCTGAGCAAGTCACTTCATTTCACGGGTCCTACCTTCCTTCTCTGTAAAATGGGAAGTTGGCCAGGGGTAGTGGCTCATGCCTGTAATCCCAGCACTTTGAGAGGGTGGGGAGGCTAGAGTCCAGAAGTTCAAGAGCAGCCTGGGCAACATAGTGAGACCCCCATCTCTACAAACAATTTTTTAAAAGTTAGCCAGGTGTGGTGGTGTGTGCCTGTAAGTCCCAGCTACTCGGGAGGCTGAGGCGGGAGGATTGTTTAAGGCTGGGAGGTCGAGGCTGCAGTGAGACAAGATGGTGTGACTCCACTCCAGCCTAGGCGACCCCATCTCTTGAAAAAAAAAAAAAAAAAAGCCAGGTGAAACCACTACGGCTCTAGCAACAGCAGAAAGCAAATGTTCTGATCACATCGAATCTGAGTTGTTTCCTGAGGACACTTCAGCCAAAATAACCACAATAAAAATAGCGTAGCATAAGGAGTTTCTACAGTAACAAGGGTAAAATAGCCAGAAGAAGTTCCTGTCAGATTTCTTGCACATTCCTCTGTTTGTTTTCATGGGAAAAGCTATATTTTTACACAGAAGCAGCAATATAATTTGCTATGGAGACACCAAAGCTTCATATGTTTGTTCATAGATTGTTTATTATAAAAAAATGTAAAGCCTGTTCACTCTAATCTGCATGTGGTGGGGGAAGTCGGGGGCGAGGCAAGGACTCTCAGGGTTCATGTGAGCTCTGAAATAGCAGGCACCGACGCTGGCACGGAGTAGGGTTCAACAGTGTTTACTGAAGAATACATTCATATACTGAAGAGAATCATGTTATTCATAACTTTGTTAGCAACTGATTGCATGACAAAAAAATGGGAAACATTAAAATATTTTAAACGTTATATAATTTATTTTTTTGAAGTGACTGAATAAGAAAATAAATGAAACAAATGGGAAATTTTTGCCACGTCATGGATGAAATAGGCTTTTAAAATGATAGAGCCTAGCCTCCACCAGTACTTTTTTTCTATGATACAATATATTACAAGTTTAAAAAAAATGACATAGCTGCAAATTCCCGAAAGACAGTCCATCTGTGAGAGGAACACAACTCACAGATAAAAACCACTGGGCCATGGAGAGCTCCTCAGGCAACTTTTAGCAAATTACCTGCTGGTATTTTCTACAACATACGGCTGCAAGGTAGATGCAGAAAGTCTGCACTTTCCCTTCTGGCTGGAAGAGACGTCCGTCCTCTCACGCGCACGTGGGTGGCAGGCTGGGCATAGAGGGTGGGCATCAGGAGGGCGACGTGGAAGAGAGCCTGGGGACCCCTTTTCTTTTTCCTCAGGAGCAAGCGCCCCACGTAAACCTCTCCCCTCTGTTCCTCATTTCTCCTCCCTTCTCCCTCTGTCTTAAATGCTGGCTTAAGTGGGAAGTGTGGACAGCAGCCCCTGACCCAGCTGGCACCGAGGACACGGTCAGAGAGCAGCCACCTTCCAGAAAGCCCTGTTGCACCGGGCGCTGGCTGCTCCGCAGAGAGCCAGCCACAGGCTGAGTGGACGGCCCTGGACCATGAGACGGGGGCAGAGCGCCTTCCCGGCCCTGCCAGCCTCTCCCATGACCCCTCTCTCCTGACTCCTCCATGACCGACACAAGACATCAGGTGCCAGTCCCAGGAAAATCCGCTTCCTCCAAGCACCAGGGCTCCAGGCTCCCAATCACTCTCTTTCTTCGTTATAAACAATTCGCTTCAGGGATCCCGTCAGTCCGTTAAGCGTTCACGTGATACAGTGATTGGCCCATGAGGACATGGCAGCCCACAGATGTTTGTGTTCTGAAGGACATCTGGTGTTCCCATTCGTAATACGTGGCGGATGCTGCTTCTGAGCAGGGGATTTTATGGCACCAGAGTCTCTGATGTCTTGAAACTATTCAGTAGGAAATAAAACATAATGAAATAAATTAACTGATTTTTGTTTTTTTTTAATCTTTACCCAATGGAGAGGTAGGGTTCTAATTTCTAATTTTTTGGAACAAACTGAAATTCAAAAAGGTTGAGCAACTTACTCAGATCTATATAACTCCATATTCCAAATATTATACATTTTGTACTTCATCACATAAGAATTTTCAGTAATATTCAGAATAATTAATTTTGAAAGCAAATGTGGAGTCTTTTCTATGTATGATGTTAGGACATAGGATCATCATACCTAAAATAGCAGGTGCTTATAAGCTAGAAAGACCTGAGATGGGATCTCAGCCCACCTGTTCTGAGACTAAGGGAAAGGCCTTCAAGCATTCTGAGAATCATTCTCATCTGTGTGACAAGGGATTATGAATGTTTACCTGAATAGCTGTATTTAAATAGTCCAACGAGTAGAAATAGTCCTTGTTTAATGTTTCACATTTTTGAGAAGAAGAAAAATGGCCTATTCTTTGGGAACTTATACTTTGGTTTTTAAAAAATTACTAAAAGATATTAACAACTGTTATCCTAAGTGCCTATTTATTATATCTTCATTTTTAAAATATATATCAATCATAATGATAGAATAATTTCAAAAATCTCTCTTGGAAACCTAAAACATACCAGTCTGGTGTTAAGACAAACAAATGGAATGTTCTCCCAAATAAGAAAAGTAACTTCTTCTTCTTGTGCAATGAAAAGGAAAAATTTAAAAAAAAAAAAGAAAACTAACTTTATAGGTTTTCAAATAGAATGCAAACCCAGGGGTAATGCTGAAGAGACTCTGAGTGCTTCAGGGGTACGTGGAGTCTCGTCTTTCAGCCTCTGTAAGGAAATACCAGAGACACACAATAGGCAGGTCCTTCATGACCAAAAACCGTGCCTGCAGCTTTGCTTCCTTTCCACCCATCCCTCAGTGGCAGCAATTTATGGAACTGTCCAATACATAGAACTTCTGAACCATTAATAGAATTCACCAGAAGGAGCTTAACTATTTAAATGAAGATCATAATAATCCCTCCCAGAGACATCATACATTTAAAAATCCATTCCATATAGCACCTTTAAAAAAACTTTAGAGACAAGTGTCTCACTATGTTGCCCAGGCTGGACTCCAGCTCCTGGGCTTAAGCCACCTCCCTGCCTCAACCTCTTCAGTAGCTGGGACTGCAGGGATGTGCCTGGCCGCATGTATTTTTGAGCTCCTCCCATGTGCACAATTTTTGGTGGCCATTAGAGAAGATGCAAAAATGATTAAGTGAAGGCAAGTTCCGGGAATTGACGTGGGATGGGAATGGCAGCCTAGCACACAGTGCCGTCAGCCTCGAGTGGGTGGTATAGCAGCTCCGCCTTCGGCAGTTTCACTTGCTGGCCTTTCAGTTACTGGCAGGCAACCGAGTGTGAGACCACATGTGCATAACTTTTATTACATTATATTGTTATAATTGTTCTATTTATTATTTTATTGTTAAACCTTATCCTAGATATGTATGTATACAAGAAGATATAGTATGTATAGGCTTGGTACTATCTGCAGTTTTAGGCATGCACGAGGGGTCTTGGGACCTATTCCCCAAGGATAAGGGGGATAACTATATAAACAAGTAGCACGGGATGGTAGAGGTGGGAGCATTGCTGCCTGGGCCATTTAGGAAAGGCTTCGGAGAAAATGACATTGGAGACATCAAGAATATGTAGAGAATGGGAGGAAGGTGTAATTCAGGCATAGAGAGCAATGTGAGCACAAAGGAAGCACAAAGGTGAATGATGCTCTGAGCAACAGCAGCAGGTTTTCTAGTTTGACTAGAGCAAGGAATACATGGTAGCAACAGGTGTCCTTGTGTTAAGCAGAGTAAGGTCCCCCAGTTTGTCCATGGGCCAGACGTGGAACCTGTGAAAATGTTATGTTTCATAAGGGGAAGTAGAGTTGCTATAAGCTAACCAAATACAGGGAGATTATCTGGGCAGCCTAGTGTAACCAGGACGGTCCTTGTAAGTAGGAGGAGGCAGAAGAAGCCAGAGAGATGCAATGTGAGAAGGACTGACCTGCATTGCTGGCTTTGACAATGGAAGAAGGGGCCCCAAGCCAGGGAATGCAGGCAGCCCTGGAGGAGCAGGAGAGGACCAGGAAATGGATTTTTTTTCTCAAGACTCCAGAATGACGTGCAGCCCTGAGAACACCTTGATTTCAGCCCAGTGAGACCCACATCACATGTCCGAGCTACCAAACTGCAAGATTGCGATCTGTGTTGTTCTAAGCCACTGAGTGTGTGGTCGTTTGTTACAGCAGCCACAGGGAACTACCAGAGAGGAGAGTGGAAAGCTTTACCGGGCAAGACTGGGAGGGCTCAGGTGCATCGCAGTGACGTCTGGACTTTATTCTAAGAATGTAATGTGTGAAAAGGGTATCATGCAATGAATTCTCTGCTTGGAAAGCTGAGTTTGCAGGCAACGTGGAGAGTACCCTGGAGGAGAGTGAGGCTGAAGGATGGAGGAGCACTGAGGGGGTTGTTGCAATGATAAAAGGCACTATGTCTAAAGATATAATCATAAAATAGGATGTCGAGTTAGTGCCACAGATGCCACATGCCTATTTCATATGTCCAGTGTCGCAGAGCTGGAGGTTCAAGGAAAGTCTCGGTAGCCAATTTGAGGGCTGGTATAGGCCTATTTCGCAAAGCTCAGAAACTAAAACCAATTCAGTTTCTCTAAAACGCTAACCAATTTGTCTCCCTTTTCAGGTTTTATTATTGATAGCATGCAGATCATGTTTTCATTCATTCATGACTATGTTTTAAAATTTCTCCCAAGATAAAAAAATCATGCAGAATAGCAAGTTAAGAAAAGATTGCTTTGGTTGGGGCGAGGTGGCTCACACCTGTAATCCCAGCACTTTGGGAGTCCAAGGTGGGTGGATCACAAGGTCAGGAGTTTGAAACCAGCCTGGCCAGTATGGTGAAACCTCATCTCTACTAAAAATACAAAAATTAGCCAGGCATGTTGGCGGGTGCCTGTAGTCCCAGCTACTCAGGAGGCTGAGGCAGAAGAATTGCTTGAACCTGGGAGGCGGAGGTTGCAGTGAGCCGAGATAGTGGCATTGCACTCCAGCCTGGGCGACAGAGCGAGACTCCATCTCAACAACAACAACAGCAACAACAAAGATTGGTTTGGCAAGGCAGTCTTCTGTAACTCAACAATATAACACAGATGGCTGGACTCAGAAACCTAGGGGTCCAGCCATTCTGCATTGAACTCAGAGGATACCTGGAGAATTTCCCACGTGATTACTTTCTCAGCCACAGCCGAACTGGATTTGTATCAGTACAACTAGATATCTAATTTATCTGAATAAACCTCATTCCTGCAAAGTATCTGGAAATAAGAAATCGACCTCTTTTATATTACTTGCTTTCACTCACTCATCTGGAAAAAACAAAAACAAAAACAAAAAACCAAACAACGGACAATGGCTAAAGGCCAGGCCTTTGCTTGCTGGGCATGGGCGGTAGAACTTCCCTGCCCTGCATGTGCTGAGATTCTTGGGGAGGCCACGAAAGAGTGCGTTTTTAGAGGGTGTGTAATAGAGGCGTGCACTAGGCACAGGAAAAGCACAGAGCCCAAAACTTAGACTGGAGAATTAGCAAAGGCTTCTTTGGAGGAGATCGGTTCTGAAGGCTGTATGGGAACTACTAAGACAGAAGGGAGGGCAGACAGAACGCAGAAGAACATAGAAAAAATAAAGAACACTGGAGCGATATGACGTTTGCACATCAGCCAATCCCGCCACCGAAAGTTCCCCCCGGGCATCTGGCACTGTCTCTCCTCCTCCACCCCTCCCACTTCCCTCAGGGTGATCAACACAACGATAAGAACACACTAAGCCCAGCTGAGACTTTCACCAGGACAGTAAACTGAGCACACATATTTATGGCCCTTCCTACTAAAAAAAAAAAAAATTTAAACAACAGTTTTAAAGTACCACATGGAGTCAATTAAGACAAAATAAAAATTGCAAGAACTTGCAGGATGACATCAGCAGGCTGAAGATTTTTTAAGTTTCTGAAAGTGCCCACGAATCAGATCCATATAGCTCAGCACATAAGAGGAAGGAGTACGGTTGCTCAAGCGAGACTGCATGGGTTAGGACCTGGGTCTGCCATTCACAAGCTGTGTGACTTTAGACAACTTACCTAACCTCTCTATGCCTCGGTTTCCTCATCTGTACAATGGGAATAATAGTAAGGCCTATTTGCTAGGATTTTCATGAGGATTAAATACAATGATTCATCTAAACTGCTTTGAATAGCGTCTGCTACATTGTAAGCACTGGATCCATATTTTCTATTATTATTTTTACATTAGTGAACAAGTCAGAACAGAGCGAGCTACCACTCCGAAAATGCTGGAGAAAGCTGCAGCGCAGAGGAGGTGCGTTAACCGAACCAGGCCTACGGACTTGAAGGGACAGCTGCAGGTCAGCAGACACTTAAGGAACAGCAGTAACACAGACGAGAGGAACCCCGGGAGAGAAACAGAACAACCCCACTGCACGAAACACAGCTAATTGAGGGAAAAGAGGAGACTGTTAAAATAACGCCAGCAGCAACCTCAAAGAGACTCAACAAGAGGAGATCAGCTCTGACAGGCACACACGAACACTGTAATAGGCTTCTCTAAAAAGAAGCAGGTAAACAATTTTTTAAAGATTATGGAAATTAAAGAATAAATAAAAGTATGTGAAATAAAAGTAAAGGAAATGCCCCAAACGAAAGAAGAGAACAAGAAAAATTTGAGAGTTTAGAATATCATTGCAAGAAACACATCCAACAGGAATTAAAGAGAAAGAGAACAAAAATGATGGGAAGCAATAATCAAAGTAATGGCTGTAAAAAAGATAGGCATCTTGAGATAAAATGGGTTCTCCAATCACTGAATAAGATGAAAATTTAATTCAACTTAGAGATCAAGAGTGTGAGATTAATTTTACAGAACAGAACAGAACTGCCATTAATTGTCAAAATTTAAAGTCACAAGAGTAGAAGCTGGAAGACGAAGGGGAGCCCAAAATTTCTTTCTTTACTGAGCAAGAAGACAAGGCATATTTCTGAATTCCATAGGTCAAAAATAAAGAGTTAAGTATATATTGTATGATGTTATAAATATAGCTAATATATAAGCTTGAATTTTTAAAATGTTTTCTAAGAAACTGTAAGGAGGAAAGAATAGGAACTGAATTTCCCATTTGTCATAGCATGTAGCTGGTTTAATGCTGGTCAATCAGGAAACAAATGAAAGCATAATATTGAATTAGGGCTTATAGCCACCAAAAAAAATTAAAATTAATAAAAGGTGAAAGGAATTGCATCTAGAAATAAGGACTTGGAGATGGAAATGGAAAGAAATTTAGCATTTCAGTTTATAACCTTCTCCGTGATTGAAATTGTTGATACTCTCCGTGAGGAACCAGTTTTAGAATAAATACACAAATATGCATGTGTCTAAACAGATGCTTCCAAATTGAATTGAAAATACCTAGTATTACAAATTCCAGTTGCGGTTGCAATGCGATAACACGGCCAGCCATGCCTCTCTGTGGAGGACGAGATAGTAAATATTTTAGGCTCTTCGGGCCAGGCTGTGTCTGACAAGCCCTCAGCTCTGCTGTGCGATGTGAAATCGGCCATTTAGAGAAAGCGTCACAAGTGGGCACAAGTATGTTCCAATAAAATTTCATTTCTGGACACCGAACTTATATTTCAGATAATTTCTGTGTGTCAAGGAATATCATTCTTCTGATTTTCTTTCACTGATTGAAAAATGGAAAACCCAGTCTTAGTTCATGAGCCATACAAAAACAGGCAGTGGGCTGGACCTGCCTCATGTGCGGCAGTTTGCTCTGAAGAGATGACAGGAGGGGTCCTTTGCCTGCCCAGCGAGTTCTCCACATCCCTCCTCCGGGACTGCGCCCTTTTCAATGAGGAAAGTGTTCCCCAGACCTATGCTGGGGCTGATGGACCACTTCTGTCTAGCGGCAATAGAGGAGTGACAGCAGCCTGCCCCGTCAGTAAACCCCAGCCCCCTGCCCCAGTTCTTGAGTTAGACACATGAACAGGTCAGACCAGGAACTATGGTGAGACGATCAGAAGAGAGGCACTCACTCCCTTTCTCTTGCTGGGGTTGCTAAACCATAAGGACAATGGAAGCCTACAGCTCCCTGCCACCGCCTATGCAATTATGCAGGATAACCTTCCAGAGAAGGATGATGTGATGGTTAAGTTCATTTTATCATCTTGGCTGGGTCATGGCACCCAGTTTTTGGTCAGACACCAATGTAGATGTTTCTGTGAAGGCATTTTTTAGATGTGATTACCATTTAACTCAGTAGACTTTGAGTAAAGTACTGACCCTCCATATTGTAAGTAGGTGAACCTCATGCAATCAATCAAAGGCCTTCAAAAAAAGACTGAGATCACCTAAGTCCAGTTAGGCTTCCTCCCACCACTCTGACTGATCTCCTACACCTGAGGAAGAAGACATTCCATCTCCACACTGCCTTCAGACTCTAGCTACATTGACTCTTCCTGGGCTCCCCGCCTGCCATCCTGCCCTGTGAAATTCAATCGCCTCTCAATCTCTCTGTCTTTCTGTTGTCATATATATATACACACACATATATATTCATATATACATTCATATAGACACATATATGTTCATATATACATATATATTCATATATACATATATTCATCTATACACACACACACACACACACACACACACACACAGTCTATCCTATTGATTCTGTTTCTCAGCCCAAAATTAAGAGTCAGGGGAAAATGGTAATCTTGATGATAATTTTGAATCAGATCGTATCATATCTGAATATCCCAACTGAAGAGCCCATAGATTTTCTTTTTAAGAAAAATAATACTAGATTGATTCTATTACAAACAGTTGATGGACTCTTGACTGATACATAAGTAATTCAAGCCAAAAAAAATTGCTAATGGCATTTGATTTCTTCATATATATATATATATATATATATTTATTTGACATGGAGTCTTGCTCTGTCATCCAGGCTGGAGTGCAATGGCACCATCTTGGCTCACTACAACCTCCGCCTCCTGGGTTCAAGCAATTTTCCTGCCTCAGCCTCCCAAGTAGCTGGGATTACAGGCGTCCACCACTGTGCCCAGCTAATTTTTGTAGTTTTAGTAGGGACAGGGTTTTGCCATGTTGGTCAGGCTGGTCTCGAACTCCTGGTCTCAAGTGATCCGTCCGCCTCAGCCTCCCAAAGTGCTGGGATTATGGTGAGCCATAAATATTTTTATTAATAAAACACTGAAGGTATGTAAGTCAGAAAACCATTCAAGGGGCAAAAATAACATTCATATACACATACACCTATATAAATACTACTTCTATATTCAAAGCTGCCAAAAATTCCAACCAAACAGAACAGGTACCCCTAGGCTTTAATGCACCAGAATTGTTTCAATTTGTTGCTTTTCAAGAAAGATTTTATTTCCCCAGCTGATCAGAGAGCACACTTGGAGAAAAATCTGTTGATATTCCCCTTGCTGAGTCTTAAATAGCCCGAGTACGTGTGATATATCTTTTGTAGTGAGTACTTTAGAGGAAAAGCATTGCTTTTAAATCTCATGCATGCCCCAAATGTAATGTGAAATAAATTCCACCGTGAATGAGCTCCTGCCATGTCTAAAAACTGAATTGTAATATGCAAGGTTTCTCTGAGACAGGCCATTTTTTGGTGTTCTTAAAAGCAGCAAAGCTAAGAGGATTGATAAATTTTAAATCTCTCCAGCAGATTTCATGTAAAGCAGCAAGTTTATATCTTTGTGCAATTTTAGCAGCAAAGATGTGAGTAATTCAACCTGAGGCTTCTCAGGGACTCTTTCAGTCCGATTAAAAGGGCAGGGCACCTCTTAACACAGCGAAGTCATCAGAAGGATGCCTCCCTGGAGTTTTCATTCAGGGTCAGAGATGAACCTGGTTTCAGAGGGTGGTCTCTGAAGGTGACCACCTTGTTTCCAGCACATTCTAAAATTATCAGAGTGATAATTAAAAGCTGCAAATCAGACAAACCTGTCTGGCTGCTGACCACTGCCAAATCAAAGCACCGGTGTTTCCTCTGCGACCCTCTCATCCCTCGGTGTTGAGGGTCTCTTTTGAACTCAGAAGAGCGTATCCCCTTTCCTCAGATCCTTCTCAAATCCATAGGAATAAAATGAGAACGGCAGGGTCAGCTCTCATTTGTTGAGCAAATACTGCACGCCAGGCACTTCACCAGCTTCTCCTACATGATCTCCCTGCATTCACATCATAACCTCGTGAGTGGAGTCTTATTTCCAATTTAAAGATAGAGAGGTTGAAGGTCAGCAAGGTCAGTGAACTGGACTAAGATCACAAAGCTCTTAAACAAGGGAGCCGAATTCAAACCCAGAGCTGCCAGCTCACCACACCTGTTCTTCCCACTGCTCCATGCTTGCCTGAAAAACTGCCTCTGGGGCCTAAGGCTGAAGCTAGGAAGGAGTACATTATCATAAAGTCACAGAGGCTGTGGCTTGCTTTCTTCCTCCACACCTCAGATCCTGCCCGAAATACTAAAGCTTACCCGATAACCCAGAAAAAGCCTTCCCAGAGGCACTTTGGCGCAACTGACTGACGATAAGGCCTCCACAGCCAAGCCCTCTGAACTCACCCACAGAGGCCACCCATCCACCTTTAACACGGTTCCATGGCTGAACTGAATGTGGCCCAAGGGACATTCATGTTCACAGATAAGACTTGCAAATATTGGTCCCTCAGTAACAGTCACACAGGCTGCTATGCATGCCAAATATGAATTGAAATATGCAAAATAAATAGCTGAACATACAAATTGTTTTTCAGGAAAAAAGCCATTTGCAGGTGCAAATGCAAATTGAGACTATACAGGCATGGACTGTGCAAATAAGGTGTCAGGACACCCACATTTCATCTCTTCAGCGCCAAGAATTTTAGAGCTTCTCTTAATGTGTGTGTGAATATTTCATGTGTGTGTTTTGAAGGAGGTAGAGTATTACCTTTCTTAAAATTCTCTACGAAAGGCAGATTACAGCAGGAATTAACTTCTTTTCAAATGTATAAACTTTCCTGAAATATGGAACCTTATTCTCAGTACCCAGTGTGTTAGGAATGGGGTAACCTGTGTCATTCCTTCATAAGAGCTTTTTCCCTTTAAAATGATTTTATTGGCTTCCAAAGAAACATTTATTTGAATCATTCAATTTTATAGGTTCTTCTATTTTCCTTTCCAAGGTCTTATCAGTTACATGCCATTGACACTGACTGGGTGGTTTTAATGGTTAAAATGACTGGAGAAGAATGCATTACAATGTTAAATTCCACAGTCTTAATCATGTATATTTTCTAATTGTGGCAAAATACCCAAAACATAAAATTTACCATCTTAAACATTTCGAAGTGCACATTCAGTGGCATTAAGTACATTCACATACTACCCAATCTTCACCATTCATCTCCAGAACTTTCTCATCTTCCCCAGCTGAAACTCTACATTCATTAAACACTAACTCTCATCCAGCCTCCCCTCCTTCCTTGAGAACCACCATTGCACTTTCTGTATCCATGAATCTGCCTACTCTAGGAGCTTCATACCATTGGAATCAAGCTGTATGTATCCTTTTCTGACTGTCTTATTTCACGTAGCATAATGTCCTCAGGGTTCACCCACGTTGTAGCGTATCACAGAATTTCCTTCTTTTTTAAAGCTGAATAATATTACCTGGTATTTATATAGCACATTTTGTGTATCCATTCATTCATCGACGGACACTTGGGTTGCTTCCACCTTTTGGCATCATGAATAATGCTTCTGTGAACACGGATGTGTAAATCTCAAGACCTTGCTTTCAATTCTTTTAGGTATATACAAAGAAGTGGAATTGCTAGAGCACATGGCAGTTCTATTTTATGGAACTGCCACGCTGTTTTCCACGGCAGCTACACCATTTTATACTCCCGCCAACAATTCACAAGTATTCAAATTCTCCACATCCTTTACCAAAAACCTATTTTCTGTATTGTTGCTGTTGTTTTTTTAATAGTAGTCATCCTAACGGGTGTGACGTGGTATCTCATTGTGATTTTGATCTACATTTCTCTAATGATTAGTGATGCTGAGCATCTTTTTAATGTGCTTAGTGGCCATTTATATATCTTCTTTAGAGAAATGTTTATTCAAGAACTTTGCCCATTTGTTAAATCAGGTTGTTTGTTTTTTTGTTGTTGTTGTGGATTTGTAAGAGTTCTGTATATAGTCAGGATATTAACCCCTTATCAGATATATGATTTACAAGTATTTTCTTCCACTCTCTGGGTGGCCTTTTATTTGCTAGTGTTCTTGAACGCACACAAGTTTTTAGTTTTGATGTACTCCAACGACAGTCATGTGCCACATGATGACATTTGCCTTGATTGACTTCGGCTGGGACCATGTGCATTGATCAACCCAAATGTTTTGCTGCTCTGCACATGTCCGCAAATGACCATAAAAGCACTCCAAGTATTCATTTAGGGGTTACAAATACATCTTAGCAAGTAGGCAAATTCACAAAAATCAAATCCACAAATAATGATAATCTACTCTACATATATACACATATCACACACACACACACACACACACACACAGAGAGAGACATTTTACTTTGTTTTAGGGATCTTTGTCTTTCTGGCATCCATTGAGATAGGAAGAACGTAATGTGCAGAAACCATAAAGAATAAAGATGACATGCTCAGTCTGACTCCCCTGTCAGGGCCTTTGATATCATTTATTTGGACCTGCCCTCCCCAAACTAATTTTCTCTCTCTCACCCATAGACATCATTTCAGGACGCATGGAGTAAAAAGATTTGTATTCTAACTCTAAAGTTATATTCTGCTTGATTGTTTGGTCCAAATCACTGAATTTTCCAAAGAGAGGTCAGGTTAAATTAAGTCTCTAGGCCATTTAACAAATACTACTTATTGTGGAGGTAGATGCGCCTGACTAGCAAAACTCAATGTCCTTAAGCATTCACAACACATCCTTTTGGTTCTTTGGCTGGTTAGCACGCAGCTTACAATAGCATGAGGCTGTCTGAACAACTACTATGACGTCTGGCCAGTGTGGCCATAAGGTATTTCACTGGAACTTAGCGGGAATGCTGTGTGGCTATGCTCACTTCTTTTGAACTGCACTAATCTGGGTGCACAACTGAGGCCCAGCAATGCTGAACTTCTCAGCAAGACTGAGATCCCAGCCTCTGAGCACGGAAGGCTGAAGGCAGACTTAGGCCTACAGCGAATCCACGTAAAAAGGGATCTCGTGGAGGCTCCCAGCTCTTCCAGCTGATTCCTCCTGTTGAGACTCTCTCATGCCTTTCCAAGCAAATGAGTTGATTTTATTTAAAATTAAAATAGGTTTTTATGTTTGTTTTATTTCCTATTTCTAGCATTACAGTGAATGCTGTATATCTTTATGTATGTTTGCACATCTTTGTGTCAAAAAATACAAATTATATTCATATTGCTTTTCCATTTTTCTTTATTCTATGTGTGAATCATAGAACTATCTCACCACTTTCTTTGAGGCTTGTGACTCCTCCCAGGGAAATAGACTGCGCCACGTATACCTCTGGAACAAACCTACACTTTCTGCACTTGTATCCCGGAACCTAAAGTAAAATTTTTTAAAAAGTTACAATGCAAGGATTCCACAATTTCTCTCTGTTTTTGTGATCTGCCTAGGCCTGAAAAGATGATGTTCTGAATGAGGACATAGTGGGGAATGAATACTCTTGGTGTATTCACTGCAGAAAATAGTTTTGTATGACTTTCTAGTATGATCTTGGGCATGTGACGAAAATGTTTTGAACTTAAGTTTTAGTACCTGGAAAAGGACAACAATGTTTAGCCCACAGGATTGGACAATTAAATGAGGATTTTCCTGCCCACTGATACTGACAGGTACTGCATTATTCAGGTGTCCACTATTCAGGTGAGTGGACAATTCATATGTAATTTATGGGATTTTCAAGTGTCATCTCCACTCCAGGATTTTTGCCTCACCTGCTGATATTAAGAACCTTAGTTAGATGTAACTGTACTGTAAGGCTTTGAATGAAAGTCAGTCTAGAGTCTTCAGAAGCTCTCCTTGGGCTATTTCAAAGTCAGGCTCAGGATGACACACAACTAACCATGGAGACATGTCCCATATCCCACAAGTGTATGTTTGCTAATAAAAGCTATGATTGGGGCAGAATGGCAAGGGAGAGCAACAGAGTCCCAAAAGGAACTGTCAGCAGGCCTTACAGCAGGACTTTCATCTCTACTTACAAAACAACCAAAGATAATCTTTGACAATTTAGCTTCATGGTTAATGTCAACATCTGGTTCTGACAACTAGAAATATTACTTCAAGGGTTCCTAAGCACCACGTTTCCCAGTTTTATATTCACTATTTAGAATAACTCTTTGGAACAATGTTTAGGTATTATAAAATAGTTTTTAAAGATGATCTTATCCATAATGAAAAGAAGTAAAATATCATTAAAATGAGTAGGACTACATTAATGTACAGAGGTAGATTGTTGTTATAGATGCTTTAAGTGCAAGGAAAGTCAATGAGTAATGAATTATTCTAACTTTTATTTGATTATTTTCATTTACAGTTCTGGCACTGACACTTATTTTTAAAAAAGATTTTAATTTTATGTAAAGATTGAACATCACTAAAATAACTTAACAAAAGAAAAAAAGAAGAAAGAAATAGACTGTACCTTCAGGTCTTCTTGTGGGCTGGATTTTGTCCCAGTCAAAAAGAAAAATGTTCAAGTTAACTTCCTCTCCTTGTGAACGTGACCTTATTTGCAAGTAGGGTCTTTGCAGATGTAATCAAGTCAAGACAAGGTCATACTGGATGAGGGTGGCCTTAATCTGACTGGAGTCTCAATAAGAAGAGGGAAACTTGAACACAGACACACAGGGAAGAAGACCTCACGGAAGCAGAGATTGGCGCAATGTATCTGCAAGCCAAGGAACAGCAAGGATTGCTGACAACCATCAAAGGCCAGGAGAAGCAGGGAAGGGTCCTCCCCAGTGTTTACACAGGGAGCGTGGCCCTGCCCTCATTTTGACTTGTGACTTCCAGACGCGAGAGCTGTGAGAGAATACATTTCAGTTGTTGTAAGCCACCTACTTTGTGATGATTTGTCATGGCAGCCCTAGGAAACTAATACAGTTGCCTTCTCTGGAAATGCTATTGGTTGCATAGTGCTTTGTCTCTTCCATTCCAGAGAATAATTCTGAAATTGAATGTAGTAAGAAATCATCTATATAATTTTCTCATTTTATAGATAAGGAAACTGAGATCTAAGGACAATATTTGTAGTAGATCACAGAGATGTAACGGGAAGAGTCAGAAAAATAGCACAATCTCTTGACTATTTGTCTTGTGCTTTTTTTCAATGCACTCTCTTGCAAAGGAATTTAGAACTGATGGTTGAAAAAACAAGCAAATATGTAATTCTTTATCATTTTTTCAAACTATAGTCACAGATTTAGCCATAATCACAAAGCACATTGAAAGCTACAGGAACTAGCATCTCACTGTCGCAAATGCAGCTTGCTTTGTTTTTGCTTGATTCCCAAAGTGTTTTTTAAAATATAACTATCGTATTGTTCATTGCTATAATAATATTTGCAATGAGATTCAGACTTGCACCATTTAATTCATGACTCTAACAAGTGAAGCATTTTCCACCTCCCTTTCCCTAAATGCCCCCCCACACATGTACGCATATAAACCTAATCAGTGTTGACACCTTGATCAGACTATTAGCTATGTATGAAAAATCCATACATTAATATATTTTCCAGTGACTAAGATCTATTTTATGAGATCTGTGTCCAGTGTGCAAATAATAATAACAGAAAGCTCAGCCCCAGAGATCAGAGGTGGGGAGGGCATGTTACCCCTACTGATGGTGAGAAGCACCACCCCCATCACATCAAAGACAGGGATTTCAGAGCTTGTCATTTTATATTCTTAATTAAACAAAAAATCTGATTTTACAAGGCTGATGAGAGATAAAATCTGGGCTATTTTATTAAAATTTTAGATTAAGATATAGAACTACTAAACCCACAGGTTAAAATTCATAGAGTAAATACTCTTGTTCACTTTTTACTAGTTATCTAATAATAATCAGAAATTTACTTTTCTGAGCTCCAGGGAATGACATTGAATGCTCTTAAACGTTACTATCTAGATGTATAGTTCCTGCTGCTTTTTGATAAATTAATTTTATTTGCAAACTGTGGTTATCTTAAAAGAAATTTCATCAAACCTATTTTACATTGCTTTACTTTTTAGTCACCAATATTCATGAAAATGTAGTACCATTTTTGCTTTTTGGTATGGCATATATGGTGGGACTTATTTTGCCATTAAGTTTATTATGCTTTATTGCTATGTATGTACCAATATTTATGGATTCACTGACAACAACATGTTTCTAGCCATGAAATTTTATAGCAGTTTTTCAGTTTTTGTATATTACTACTGTATAATCAGATTTAATGAATTCTCTGGTTTGAATAAACACACATATTTATGTATAAAAATATATATATGTGCATGAACATATATTCATCTATATTTATTAATATGCTATTCTACTTTGAAACTACTTTAATATCACTATAATGCATGTACAATGAAAGGTCCTTAATATTTCATCAGACAATTTTCCTTCCGTAGTTAAGAAATATCTTACACTTCAGCTAGTCTTAACCACTGGTAAACTGAGACTGTTAATAGCCTATAGCTTTACTAGTATGGTAGCCATCAACCGCATGTGGCTATCTAAACTTAAATGAATTAAAACTAAATAAAAATGAAAATTCAGCTCCTCAGTTGCACCAAGTACATTTCTAGTGTTAAATGGACACACGTAGCTAGTCATCACTCTATTAGATTTTGCAGATATAAAGTGTGTCTATCACTGCGCAAAGTCCAAGTGGGTAGTACTGGTCTCCAACATTAAACGCTAGAACTAAAAGTTTTTTAAAAATAGCTTTTTCAAGAAGCATATGAATATGGCCAACTTATGTATTCCAAAGAATAGATTTTTAAGACTTCGTACGATAAATGTCGAAAGAAAAGGAAAAATAAAGGATCTATGTATTTTTGCATAAAGTGCTAAATATCCAGATGTCCTATACCAAATTCCTTCTGTTGTATGTTGTCCCAAGAATTGGCGTGCTTTCTACCACATACCTAGCATGGGCGCCAGAGTGCGATCATCCTTAGTTACACTGCTGAGAGGGTACATGTCAGTTAGGGGTTTAGCTGGCTTTCTGCCAACATCCTGATTTAATTCTAAATTGCATGGTAAATAAAATAATAGCATGTGAATTTTATGTATAACCTCTTTTCATTCATGTTATAGGTAAGTGTCAGATATATGGATAAAATATACATAATTTATATGGTAACATTACACTTTAAAATGCATATAAATTTTTAATTAATGTTTTACCATTATTGTATGATAATTGAAAATGTATATGAATTGTTAGATAAAGTTTGAACCTGCACTCTGGAGAAAGGAAAGGAAGACTAAGAAAATTCATGTAAAATACCTCTGCTAATGAAAAATAAATTATTAAAACTGATAGTAAAAAGAAGTAAATTGGGGGCCTAATTTAAATTTCCCCTTCTTGTCATTCATAATTTCTTTTCTTTTCTTTTTTTTTTTGAGACGGAGTCTCGCTCTGTCGCCCAGGCTGGAGTGCAGTGGTGTGATCTCCGCTCACTGCAAGCTCCGCCTCCCGGGTTCACGCCATTCTCCTGCCTCAGCCTCCCGAGTAGCTGGGAATACAGGTGCCCGCCACCACGCCCGGCTAATTTTTTGTATTTTTAGTAGAGACAGGGTTTCACCATGTTAGCCAGGATGGTCTCGATCTCCTGACCTCATGATCCGCCCACCTTGGCCTCCCAAAGTGCTGGGATTACAGGCGTGAGCCACCGCGCCCGGCCCATAATTTCTAGTTTTCAGTTTTACTATGACTGTTAGATAAGAAAAATGACCAAAGCATGCCATTGGTCTTTAATAATTCTTTAATAATATGTCACATACAGTGCTCAGGGGTCAGTGCTCAAACACCACACAGAAGGCTGGCAGCTGCCCGGGAGCTTCTGCCTAACAAACAAAATAATAGTTTCAAAGATGCAGGGGTGCCCCAGACAACAACAGGAAGAAAGATTTTCTTATTTTTCACATAGATTAGTGTTGGAAAGGTGTGTGCTACTAGGAAGGAATTTGACTTCAACAGTGCAAGGAGCCTGTCAAAAATCCACAGCAACATCCCAGGACGTCTGGCAGCAGAGATGCAGTCTGTCTGGCAGTGGAGACACTACTCCCATCTCTTTTTCCAGTCATCAAAATGAAGAGTTTCATTTCACTATTTCTCAGCAGACAGTTCTTTCTCAGAAAAAATTAAAATAGCACATAGAATATATTCAAACTGTAAAAATTATGAAAATTACATTAATTTAAGATGACACACTATGAAATGCCTAAATATTATAACAGTGTTCATTTAACTATTACACACCAGCCTACCATGGAAGAATTCTAGTGTTCACTGTGGCACAAGTAAAGATAAGCACAACTGATAAAAATAATAAGGAAAAGAAGAAGGATTCAATGTGTGTCAATTACTAATACCTTTTATTGTCTGTTGCCACTTTCTTTTTAATATCCTTTGGTTTTCTTGACTTCTTTAGCTATTTTGTCTGGAAAACTCAGGATAGGAAAAGAAAAATTAGCAAGATAAGTAGAAAGAAAGTATATGTCAAACACCACATGTTCTCACTCATAAGTGGGAGTTGAACAATGAGAACACATGGACACAGGGAGGGGAACATTACACACCAGGGCGTGTCAGGACGTGGGGGTTTAGGGGAGGGATAGCATTAGGTGAAACACCTAATGTAGATGACAGGTTGATGGGTGCAGCAAACCACCATGGCACGTGTATACCTATGTAACAAAGCTGCACGTTCTGCATATGTATCCTAGAACTTGTATAATTTAAAGAATTTTTAAAAAAGAACGTATGTGTATGTGGTTGATTGCAGTGTAAATTTTTTGTAACGAATAAATTGTACATTTGTGTATTAATATTTTACCGTATCTCCAGTATCATGCTATGCCCTAAGAGACATTGGTTTCAGCAAGGTAAATGTAACTGCAGTGAGTATATATATGACGTGCCTTAAATAACTTCTAAAATCTAGTAGAGTGTTACTTAACTAATTAGAACACATGAATAATTATATAACAAAAAGTATATGTAGTGCCAGGTTGTCTAGTATAGACATGTATTTATCACGTAATAATGGTTCAATTATAGTTCAGAGAAGGGAGAATGCTACAATTAGCTGAATTCACCTTGATGAAGGAAATGGAATTAATTTGGCCTTGATGAATTATTCAAATACATAGGGGAAGAAAGGACGAAGAATGGTCCTCCTAGGGCTACAAAAAAACTGAATCAAAAATGAGCATCTGAGTTCAGAAGGCAGTTGAGGCTTGACTGATCAGAATTTTGCATGTGCACTGTACCGTTATGAAAAGTCAGGGTGCAAAGATCAGATAAAGGTCCATATTAAGTACTCAAAGATACCTTCAAAAGCAGGCAAAACTCTCCGAGTTAAATGGCAGATTAGAGATATGCCCTTGCCACCTGTTTGCCCTAAGCCTCCATGAAATAAAGCCTGTAAGTACAATCCAGGTTCTCAAAGACAACGGGGTAGAGAGGGTCAACAGCAACGAACGAGTGATTTCAACAGATTTCTTTCTTTCTTTCTTTCTTTTCTCCAGTGCATAGCATTGCACGCTGCAGAGAAATCTTTCGTGAAAAGAAGAGTCAATCGATGCAGCAAGCTTCCCTGTTTTCTGATTTTAAGATTTCAGCAGATTTCTGAAGCTCAGCCAGGAGGGCCTGCGCAGCGCTGCCACACCATCGAGGAGCTGCAGAGAAGGCGGCCAGAGCCGCCCAGCCACGAGGTCCGGAAGGGCCCTGGGCTGGGAGTCAGAAGGCATTGCCGAGGGCTGAGGTTGAGGCAGGCGTGTTGCTGAAGAGAGAAACAGTGACTGAATCAGCACTTCCATCCCTCAATCCTTATCCAAAATGGAAAGCAAATAACAGCTGATATTTCCCCAGTGCCAAACCCCAGAGGTTCTCCTCCAAGAAACTGAAGGGAGTGTTGGGGAAAGCTGGTGCCCCTAACCTGGAAGGTGGCATTCCAAATTAAATATTTGTTGTTGTTGTTGTTGTTGTGACTATTTGAGGGACTTGCATCTCACAGCTAGCTCCTTCCCCACTTCCTGTGAAGGCAGAGTCCTAAGCAGCGCTGTGTGCTGACTTCCATACACCTTCACGTGCTACTTTTTAAAAGTCTGGTAGGAGACCTAGCCAGCAAAGAGCCGCACACCCAATCCGCCAGCATCCATCCTCCGATTCTGTTTTGAGCAGGTGTGCAGAACTGTCTCTTAGGGCCTCAGCAACATTTCCGATTCTTTTGATTGCAAAGACTAGGCGCCTGGAAACGTTTCCTAGACTGATTCCGCGGGAGGCACCTGCACAAGCGCTGGACCGCGGAAGAGCTGCTGCCGGTCCTGCGCATGCGCCCTGCGCCATCCCTGCACCGCAGGAGACCTGCTGGGCCCCGACGCAACACCGCGCTCCCCATGGTTTTGTAGTTTCCCGTTTCCTTGGTTCAATTACCTCCTGCAAAGACATACCCAGAGTTGTTTCTCTTCTTGAATGAAGTGCGACTCATTAGGCACGTATATAAGAGAAACTCAGCAAATAAAAAACAAATTTCAAAATATCAATATGGAAGAATACCTGGAGAAAAAAGAGAATTTAGAGAAGAGACAATCATTGAAAAAAATAACTAAAAAGTTCAATTACTATGCTTCCACAAATTTTAAAATATGGTAAATCCATGAAACACAAACAAGATATTATAGAAAATATTAGAGAACAAAGAATCTCTCAAATAATGAAATACAATATCTGAAATAAATGACTCCATGCAAAGATTTAGAAACAACCGTGAGGAAATCTAAAACAAAAAGATAAAGGTTAATGAGATTGGAAAATATAAAAGATGACAAGAAATTTAAAGACATGAAATTATCAAATAAATGATAAAGGAAATAGCTGGGTTCAGTGGTGTTCACCTGTAATCCTACCTATTTGGGAGGCTGAGGCAGGAGGACTGCTTGAGCCCAAGAGTTAAGGCCTGCCTGAGCAAACTTCCAAGACACTGTCTCAAAAAAAAAAAAAAAAAGGATATTAAAAAATGTCCAAGAACTAAAGAAATACCTAAATATTTTGACTGAAAGAGAAAACTGATTCCCCAGCACATTTTTTTAAATTCACCTTTTGATTTTTTAAAAAAGTATCTTCATCTAATTATTGATCAGCTAGAAATAAAGAATCATGATGTGATAACAGGGCATAAAACACAGTGTTTGTTTTATAAAAGAATTTTCTTGAACTAGAGATAGACTGTGTTATACAGTGGACCATGGAAATATTTAAGCAAAATGAATTTATGCAAGATGTAGAACTCTTTTCTATGTTGTTCATTAAGACATGGAATGGTTTCAATATTTTCAAAACATCAAAATATACTCTTTAGTGGAAGATAAAATGATTTATAATTAAGGCTTGGGAACAAACTCAATCTGTTGCTTTTTACTTATTAGTGAAATGGAGCATATTATTTAGAACAGTTTCAGTGAACCAAAGGCAGAGGAAAAATATTCTTTACCACTTTTGAGAGTCAGCTGCTAGGGAGAGAGACTTTCTGTTGTGGATGGTGCACAAGGTTCCTCCCACATGCCAACTCCACACTATTTGTTGTGACAGTTTGGAAGGCTTTGCTGAGAAGGATTTTAAGGTTTTGTCCTGGCTCAGTGGGAAAGTGTCATTATGGGTTAGCAATTTCTCCTTTGTGTTATTATATTAGTCCATTTTCACACTGCTGATAAAAACATACCTGAGACTGGGAAGAAAAAGATGTTTAATGGACTTACTGTTCCATGTGGCTGGGGAAGCCTCACAATCATGGTGGAAGGCAAGGAGGAGCAAGTCACGTCTTACATGGATGGTGGCAGGCAAAGAGAGAGCTTGTGCAGGGAAACTCCCATTATTAAAACCGTCAGATCTTGTGATACTTATTTACTATCATGAGAACAGCATGAGAAAGATCTGCTGCCATTACCTCCCACCAGGTTCCTCCCACAACATGTGGGAATTCAAGATGAGATTTGGGTGAGGACACAGCCAAACTGTATCAGTTATAGAGTGGGAAATCACTACATATATTAGCCATCTTGCCTTTAACCATTTTGGTATACCCTGTTCTCAAAATTCCTTCCATATTCTCATCTTAGGCTTGTTGCTAACATAATGAGAAGGTAGCATTGGAAACATGTATATTGTCTTTACGTCATTTTTTCAGAATGATTTAGATCTTTTGAGTGTAGGTTCCAGGCAGCATGGACCTCATCCATTAAACAAAACAAAACAAAACAAAATCTTTGAATGTATATACCTGGTGCTTTGCTAAGTAATAGGGATACCAGTATGAATCAAACATAATCCTTATCCTCAAGAAGGTGGCAGTCTAGTGCTAGAGAGATACAAATAAATTTAAAGTGAGAATGCAATGTGAGAAATATTTCCATTTTTACTGCACAGAACACTACACTATCACAATGAAGGGCAAGCCATCTTGGAGAGGGAAGGGGAAGGAATTCCTATAAAAGGGAGAACTTTAGAAAGAAGGCATAAAGAATAAGTCAATATTTGCCAGGTGGCCAAAGATGATGGGCGGTGAGAAAAGGCATTCTATGTATAAATAGGAAGGAGAGAGCATGTGTAAAAGCGGAGAGGTACTAAACAGTGCAGAATAATCTTGTCTGACAGTTGTGAGTGTGGGTGAAAGAGGTATGTGGAATGGATACAAAAAAAATAAAGAATGAGAAATTAGCCACAAAAACCAGATTGGTTCAGACTGTGAAACACCTATTCTCTGCTAGAGGTTTGGGGCTTTCTCAAACAAAGCTATGGAATTTTGAAATTATACAGTCCCTTTGAGTCCTGGTTCATGGGTATTGGCTTCCAGAGCAGCCAAGGAGCTGACCACCTGTAAGGTCTCAGGGACAGTAAACAGAGTGTCATCTTGTGCATTCCAGGGATGCATCCAGATATCTGTTACTCCAGTTCATAATCCGACCAGTACTGTTGCTTTTAACAGGTCCCTAAAAGACTTGAAAGGTTTTATTTTTCACTTGATCTTGACCACCTACACATGATCTTCCATTCCTTCTATAACCTCTCTCCTCAACACAAACCACCCCATAAGAATGACGCTAAATATCTATTTTTCCCAGTACATTTGTTCTTCACTGTCACCAATACTAGTTTCTCATCACCTCTGCTATGTCTGTGCAATCTGGATTACATGTAATCACATCACTCCTTTAGTTATATTCTTATCTTTCTGTCCCTTTTCCTTTGTACCATTCACCAGGTGAAACCACAACCTTGGGCCAACCCAAGCACTCTGCTTCTGTTTCTTCACTGTGCTGTGGAGGAAATCGCACAAGCCGGTACGGGTCAGTGATGCACTGGCCTAAGATCGTGCTTTTCCTGACAGTCAGTGGTTAAATATGCAGAAATTTTTTGAGCCACTTCTTAAACCACCAGTGGTTTGTTATGAACCATGTTTGAACCAACAAAATTGGTGTTTGCACCAACAAAATTAGCAAACCCTCCAAATCAGAGCATTTGACTTTTTTCCAAAAAAAAAAAAAAATGTGATTTACTAGCTTGCCACCATCATTTTCTGTTCTCCAAACCCACCCAGGCTCTCGTCACTACCAAGAGATCTTTCTTAGTTTCATTATCCGCCTTTCTCTCCATTCTCTATGACACTTGTTTTTCAAAACATCACTCGACTCAAAGCTCTCATTCTTCCTCCTCCTTCACTCTCCTCACACTTTACAAGGAAAATCAATACATCAGCATTCTGCCACTCCCCCCACAGGGCAGTTCCTCCCATTCCTCCATTCTTATTTTTCACTCTTCCTTCTTGTTACAAAGTTGTCCCTTTTTGCCTCAATTTCACCCCCTTCTGCCTCCTGAGGGGCTTCTATTCAACTGTCAATCTCTTTTTTAGCCTGTATATAGACGAGTTTATTGTTATTACCTTATAAACATTCCGAAATATCTCTAATTTTAAACAATGTCCCTTGGCTCCCTGTATCCCTCCCACAATTCCACCCTCCTCTCTTTAGGACAAGCTGGCCTTTGTGAAGGCCATCTCTCCACAAACGGCCTTCCCTGCTCTCCTACGGTAGCTCAGGAGCCTGATTCAGAATTGCCACCTACTGTCTATTGCTTTCTACCTCTGTGTCCTTAGACAAGTGCCTCAACCGCTCTTTGCCTCAGTCTCCTCATCTGACAACTAGGGAATATAATAATACTTAATGGAGGAGTTGATACAGCAAACATGGGAAAGCCTCATGAACGGAATCAGTATCTTTATAAGAGAGGCCCCAGAGGGCCACCTGACCCCTCACACCACATGAGGACACAGGAGGTGGCGATGTCTCTGAACCAGGAAGGGGAACTTCATCAAACACTGAACCTGCCAGCGTCTTGATCTCAAACTTCTCAGCTTCCAGAACTGTGAGAAATAAACTGCCATTGTTTATAAGCCACCCAGTTTGTGGTGGTGTCTTATGTCAGTCAGAAGGGGCTAAGACGTGGATGAACACAACATTTTTTTTTTTGAGACGGAGTCTCGCTCTGTCGCCATGCTGGAGTGCAGTGGCGCGATCTCCGTTCACTGCAACCTCTACCTGCCAGGTTCAAGCGATTCTCCTGCCTCAGCCTCTCGAGTAGCTGGGACTACAGGCGCCTGCCACCACGCCCAGCTAATTTTTGTATTTTTAGTAGAGACAGGGTTTCACCATGTTGGCCAGGATGGTCTCAATCTCTTGACCTCGTGATCTGCCCGCCTCAGCCTCCCAAAGTGCTGGGATTCCAGGCGTGAACCACTGCACCCGGCCAAACACACATTTCTAAGACAAATTATGCTAAGTAGTGGGCCTCTCTGGTGTCGAGTGAGCAAAAAAGCTGAAACACTTGCAGAAGCTGCTTCTGCAGAATTAGCTTCCTCATTATGTACTGGCTGAATACCCCTGATGCTCCTGGTTAGAGCAACTGACCACACCAGTCTAACAATAGGTAATATCACACTGTCTCCAGTGAGACTTTGTAAAGTGAGTGATGGGTATCATAACGGGGTCTTGTCATGTCCCTCTCTAAAGTGAATCATCCTTCTCCACAGTGAACCATTCATCTCTCCCTTCTCTTGGCAAAGCTGCATAAGCCTGACAGACCTCCATGGAAATATTGCTTCCTCTGAGAGGCCTCCTCACCTCCAGTTAGCCCAGGAAGTTCCCCAACTCAGCCCTGCAGCGCTCGGCAGTAACATCATCACATTTTATTAAAATTGTTTATGTATGTATCTTTCTCTCTCTTACGAAACTGTAAGTTCCTTAAGAACAAGGACTGGGCTGTTCATCACCATTTTACTCCCCTGAGTCCAGTATAAAATAGGTGCTAAATGAGTAATCTTGGAATCGGTGAAAGGGAACAAACCTAATAGCAGCTCATATGGGAAACTGGCTGCTTTATTCACATTGAATAAATATTTTGAGTGCTTATGATGTGAGAGCAAATGTGTTCTGACCGAGAAATGCAAAGTGAAATGAGTGCAAGACCCTGTTTCTGTGAATCCACATTCTAGTTAGGTCGATAGATACACAGCATAGGTGACTATCATAGAACAGGGGCGAACCCCCCTTCCGGGGTGAAAGCTGACTGGTCAAAGCAATCTGGGTAATGCCATCCTCTTGTTCTTAACGTTAATCCTGTTATCCAGGCCTTACTCAAGCAGTTTTGACCATGCCCTGGTCAGACTTTGTTCTAGAAATGAGCACTTATTTCAGGGCCAATGAGACACACGAGAAGTTTTGCTATGATTTCTGGAAAATAAACTCTCACTCTTTTGGAGCTTACCCCTCCACACACACACAAATATTTTGTCTTCTGCTGGTCTGTGCATGTACAGACCAGTCTGGAATTGCAGTGTTTTGCTGTCAGGTAGGCCGACAGTGTTAGGACCAAGCTAACCCATGGAAGGCAGAGAAGAGTGATAAAAAGAACCTGTTCCTTATACACAAGAATGAGCTGCTGAACTGAACCAGCCCTGAAACTGCACCTCACATAGGCTTTCCACTATAATTGAACTGTCCCTTAGCTCAGCTTTCTCCCCCTATCCCATCACTTATATCTGAAAGTAATTAATTGCAGGTGTGAGAAACAGAACACACAACCCAGATTCCAAGTCTTGTATTTCATTTATTCCTCTGGATGTACTGATGAAAAAAGCTGCTGTGTTGATTAACATGGCCAGTCACTTAAATTAGATGAATTGTAAAAAATATACTCAGACACTAGAGTTGTTTGGTGGAATTAACAAAACCACGAATACTTTCGTCATCAGGGAAACATTAGATGTGATTTGAACTACCAAGTGTTCTCTTATAAGATAATTAAAGAAGAAGGAATCATGAGAGAAAGAAAATAATATTACATGAACCTTCAGGAGGAAATTGTAACAGAATAACCAGCCCTCATAGGCAGAATGTGGCCTTCTGTCACAAAATAAATTCCATGCAAGTCATAGAATGGAGCAGAAAAATTCAAGAATAACTAGAAAATCATTGCAAGATGATTAGAAGCCAAATTGTTTCAAGACAGAATTCAAATATATCTACTTCAGTGACCTGTCATCAGATGCACAAGCTTTGGCTGAACTCCTTGTACAACCTGAGGTCAAGTAAAATACGTTTTTAAGTATTTTGAGAAATTTGAGCATATATTCTCACACTTTTTTTGGAAAATTAAACAAACCAGTAGCATTCAGAAGTAAAATCCCAGCCCTACAACCTGCATTAAAAGAAGGAAAAACGCTGAATCTCATTATTTCTGCTGCTCTGTTCCTTGCCCAGTCGGAAGTAACTGAAAAGAATTACACATCCATTTATTTCAATATATTTCAAGAACATTTTGTACATGATTGTTTTAGAATATTGGTGTTTGGCAATTACTCCACCCATAGTAGGGGTGTGGGGGGGAGTGGTCAGTGGAGACTTGCTGGAGAAAGACCTGAGGGTCTGTTGAAATTGACCACACTGATGGAGGTCAAGATGGGATGAGAGCAGGGAAGAACAGACCTTGCAGCAGAAAGCTCCAAGGATTCAGAAATAAATGCCAGGATTTAAAAGACAGCACAGTTTGGCATGGCTAGAGGAGAGGGAGAAGGACCGCTCATGCTTCTGAACATGCCTTAGTGCAAAAGGACAAGCTGGAAACAAGATCGGTTATTTTCCAGGCCTCTCGCTCCATGTTGGGAGAAGCTGCAGCCTATCTCCAAAAAGTTAGCTATGGTCTCCATTACTTGCGCTTCCAAGGAAATCCTAGTCTATGTCAGTGGGACAGCAATGGTATTGGTTTGAGAACAGGATTAATGCTCTGTCCTTGATTAAGAACTCGATATAGTTCGGACGTTTCTCCCCTTCAAATCTCGTGTGGAAATGTGACCCCCCACGTTGGAAGTGAGGCCTGGTGGGAGGTGTTTGGGTTATGGGGGCAGATCCCTCATGAATGTCTCGGTGCTGTCCTCCAGGTAAGGAATGAGCTCTCACTCTGTTAGTTCTGAGATCTGAGTGTTAAAAACAGCCTAACACCTCCGGCCCGCTCTCTTGCTCCCTCTCTCGCCATGTGATCTGTAAGGGTTACGCCAGCTGCCCTTGCCTTCCATCATGAATGAAAGTTCCCTGTGGCCTCACCAGAGGCAGGTGCTGGTGTCATGCTTCTTGTACAGCCTGCAGAACCGTGAGCCAAATAAATCTCTTTTCTTTATAAATTTCCCAGCCTCAGATGTACCTTCATAGCAACACAGACTAAGACAGGATTTAAAATGGAATAATTAAATACTAGAGTGAGAGGCCACTTAAAGCTGTTGAAAATAGGAAAGAGTAAGTACTCAATAAGTGTTAGTATTGTTTATTTTATTTTATTAATGTAATTACTTATCTCTATATAGCTTTGTTGTTTTGGAATATTCCCACACACAGACACAAAAATCTAATGAAAATATATACCATTTCATCAAACCACAAAGGCTGCCTGAGAACCCTGTGCTGCTCGTGTTATTAAACAAGAAGCACGGGGGCTCGGAGTGTCTCCAGGCCCCGATGGAATCGGCTCTCCAGGAGTGTCTGTTCACCCCAGAGCGGCTGAGTAAACGGTACTAAGACCGACCTTTGTCAAGCGTGCAAATCCAGACATTTATCCACTGTGCACTTCAATTCATGTGGAAGATATTACACGTGTGTCCTATTTCCATCTAATTTCCTTCAGATGAGAGTAAAGAAAGTATTTACCAGGGTGTGAAGATACAAACGAGCCAAACCTTCTCTGTGGTGTTTTCTTCTTTGTCTTCAAGTTATACTGTCAAGCTATGAAGTTTACGATTATATTTAATGGATTTAAGAGTCTAAGGAGGCATAGTATGGTAAAAAAATAAAATTGCATTGGCATGACAGTTAGGTGATCTGGATCTCTTGACACTTTATAAATAGCAAGATTGACATTGTGTTTCCATAGATAAGTCACATGAACTGATTGGCAGCCATCCCAACAACCTCACCAGGCTGTCCTGGAAATAAAAATAATGAAATCATAGAAGAGTGCTTTAAAAAGTGAGATGAGTAATGAAAACATTTTTGGGTGTGATGTTTGCATTTATGCTCCCAAATTCTAAGCATCTACATTTGAAAACATTTTAAAGATTCCTTTGCTTCCTTGAAAGAAAGAGAAAGATGACAGGAATAGGACGTTCAACAGGACGGTGAAGGAGATTCATTTTCTTCTATTCTTCTCTGGATTCTTCCCCCAAACTCCTTCTCAGGAACCAGTCACCTTTTTTCTAATGGTCCCCACCCTCAGCCAACATCTGTCCTCTCTATAAGATCAAAATCTTCACTATTTCAGTAATTACAGTTTCTCTTATATTTAAAAAAGAAAAGATAATCTAAAACCCTTATTTGGTTCCACTTTTCCCATCACCTACAAACCTATATTTTTCTTCTCTACAGCCAAACATGCGTTAAAAGCTGTTAATATACATGGTCCCTGTTTCTTCTCCTCCCATCAAGTTACAACCCACTTTAATCTGCCAAGGCTGCCCCTAGGCTTACTCACACCATATCACTAAACACCGAAGCTGCTTCTCACTTCTCAGCACTCTCCTTCTTCATGCAGCAGGGCTGCCCACTCTCGTCCTCCAGGAGAGCTTTCTTCCCTTGGCTTCCATTGGACTTTCCTCCTACCTCTCAATTTTCCTTGCAGCAAATCCTCTTTCTTTGACCATTAGCTTTGGGAGTTTTTCAAGGTTCTTTTCTTACCCAATTCTCTTTTTACATGTAACCTTTCCCAAGTGGATGTCACTGGTGACTACAATTCCAGTGACCTCTGTGGCTGACTCTTCATTGACCTGCCCTGCTGGTTTCTGCTCTCTTGATAGCCTGTGTATTTTCTGCATAATACCGATCACAGTTTGCAATTATATATCTCAGTCATTTGTTGATGAACAACTGTGTTCTCCACTCTATTCTAAAGTGAATCTGAGAAGGGAGATACGTTTAACTAGCTGTTAAATTCCCAGTACTTAGCACAGTGCTTGGCACCGAATAGGCCCTCAATACAAATCCATAACTGAGTGAATAAAGGACTGAATATAAAATGAATGAATGGGAAAATTTTTAAGACTTTCAAATTTTAAGCTATAGTGTGACACCCAAGCTTTAAATTTTCTCTGTATTTTTGTGATTATAAAAACATTACGTGTTTACTCAATTTATTTAGGTCTCTATTTATATGTCACCTTTTGGAGACAGTGCACCTGACTGCTTGCACTCAGGGAAGATGGCTCGCGCACCCTTGGTGGCCTGGTGTAAGGCCGATGAGAACAGACTTTTTCTGTTGTGTTCATAGCTTGCCCCATATTAGATAAATAAAAAGCCCATAATCAGCATTTTGAAAAATATATATGAACATGTAAAGAATAGGGGAAAACATACCTACCCGTAATTCCTTCACTGAAAGGTTTAAAGTTTTTCTAAAATATTTTAATATGTCTTCTTCCTATTTTAAATATATTTTTAACAAAAATAAGGTCATAAAATGTATTTGCCTATCTGCAATTCAAGTTTTTCCTTAATATTTTGCAAGTAGCTAAGGAGACACAATCTGCGAGTGGACTGTCATGGTTCCAATCCCTGATCAGTCCCTTTACCATTTTGTGAGCTTTCAAACCAGACACTTAACATTTTCAAGCCTCCACATCTTCATTTTTTAAATCAGATAATCTTATTAACTGACTCCTTGGCTTGTTATTAAGTTTAAATGAGATTAGCTATGAGCCTGTCTTGTGGTGGATGTTAGTTTTGGAGGTGTGTAGCCATTAAAATGGTCCCCAGTGATCCTAGCCTCCTGGTACTCATGTTCTTATATAATCTCTTCCCTTTGAGTGTGTGCTGGACCTAGTGACTCTCTGCTAGGAAATAGAATATAGCAAAAGTAATAGGAATGTCACTTCTGAGATGTGGTTACAAAACCACAGTGCCTTCTGCCTTGTGCGTGCTCCCTTGCACTCTCAGCCACCTGCTCTGAGGAAAGCCAGTTGCCATGCTGTGAGCTGCACTAGGAGACAACCCACATAGCAAGGGGCTGAGAAAGGCCAGAGGCCAATAGCCAGCAAGAAACTCAATTCTGCCACAACAACATGAGTGAGCTTGGAAACAAGTTCTCCCTCTATCAAGCCTTCAGATGAGACCACAGCTCTAGCCCAAACTTGATCGCAACCTATGAGAGACCTTGAGGTAGCTGCACTCAGCTAAGCCATGCCTGGATTCCTGACCTTCACAAACTATGAGATAATAAATGTGTATTGATGTCAAATAACTGACATTTGGGACTAAGTTGTTATGTAGTTTTTATTAATGGTCAGTTTCTAATGTTGAAGTACCTGTGGAGTCTTTTAAAATATAATGCTTTTCTTTCCCACAAAGTTTTTGAAAAATACATATAAAAGAATGCTGGGAGATGGAAAATCAATGTATCACTTTTATTGATAAAGGCCATGCTGAAATATGTGGCTTAGTGTGATAGCCAAATAATCCTCCCAGTTGAATCTCAGAAGTAGGCAGCATTAGCCCCTCTCTTGGTCAATGCTAGATGGAACAATCTTTCTGTTATGGGAGGAAAAAGCATGCCTCTAAAGAAAGGTTCTATCACCCAGGAGAAGAGGACAGATTCTCCCTACAAGCAGCTAGATTTCTAAAAGAAAAAGGGTAGAGTAGATCATGTCCAGTTATCCATCCCAAATTTACCCATCATACCAGGGAAGCATGGTGACAGAGCAAAGTATAGCCAGGGATCACACCTATGCACTCCCCTCTACCCAGAGGAAACAGTGCTGGTTACATGGTCCAACCTTCAGTCATAAGTAGTTTTGAGGTCAAAACTCATTAATATCTCTACTTATCAATATTACTGCAATATTATACAATATCTAGCATCTAGTTGTACTCTCATTTATTGAACTAATTGCCTATTGTTAGAAAGTTAGATTATTTTCGTTTTTGAATGTTATAAATACTGCTGCCATGAATGTCTTTGTCTTTATTTCCTTAGGATAACTCCCCAGAAAGAGTTACTAACTCAAAGCTCTTGAGGATTTGTATGTTTTCTCTGTACATTGCTAAATTGCTTTCAAAGGGTTTGACTAATTTCTACTCCCATCAGCAGTGTATAAGAACGTGTGTCCGACCCTTCATGCCTTGGATTTTAGCCTTTATTTTATAATCTTTGCTAATTTGATAAGTGAACCACATGTTACCCTTATCTTCATTTGCAAGTTCTTGATTAGCATTGAGGTTGAAAACCTTTCATTGCTAATTGGCTATCTGTATTTCGTTTTCTCTGAATTATCTGTTGTGTCCAGTGCCCATGAATCTGCTGGCATTTTATTACCTCAATTCACTGGGCAAATGCTCAATTGCCCTCTTGTCTGGAGCAGTATAGTCCCACAGAGAAAAGGACCTGGGGAAAATGCCACTGGATGTTCCAGATTATTTTTGAATATTTGTATATAATTCTTTTTTAACTTAATTTTTTGGAAGCGTTTCATGCTATGCAGCTCACAGCCACACCTAACATCAAGTTATAGAATGGTCATCTGTGCTAGGCATTGTTCCAAAGTCTTTGTGTTTATTAACATCTTAAGTCTTTGTGAGGCAGCTAGTACTTTTTTATCAACACTTATGGGAGAATAAACTAAAGAGAAAAGGCACAAAGTAACTTGCCCAAGGTCAAACAGTAATAAGCCACAGAGCTGGGATCTGAACTCAAGCACTTCCTTGCCAGAGTCTTATGATCTTATGCCCAACCCACCCAGTGCTCTGCCCTGCTTAGCCCTAGAGGTCCAGAGGTCTTGGGAGTGGATTTTTCCAAACAAGTCATCCTTAATGAACAATGTGTCTACAACAGTAAACAGGGCAAGGCTTCTCCCTCGTTCTGATAAGCTTTTAATAATAAAATGATGGTTTTCAAAATAAGACAGCTTTCTTCTTTCTGATTATAAATAATATGTATATTTTGATGTTTAAAAAGTTCAGAGAGTACAAAATACAGAAAACAAAGATCATATAATCTCATCCTCCAGGACCGAGAAAAGCATAGTGTAAACAAATGAGAATAAGCTCAAATTACATTTTCATATTGTTACAACTAAATTCGATAGGGTGCGGGAGAGAGATTAAATGTACGAAATTATTTCTTTTAATAGACTTTCGTACGGAACTTTGACAATATGTATTATACTGTAACATTTAGATATTACCAATGAAACATACATATTGGGAAAAATTTAATCATCCAGGCACAATCATTTTAATTTAATTATAGAAAGGAGATTTAACTAAGTAAAGAGAAGAAAAAAAGCATTTAAAAACAGCCCAAATAATCTGGAATATTTGTGTTGCTTCCTCTCTTTCCTCTTCTATTTAAAACACTAATTTGTTCCATTTATACTAACAAGAAAGGGCTTACCACGCATTTAAGTTAATCAAATTTATGTAGTAAATCATGATTGAATACAGTTTAGGTGTACAGTGCATCCCAAAAGCTGTACAATGAAAAACAGACGATTTCCATTTTACTGAATGCTCTTGAAATTATGGCAAATATTTAAAATCAGTTAAGATTTTTGGTTAATGAGACCATTCAAAAATAATGCAATCCAAAAACTAAGAGGAAATTCATACTGTTTTAAATATCATATACATTTAATTTTAAAAATTTAAACAACAGTAATTTTAAAGACTAAAATAGTCTTTGTTTGAAAACCCTTTTAAACTAAACATTGGTTATTCTTCTATAGTCATTAATTATCTTCTACCATAATTGTCAGTATTGCCAAGTGAGAATTGATCCCAAATATATATTTTCTATTCTTAAATTAATACCTACTTCACTTGTTGCAAAATGCTGTGAAAAATTATACTTTACAATGTATGGACGTAACATACTCAAGTCAAGGCAAGTTCCCAGTCTATCCTCACATGTCACAACGAACTAGGTTCATAGGACATGCAACCGATAATTGCTGTAGTCTGTCGTTGTTGTTTTGTTTAAAGATGGATAGGTTAACAAGGGCACATTTTCTGTTTTCATGCCAGCGTACTACCAAACTTATTCACTAAGTGTTTAAGATGCAGTCCAAAGAAAAACAAAAATCATAATTATTTTGACAAGACTCAAATGGCCCCTCTGTATTGACCACTTTTGATCCCCTTTGATTAAAAATAAAAATCAGATATTTGATTGAAATTGAACTACATTCCTTTGTTCTTTTGTCTGTTTTGCTTTTTCTGTTTATATTCACTCTATACCCCACCGAATGTGATGGGCATTGAGCTACAGTAGAATTGCAAGACACTGAGGACAGGGCAGCGTCTTGGAAAAAGGCATAGCTAAGCTACACCCCAACTTCCCCTCTTAATCACATGTAACTGAGCAAACTACCCACTTGCAAAATAATTAGACCTAATATTATTGTCTCAAAACACCTACCTAACAAAACCATGATACTTCCTAATGGAATAACATTTAATAACTGCCACAGTCCTTGTCTATTTTTGGGTACTCTGTGACTTCTTTTCAACATCGTTTTTATTTCCAATTATTCAAGGTAGCCAAAGATGTGCGTTTAAAAAATAGACTTTCACAAAAAATGGTGGGGACAATACTAAAAACGTTGACTGGAGAAACCTGAAAAGACAAACATTTTGGAAAAGGTTGCAAATGAGTTGAAATGTTCCAAAATAGGTAACATAATGATGAAATGCCATGTGACGTTCAGCAAGTCTCACGTTTTCTGTTTCTTATTTTGTTCTGGCCCAACCAGGAAATACAAGGGAATCAAGAACAAATGTGCTGTCACTCATCCTCACTCTATTCCAGGGTCTGATGGTCCTTTGATATGTTTCTTGCTACTTGGAGAAACTCTACGTGTCCTAAACAGTTTTCAGCTAACCTGTACGTGTTGTGTGGTGGGGCTGATTCTGGCACTGGGGTGCCTGAGTTGCTGAAGTCTGGCCACAGAGAGCGGCCCTGCCCTGCCTGTCCTGTGCAATAAAGAGAGGCCTGCGGCTGCCTGCACCCACTTCTTCTCTGTGCTTGTTTTCCCCATTCTCCTTCTGTTATATCTACACCTTGTTTTGCTTAGTGGTGCTGTTGAAATTAGGTAGTATAAGCCCTAAGAATAGCTCCTTTTTTTTTTAAGCTGGCTGTGCACATTGCAACAAATCGTGATACTTTGCTGGATGAAAAATAAAACCTGGTCAATATGTATGTTTGACCAATTCTTAAACTAAAGGAATGTATTTTTTCTTTAAAAAAAATCCCAAAAATAATGTAAGCAGAAGTAAGGCTATATTTATTCTAAAACTATTAGAGTCAGTCAAGATAGTGCTCAAAACGAAGCCAGACTAAATCTATATTGCACTTGCTCTAAGTCCACAGATAACCCAAAGATAATACACAGACTAGAAGAGCTTTGCAAGAGAAGGTGGGCCTGCAGCTCTGAGTGAGAAGCTCTCCATTTCCATGCTTCTTCTTTGTCCTCATTACACTGAGGCTTGAAATATTTTTCGTACCTGGGGAAGGGTCTGCTAGCTCAAAACGGAATTCCCCCACATACCCTTTCCAGCCTCTCCATGCTCAAAGACCAAAACCCATCAAGTCCAGTGGGATGGATCCCTCCTCTGTGAAGTTTACCATGATTTTTGCAATTGGAATTCTTTCTCTCATCTGGGAACTTATCAAACCGGCCTATCAGTACCGCTTGTGATACACTTTATAATATAGTAAAACGACATTAAAAACAGTCATTAACAATCCCTGCATTCCTAGTAAGGTCAAGGTTCAAATACTAGAAAGTCCTACCAACAGTCAACAGTCTTAAAACCAGAGGGATTTTCCCACCACAAAACAGTAATTCTGGAAATAAGCAGTTGCTGGTATTTCTCCAGCCGTTGCCTTCCTCATCACAAGACTGGTGAGGCAATCCAAAGCATCATCTCTAGACAGAGTTCAAAGGCATGAAGCACGCAAAGGCATGGAAGAAGTATCTTCTTGCTCCTTCCCTCTTAGTAGGGAAGCAAAACTTTCCAGCAGCCCCTAGAAGACTTTCTTCTATATCTCATTGCCCAACAAAGGCCACGCCCACCTATAGAACATACCTGTGGAACAGGTGCTGGGCTCACGTAGCCTAAGATCAAAGCACTTGGAGTAAATCAGAGTTCTGGCAGGAAAGGAGAGGACGAAGGGTAAGATCTTAGGTTAACTTATGCAGTACTCGCAGCAAACCCACAAGCTCAGTGGGGATTTTAACCTTTAGAGAAAGAAAATATTCAAAACAAAATAAGGTTTAAACATGACGAGTAAGTAGTCCTGGAGCATATAACTAGTTAGGAGTGGAGCAAGATGAAAATTCCAGTTTCTTTCACTCTAAACAGTTTCACTCTTTATATGAAGTTCATGGGTTATTTCCCCTTTTGACCATTCAATAATTTTACTGACATGGGTATGTTTGCTTCACCTTCATATGTGTACAAATTGATTGTATAAATTTTTTGAAACTCCCTCGACTCTATTTGGTAAGATCTTAATGTCAATAATGATATTGAAAACTGTAAGTAGAATTTATAGTAGAAAGAATAAAGGAACATCATACAATCATAGACTTGTATATGAGGTAGATAGGGAGCCGTGCATCTTATTATATTTTAAAATACAAGGCTACCCACCAGTGATATGGCAAGAAAATTATTACTATTAATAATGCATAACAATAATACACAACAGCAGTTACCACAATTCCCACAGTCTTCTCCTTGAGCCTAATGATGTAGGAAACAAGATATTGTTGATTCTAGCTTTGTTATTGACTTCCACAATTCACTAGTGATGTGTCTCCCAGGTGTTATGATCACCCACGATTCCTGAAGATGCCAACACATCCCTAGAGCAGTGGGTGAGTTGGAGATGTTTTACAGTCGAATGTTTTGAGGCCGATTTGTTTTGCTTATGCTGATGTCAAAATGAGTGTGCTTTCCTAGAGCACATTCCAGTCGATCTAAATACAGGAGAGACTCCCTGAAGGAAGCCAGTATTATTTTTTTTCCCCAGAAAAACCACAGATATGATCACCTCCTCATAAAAAAATTGACTCTCTTTTATATAGTTTTAAATTCTCGTGTTGACTCTTTGATTTTGCAGTTTTTCTTTCTGCTTGGCCAGGGCAAGCCATTCTGTGCACTAAATATTGCATTCAAAATTGGAACTGCTATTGATAACTGCAAGCATTTAGCCAATAATTATTGGTGTAAAGGTTTATATTTTTAAAATAGGGTCAGTTTCTCTGTTGAATGAGCACTTATGACTCAGACTTCATCATTAGAATTAATTAAACATCAAGAAAAACCAGCACGCATTCATGAGGAATCAGTGTCTTTTTTTACTTACATCAAGTCTCATGTTCAAAGCCTGGATTTATGTAGAATCTCATTTAGCAATATATCTATAATCGCTGTTTTTCTACCTTCAAACCGAGCATAAGTCTGCAGACTGTGCTCTCCTATACCCACACATCACAGCTGCTGTAGTTCCTCCAACTCTTTTTTATTCTCTTCTTACCTTTAATTAAAATGCATTAAAGGAAGAAAAAAGAAACAAATGGTGGTAGAAAGTACCACTTAAATGGAAACGATTGCTCTAAACGTTGCTGTTTAGGAAATCTATGGCATGGTGTGTAGCTTTGCAAGGCGTCAGAGTATACGGGAGATAACGTAAGTATTATTTATAACGACGTGGAACAGAGTCAGAAGGACTGCTCCTGTGATCTGACTTCCAGATGGAACTTCTGAGAATATGAGCTCAAACATCTGAATTTCTCACTCTTTCAAACTATTTGTGTTATAAAATTTAAAAATGCATATACCATGATATTGGTTTTCTATTGCTGCTGTAAAAACTTAGCATGAAATTAGTGGTTTAAACAACACAGCATCAGAACTCTGAAACAGGTCATACAGGGTGAAAATCGAGGCGTCAGCAGGCTTTCCTTCTTTCCGGGGGCTTTAGGGCACAGCCCATCTCCTTACCTTTCCAGCCTCCAGGGCTGCTCTTCCTCCTTGGCTCACCCACCCCTTCCACCTTCAAAGCCAGCAACAGCTGTCAGTCCTTCTCACACCGTCTTCTTCTGATGCTAACTCTTCTGTCTATCTCTTCTTCTTCTGATGCCTTCCTCTTCCTCATTTAAAAGATTTGCCATTACAGTTCGCCCACCTAGATAATCCAGGATAATCTGCATGTTTAAAGTAAGTAGATTAGCAAATTTAATTTCATCTGCTACTTCAATTCCTAGGTGGTGGGGATTAGGACACGGACACTTTTGGGAGGCCATTGTTCTGCCAACCACAATCTTGCACAGATACGCCCCACTCGAATGCACCTGTAAAACAGAGATTCAGAAGGTAATTATTTTCACCCACAGATGGAACGTATTTAAAGATCAGTGATTGTTGCTGTATTTGAGCACCTGTATCACCTATAGTATGCAAATGAGCATCACTTTCTGTAATAGATACAAAGGGATATTGAGCGCTAATAAAACCTGTCAGGTGTTATATACACAACTCTGCTGCTCACTGCCCCGGTTTCTGCCTTACTCCATGTGAGAGGCTGACCAGCAAACCCTCTTACAAAAAGCAAAAGCAAACCATCCGACTGTGTACACACAAACTCACTTACAGATGCATATCTACACACCTCATCAGGTCTCTGGTCCATTGTGTCTGAGGGAGAGGACACTTTTTCATCCTGACTTCCAGGGATTTAGCTTTTAGTTGCTGCCACGGAATCCACTTCCATGTTGTTTCCTGGGCTGAAGCCCTTCTAATCCCAGTGATGCCTGATTTTGATAAGAAGGTTATGGCTAGACCTGAATTTCAACTCTGATAAGAAGGTTATGGCTACACTCACATTACAATTCTGATAAGAAAGTTATGGCTACATCCACATTTCAATTCTGATAAGATGGTTATGGCTATACCATCATTTCAAAGTCCAGGAACTCTGCCTCCCTGCCACATGTGTGCACACCACGCATCCTCATTCATGGCTGGCTTGCATTCTGAGACTCTCATGTCCCATCAGCCTCTGCGTAGTGAGATCTGATGGGCTCTGATGGTTGAAGTCTTGTCCCCTCTTCTTCCTGGGCACAAGATTCATTCGCTTCTAAAACTAAGCAGCTCCAGAATGAGGGTTCTATTCCCCATGAATACAATTCCCTATTGTGAATGCCTGGTTTGAACTGTAAAATGTCAGTAGCTAAATATTCCATCACTTCCCCTGACCTTCCTGCTGAAGACCGGTTAGAATTTCTACTTTAGAGAAGCTTGGAAATGACAAGGTGATACGAAAAGGGGCTTAGTGACCTGCTTTGATGCTGCACTGACAAGCACGTGGTTGTCATGTAGATAATCTGCAGTGGCTTGGGAAAGAGGCCGGGGTCCTTAGCAGCCCTCTGCCCTTCACTGTCTCTGCCTTCTTCCACCATCATAAGTCCTAGGCACCAAGAAATAGCCTAAACTCTTTTTAGTCTTTTTGGTCCACCATGATCTTAACTCTCACCGGATCTTAACTCTCAGACTTCAAGACATTCTGATGATAATGAAATCATGATTACAACAACAATAGCGGCAGTTTAGAATACACAAGCAGTTCTACATGCGCTAAGAAGTATTCCTAACACTGACCCCTGGTATCTTGTCCAATCCTCACAAAACTCCACGAGATATGTGCTGTGTTTATCTCTATATTAAAGGTGAAAAAACAGAATTAGAGAGATTAATTTGCCCAGCTAAAAAATGATGGAGATAGTATTTGAGGCCTGATCTCAGATTTCAGAACCCAGATTCTAAAATTGCTATGCAACACTGCCTCCAGTGCCATCTTAATTACAGTCTTATTGGAAATAATCAGCCAAACTTCTGTGAGTCATAATCGGTGACAGTATCTGGATTATTCAAAGAAACACAATGGGTTTGGGAGGAATTTTTAAAAAGGCTGGGATGAGCACCTCCTCCTGCGCTTGCCTCCCAGGACGATCATTTCACCATGTCACCTCTTTGAGCTTCTCTCTGGGACCAGGAGGATTGAGCCCCCTAATATCTGAAGTTCCCTTTAGTACTAACATTTTATAATATAATAAACCGCTTTGATCAGCAAGTAATAACTACCTAATTGCTGCCTTTCATAAACTTACAACTTATTTTTTGAGACTACAAGGCTTTAAAAGAGATTCTCATGTTCCCCCAAAGAGGCTGCAGTGGCTGTGATCGTGAAGTGAGAAGCCGCTGGTCCGCCTGGTGCTCTCGCAGCGGCACAGATGCATGGCGGAACTAAACAGACTGAAGAAACCTGGATTTATTTATGTGCAAGTGACGAGACCGATTTCTTCTTTGGATCATGAACATTTCTTTGGGGATCTCATAACAGTATCTCAGATTTTGATTCTTAGAGAATTCTGGAGCACTTATTGCATTTTTAGCACATTGGTTTTGGGGCTTAATATCTTGCTTACATAAATGAATTTCCAGCATGGCTATTGGGAAGAAAATCATATTTATTACACAATGAGTTTTGTTCTTTTGGTAATACAAAAGGAGTTACACCGGCAGAATTTACTCTGTCTGAAATAACGTGCTCACCTTAAAACAGCTGAAAAATGTCAAACTCCTTAGACAGGTAAATCCACTAAAAATTGTATCCTTCTGAGAATTTAAGTCACTGCCATAAATATGTACTAAACACAAATTATGTACCAGGCTTAGCTCTAGGCACCTGGGATGTATGTGAGTGTACAAAAGAGAAGAATGGCCCCTGTCTAATAAGTTTCATGTTTCAGGACAGAGCAACACACTCAGGCAGCCTTGGATGAAGGGCTGTGCCCTGCAGATGCTCCGTGCAGGAAGAAAGAGGTGGCAGGCTGCCCTTTCGCAGTCTCGCTCTTCCCTGAACCTGTTTCTCCCTTGCCTTCTATTGCACTTCATAATTGATCTTTTCATGTGTTTGCTCATTATCAATCACCACACTAACCTGTAAGCTTTAAAAACACAGGTAATTGATCTATAGTGGCCACTGATGCAAATTCATGTCCTAAAACAGTGACTGGCACACCGCAGACGCTCTTGAGTTATTTGTTGAAGAAATGAGTAGGTGCCTCTCTCTTCACCCACTACTGGCTGCTCTTCTTCTTGGCTTCAGCCATCCTCGGTGGTCCAAGTCTTCTTTAGAAGGTGATCAATGAAGGGAAGCTATTAGCATTTTGTACCCGTGGCTCTCATGGCATTTATATCTTCATCCGTAAAATGAGAGTAATAATGGTTTTTATTAGCAATCTACTGCCATGTAACAAATGCCTCCAAAATATAGAGGCTTCAGTGATTAAAAAAAAACTTATTATTTCGCATTATTTCTACGGGTCTGGAATCTGGGAGCGGCTTAGCTGGATGGTTCCAGGATCTACTTGTCAGGGTCTCTCTTTGACATTGCCTTGAGGAAAGTGGTAAAGCTGAAGTCACATTAAGGCTTGCCTGGGGCTGGAGGATTTGCTTCTGGGTGGCTCCCTCACTGCTGGGCACGTTAGTGCAGGTGGTGGACAGGAAGCCTTGATTCCTCAATGTGTGGTCTTCTTTACAGAACTGCTTGTGGGCCCTAGTGACATGGCACCTGGCCTTCCTCTGAGAGTTATCCAAGGGAAAGCAAGGCAAAAGCCACGATGGCTTTTATGACCTGGCATTGGAGGCCACGTGCCATCATTTCTACAATATCCTACAGGTGAGAGAGGTCAGCCCTATTCACTGTGAGAGGCAACCATGTCAAGGCACGAATAGCAGGGGGTGGAGATCCCTGGGCGCCACCTTTGAGGCTGTCTACCATAGACACTCAGTAGGAGGTTGTCTGCACTTAAACGAATAGTGGACGTGAAGCACCTGGCATGGTGTCGTAGGCAGTCAGGAAATGTTAGCTCCTCTTAGTTGCTCAGGTTTGTTGAGCTTTTGTCATTTTACTAAAAGATTATCTCCAAGTAATCTGTAGAAGTTGGCATTTCTCTATGGAGCTGACAGAGCTTTCTCATTCATTCATTCATTCATTCAACAAGTCTGCTGTCCTCAGATGCTGTGGAACAATGGCAACCTTATCCACCTAAAATACAAATTCCTGGCACTAAGTACATGACGAAATAATGATCCCCAAATTTCTGGCCTATCCTTGTGGTCAGAATGCCCTATTTCTTCACACCTGTGCAAAGACACTATCTCCTGGCATCCCAGAGCAAATCTGGGGTGTGTCAATGGTAAATAGCTTGGGAACTTGACAACTTTGACCCTTTCAGCATTAATTAGTCAGCGTTAGTTGCTGTCATGCCTCCAGTGTTTCTACATGCAGAGAGAAATCTCTCATGCCCTTAGCCTGGGTGTAGTGAGAGTAATGTGCTGTAGAGCACTCAGGTGGCCTGTGGGGATTGGGCATGACTAATACGGATTTGTGCAGAAATCAAAGGGATGAAGAAGAGGATGTGAACAACACTGTAACTGGGGACTGAAGACCAAGCTTGGGACATAGGAGGAATAAAACCCTTCTAAAATGAATTTTTCACTGAACCAGAAATAAATTAGTAGGAAAAGAAGAAATTTTGCAAACCTTATTTGTCTTGGTTTTTTCACATTTTGAGCTGCTTAAGAGACTATTTCCTTTAAGCATTACTTTGCACATTGAAGAAAATAATCATAAGCTTCCCCCAAGGCCAGAACCTGTTCAATTCTGTATTGCCAGCAAGTAATGCCACAGGAGTAAAGGTCTCACTCCGGGGAGCTAGCAGATTAGACTTCAGCTGGAATGCTGGGAGAAGCGGGATGCTGAGTCAATAGCAAGTACCAAGTTTAATTTGATGTTTTCCACGCACAATCAAAACCGTGGTTTTTCGTAACTGTAGAGCTATTGCCTCCTCTGCTTTCTTTTATGGGTTCCCTGTAGAGTGTGTGTTATGCTTTGATATTTGAAATTGATCGTGCAGGTTCTATTTCAAGGGTGATAATAAACCTTGTGCAAAAGTTGGGGTTAGCAAAGGGACTATTAACCTTTCTTCTAATATTGTCAATTTATTTTGCCTTGTGGCACAAACTGATTCCCAGTATGATCAGCTGGTAACTTTAATTTAAATATAGCTATAGATAAAGAGTATAAAAGTGGAAGAAAAATTGTTGTCTGAATTTTTGTGAGGAAATATTCCACATTATGTCCAAATTATTAATGCAACTTTTTTTATTAAATAATGTATATGTAAATAAATACCTTTCATTATTTGTCATTTAGGTATGAACACATGTAGAATCTCCTACTTCTCATTTACATAAATATTCCACATTATGTCCAAATTATTAATGCAACTTTTTTCATTAAATAATGTATATGTAAATAAATACCTTTCATTATTTGTCATTTAGGTATGAACACATATAGAATCTCCTACTTCTCATTTACTAATAAGGGTAAACATCAACATACTAAGACATCTGAAGTAATTTTAAGATCAAAATGATTCTTGCCATGGTATGGTAATAAGTTAAGCTTTGGAATTAGGTAAACCAGATTTACTGCCTTATCTTGGGCAAGTAACTTAATTTCAGCCTCAGTTTCTCTAACTGCAAAAAGAAATAAGAATCCCTGCCATTTAGTTCTGTGAAGGTTAAATTGGTTAATACCTATGACACCTAGAACAGTACTAGGTGAAGGTTGACTAAAATGAGAATTCTCCTCTCTCTTTTCCTATACAGTTCGTAAAAAATAACTGATGGTTTTATTGTTGTTTAGTTCTAATTTTTTCAATTCTGGATCTAAAGGGGGCCAGGTATATTCTTATTTGCTACAAAAGATTTCCTTCAAATGATACACTGACAAGGTGACAGGTGAATGATCTGGTTGGGAAATACGTCTCTCAACGTTTTCTTGTAATTTTCAAACGTGAATGTAATCGGATTACAACTGGTTCCGCACTAACAGAATCATTTACAGCAATTATAACTGTTCCTTAATATGGCAGCTTTTACTGGGTGCCTCATGACCTCTAATTACCTCAACTAGAAGTCCAAGTAAATTTCATTATTATAATTTTAAAAGTCTTTATGTCCAGAATAATTGGTTAGTCATAAAAACCATAAATTACCTAACACAAGATTGTGGAACGAATGAGATTTGACACTTCCTATACATTTTCCTACTGCATCGCATATATGTGATGTAAGAATTGTGCCTTGATAAGTTGCAGCCATTCTCAGTCATCATATGCCTGGTGTTAAGTTTCCAAAAAAATGTACCCGACAGGGACCACATGGGAACATCAGACCCTAGAGCAGCTTGTCATTAGCATTACTTAGAAATCCCTAACTGGACAGGGTGCGGTGGCTCAACGCCTGTAATCCCAGCACTTTGGGAGGCCAAGGCAGGCAGATTGCCTGAGCTCAGGAGTTCGAGACCAGCTTGATCAACATGATGAAAGCCCATGTCTACTAAAACACAAAAAAATCAGCCAGGCATTGTGACGCACGTCTGTAATCCCAGCTACTCAGGAGGCTGAGCCATGAGAATTGCTTAAACCTGGGAGGCAGAGGTTGCAGTGAGCCAAGATCGTGCCACTGCACTCCAGCCTGGCTGGCAGCAAAATTCTGCAAAGAAGGAAGGAAGGAAGGAAGGAAGGAAGGAAGGAAGGAAGGAAGGAAGGAAGGAAAGAAGGAAGGAAGGAAGGAAGGAAAGAAGGCAGGCAGGCAGGCAGGCGGGAGGGAGTTGAGAAGAAAGAGAAAGAAAGAAAGAAAGAAAGAAAGAAAGAAAGAAAGAAAGAAAGAAAGAAAGAAAGAAAGAGAAAAGAAAGAGAAAGAAAGAAAGGAAAGAAAGAAAGAGAAAGAAAGAGAGAAAAATTTCTATCTGAAGGGAACTTTGATTCTCATGGGTGGAAAATAGGTATACATGTAGGTAGGCTGGAGCAACCTTGCAGAAGTGAACAGATGCTGTATCGGTCCTTTATTGTGTCCAAATAGAATATCCAATCATTCATTTCTTCATATTTTGCTCATTAGAGGAGAGAGAAATGCAATTCATTTAAAGATTTAAGAAAACAATGTTGAAAAAAACCTCAAAGCTCCAGGAAACTCGGGATGTGGTAATAGTGGTCCCTGAGAAAGAGAGAACAGAAGCATTATCTTTTCCTGAAAACTACTGAGGTGAATAACAATCCTTATTCACAATTGTAAAAGACCTAAGCTTTGGAACACTTAATTAGCTTAAAATCATGATGGACAGACACAATGAGGTTTTTTATTAAACAGTCTCTCTGTATGAAAGACAATAATATACATTGAGGGCTATAGCCTATGTGTGATGCTTTTGGCAATATCCTGATGGGAATGATTTGGAATGACATGTTGATTTGGAATGCAAATTCTTATAGTAACGTATTCAAAGCACTGTATGTCTCTTGCCCATGGTACATATTTGGATTAAGCAGTAAAAAAAGAAAGCCTGCAACAGAAATGAAGCATATAATTTTAACAATAAATTAATAAGTAGAAACTGCTGATGAACTCAACTCAGTAAAATGTCCTTTGATGTAAATCCCTGGTAGTCATCTCCTTGAATTTGATGCCTTACGAGTGCTCAGAAGCTAATGGGAAATGGTGGCCTTCTTCATGACTATACGGGAGCTCCCATATGGAGTGCTGACATGGGTTTGACTTCCACCCAATCCTCTTGCTCAGCAGATTCTGTAATATCTCTTTCTCCCTAGATTTTCTGGCTTGTCTATGAAACACTTTTCTCCACATATATAAAATGTTTTGCTTAAAAATCTAGAAAGTAAAAAGATAGTATTTTTGTTAAAGGAGTGGCTTAGGGAGCTGCAGGTGGGCTTAGTAAAATGTTGGCATAAACTAAAATAATGTTTTCTTATTAGAAACTTGTTTGACAACTCAAAAGTCTGGGTGTGTGTGGACAGATTTTGTAAACTCAGGGTTGGGACTGCAAGAGAAAAGAATTTTGCTCCCTTGGGCTTGGTTACAGTAACAACATTCTTAGGTTTTTTTCCTGTCCATGAGCATGGAATGTTCTTCCATCATCTGACAAAGGGCTAATATCCAGAATCTACAAAGAACTCAAACAAACTAACAAGAAAAAAACAACCCCATCAACAAGTGGGCAAAGGATATGAACAGACACTTCTCAAAAGAAGACATTTATGCAGCAAAAAGACACATGAAAAAATGCTCATCATCACTGGCCATCAGAGAAATGCAAATCAAAACCACAATGAGATACCATCTCACACCAGTTAGAATGGCCATCATTAAAAAGTCAGGAAACAACAGGTGCTGGAGAGGATGTGGAGAAATGAGAACACTTTTACACTGTTGGTGGGACTGTAAACTAGTTCAACCATTGTGGCAGACCGTGTGGCGATTCCTCAGGGATCTAGAACTAGAAATACCATTTGACCCAGCCATCCCATTACTGGGTATATACCCAAAGGATTATAAATCATGCTGCTATAAAGACACATGCACACGTATGTTTATTGCAACACTACTCACAATAGCAAAGACTTGGAACCAACCCAAATGTCCAACAATGATAGACTGGATTAAGAAAATGTGGCATATATATACCATGGAGTACTATGCAGCCATAAAAAATGATAAGTTCATGTCCTTTGTAAGGACATGGATGAAGCTGGAAACCATCATTCTCAGCAAACTATCGCAAGGACAAAAAAACAAACACCGCATGTTCTCACTCATAGGTGGGAATTGAACAATGAGAACACATGGACACAGGAAGGGGAACATCACACACTGGGGCCTGTTGTGGGGTGGGGAGAGGGGGGACGGATAGCATTAGGAGAGATACCTAATGTTATGTATACATATGTAACAAACCTGCATGTTGTGCACATGTACCCTAGAACTCAAAGTATAATAAAAATATATATATATAAGAGAACATTCTTAGGTTTTTTATTGCATGAAAATATCACAATTTTCTATAAGTTATGAATACAGACTCAATCATTTTCTAGGAGCCAGAACTGACAACGACTCCTGCTACTGCTGCTTACTGTGTGACCTTGGACACCTTCCCTCTCTAAGCCTTAGTTTCTTCCTCTGGAAACTGAAGCCATAATATAGTACCTATGCTTCATGTTGTGAGAACCAGGTGGGATTTTCTTGCACAGTGCAAAGCACAGTGCTTGGTGCATACTATGTGTGCAAAACTTCTTTGTTCTTTTTACCGTTTGTCTTAATCCATTCTGGCTGCTATAACAAAACACCTTTGACTGGGTAATTTATATACAACAGAAACTTATTGCTCACAGTTCTGGAGGCTGGGAAGTCCAAGATCAAGGTGCCAGAATATTTGGTGTCTATTGAGAGCTAGTTCTTCATAGATGGCACCTTCTATGTGGTAAAAGGGCATAAGCTCTGCCAGGCCTCTTTCATAAGGACACTAATCCTACCCACGAGGGCTCCACCCTCATGACCTACTCACCTCTCAAATTCCCCACCTCTTAATACCAACACATTGGGAATGAGATTTCAGCATATGAATTTTGGGGGGACACAAACACTCAGAACATAGTACTGTTATTCTCAGGAGATGGTGGCTGTGTTCAGCTCTGTTCTGATGAACTCTGACAGTATTCTTACCTTCTCATCAGCAGCTTTAATCTGTGCACACTACTCTTCCCCACACTTGTAGAAACTCAACAAATAGGATCTGTGGCTTCCTAGAGTTCCCAATCTAGTGGGGGTTACAAAGGTAACTTCAAAACAATGTGGATGAGAATTATTGGAGCAGAGATATGACATTGTTAACTTTAGGAGTACTGGAGGCAGGACTGGCTATATAGCTTGTGAGTCCAATGCAGAATGAAAATGCTGGGCCCCTTCTTCAAATTTCAAGATGACAACAGCAGATAATTAAACCGTGCAGCGAGTGGGCCCTTCTGAGCTGGAGGCCCTGTGTGACATCAGTCACACATCTGAGTGGCTCGTCCTGATTGGATGGGCACATTTATTTCATGCAAAACAATTAGAGAAGTTTTACCGTTTGAAGATGTAGGTGCTGAGCTAGACTTTGAAGGATGGAAAGAACTTTGAAAAGATGGGTAGAGCAGCCCAGGCACATGATAAAACATGTGCCATTTTTAAATTCCCATATAATTAAAAAAATTAAGTGAGATTTATTGGATTAAAGTGATTTGACAATCAGGAAGGAAAGGGAGATGGAAAAACTGTACTACTGAACTTCAATTATCTATTAACAAGAAGCAGTCCAAAGGATTTTAAGAATAGAAACAAGATGAGATCAATTTAGGGAGATGTCTGTGGTGGCCGAAAGACAGATGGATTGATTCTTGTGATGGAGTCACAGGCAGCAGGGACCACTGTGGGTGAAAGCAACGCATTCCTTAACTGGGAAGTGGCAGCAATCTTCTTTTTACCTCTATTTCTCTGTAGTCTATTAGTCTATGTATTTTTTTTCCACATGAAACAAGGGTCTGTTTCTACTTGGAAGACATCTTTAATTATACAATGCAGGCCAAAAAAAAAAAAAAAAACTGGAATAATGGAATTTTAACCAGATTTCTTTTTCTCTGTAGACAGCCTTTCAGGGACATCTCCATTCTGGTTATAGAAGGAGACCTTGAAGTCACCCAAATGTGCATTCAAAATGTATCACCTTTCCTTGGCCTTTCAAACAGACTAGTATTCCAGAAAAACCATGTCACTTTGCATTCCGGGCAACGCTTTGAAGACGTCATGAATGAAACACTTGCCCTATTCATCCCCGAAGAGAAGCGCAGGTCTGTGCTCGCTCCGTCTGTCTGTCTCTCATCCTGACAAACTGTCTTCAACAGTGGGAAATTAAAACCTTCTTCCTTCCTTTTCTGTTTTTCTTATAATAACTCAGCCTTGAGTCAGAGGTACATGCTCAGCCTCCCAAAAGTGCTGCTGTCATGGAAAGGAAGATCCTTTTGTTCCCTAATTTATCATCTCTTAAAGAAAGCTACAAAGTTCAGGATGACGAGGATAGAATCAGCCATCTGCTTAAACTGGGGCATGCATGCAGGGAGCTGGATTTTAATACCTGTAAGATGCAGAGATAGAATTTTTTCCATGTTGCAGATTCTGAGAAAATAAGAAAAAGTGGTGAATGTATTTTAATGTTAAAAGAAAGCATAAAAATCCAAATTTTTTAAGGAACAATGCTCCATAAAGTAAAAATTTAGAATTTTTTTTTTTTTTTGCTCCCCAATTAAACTTTTACTGTGTGTGTTAAACTACATAAATGATGTAGCCCTTTCCAGGTCTCAGAGTCCTTACCTGTGACAAGAACAGATGCTTGCTGAGACCCCTCCTGCAGTAGGGCACAAGGTTGGCACTCTCTGGCTGGGTGCATCTGTGTATCAGATGCCTATATAGTGGGTAGGATAAGAGGATCTACATTCCTGCCCAAATATGTGCCCACACAACACCAGTACCTTTGAGCGTGGCACTTACATAGCTAAATGTCTGTATTTCTCAGATGAAGGGAGTTGTCCTTGTTATTTTCTCCCGGATACTGTGCGGATGACACAGCATCCTCGGATAATTAACATTCCTCTAACCCTGTGTAACCGACCGGGGTAGGACGGAGTTAGCAGCTGCCAGGTCAAGTAGAATCAGAGAGTGAGAGAGGCATCCTCAGAGGCATCAAGAAATGCGTGCATTTCCACGGCTCCAAGAACGGGCCTGCGCGGCCCTTTAGGAATTTCCTCCGTAGGTCTAATTAATACATCTAACCAGATCTTAATATACTCTCTTCATTTTTGTTGCTTTTTTTTTTTTCAGATGGAGTCTCACTCTGTCGCCCAGGCTGCAGTGCAGTGGCACAATCTCAGCTCACTGCAACCTCCAACTTCCTGGTTCAAGTGATTCTCCTGCCTCAACCTCCTGAGTAGCTGGGATTACAGGGACACGCCACCATCCCCAGCTAACTTTTGTATTTTTAGTAGAGACGGGGTTTCACTATCTTGGCCAGGATGGTCTCGATCTCCTGACCTCGTGATCCATCCGCCTCGGCCCCCCAAAGTGCTAGGATTACAGGTGTGAACCACCGCGCCCGGCCCATTTTCATTGCTTTTTAAAAATATGACCATTCACTTTTTACATTTCTTATGTCACACACACACACACACACATCAAAAAGTGTCTCATATTTGCACTGAAATGATTTTTCTTTAAGGAAGACACATGGCAAGGGAACCAAGTAGGATGGGCTCTGGGAAATGTCTGCTGTCCAGAGTCTGGATTGTGGAAAAGGATCTGCACCAAGACTCAGATTGTGCCAGGCGGGGAAGTTAGTGAGTCATGTAGCAGGGCCCTCCGAGGGCCTTGGAGCAAAGCCCTCTCTGGTGACCACAGGCCCAGCAGGGGTAGATCGTGAGAGTGAGTGCAAGTATAGAGAGTTGTTAGCATTTGCTGCTTCCTGGTGAAGGGTTATTGGGTGAGGACCAGCGGGTCCCTTAGAGCACCAGTGACTTTTGGGAATTACCTGCAAGAAGGTACCAGGAATAACCCCCAACTTCTGTCACTGAACTACAGGAAAGTAGCAAGAAGTTGCACCAGTAAGGGGCAAGAATGCTATAACGAGGTGTTTGAGCACGTTGACAACCATGGCGCCAGGTATGTCTTTTCTGAAGATTTTCCGGTTACTCAAACATGAGAGTTCAGATTTCTAATACCAGGAATAATAGAACCGCACATAAGCAATGTGCCTCGCAGTCAACACCCTCGCCTGGGTCACTTCCCTCCTTTTCCAAGAATACTGAAAACAAGGCTCTCAAGGAGGCTTAGTGACCTGCCCTGAATCACTGAGATACAGGATACAGAGCTAACAGACCCCATAGCTTAGAAGGTAAGAGTCTCGCTGTTTCCGTTTACCACTCACCTGACTGTGGTTTCCTTAGAGGACACATCTTTCCATTTTCTTTAAACCACTCACTTTGTTTGTAAAAATAACATAGATCACTTGTAACATACTTTAGTTAGAATATCGTGCATGTATAGAAACACGATGGAGGGAAATCCCTCTTGTTTCTTCTCTTTGTCATTTCCTTTGAAGATAATAATACATTTGGGCCTGTAATTATTTTTGTTTTTATTTCTTTTATAGCATGGCTAAGTGGAAAGAGAGAGAGAGAGAGAGAGAGAGAGAGACGAAGGAAGGAAGGAAGGAAGGAAGGAAGGAAGGAAGGAAGGAAGGAAGGAAGGAAAGAAGGAAGGAAGGAAAGAGAGAGAGAGGGAGGGAGGGAGGGAAGAAGGAAAGAAGGAAAAGAGAAAGGAAGAGAAGGAAGAAGGAAAGAAGGAAATGAAGGAATTCGTATAATTTAGGAATTTATAGTAGAAGGGATAAAACAGTTCAATTCAAAGGGTTGCTTGTATTTGGTGATTTAAGCAAAATGCATCAAACACTAGTCATGAGTTTAAATTTCAACTCCATGAGCAATTCAATATGGCATTCATTTCTATTGGAGCCACTGTGTACATTTTAATTGAAGAACCAGCAAAGTTGTTTTGTGTTGTGTTGTTTTCTCATGTCGTTGCATACCTGTACACTCCCATTTTTAAAAAAACTAATACTCCTTTTTTCTCGTTTAATATTTGCATTCCTTTAAAATACACGTGCTATGTAGCATCCTTCTCTCCTTTGCACCTTTGCTGTCTTGCTGTAGAAGGTCATACTCCTTACAGTGTTTGTCTCTCTCTTGAGATTTGATTCCAACTGGGCAGCAGGACTGAGCCAAGCCTGGGGTGTCTAACAACCTCTGTGAGCGGGAGAGGCTGCGGATGCTGGCAGGCTCGGAAAAGCGTGGACTGGTGCGTATTGGAGTATGCCGCCACTAACAGATACTCCTCGGGTTTCTCCTCCTTTTCTGATACAGGGCTTTATAATCCTTTCAATTTCGTGACCTGCTTGGGCTCATTCAGGCTTGGCGTGGAGCCAGCTCAGAAACATTCAGACATACCCATGGTCAAGTCCAAGGGGAAAGCATTAGAAGAAACTGTTCTAAATCAGTTTCTTTTGTGGTCACTATGGCTCTACTTCATCAGAGAGGAAGAACATTTTTAATCATCAATACATTTTAAACACACAAAACATTTCAGGGATATAAAAAGCTCTCTTGGTCCTGGATCTACTAGTTATCAATGCTGTGAAGAAGAACAAATACCCACTCCTTTCCGAATCAGCTTTCCCTTCCGTAATGGTGAGTGACAAGAATACCCCAGCAAGATGATATAACAATTTTATAAAATGCCACGTAACATTTGGGGTACGTACTAAAGTATTGGGATATTATTGAAGTATTGGGATATTAGACATTTGTAAGTATCCACATTAGGATTTTTTTAATTTTAACAATGGCAGCTTTGATATCATTTGAACATTTTTAAAATAATACCATAAGAAAAGCCATCTTCTACAAAAATACAGTTAATGCCAACTGGTTCTTATAAATGCCATTTCTCTTCTTAGATGACCTCTCTTCTCTATTGCTTAAATTACATTGTTTACACTTTTGTTGACATATGTGAAACTGTTAAATCAAGGTTAGCCCTAAGCTGCCTCCTTTCACATTTAAGTTCGGCCTAAAGGTTTTTCTGCACCTCGTGAATGATAACAGGTGGAGGCGTAACCGACTGTAGCCTACACCTGTGCCGGTCACTGAGTTTCGGCCAAATGTAGCCAGACGTTCAAACCGTGTTCACACAAGGCAAACGCCGAGCTGCCACCCATCCAGCTGTTTCTGTACCTCACTTCTGTTTTCTGTTCCTCACGTTCCTTTTTCCATAAATCTTCTTCCCCCGCATGGCTGCGCTGGGGTCTCTGAGCCTACCCTGGCTGAGAAGGCCGCCCCATTCACAAATTGTTCATTACTCAATTAGACGCCTTTAAATGTGATCCAGCTGAAGTTTTTCTTTTATCAAAACCAAGGCTAATTTTTTTCTAATTTAAAATATACAGAATCAAAAATATGTAAAATCAATTTAATGCTAATTAGCTTGATTGTGGTGATTATTTTACAATGTATACCTATATCAAAATATCACGTTGCACACCTTAAATACATTTTTATTTATCAATTATACCTCAATAAAGCTTAAAAAAGAATTCAAAAAGGAAACAATAAGAATAATAAAATATACAGCAGTAGTGCAGAATACTTATGCATATTTTTGGTCAGTCAGGTGTGTTTAAAAGAATCATCTTAGTTTTTGATCCTTGCTGTTACCAGAAAACTCGTAACAGAAATATAGCCCCAGGGGGTGGATATTCAAATGGATCTGTTTGTGTAGCTCCCATTAGTGATGTGAAGTGTATAAAATATGTATTAAAAGGTTTCCCTGTGCTCACTCACCCCTCCACGACCTCTGCTCAAGCAGCGTCCGACAGCTGGCTGCCCCGAGGGCCAAGCAGTTAAGCTACAGAAAGAAAGCGTTTTTTCTGAAGGCCAAAACAAGCTGTGGAGCGCAGGCTCTCGGGGACAGCTACTTCCAGCCGAGGCTTCAATGTCCAGGAGGCGGACGGCGCTGTCCTCCCTGTTTTCATAGCTCTGCAGGCACCAGTGAGAATAACCCAGCAAGAACCGCTTTTCTACCGCCAGCAAATGCTACCGTGGGTCCAGAGAAGCCAGAAGTCCCAGGGACACCCTGAGTGCCCGGACGACCCTCTCTGTTGCAGGAATGATTCTCTCTGTTTTCACCAGCATTGGCCGGGCCTCCTTCCCCATACTGACGGGATCTGAGGGGAGACAATGGGGCAAAGAGTCAGATGAGGCAGACAAAAGGTTGATTCTGCTACTGTGGCCTGTTACTAATTGGTGCAAAGGAGCTATTGAAGCCATCACCCTGATGTGCAAGAAAAAACAAAGCAGAAAAACCAAGCAAATAGGCTTAGATGGGATGCCAAAATGACGTTTAACACACACACATCCGAATAGAATTGATTGGTGCGTTTTATTTTCAGACATTTTAAACGTTCAAACTGACCTTCATTTAACCCTCAGAAATTCGATTTATTTCCCACGTGCAAGATTTGGACATTTGCATTCCACGTGCCGCTAGAAGAACTTGCTTCCTGCTCCTGTGAATATTGAAATAAAGACACATAAAAAGGAAGAGAGGAAAAAGAGAAACAGAGGGAGTGACAAGGGAAGGAGGAAGGAAAAAAAGAGAAGCATTCTTGAAACCAAATAAAATCCTTAATGTCAGGTGGAGTAATTCTACCGTGGGAAGGTCTCCAGGCTGGGGGAGAGTAGGAGGTAGAAGGAAATGAGGAAAGGCAGAGACCACAGGATGTTAGGCTGAGATTTTTCAATCCAAGTAAAAGAGTATTTGACAGTTGATATATATTATTAAATGCTACCACAGTCAGAATCTTTGTAGCGCTCTCTGTAGTTCTTTAGCCACAAATCCACTAAACTTCCATGTATAGTTGACTCTTGAACAATGGTGGGGAGGTGCCCGGGTAGGAGCACCAGCCCCCTGTGTGGTAGAAAGTCCGCATATGACTTTTAACTCCTTAAAACCTTAGTCACTCATAGCCCACTGTTGACTGGAAGCCTTATCAATGATATAAACCGTCGATTAACACATATTTTGTATGTTATATGTGTTATATACGGTATTATTATAATAAAGCAAGTTAGAGAAAAGAAAATGTTATTTTAAAAATCATAAGGAAGAGAAAATGTATTCACTGTTCATTAAGTGGAAGTGGGTCATCATAAAGGTTTTCATCCTTGTCATCTTCACGCTGAGTAGGCTGAGGAGGAGGAAGGGGAGGGGTTGGTCTTGCCGTCTCAGGGGTGGCAGAGGAAGAAGAAAATTTGCATATAAGGGCACCTCTGCGGTTCAAACCTGCGTTATTCAAGGGTCAGGTGTATAGAGAAAAGTCATGGAGAAAAAGGGGAGTGCTGTCTAAAAACTCTTCCTTATGAAAACCTCACTTTTAGAGCAGCCTACGTGACAGCAGAAATGCAAACATCTGGAATGGGTGATTCAATGAATATCTCTTATTTTAATCCAAATGTGCAGCCTCATGTAGTCATTCAAAAGCGTCTATTGGCAGCAACTCTGCAGCACAGAAAGCAAGTTTTCTCTTCGGAAGGTGTGTCGTCTTGCTCTTGGATTTTTGGAGACCCAAGCTTTAGAACTTGTTCATGATCATGACTTAGAAAAGCTCCTCAAGACACTAACAACCTTGTTACTACCCCCAGGTCTGGCACAAAGTTGAGTGCCAGTGAGATCAGTAAGATTCGCTCAGCACTCAGGAGTAAAGCTGGAGAGGCCGTGGGTATGGCCTATCGAAGGGTAGGGACAACAGTGTTTTGTTCATGAACATAGAAGGACTTCATAAAATCAACTGAGGGTCAGAGGCCAAAAGGTTGTGTTATTCCTATTTGTATTGTTATCTAACATATTGAGAACTTTTTATCACTGTATTAAGTATCGATACAGTTGTAAAACAGCCGATCTTTAGAAAATGTTAAATTGCAGAACAATAATCATCCAATAAATTATATATTATTTTAGGTTGAGAGTTGAAATAAAATGTACAATTTGTAACAGCTACCTGCAAATTTGCCAACCATCATACAATCATAAAATGTGATTAACTATTTGAAAAGAAGCATTTCAAAGATTAAAGAAATAAGTAAGTTCTTCTCCAAGAAAATAAAGATAGTTGTATGTATTTGTATTGTATAGAATCATATTGATGTCTTATTTTCTATATAGTATGAGTGATTTATGGAAGTTAATGACCCTTATCCTTTAGCTCCTCAAACAAACACACTCACACACACACACAAACATGCACACAGACACACACACACATAATTTTTCCTGGAGACATGCATGGGGCTGTAAGGATTTTTCTTAATTGATATGGAAAGATTCAAATATGTAGAATCACATTTTCTCTCCCCTCACTTAGAAACCTTTGCATTTTGTGAAGTTAGCAGTTTTATTGATCAAGTTGTTTGTCAGCTTAATGAAACAGTTGGTTTATTGAGTATTTTGGGTAATGAAACCATCATTAACTGTACCAGGGAAGGAAAACTAGACTACAAACTTTCATTACCGCATATATTTGATAAAAAAGGTTTTTTAAACTATATTTTTTCATAGTAAAGATGGTACCAAATGCAGTCATAGAAATATTAATAAGGCATAGTATTATGGTGTTGGAAAGAAACACAAAATTTATAAAAGTTATTCTCTTTATTTCAGGAAAAACTCTATTCTAACCATGATAGTTTTTACCAGTCTTTAATGAAAGAAGCTTAGCATTTTCCTTGAAAATTACCCCTAAAGTCTAACAATAGCTCTATTCAAGAGTTCCTATTATATGTAATTTTTTTAATGTCCAATTTTTACCAGTTTCTCCCAGAAGAGAAATAATTGATTTCCATTCTCTGAATGACTTAAAAGTCTTTCAATTAAGTGTTTATTCTTGTAAGTGTGAGGGTAGTCTGAAATCATGACCTGGTCTCCAAGCAGAGACTCCATTCAGTTGGGTCATGCTTGTTAGTCTCTTGCAATGGGGTAGGAGAAAGAATCCCATAAAAATTACTAATCATCATTAAATCAGTCACATGTAACATGAAATAATTTGACACATGAAAAATTTAATGAATTGTGTGTCAGTCTAGTATTTTTGGTTCTATAATTATATCAATTATGCATCAATTATAATTACATCAATGTATACAGAACTATAACCAATGTATATTTTTGTTGTTGGCCCCATTGATAGGAAAGCATTTAAGGCTTTAAAGAGTGGCTTCAAAAGCAGTAAGATGTTGTTTTGTGCAGAATTCTAAGGGACACCCGAATCTTGTCTTGGCACAGCCACCCTTCTCTAATGGAATGCCTAAGGGATACAGATGAAAGGTAAATCCAAATATCAGTTCATTATTAATTGGGCTAGACCCCAAATTCTAGCTATTTGTAAATCAAACTGGAAGAGGTTGCTTAGACTAGACCTAATAATCTAAACCTTCTCCCAAGAACGAATCTTACCACAAGATGACCATAAAATGAAAGCAGCCAGCATTCACATCTAAAGAAAAGAAGAAAGCAAAGACCGATACCTGCTGGCTTTCTTTCCAAGCCTGCCCCGTGAAGTAGGAAGCCAATGAGACTTACTTATTTAGTAAGTAAATGTAGCCAGTCTTCTGCTGCAGTCTTCTTCTTCTGAGCCAATTAGATTAGTGTTCCATTCACTCTGAGAAAAACAAGGAAAGTAGTAGGTACAGGAGCAGGAACCTCACTTCATCCCTTGCAGGATTGTTGAGTGCTGGAAAATGCGGGCCTATTCTCTCACCCTGCACCTAGAATACTCTGTGGAAGCAGAGGAAGGCATCAGCTCCCATCCAGGATAGTTCACCTAAGACCACCTCACATGCCTTGTACACAGCAACCAAAGGTAGAATCAGGAAACCTTCAGACAGAGTCCCAACCATCTGGGGATGATCTCCAACAAAGAAATTCCAGGGCAATGATCTAGAGTTGTAATTCTTTGCTCTGTAGATAAAAATTCTACTAAAAGAAAACAATTTTGTCATTATTTCCTGCTGCTGTCTATTAGACTGTGCATTCCTTGGAAGGAAGATCTGTTCTTACTGTTATCTGTGTGCCTGGCAATAAATGTTTGATGAATGAATGGAGCAGTCAGAGGAGATACCCAATTGATTTTCACAGTAAGGGTCATGGAGAGGAGAGGCATTTGAAGAAAGCTGCACAACCAAACACATTAAATATAACAATTTTTCATTCTGATTTGTAAGCTGAAGATAATGATACAAAATATTTGCATATTTTATTAATTACACACACACGGCTGTTATTCAGCTTCATGTTATGAGGTAATAGGAAGACACAAAAGAGGAGAGAATCCATCAAGTAGAGTTACAAGGGGTTCTGCATATTACTAAGCATGCTTTTTAAGTTTCTGAGCTACAGAAGGTATGTAAGTTATTAGAGGAATAATTTTAAGGGGAGATATCAAGGCTTCCATCTTTAACATGAAGGCTGTAGATATGCGTCCTGATCGGGCATGTGCCAGGCATTGCACCAGACACCAAAGATTGAGAGAGAAATAGAGCACGACTCCTGGCCTCACAGAGGTCCCATTCTAGCTAGGTTTCAAATACATCCGTGGGAACGTGGGAAAGGAAGTACTGTTTTTTTATGTGCATCTAGACGACTAGTAGGAGAAAACATTTTTGTAAGATCTGAAGTATAATGAAAATATTTCCCCATGTTAACTTTGGGTGGAGGGATGTATGTTAGGCCAAAGTTAGGTGGTATGGTCCGAATGCTGGTGGCCCCCAAAGTCCATATGTTGTAACCTAATACTTGATACGATGGTATTAAGAGGTGTGCCATTTGGAAGAGATTAAGTCATGAAGGCCCCAACCTCACAAATGAGATTAGTTCCCTCCTTGGTGGGGGCATCCTTACCTCTTCCACCCTGGAAGGACACTGCAAGATGATGCCATTTCTGAGGAACAGGCCCACATCAGACACTGTATCTGCTGGTGTTTTGATCTTGGATTTCCCAGCCACCAGAGCTATAGACAATAAATCTATGTTCTTCATTAATTACCCAGTCTCAGATATCTTGCTATGCAGCCCAAAGGGACTAAGAATTATGGCAAGAGAGTAGATTTGAGGAGGGGAGTTAAAAGGGAAGAAGATGGAGACCATGGCATAACACAAGGATGAAAGTGTATGGTGTTCCTTGGAGACTTGGCTCTCTGGTGGTTAAAGCAGAACGTGTAGGTGTGGAAAGGACTGAGAATCCATGGAGAAGAGAGTGGTGGGAAGAGGCTTTAAGACAGACTGGGGCAGAGTGTGAGTACTCCTGGCTCTGTGCTGAAGAGCTGACCTGTCAGTCCCTCAAGGTTGACCCTACTTCCAGATTGGTGTTCTCTGCTACTCTCCTCAGGGACCCTGATTCCAAGCTCTTTGCTTGTTCTCTGGGATCATACTTAATGAATTATCTCCTTTATCATTAGTCTCTCCTTTTTTCTCGTGTTTTCCCTTTAGTCTAAAAAAAGCTTGAAATGTCTTTCATAATTAAAAGAACTAAACACATGGGTGCCCCTCACCAGCCACCATGCTCTTTCTTTTCTACCCTTCCCTTCATGAAGACTGATCCATGTTCCTAGAATTACTTCATCTCCCTTCCTCCTGCCTAATCCCACTGCAATCCCGATTCTGTCCCACCATTATATTCTCCCTGCTCTGACAAACATTACTGACCCTGTTATTGCCAATTCTCTGGGACCCTTTTGCATCCTTATCTCAGTGGATCTCCTGTTGCATTTGCGTGTCATGCATGTTCTCCTTCTGGGTCCTTTCCACTTCCCTGGCTTCACATGCGTTCACTTCCCTCGTTTACCACTCATTCTCTGTCTCAGAACGCAGGCCCTCCTCTATCTGCCATTTAATGTTGATGTCCTTCAAAATTCAGCTCTTGTTCTACTTTTCTTCTCTTTCTATATTCTTTTCATGAGTAATTTCATACTCACTCATGGTTTGATCTGCCAAATATATATATGATGATGTCTTTGACATCTGTCTCTCTAGCTTGCTCTTCTCTGAATTTTAGATTTCTATATCCAACTTCCATCTATCCATAACCACTTGCCTATTCCACAATATCTCAAACTCTCAAAATTCAAGGGATGGTGTAATGATCTCCTCCAAATCTGCCCTTTTCTTGTATTATCTAATACCAGCTCATGGTATTATTATTCACCATGTCATAAAAAACAACTCATTCTAAACTACTTTCTCTCTTTTATTAGATTCACTCTTTCAGATAACTAATCACAACATTTGGTGATTTTATGTCTAACATTTTTTTTTGCTTTTCTTTTTTTTTTTTTTGAGATGGAGTTTCACCTTTGCTGCCCAGGCTGGAGTGCAATGGTGCAATCTAGGCTCACTGCAACCTCCACCTCCCAGGTTCAAATGATTCTCCTGCTTCAGCCTCCTGAGTAGCTGGAATTACAGGCATGTGCCACCATGCCCGGGCAATTTAGTACTTTTTTAGTAGAAACAGGTTTCTCCATGTTGGTCAGGCTGGTCTCAAACTCTCGACCTCAGGTGATCTGCCCGCCTCAGCCTCCCAAAGTGCTGGGATTACAGGCATGAGCCACTGCACCCAGCCTAAAATGTTTTTTAATTGTATCCTTTTCTCTGTACAAATACCAGCTCAACATCTGTTGCCTGCATAACTACAATGTCCTCCCAATCAATACATTTTACCCCACTCTTATTTCACATTTATAACACTCTTCATCCAACCTCTACAGTGAATCAAATTAGATGTGATTATGAACTTCCCTGATTAAAACCTATTATTGATTCCTCATTACTCAAGATATACAAACTCCATACCATGGTGTATGCTTGCTTGTTTAAGATCATTGAAAGGTTTCTCACTGAACTTGAAACGAAATCCATATAATTTACCACGATCTCCAGGGCCTTGCGAGGATGGTCCTTCATTAGCTCATCAATCTCATTTCTAGCTGCTTCCCCCACCCCCACTTGCTTTTATAGGCACAATGGTCTTCCTTTGGTTCTTCAAGAAGTCACGCTCTTTCTTAGCATAGGACCCTTGCAATAGAACCTTCTCCAATTTTTGCATGTGCTAGTTTCTTCTCATTTTCAAATGAGACCCGCCCAGAGAGCCCATCCCTGGCCATCACATTTAAAGTAGATCTATCCTCTCACTTTGTATACCAATAACTTACATTTTCCTTCATAGTATTTATCAGAACTTGCACTACTTTTATGTATTTGGCTCTTAAGCTATAGATTGCTAACTCCGGAGAAGCTGGGTGAGCTTCTTTTCTGGTTTATTCTGGATCCTCAGCAGAGTACTTGATCAGCAGAGGTTAAAGGGCTTCATGAACCCTTCACTCCTACTTCCTTCTCCATCCCTCTGAGCTTCAGCTTCCTACATCATTGTTTATGTTTTCATAATACTGAACTGTTTGCCGTTATTGAGAAATTTTAGGTACCTTTTCTCCTGCTTTTATAACTGCCTGGATAATAATCTACGCTTCTTTTTCTTCTGAGCCTAGATGACTTTTTGAGCCTCAACTTGGCATCTTTCCTCCAGGAGGCCTTTCCGAAAACAGAGGCGATGCTCAGTTCTGTCCCTTTGAGCTTCATTGTCCTGGTCCTTATCTGTAAGCAGCTTTCCATGTTCTATGAAGATGACTGCTTTTGGATATCACCCCACCCTCCCAATCACACAGCCTTATGCAAATTCCTTACAGGAAGGCCCATATCTCATTTCTCCTTGTACCCTCATCTCCACCTATAGTGCCTAACAAATAAACACTTCTCTAAGGACCCTATTTTTGAACTTTATTCTTCAGGTAACAGAGATTTCAAGAGTATTAAGCATAAATGTGGTGCAATTCAGTGTGTTATTTTAAATAACCCTTCGCGGCTCTATGGAGGCTGGACTGTAATAGGCAGAGCCTGATGCACAAAGATGAGACCCTGAGATTGGACAAGCAAGAGACACTGCGCCAGGGCAGCGTGCAGCCAAGGTGGCTTTAGAGACATAGACTCTAAGACAAGAGAGCCCATTTGAAACGGTAACGACAGGGAAGGTGAACAAAAGGAGTGGGGAATCTGAGATGACCAAGTTTTCTGATTTGAGTGAGTGAGTGAACAGTATAATCATCTATAAAAAGCAAAATGGTATTTGACAAGGCTGCCAATGTGGTGCAATTAGTATTCCAATAATCTGTGAATTCTATCAGCCTCTCCCATCAATCACAGAATATTTCAGTTTGTTCGCTCTCATTTCTGAATTAACTAATGTTCCTTTTGCTTATTTGTACACTCGAATATTTACCAATAGTGTAAAGTGAGAATGGGAGTACTTTTCTTTTTTATTAACCCATAAGTCCATTTGTCTTTCATGTTCAATCTTTGTAATTTAGAATGCAGCCAATACAGAGGAGATACATTTCCGTTTTACTTTCCTGAAAGATAATACTCTCTCATGGTAAAGTAACAAATTTTGCACATTTACTTTAATTGTGAGCATCAACTACTAAATTTCATTAATCCTTCTCTTGACACCTGTATAATTTTACATAATTCCCAATTTCTGTCAATTCTTAATTTAATGAACTTCATTCCAGTGACTAAATAATGAGCTTTGAGAAAAAATATATATAATCCAAAGAATTATCTTAATGTAATATGGTTTTTTCCTGCATGAATTTTGTATATATACTAAGAGAAAAAAATCTAATAAAATGTTTTTAAAGTGGAAAAAATTTAAATATCATCAAAATAATTAAAATGCTAGTCCATATTAGACCTATCCTATTTACCAAAGAAAGGCTTGCTCAAATATTTCCTTCCTAGCAAGTGTCTTAACTTTAAGACACTTTTCATTTTCCCCAATTATAAAATAAGAATAGTAATTGAATTAGTCAAGGGTTTGTGGAATGCAATTCAAATTAGTTTAGGTACAAAAAGGCTTATTACCACAGCTTCATGAAAAGTGCTGAAGATAGCAAGCATGCGTTCACTCAGGCAGTGTCCGTGAGCTCAGACGAGGGTGCTCTCCATCACTCATGCCCGCTCTCCATTGCTCACGCCCGCTCTCCATCACTCTTGCCTCTTTTCCCGGGATGAGCTTCATTTCCAGGCAGAGGCCGTAATATGTGAGGTCCTATTTAAATCTGAACCTGTCAGAAAAAAAGATTGCAACTTCCCTGCTCTTTCCAACAAGCTTTCCAAAGAGAAACAATTAGTGATATTTGGATCATGTGACCATCCCTGAACCAACTAATGGTTTCCAGGGAGAAGGCGGACCCTGACTGTCCAGCTCGTGGGTCCAGCCTTTGGTCCTGGGAAGCAAGATCAATTCCACCAGACCTGGAGGTGCCAGAGAGCTGCACAGAATCAGGAAAGGGTGGCCCCCTTACGAAGGGGAAAACATACAGCAAAAACTAGATTTCCAGTAATACACATTCGAAGGTGGTTGACAGGGTAAATTAGAGAGTGGATAAAAGCACATGAAAAACCTCCATAAATGATGGCTTTATTAATTACTAGAGTAAAATATTAATACAATCATGACCAATGTTTTACCTTCTGTGTGCAGAGGAGAAGTCTGTCTCTGCTCAACCAGTTCTTGGGCCTTTAATGTGCAAGTTAAATGTAAAGGTAAGAGATGCAGAGTTGGAGAATCTAGGAAAGTAAAAGGGATCATACATTGATCTAACATTTACTGAGTCTCTATCCTGTTCTAGACATAGTTCTAGGTGCTGGAATACCACAGAGGACCTAAACAGATGAGGTCTTGTGTACTTGTGTAAACAAAATAATTTCAGATACGACTAAAGACTAGAAGTCTATAATACAGAAAAATAATATTAAGATAATACAGAAGTCTTACTAATAATATTAAAATAATTCAGAATAATAATATTAAAACTTGACTAGGATTGAATTACTTTAAATCGCGTGGTCTGTGGATGCCTTGGCAGGAAGGTGATACGGAAATGATCCAAGTCAACTAGTACCTACTAGTTGGATTGCAGTGACCAAGACTGTCAATAGTAAAGACAAAGATGGAGAGAAAACAGGGTCCTGTATGCTCTGATGAAGGATTTCAATTTCATTTCTTTGAATCAAAAGGCACTAGAAGCCGTTGAAAGATTTTGAGCAGAGAAATAACATAATGTGATCTGCTTCAGGCTATTTAAAAGCATTATGTTAGCTTGTAAAAACAAAATAGAAGATAAAACAGATTAATAGGAGCCACAGTGGAAACAAGGCACTGATTAGGAAGCTTTTGCATTCCATGTGGTGATGATGATGACATGGTGTATGGAGGTTGCCATAGAGATGAAAAGTAGACCAATATCAGATACATCTTGGTGATAGAATTAGCAAGACTCAACGTTGGGTTAGATGTGGAATCTGAGGGTAAAAGAGATCAAGGATGGTTTCTAGATTTTAGTGTTTAATAACTGGGTGGATAGAAAGATAGGAGGAGTAATCAATTTAGGGATTTAAAAAAATCGACAAGAGTTTCCTTTTGCGCAAGTTAACTGAGCTGTCTATTAGACATCTAAACAACAGTGTCAAATAGGCAGGCAGCCACATGAGTTTGAATGGGTTAGGCTGAGGGTATAAATATTAACATCATTAGCATATACATAGTATTAAGAGCTCCATATTGGATGAGCTATCCTAGGGAGAGGGTTTGGATACTGAAGACTACAGGACCTAGAACTAAACTCTGAGACCCAAATATTTAGGTGCTCAGCACAAAAAGAGGAGACAATAATTTGACTTAGAAGAATACAGTGATCAGTGAAGTACAGAAAAGAAAAGCATAGAATTGCAATGTGGTGGAAAAGAATCTTTGGAATAGAACTGATGTCAAATGCATCTGAGAGGCAAAGTACGACCAGGAGAGAGAAATGATCCTTGGATTGACCAACACCACAGGGGCCTTTGGCATCTTTGGTACCATTGGTGACCTGGACAAGAACAGTTTCAGTGGAGTGGTGGTAATGGAAGCTCAGACACTGTGGGTTGTAAAGAAACTGCGAAGTAAAGAATTGGAGAAATGGGCCAGTAGCTATAGGAAGACATGGGTCAGTGTGCTCAAGGGAGAGTTTTCTTAAGCCAGGAATGTATAGAATAAGCTGACGATAATAATTCAGAAGAGGATGGGAAACCGAGATGCAGAAAATGGAGCATTATTTGCTGGGTAAAAGTCCCTAGAAGTGGAGAAGGGCAAAATACAGAGCACCAGTGAGGAACTGCCTTTGATCAGAGCCAGGGATCTTCATCCACCATCACAGAAAAGAAGACAAAGTGTGTGGGTAGAAATAGAAGTATTTAGACAGATTTGATGGTGAACAAAGAGAAAGTTTCATTCTGAGAACTTCTATTCTCTCAATTACATATGTGACAAGATAATTCGCTGAAATTTTAAACCATTGGAAATATCTGAATAAAAAGGGCAGAAAATTGTTTCAAAAAGTGAGCAAGTTAAACAGTATAGGCAAAGATGCCTGGATTGTAGGGTTGTGTAAACTGCCACTGGATACTTATGGATGGTTTCAGACAGAATGCAGCCAGCCAGGGCGTCCATTGTTCTCCAGCCACGATTAATACACAGACAGTTGGGTTTGACCAAGTTAGGTATTTTGCTGGTGAAAATGACATTGAGAAAGTGGCAAGGGAGGTTTGGGTGTTTGAAAGCAATTAACTTTCAGGAAGTCTTGCTTATTATGAACGGGAGCCTTTCTTGGTATTTTTTTGAGGTAGCTCCACGCAGATTTACAACAACTTGACAAGGACATCGTGGTGTGGGGTTGGCGTTTCTTTGAACTTGACCCCGCACTGAGAACTCTGCCTGAACTGCACAGGGCACGTGGACTCTTCGCGGTTATCATATCATCATCGTATTTCCATAAAGGCCGGGTTATCTTTTAAAGAGATTTAATAATAAAATTTAAAAATAAAATTCCCAGTTTATTGTTCCAATAAATAAGGCTGTGTTCGCAGCCACCATGCCCGTTCATTCCCACGTCGCCTGTGGCTGCTTTTGCATCACAGCTGCAGAACTGAGTAGTCACCATGGCGACCACGCAGTCCACCAAGTCCAAAACATCTACTCTCTGGCTCTTTAGAGAGAAAGTGTGTCTACCTCTGATTTAGGACATAAACCACGTGGCCCCTTTCTAAAACCCTTCTACCTTTCCATTCCCATTTTTCCCACTCTTCTTCAAGCTCACTCGCGGTTCCACAGCCACATGGACATCCTTTCTGCTTCTTAAATGGAGCAAGTGCTTATCAACCACAGTGCTTTTGCCCCAACTGCTCTGGGACCCGGAACACTCCTGCCCAGATCCTCATAAGGCCAGCTTGTCTCACCATTCAAGCTTCCGCCTCCACATCTCCTCTCCAAGGACGGATCTCGGGCACTGCATGCCACAGTTTCCCTCCGAGCACTAATTACGGTTGCATACTTACTTACTTGCTTGCTTGCTAGTGTGCTTATGGGCTGCTTCCCTCCCTGAGAATGTAAGCTCTGTTGGGATGGGGCCCATGTCCACTTCTTGCTCACTGCTTATATCTCCAGAGCCTCAGGCCTGGCACCAAGGAGGTGGTCAGTGAATACTTGTTGAATGAATAAAAGCAAGAGAAGAGTTATAAAGAGCTAAGCACTTTGCAACGTTGCGTGTTTTCCTTCATGATACTCCTTTGAGTTCCATCTTTTAAAGAGTTTGCTGTCTAGTTGAACACATGGAGAAATGGCCTTGAATATAATCCAATAGAACACACTTGCAAAGCAGCATGCAGGATTAATGGTACAGGCAGGCTGCAGCTTATTCAAATGCTCGGCCTGTGCTTTGGAAGTACATCTTGGAGACTTATTTCTGTGGTTATGATTGCTCTTCATGAATCACTGGGGTTTAGCTAGACCATATAGAACACTAATAATAAATGCGCATGTGAAGAGAATTAGATCAATTATCCAAACACTATAATTCAGTCAAAACAGGATTTATTGCTAAAGGATAAAAAGAGTTTTCCCGTAGCTTAAGCCTGAGCTTAAGTGTGACTGCTCATTACGTTCACTGGGTACATGTTTTGCTGTTTACTTTGCCTTTTAGGATGAGACTAATTTGTATTTGCATGACACTTTTCCAGTGGCTTGTGAGAAAGCACGTGTGACTGAGAGTTAAAAGCCTAGGTTGAACTTCCAGAACTGTTATTTCAGTGAAACCCATGTCCAATTTATTTAATAATTATTTCTAGTTTTAATTGTTTCTAAGTTATCATTTTCTTATCCATAAACATGTTCTTACATAATTTGAGGAAAATGAATCAGAATCATTTATTTTCTTAAATTTTTTAAAGTGCATTGCACTTTAGAAAAAATAGTCACCATCATTATTATTAATAAATGGCTAACGTTTAAAATATATGTGATCACTATTGATATTACAAGTATTTACTGTGGTAATATCATCAGCAAACTGTCACTCCTAGATCTTATCAGCCCCATAGAGGAGATATAAAAACTGTCTCTGGTAGTATTTTTGAATCACTTGGGAATGATTTTTTGTTTTTCACTGTTAATGGAGATCTCCATGACGTGGGTCCTAGGTCATGTGGGAAATATGGGGCATGGGGCTAAGAACCAAGTTCGGAGTCAAACAGACCGGTATTCTAGTTTGACTACAGCAGGTAGTCATGGTATTAACCATATACCTTTGGGCAAGTGACTTCTCTATGCCCCTGTTTTCTCCTTTATAAAATGGGAATTCAAAGTAGAACCTATTGCATTAGATTATCTTAAGGATTAAGTGATATAAATAAAATAAAAAGCACTTATAACCGTGCCTGACTCATAGTAAGAGCAAAGCAGGGATTCGCTCTTATCAATAATTTTTTAAATTAGACAATCTCCTTTGATTTACATATAAAAAAGAAAAGGGAGAAAAACTTAATCGACTAAAAGCTTTGCAGGGAACAGCAGGTGTGCAGCCAAGTGCCCATCCCACGACACTCTCGCCTTCATCAGTCTCTACTCCTCACATGTGTTAGCTTCATCCTGTCTGACGAGCTTCCTCAGCCCAGCAGGAAACATGGCCTGACAGAATTGTGGTCGACATCTCTCACCCTGCCCATCAGAACATGCTTCACCTTATTCTCTAGATTCTGTTTGAAAAATTCCAGGAAATAGCTCCTGTTGGCCTGGCTTATGTCCTGTGCCCAACTCTGGGCCAATAATTGTCCTCAGATTGTCCTAACTGTACGCCTACTATGTAGTGCACAGATTCTGGAGCCACACTGAATTACAGCCCTGCCCCTACCAGATGTGTCGTCTTCAGTAAAGTACTTACTTCTAATTCAGGCTCTTCATTTGGAAAATAGAGATGATAGTGGTATCTATCCCAAAGCACATCGTCGTGAGGGTTAAACAAACTCACACGTATTAAGGACTCCAAAGACTATGGCTTATGGGAAGCACTCAGTAGTGTTGGCTCCCTTGATCATCCCTGGAATTACTGCGCCATCAATATCCCTAGTCAATCTACTACTGCCAGAGAGGCAAGGTCCTATTGGAACATGGAAGTTTTTGCCAAACTCCAAGTCATAAGTAAGGTGGGAGTGGGATTTGCCCAGAGGAGGCAGGGTGCATAATTATGATTTTAGATCTTCCCTGAAAGCTAAGAAAGGATACATTCAGCAGGAAGACAACTTTCCATAGCTGTGCAGATGTGGGCACGTCATTGCACGTATTTTTATTTTAATTTCCTCATCTGTAAAATAGATTATTTCGAAGATATTTCCAGTTCTAAAAGTTTATAATTATTTTGTAAACACAAATCCCCATGTAATAAAAACAAAGAAATAAAACAAGCTACAAATTAATTTGCTACTTAATTTTCCACAAATTCTAACTTTTGAAGGTCTAAGACATAAGCCAGAGTTTTTATTTTCTTCCTAATTCATATTATCAATTTTGCCAGGTCTCACAAAATTCTTGTGCTATAAATTAGATGATATTGTACCCTACTTCATGAATAAGGGAAAGAATGTTAAACAATGTATTTTCAAGGTGCTTATAACAACTGTTTTAGGAAAATCTGGGATTAAAGTAAAATCCCACAGGTATTGTATATTTCCTGTCATTTCACTGAGTGTGCCTCCATGCTCTCCCTAGCACTGTAGAGCAGCGAATTTGGTAACATTCTCCTTTGAAGAAGTGCAGTCCTCAATGAAGTAACCATATGCCTCCCCAAAAGAGTTTCAAAGTATCAAGAACATTTCCTGGATTATAAACTCCTAGGAGAATTTATTTTATATAAACCACAAAGTAGATTCAAATTAGCTAATAAAGAGCCAAACATTATTTTCACACTAGGAATTAGACAGGTGTCAAAGGGGGATTATAAAACATAAACATAGAGCAGCCTCTTGCTTCACATTCAATAACTGCTGCTGCTGGCAATTCCTCAGTAAATAATGGCTTAAGAGGCTGGAGACACTTCTTGAAATAACTGTTCTAGATTTTTTTACATTTAAATTCTCCTTTAAATCTCAGCTAGCATCAAGAAAAAAGACATTTAAAAACAGCTAACAAGAGATTATTTTCACATGCCAGAAATCACATATATAAAAGTAACATCAAATATTGTATTTGTGCTGCATTAAAAACAGTAAATTTTAAAAGGCAGGAAAAAACTAACTTTTGATTATTTCTTTTCAACCACTAAAAAAAAAGGCTAAGATAAAGATACGTACTTTGAGTTATCACATAAATAATTCTGGAGATCTACTGTATAGCATGGTCACTAGAGTTAGTAATAATGTATTGTACACTTACATTGCTAAGAAAGTAGCTCTCAAGTGTTCTCACTACACCAAAAAAGGGCAACTATGTGAGGTGATGAGTATGTTAGTTGGCTTGATTGTGTAACTATTTCACAATCTGTACATATATCAAAATATCATGTTGTATACATTAAATACATACAATGTTTGGCAATTATGCCTCAATAAAGCTGAACAAACATATGTACATATATATGGTAAGAGCTCTTTTAAAAAGACCAAAAATAACAGCTTTACATGTATGAATATCTTTTTAATTAGCATCATTTTTAATTTGTGATGAGGAAGATGATGAATAGCATCAATACGTGGATTATTTTCATAAGCTTTAATGTCCTTTAATGAAAATGAGAATAACATTGGTTTTTAAGGTATAGTGAAGTTTATTATTACTATTTCCTGGCTCCTGGTTATTTTCTCCCTCTGAAACTGGGTGGGAAAATAAAGAATAAATCATTTTTGGGTTGTATGTATCACTCATGTATCATACATGGCAATAGTTCAAGGCCCAGATAATTTATGGAACATTACACTTGGCTAAACAACCACCCATCTCCAGTGGAATTCACCGATTAGCTCTCCTTTGGAAAAACCAAATCAAATCGAAACAAAATAAAACCCATATTTTCCAATTCTTCAGCCAGAGTGTATCAAAGGAACATTTTCTTAGAAGGAAAAAAAAAGATCAATAGGTATCTATTCTGCAGTATGTGAATCACAAAACTCTAAATTTTCTACCATGTCTCAGGGTCCTGCAAGGGATGTTTGTCACCATCACAGTTATGAGGCTTTTCAGATAGAGACGCGCTCCAGAGTCCTCCAAGAGACACATTTCAAGAGCACTTCGGGCAGATCAGAAAACCTGCCCAGCTGGAGAAAAGCCATAAGCTCATGGGGGTTTGCTAAAAGAAAAGGGGGCGCTCTGGGTCTCCCCATAGCCTAATTAGCTTCTACTTCACTTTAGCCGAGAGTGGATAAAACCTTCAGAAATGTCCTGTTTCTGTTTCCATTCCACTCTCTCCTCTTCTCTGTTCTTTTCCTCCCCATTTTCGCAGTCTCCTTTCTTCCTACATTTATTCCCTCCCCTTTCATTCTTCCAGCGGAAAATAAGAATACATGGTTTAGAGGCGGTGAATACGAATTGGCAAAGAAATACCATTCACATGCCTTTCTTTTTTCTGACTTCTGACTGGATCATCTCTCGACAAGGGCCTCACACACAGTCCACAGGAGTTATATGGGGAATCCACTGCATTGACAGGGAATCCACTGCATTGACAGGGAATCCACTGCATTGACAGGGAATCCACTGCATTGATAGGGAAGTGTTTGCTCCGATCAAGTTTGTATCACACCTTGAGGAATTTGGAAAATAAGAGGCTTATCTCTTATTTGTAACTTTTCTAGAGAAACCCCACAGTTTCCCTAACATGCTAAGATTAGAACTAAAAAAAAAAAACAAAAACAAATTATGTTCTTAGATTTAAGCCAAGGCAAAAGTTTGGATGAACCAATGGTCTCTGTGTGGGAATGTGAAAATCCAGGAAGGCGGTATCACAGAAGAATTCATGAGGAATGCTGGAAGAATAGATTTCACTTTACAATTTTTACTTTCTGTATTTGTATAATGCATGAATGAAATGTATAAATTGAAATATGTACTTGAAGTTCTTGAAAACTACTGGATAAGAACACCTTCTGTACCAAAAACATTCTTTTTAGCCATATTAAATAAGCTTTTCTATAAAGTTCTCTTTTCAAAATTTTGGAACGGTAATTGGCAATTTGGATTAAGCTTTCGCTATTTAGGGGCTTGTCATTATTTAATACTTGGGTTGATCAGGTTTACCCTTCCAAAGCCAAACATAGGTTACTATAGATGATCTACCATTATAGTGAGATTAATAGCCTAACCACAAAACAGATGGTATTTTCATTTGTTTTTCATCTAAATTCATATCATTGCCCTCAGAGCTGGTTATCCACGTGAATGGTACCTACAACCTGCTAGTCTATGGAATTTCTGGAGGACAAAGCTCTACCTGAAAAGCATTTCCTGAACAATGCTTACATGGAAATCCAGAGAAGATCCCCTCAAGATGTGCAGTGGGAACCACATTGGGAAAGATAGATTTTAAAGCATAAGGGCATGTGTGTCGGGGGGAGGGGGGGTGGGGGGGGCAAGATTTAGATCTTCTTAACTTATTGGTGAGATGTTTGATAAAAGATATTGGATCTTCAAAATCCTCTTTTTACAAAGAATAACTACTGATTTCAAAATCATTTCAGTAGTCTTCATTACAATTTTTGATAGACCAAACAAAATCTTAACCCAATAATTGCAACACCAAAGGCCAACATTAGAACAGAATACTACAGATTAAGCATTCCTAATCAGAAAATCTAAAATTCAGAATACTCCAAAATTCATGCCAACATCACACCACAAGCGGGAATTTCACACCTGACCTCATGTGATGGGTAGCAGTCAAAACACAGGTGCACAACACAACATTTATTCACAGTTCCCAAGGGGGTTACTGTACGGGGTGCTTAATCAAGCACAGCATTGTAGCTGAAAAACAGACACCTGCCATTGTTTGTTGTTGCTGTTGGTTAGCAGCTGATACAGGTATCTGGTGATGCTCTTGTGCTGCTTAGCTAGCCTGCACACATTGTTTTTTCACTATATTAACGGTATGTCATATTTGTGACTGTGAAGTACTTACGTGTGAATAAGCATACACAAAATTGCTTATAGGTAGCATATAAATTCAGTCATGAATGATGGTCATGCCGAACAACCACAGATTATCCACATGGGTGGCTCAGGTCGTGGCATTTTTGCTTTCTGATGGCTCAGTGTACACCAACTTTGTTTCATGCACAACATTATTTAAAATATTGTTTAAAATTACTTTCAGTCTGTGTTTTCAAGGTGTATTTAAAACTTAAATCAATATCATGTTTGGACTTGGATCCCATCCCCTAGATATCTTATTATGTATATGCAAAATGTTCCAAAATAAAAAAATCCAAAACACTTCTGATTCCAAACATTTCAAAGGATATTCAATCTATACATATTACTAATACCAAGAAAACAGAAAAATGTTAACCAATTATGGGCAAATTTTAAAATACTGGTTTAACACTGCCACTTACTAGCTGTAAGACCCTGAGCAAATTTCTTAACTGTGCTAAACCATATTTTTCTCATTTGAAAAACTTCGATAATCATTAACTACCCAGCCTAGAATGTATTTCTCAATGAGTAAAGTGCAGCTGCTGTTGTTACTGTCATCATCATTATCATGTTGGCAATGTAGATATTTAACTATGGCAAGTCATCATCTAGATTGTTAGAATGATGTGAATGCAGACACAAATGGTAGCTACAGTTTTAACTTAAATTTCAGGTGTTCTACTTGTTCTGAAAAATGCTAATTGACTTTGATATAAAAAATAGTTTTGGTTTCCATAGAATCGGCAAAGTCTAGAGGAAATAAAGGCATGCAAGTTTGCATATCTCCAATCTTTCCTGCCAAGGTAAAAATCAGAAAACTGTTAGGCACCATATGACAAGCAGTAACTGAGAAGCAGCACTGATGAGATGCCAAAGCTAAACCAATTCAGGATAAGTACAGTGACGTTACCTTTTCACAGTGACTGTGGGCTCTAGAGCCAGACCAACCAGACTGTGGGCTTCAGAACCAAACTAGGTTTGAATCTCAGTTTATCCACCTAGATAACAGGATGTTGAGGAAGAAGCTTCAAAAAGCCAGTTTTCTTCTTGCAAACCACATCCCTTCATTGCCACCCTTGAAGGGTTACCCGGAGGAACAAACGAAATGACATCAGTGAAGGGGCCAGCAGCAGGCTCAACACACTCTGGAGCTGTTTCATGTTGGTTAGTGTTTAACTTCTTACCGCAGAAATGTTTGTGAACGACTTGCAAGTTCATAATAATACATTTCCAAAAAGTGAGGTGAAAATCTAGAGAGTAAACGTAAGCAACTGGGCCTCAGGGACATGCCCATTTAGCACAAGACTCTTCGATAATTAGGGAGGAAATTAAAATTCCATATTTAGCTAACAGACAGTAAAGGAAGATAAAGGTATTCAGCAGCCCTCAGAATGTGTTGTATCTTCCTCATTTCCTACCAAATTAATTACTAAGGACAACAGAACCATTTTGTTAACTCGCACTAATGATGAAGGGCCCCACTGCAAATTACTGAATATCCCAGATTAGTCACTACATAAATAAGTACCATAAAACAGGAACAACTGTGCTGAGATATAGGAGGCAACGTGTTTGTTCTGTAATTGCAGCTGCATTTTTGTTATTTGGGGCAATTCTTTGTTCCATATGTGTGGATGCTTTTCCACATTGGAGGTAATGTCGGATGCCTCAACATTTCCATATCTGACGGAGTCACTACCTAAATACGGAACAAGTCAACTAAGGAATTTGAATAGCAGCTGATTTATAGTAGCATTTGCCAATTCATATTTTAACTATTATCTTCTCATTTTTCTTCTAAGTTTTGATGATTTCTCAAGCACCATCGTGCCACAGTTACCACTAAGGTCAAGTGAGTTCACCAAGCAATCTAGCAGCCGTGACATTGTTAATCAGTTTTCATAGACTGTATGTTCAATCAGTAATAATCCCAATAGCTGAGGCAACCATGGTGAAAACCTGCCGTGTCTGTTAAAATGGCTGTAATAAGTAGTTCTGCTGTCTTCCGTCTGTTCCATTTTAGGTGGAAAGACATTCATTGTCCAGCAGACCAAGGGTGTTCAAATGAGATAGTCAGAAATGAAAGCCAAGTGTACACAGAAAAGCAAACCATTATTCTAGAACTCAGAGCACCCTCACACACCTAACGAGGTTATAAGAGAAACAACTTACCCATGTCCGATCCACTAATGTTATCTTATTTGATAACAAATAACTTATTCTTGAAGAGAGAGCCCCAAATTCAATTTGTATCTCACAGTCCAAGTAAATAAGAAAAGGCTGACAAATCGCTCTCCACAGATCCCCACAATTTCGTGTTCCCTTTGGTCATATCAAGGAAAAGTCAGGGCAGAAAATGAGGTTTTGTGCTCCTGATAGGCTGTGTAAACAGAAAGTTTGTTTCTGAACTACTCCAGGAGATCAGCTATGTCAATGAGACAGGTATGACAGAAAAAAAAAAAATCACATTTGCAGAAAATTAAAGGGATTTAAAAGGAAAAAAGAGATTTCATAACACTATTTTTAATTGAATAGTTATGACCGTGTCATTAGTAGCACGTGAAATAAATATTCCTGTTTCAAGGTCATTTGGGTTGGAAGAAGTAAAAATTGTCCTGAGGGCACATATGCTTCAGGTAGGTAAAAAAAAAATAACCTAATACTGTTCATTTCTGAACATCTTATAGTCATTTCCCAGTTTTGGGATACGATGAGCAGTCACAAGGAGAGAACTCACTACAACTGAAACCACAGACTCCACACCTTCGCTAGAGGTCTGTGGGCCTGCCTGTAGTTCAGTGACAGACAGGACATCACTAGTTGTTGATGCTGGTTGGAGCCCTGGGCTGGAGAATGGTGATGCTCACCTCTTCCCCACTTTCTAAAATTACTTCCTGTTGTGGCATCTTGTCTAGATTGGTGTGCGAACTGAGCGTCGAATATTGTACTTAATTTAATAAAATGATTTTGATTTTAAAATGTATGGAGCTCTTTTCAAATTGCGACACAAAATATCTTTACTTCTGAGTTTTGCCTTCGGTTACAGCCTTGAAGCTTAAACTCACCAATTCTTATTAAGAATAGGGTTAGAATTCATCCATATGCCTCTCTGCTCTTCTAAATTTTACCTTAAAGTCAAGCTTGACCATTAGAATGATGTATGTTTATAGTTTTTGTAGCCTATTGTAAAACACTCAAGCTTTATTCTGGCAATGACTAATACTGAGAGATGTTATCCATTGCGTGTGAGTCCTGGATATGCATTTATTTATTCTTGTGATGGTGTTAAAGACATCACCTAATCCATCACCCGGGATCACTTTAAGAAAACTAATGGGAAACATCTCTTCCAGCTCCAAAACGAAGAAAAGCCCTGATTCTCCTCAACGGTTCAGTTGCATCTATCTTATGGACAGTGTTTCTTGGGCATGGCAGTGTCTCTCTTTGCTTTAGCTCTTTAGAGAAAGCCAGACCTAGAGGTGAGATTTGGATTTGCTTCTAGCAATTGTGTACCCACCACACAATACCAATATAAGTTTTGATGTGCTTATTTTATTCCTGACAGTATTCATTATCTATTGCAGCATAACAAATTACTCAAAACATGACGGCTTCAAAGTAACCACCATTTATTATCTCACAGTTTCTGTGGGTGCAGCTTAGCCCGGGGCCTCTGCCCAAGGTATGTCACAAGATCACAGTCAGATTTCGATCAGGTCCGTGTTCTCATCTGTAGCCTTGACATAGGGAGGATTCATTTCCAAGCTCATTCATGGGGTCATTGTCAGGATTCAGTGTTTCTCAAGCTATTGGACTGGGGTGTCAAGTTTCTGATTTTTGGGCAAGCGTCTCCCTCAGGTCCTTGCCTAATGGGCCTTTCCCTGGGGCAGCTGTCAACATGGCAGACTGAACACGCGAGTGAAAAGCACTGCGGAGTAGGCTGGGTGCAAATCGCTGCCTTTGTGCATCCTCATCTTGGCTTGACATTCCAACATCCCATCCCACCACTAAAAAGGAGTCTTCCTTTTTTTCAGATTCAGCGGGTACATGTGTAGGTTTTTAATGTGGATACAGTGCTTGATACTGAGGTTCAGGCTTCAACTGAGCCTGTCACCCAAATAGTGAACACAGGACCCAAGGGGTAGTTTTTCCACCCTTGTCCCTCTGTCTCTCTGCCGCTTTGTGGAACCTCCAGTGTTTATTGTTCTTGTCTTGTGTCCGTTTGTACCAAGAGTTCATTTAGCTCCCACTTATAAAAGAGAACATGTGGTATTGGGTTCTCTGTTTCTGCATTAATTAACACAGGATAATGGCCTCCAGTTGCATCCATATTGTTGCAAAGGACATAATTTTGTTCTTTTTTATGGCCCTGTAGTATTCCATGGTGTATATGTACTGCATCTATTTATCCAATTTATTTTAATTAATTGTTTTTTTTTGAGACAGTCTCTCTGCGTCACCCAGGCTGGAGTAGAGTGGCGCGATCTCAACTCACTGTAACCTCTGCTTCCTGGGTTCAAGCGATTCTCCTGCCTCAGCCTCCCAAGTAGCTGGGATTACAGACATGTGCCACCACACTCGGCTAATTTTTGTACTTTTAGTAGAGACAAGGTTTTACTATGTTGGCCAGGCTGGTCTCAAACTCCTGACCTCAAGTGATCCACCCGCCTCAGCCTCCCAAAGTGCTGGGATTACAGGCGTGAGCCATGGACATCCAGTCCCCAATTTACTTTTGACAGGCATCTAGGTTGATTTTATCTCTTTGTTATTGTGAATAGTACTGAGATAAACATAGGAGTACACGTGTCTTTTTGGTTGAATGATTTGTTTTGGTGGGGGGCAGCGGGGGGCGGGGTATATACCCAGTAATGGGATTGCTGGGTCAATGGTAATTCGATATTTTGTCTTTGAGAAACCTCCAAACTGCTTTCCACAGAGGCTGAACTAGTTTACATTCCCACCAACAATGTATAAGCCTTCCTTTTTCTTTGCAACCTCACCAACATCTGTTATTTTTTGGCCTATTAGTAATAGCCATTCTGACTGGCATGAGATACCTCATTGTGTTTTGGTTTGCATTTCTTTGATGATTAGTGATGTTGAGCATTTTTTCAAATATATGTTGGCCACTTTTATATCTTCTTTTGAGAAATTTCAGTTCATGTCCTTTGCCCACTTTTTAATGAGGTTGTTTGTTTTTTCTTGTTAATTTGTTAACAAATCTGTAAGTTCCTTATAGATTCTGCGTACTAGTCATTTGTCAGATGCATAGTTTACAAATGTTTTCTCACACTGTAGATTGTATATTTACTCTGTGCATGGATTCTTTTGCTATGCCGAATCTCTTTAGTTTAATTAGGTCTCACTTGTAAATTACTTTTTATGTTGTGTTTGCTTTTGAGGGTTTAGTCATAAATTCTTTGCCTAGATCAGTGTCCAGAAGAATATTTGCTAGGTTTCCTCCCAGGATTTTTATAGTTTGAGGTCTTACATTTAAGTCTTTATTTCATTTTGAGTTAATTTTTGTATGTGCTGAGAGGTGGGAGTACGGTTTCCTTCTTCAGCATATGGCTGGCCAGTTTTCCCAGCACCATTTATTGAATAGGGTGTCCTTTTTCCACGGTTCATTTTTGTCTACTTTGTCAAAGATCCTTTAGTTGTAGGTGTGTTACCTTATTTCTAGGTTCTCTATTCTGTTGCATTGATTTATGTATCTATTTCTGTACCAGTACCATGCTGTTTGGGTTAGTATAGCCTTGTAGTATAGTTTGAAGTCCAGCAATGTGATGCCTCTGGCTTTGTTCTTTTTGCTTAAAATTCCTTTGTTTATTTGGGCTCTTTTTTGGTTCCATATACATTTTAGAATCATTTTTTTTCTAATTATGCAAAGAATGATGTTGGTATTTGATAAGAATTGCATTGAATCTGTAGATTGCTTTAGTCAGTTTGGACATTTTAACAACAATGATTCTTCCAATCCATGAGCACGGAATATTTTTCCCTTTGTTTGTGTCATCTACAATATCTTTCAGCATTTGGTTCTCAGCTTGAACATTTTTGGTGTATGGAAATGCTACTTGTGCCGGTCAGAATGGCGATTATTAAAAAGTCAAGAAACAACAGATGCTGGTGAGGTTGCAGAGAAATAGGAATGCTTTTACACTGTTGGTTGAAATGTAAATTAGTTCAACCATTGTGGAAGACAGTGTGGCGATTCCTCAAAGATCTGGAAGCAGAAATACCATTTGACCCAGCAATCCCATTACTGGGTATATAGCCAAAGGACTATAAATCATTCTATTATAAAGATACATGCACATGCATGTTCATTGCAGCACTATTCACAATAGCAAAGACATGGAATCAACCCAGATGCCCTTCAATGATATACTAAATAAAGAAAATGTGGTACATATACACCATGGAATACTATGCAGTCATAAAAAGGAATGAGATCATGTCCTTTGCAGAGACATGGATGGAATTAGGAGCCATTATCCTCAGCAAACTATCGCAGGAACAGAAAAACAAATGCCACATGTTCTCTCTTATAAGTGGGAGCTGCACAATGAGAACACATGGACACATCGGGGGAACATGTGTCCACACTCTGGGGCCTGTTGATGCATGCGGGGAGGGAGAGCATCAGGAAGAATAGCTAATGGATACTTGGCTTAATACCTAGGTGATGGATTGATCTGTCTAGGAAACACTGTGGCACACATTTAGCTTTGTAACAAACCTGAACATCCTGCATATGTGCCCTGGAACTTAAAATAAAGCTGAAGACAAAAAAAAAGACATAAAAAAAAGAAATGCTACTATTTTTGTACATTGATTTTGTGTCTTGAAACTTTACTGAAGTCATTTTTCAGGTCAAGGCGTCTTTGGGTATAATCTTTAGGGTTTTCTAAATATAGACACATATCATCAGCAAAAAGAGATAATTTAACTTTCTTTTTACCTGTTTGGATGCCTTTTATTTCTTTCTCTTGCCTGATTGCTCTGGCTAGCTCTTCCAGTACTGTGTTGAATGGAGTGGTGAGAGGGCGCATCCCTGTCTTGTTCTGGTTCTCCAGGGGAATGCTTCCAGCTTTTGTCCATTCAGTATGATGTTCGCTGTGGGTTCATCATAGATGGTCCTTATTATTTTGAGTTCTGTTTCTTTAATGCTTAGTTTAAGGCTTTTTATCATGAAAGGGTGTTGCATTTTATCAAATTCTTTTTTCTACATCTATTGAGATGATCATATGGCTTTTGTTTTTAATTCTGTTTATGCGGTGAATCCCATTTATTGATTTACTTATTCTATTCTTTAGAAGAAAGTCCATTGGTTCAGCTTATGTACAAGGGGAGGAAATTTCACAATGGCATGAATACCAAGAGGTAAAATCATTGAAGCCACTTTAGAAGCTGTCTGTTTTATTTCCTTATAAATACTTCCTATTTTCCTATGTCCTCAATTATTTTTATCCTTTGCATTATCCCTATGTTCATGATTTTATCTAAAATGCATATATACATCATATGGTAACACATGGTATGTGTTTAATAAATGTCCTTTGTGTTAGATTGAACAGCCTTTGTTATTCACTTATTGGCTGCATTAATACTTTATTAATTCATTCTGTTTTGAGCCCTAGGGACACCACAATTGAAAAAATCATAAAAAGAGTTCTTTCCTCAAAAGTGAGGGTGGGAAGTCAGTATAGAATGTAAAATTCTAATGACATCCCCTCAATCCTTTAAGAATCACTTATTCAGTGTCCACTCTTTGTTAGGAAGTTTTCTAGCTGTAACACATTTTGATCCTGAGAGATAGAGCATGGCTCAGAAGAGTTTAGAGCTCAGGATGCAGGTTCAAAGGAGGCTGTATGTTACACACAGAAATCGGTGATAATTATGAATGAAAGGGCTGATGGTGTGTTATGTTTTATCATGAAATTAGTGTGCATTTCAAAATGTGTACTGCATCAAAAAAGCACTGTCCTAATGACCCTAGTGTCAAAACCTGCGTGTGAAGGTAGACACAGCAGAATGACCTTGCCAGAGTGTCGCATGCTCAGAATGGACTGCCTTCCAGGTCCTCTTGGACTCCGGATCACGGCTGGTAGAGGCTTAAAAGTGTTGAAACTATATTTTGTTAGACAAGTGATGCCACACAAATTTATCAAAATGGTAGAAGATCTCTTATTTGGCAGATTTATTAAAGTACAAAAACACAAAACCATGCATAAATTGTAAGTGTAAAAAATTGTATATCTCTAACCTAGAAAAACTCAAAACTCTGAGGAGGGAAAAGCAATTATACAGATTGTATGACCACATTTCTTCATTTTGAATTTTAGAAAGCTAGAATACAGATAAGTAGAAAGGTCACTTAGCTTATTAGTGGCAGCATGAAGGCTACAAATCATAGCTCATGGACCCTGTCTCAGGGTCACTTCCAGTATACTGCAGCACACTATTCTAAAAGAGAAATTCAATATGTAGAATCAATCTTGAGAGACTCATACATTGTTTGTTGCCCCTTTTAAATACTTAAGAGCAAATATGTTTTTAAGTTATTCTTAGGATAAGTTTTAATGAGTTCAGTATTCAAGTAAGTCTTGGAAAAATCCAAGATGAGCAGGTTTAAATAGGCTTTGTATTGCAAGCTTTCTCTGAGATTCTACTACGCTATTTTCAATGTGAATTTTATTCACTGTCTAAATATTTATTAGTATGAACTACATTTATTTTTTAATATCAAATCATCTTTGCATACCTAAGATAAATCCAACTTTGTCTTGGTGTATTCTCTTGTTTTAACACACATCGCATTTGATTTTCTTCAAGGATTTTTGCATGAGTGAAATTGACCTGCAATTTTTTTTTCTTTGATGTGCCTTCTTTGGCTTTTTTATATCAGGGTTTCTGCTTCTCTTGTAGAACAGGCCAGACACTCTCTCTGCTCTAACCATTAAAAGAGTTTGTAAAAAGCAAAAAAAGAATAGTCTTTATTTTGAACACTTGAGAGAACTCATCTATATAGCCATCTGTTTCTGCTGTTTTATTTGAAGGAAGATTTGAAGAACTAATTTAATTTCTTTAATAGTTATAGAACAATTTGAGCTTTTTATTTCTCTTTTAATCATTTCTACAAGCAATATTTTCCCTACAATTTCTTTATTTCAATAACATAGTTCTTGGTATAGTTTTCATCATCTTTTTTACTTCTGTGTGTAGTGTGGGCCCCTTTTCATTCACAATATTATGTATTCGTGTCTTCCTTCTTCTCTTGATCACAATCATCAGGATTCATCTATTTTCTGAGACTTTTATTTTTGTGTATTCCAGCTCTGGATCCTCAGACCCCTCATCTGACCTCTGAGTCTCTACAACACGTTGCTTTTGTTTGGTGAGTCCCAGCCTCGCTCTGGCTCGGGAACCCTGGCAACCTGCGCAGCCCGCAGCCTCACTTTCTCCCTGAGTTTTGATTTCCCTTATTAGTCTCCAAAGAGCTGCTTCCCACTACTGTAGTATCGTGCCCTGCATATACTCCTAATGTCCTCTTGTACTGAGGAGAAGAATTGGATGGTGTGTGATTAAACATAGCAAAACGTTCAGTCCACCCTAGTTCTGGCCCTTTAAACCAATCTCATCTCAATCAGAAAACATATACTCAGGGTGGGAAAAAAAAGCAAGTTGCTGAGTCCCAGATGCTGCATCCTGTCTCCTCCTGACTCCTCTGCACCTCAGCCCCTAGCCCTGCCTCTGAGCCCGAATTCTGTGAGATGCCATCACCCACCTGACCAGGGTTCGTCCCCTTCCCTGTCCTCCCTTAGCTCACATTCAGGCCTGGTGGCCCCGGCACCATCCGCCTTGAAACTAACCCTTACGCTTGCTGCTTCTGTTTTGCTCTCCAAACCAGTTGTCTCTTCAAGGGGTATGAGCCACTGAGAGAGGGAGAAGACAGGTCCAGGGAGAATGTGGAAAACGGACAGACACTGGAAATGGATGCCTGGGAAGAGTTTCCAAATGAAGACGGAACGTCTGAAGCTTGGGGATTGACTGCGCTTTATCCTGACTGTCAATTATGCTTTGGAAAATTCAACAGCTCTCAGATCTGCACCTAAAATTAGATTGAATAATTTCAAGACAAAAATATATATCACTTAAATGAAACATCTTTTCCATTTGTATTACATATATTTTAAGCTTCTGTATTTTTCTGCATCATGCACATTCTACGTCATCTATGACATGGTTCTCACTTAACATCTTAGAAATATGTCTCGGAAGTGGGTAAACGGCTGTGAGTCTCTGTTTGCCTGACATTCCCTTACGGTTTTCTACAGCCTGCACTTCCTCTCAATATGGCTTAGTACCCGTGTGACAACAAAAGTCAGGCTGTTGGTTTTCTTTCCCTTGACAATATTTTGTTAAGACCTGACAGCCAACCCAAATAGGAAAATTCCATTACTAAAGTGACTGTGAGAGCTCATTCTATAATTTTTCCACTTTTCCTCTTTTATTAATTGGCAAAGAATCTCTTCAGTCAAAGCCTAGGAAAGAAAATTCTCTAATTCTTTTAAACTGTTTCACAAAGGTTCTGTCATTTTTAATTCTTACGTGGGGAGACGCGCTAAAAGGAATAAACAGATACTCTCCCTAAAGGAAATTGATATCAAATGAACCTAAAAAGTCATCTTTGATTTGGTATCAATCATTTGCTTAATTATCCCCATCTTCAGCCTCTTTGAATTTTCCTGAGACAAGATCACAATGGCAAAGAGTACAGAAGGCGTTCTTTGTTCCTTGAATGAGGGGCTCCTCCACTGCCTCTGCCTCTCCCTCTCATTTGTTCTGTCTAACAATCTGAAAGCGAATATGCTTAATAGGCTTTGTCTGCAAAGAGCTGCATTTCTTTTTTGTGAGGGAAGGTATAGCCTTGGAATTGTCTCTTCATGCACTCCACCGTTTGACAGCAGTGAGTCTTTATTTATGAAAGAAGTTTAATTAATGCCCTTGGATCAACCATTAACCTTTGAAATGGTTTCCTGATGCATGGAGGCACTTTCTCTTCTGCCAGGAATTGATTTTGGAAATGGCCCTGCGTCCTCGTAACTTATGATTCAGACAGAGGAAGAGACCATGCAAACCAGAGTATGGACAAGAGCGCTGTGAAGTGTATTGATGAAGGGTTTGCATCAGCACCTGGGAAATACAGATCAATGAAAATGTGTGGAATCAACTTGAAAGAGAAGATGATGCTTGTACAAAGAGATTATGGTCTCCTATCATTGAAACAGAAGCAGAACACTGCAAATATAAGGCTGTTTTCAAATAAACTGAAGCAAGGCTCTCAAATTTCTAGTAAGAAAATAAAGATGAAAAAGAAGCATGGCATAGATGATGGATACACAGAGAAGGGAAGAAAGGACACAACTTTTGGGCTAGTAAATTTTATTATATTTTCCTGGCATGGTTCCCAGAGACCTTGTCAAAGAAAAGAATGCCAAAGAGTTGTCTTCAGGGCCTTCACTCTTATTAATGCAGATATTGTTCAATGTAAAGTTGTTTACTGGGACAGATTTTTTAAATTAAATGTTATTTTGGAAAAGTGATTTTTCCAAAGTAGAAGCAACGTCTTGGGACCAAGTGTGTGTGGGATGTGCAGCAGAGGTGTCACGTTGTGTTGACCTGTTCCAACAGTAACTCCTGGTAATGTTAAATCATCGTGGTCCCAATCTGTTACTATGGCAGTGCCATGAATGGAGACCCCATGATTCTGTCATTTCAAGTATGTCCCTCAGAGCAAGAACATATTGGTTTGTTTGCACAGAAAACAGAATCTGACATGGAGAAAAACAAACAAAACTATATTTTTAGTTCTGTTATTAACACTTCAGATTTTAGATCTTCACTTATAGAATCTATTTGTCTTCAGTACGAGAGATACAGATTGCTTATTAAATTAAGAAAGGCCAAGCAATAAAGATCTGAGTAGAATAACAATTTGGAGCCTATTGGACTATAAAATAGCTCCATTTTTCTCAATCAAATTGTGAATGTTAAGCTGCCTGTCGCCTAATGGGAAATATCACAGCATTTCCCCCAGACAACCCTGGGGTTTTCAAATTGGTGCCAGGTGGTTGTGCCTGAGGCTGTGTTGTCTGCCCCCCATACTTTTAGCCATCATGGCGCAGCTGGGAGACAAGCTCGCCCTGCAGAGGATGCTGAGAATTGGCTGGAAGAGAGAGGCTATTGTTTTGTCCGGACTAGTGCTTTCAGACACATCCCTTCTTCCTAATAGGGCACCACAACACAGCCATCCTAGGATCGGGTCACTCCTCCAACAGAGAAGCTCCACCCAGTAGGACGGCTTCCCTGGTCTCCATTTTCTTGACAAGGTCTGATGAAACGCAGCCCAAGAGCAGTGACTGACAGAGACGGTAGAACAGGGAGGAAAAGACAGGGCTAGTCTTTGTTGCCTTGAGGTCATCCAAAGGAAGACAGGAGGGAGAACGTTGCAGGCTCTGGCATTTCTATCACTTGGTAGAACCAATTTCTGGAGGCATCACTGTACTCTAACTTGTTTCTGCATTTCATCACTAATGTTCAGAAGCCTAGGGGGCCAGCTGATCACACACTCTAATCCCTGTTTTGCTGATAAGAAAATTGAGGACCAGAGAGCACAAGTTATTTTCCCAGTGGCACACAGCTTAAGAAATAGCCCCGTCTCTTTAGTAGAGATGGGGTTTCACCATGCTGACCAGGCTGGTCTCGAATTCCTGACCTCAAGTGACCCGCCCTCCTCAGCCTCCAACGTGCTGGGATTACAGGGGTTGTCCACCGTGACCGGGCAAAAGTGCATCAGATTTCTGACCCCCTGTCCCAGAGTTTCTGATTCAGTAGTAGGTCATGGGTAGAGCCCACGAATTTATTTCTAACAACTTCCCATATGACGCTGAGCCTGCTCAGCAGGGCTCTACAACCGGCAGCCATCCCACTAAAGACACATGAACCACAATTTATTATAAAAATATTGGGAATTAAATATTACATATAGTCTATAAATCATTGAAGAAAACATTAAATTAGTCATTTTATTATTAAGAAGAGGGAAATTGGACTTGATTTTAGTGGAAAAGAGCTTTTATTTGTAGTGTTTGAATTTGGTCAAAATTGAATATATTTATTCTATTATTCTAATTTATGTTTTTCATGAAAATCATCCATTTTATCCACTTTTACATTTGCATTAGTTCACCCAAAGATACTCCAATAATTATTTTATTTTCTCTATGTTTCTTACTACTTCTTTCATTGTCGTTCATACCAATAATAAGAATTTAGGTAATTTTTTTCTTTTGGTTGTAGATTGTATTTGTTTTCATCATGTTTAGAGGAGCAGTGTATGCTATTTCTGTTTCGGAATACATTATGGAAGTTTTTTCTGTGTTCCAGAGTATGGAAACATTATATAAATATCTTATGGTTACTTGAAAAGCCATGCGATTTATAGGGCTTGATGTTATATATTTGAATTGTTCAGTTAATGGAGCATAAAAATTCCCTGTAAGTCCCACAAAACTTTTCACATCCTAAGTGATGATCTGTAATGAGTTAAAATGTGTATTAAAGTCTCCTAACCAAATAAATAAATAAATAATGGATAAATTTGCTTCTTGTTAAAAAACAAAGTCTACTCTCTCACACAAATCTCTTCTATCTTCAAAAGTTTTTAAATGAAAATAATAAAATGTAAAAGTTGTTAACGCCTAGAGCAAAGACAACGAGAAAAGAGAAAAGTGCAGATAGAAAACCCAAATATTTGGAGGACAAAGAGCAGCTGAAGCAGAGCAGGGTCAGTTACACCCCATGACCTGAATTGGCAAATCCAGTGAAGCAGGAGCTGGGTGCCCCTGGAACCCCAAGATGCTCCAGAGCTGGAGGTGCCCTGGAACCCCAAGATGCTCTGGAGCTGGAGGTGCCCTGGAACCCCAAGATGCTCCAGAGCTGGAGGTGCCCTGGAACCCCAAGATGCTCCAGAGCTGGAGGTGCCCTGGAACCCCAAGATGCTCCGGAGCTGGAGGTGCTCTGGAACCCCAAGATGCTCCAGAGCTGGAGGTGCCCTGGAACCCCAAGATGCTCTTGAACTGGAGGTGCCCCTGGAACCCCAAGATGCTCCAGAGCTGGAGGTGCCCTGGAACCCCAAGATGCTCCGGAGCTGGAGGTGCCCCTGGAACCCCAAGATGTTCCGGAGCTGGAGGTGCCCTGGAACCCCAAGATGCTCCAGAGCTGGAGGTGCCCTAGAACCCCAAGATGCTCTGGAGCTGGAGGTGCCCTGGAACCCCAAGATGCTCTGGAGCTGGAGGTGCCCCTGGAACCCCAAGATGCTCCAGAGCTGGAGGTGCCCTGGAACCCCAAGATGCTCCAGAGCTGGAGGTGCTCTGGAACCCCAAGATGCTCCAGAGCTGGAGGTGCCCTGGAACCCCAAGATGCTCTTGAACTGGAGGTGCCCCTGGAACCCCAAGATGCTCCAGAGCTGGAGGTGCCCTGGAACCCCAAGATGCTCCGGAGCTGGAGGTGCCCCTGGAACCCCAAGATGTTCCGGAGCTGGAGGTGCCCTGGAACCCCAAGATGCTCCAGAGCTGGAGGTGCCCTAGAACCCCAAGATGCTCTGGAGCTGGAGGTGCCCTGGAACCCCAAGATGCTCTGGAGCTGGAGGTGCCCCTGGAACCCCAAGATGCTCCAGAGCTGGAGGTGCCCTGGAACCCCAAGATGCTCCAGAGCTGGAGGTGCTCTGGAACCCCAAGATGCTCCAGAGCTGGAGGTGCCCTGGAACCCCAAGATGCTCTTGAACTGGAGGTGCCCCTGGAACCCCAAGATGCTCCAGAGCTGGAGGTGCCCTGGAACCCCAAGATGCTCCGGAGCTGGAGGTGCCCCTGGAACCCCAAGATGTTCCGGAGCTGGAGGTGCCCTGGAACCCCAAGATGCTCCAGAGCTGGAGGTGCCCTAGAACCCCAAGATGCTCTGGAGCTGGAGGTGCCCTGGAACCCCAAGATGCTCTGGAGCTGGAGGTGCCCCTGGAACCCCAAGATGCTCCAGAGCTGGAGGTGCCCTAGAACCCCAAGATGCTCTGGAGCTGGAGGTGCCCCTGGAACCCCAAGATGCTCCAGAGCTGGAGGTGCCCTAGAACCCCAAGATGCTCTGGAGCTGGAGGTGCCCTGGAACCCCAAGATGCTCCAGAGCTGGAGGTGCCCCTGGAACCCCAAGATGCTCCAGAGCTGGAGGTGCCCTAGAACCCCAAGATGCTCTGGAGCTGGAGGTGCTGGATGTGGCAGGAGGCAGGCTTGAAGTGTGGGACTTCCTCCACAGGACTCGCTTGGATGCCTGTGATTAGAGTGCTCAACTCCTGCCCCTCACCAGCAAAACCGATGACCTTCTCCTCAACCACACCCCCCACCACCTCAGGATGCTGGAAGCTGTTTTGTGGATGACCAGATGCTGTAGACTTGGGCACACAGCACATAGTGGAGAGCTGGGGTGAGCAATAGGTAGGAAATGGGGGATTCAGTGAAGTACAGAAACAGAACTGTGAGATCCTCAACTTTCTCTTGTTGAGACCACTGACATTTGGAGGTGCCCAGTGGAAAAGCTCAATTAAACCCAATTGTGCTGTCGCAACTCCACCAAATAACAAGGGTGCTCCTCACAAGTCGAGCTCCTCCGCGGTGTCGCCTGCCTTGTTCTTGAAAGGAAGTTTATAGTGAAAGTGTGAGTCATTGAAAGAAAACCTGGAATGCAGAAAGAGACGCAAAAGCAAAACAGAACACAATTAAGCATATAGTAAGAGACACAGATCTTGCCTGGGTGCAGTGGCTCACGCCTGTAATCCCAGAAATTTGAAGGCTGAGGTGGGTGGACCACTTGAGGTCAGGAGTTCAAGACCAGCCTGACCAACATGGCGAAACCCCATCCTACTAAAAATATAAAAATTAGCTGGGTGTTGGGGTGGGCACCTGTAATCCCAGCTACTCGGGAGGCTGAGGCAGGAGAATCACCTGAACCCACAAGCGGAGGTTGTAGTGAGCCGAGATCACGCCATTGCACTCTAGCCTGGGAGACAGAGTGAGACTCCATCCCCCCAAAAAAAAGAGACCCAGGTCTCCACACTGAGTGAGAACAAACCTCACCACTAGAGAAATTAGAGATAGGCCTTGCAGAGACAGAAGAGAGAAGAAATTTACATATTTAAAAACTACAAGAGTATGTGCCTAACTTTCTAGAATACTATGAACTATATTGTATTATGTTGACGTTGTCAAAACTATGAGATAATTATATTCATATTATACTTTAAAATAAAGATAAAAATAATGTCAGCAATTAAAAAGTCAGACAATAGACTAATGAGCATATTATTTAGCAGTATGGAGGCTTACTCCTGGTGAAGTGAGCTGAAGGAATTGAATGTGTTTGACTTTGGACAGAAAACCAGAGAGTAGGGGGAGGCAGGACAGAGGGAAGGCAGGCATTTCCCATTTTATGTCCTTTGTTTTTTAGTGTTGAAGTATTTACTATATGTATGCATTACTTAAATGAAAATTTAAAAATTACTTAAAAAATAATAAAAATTAGATGACACTTTTGAGAAACACAAATAATATCTGACTAATACTTGGGTATTCGAAATTAATAACAGACTATGTTGACCGGCTGCATCTCTCACGTCCGTCCTTTCCCACGGAATCGATGACTGCGTTGCTTCCAGCCCTTCTTCCCACACTTAGGCAATGCAATTTACAGAATACATTGGTCATTTTTATTATATCGAAAATCCATTTTATAGAATGATTTAAATCCTAAACCTGCAGACATTCATATGGAAAGTATTTAACCAATTCTGTATCATGTTACTTAGCAGACACGGTTGCAAATGAGATCACAGTTCTGAAGTTGGACAAACCTGGTTTTAAACCCTGTTGCTACCAATGACCAGCGATGAGATCTTGGAAGTGTTCTTTAACCCCTCACCTATAAAATGAGGATGATAACAACGGCCAGCTGATAGCGTTGTTGAGTGCCTTCCATGAGATAATGCCTGTGAAATACTTAGCTCAGTGCTTGGGTCTATATGGGAAGTGATAAGTCACAGAATTAACAGCAATGGCCATAGTAATAACTATTACTCAAGAAAGAAGGCTGGTCATCATGTGAAGAAACTGTATAAGTGAAATAGTCTCCAAATCAAATTTTAGTTCTCATGACAGTTTTTGCCTGCCTAAAAAATGTTTGGTCTGTGAGTGATAATTAGGATGGACTGATTTGGTGTTAACATCTGTATTTTTAGCACTGCCATTCCCTAATTAGAGTGGCAACACTAGATGGAAACAAGAGAAAGAACAAAGTGACCAGACATTTTCAAAAATTCATACTCTAATTAAGCAGGAGGCTTGTGTCTCATCTTGTTCTGTATGAACAAACAGCAACAGGAGAAAGCCTCATTTCCGGAGTTGTTCGCAGGCAGTGAAGACTATGGCTGTGAGAACATCTGGGAGCCAGTGAGTTACTTCCAGTCTCCTGTGGCTCCGGATGGCTTATTGAATAATAAGACAGGTATTATGGATAACACTTCTGGCTCTCAGCAAGATGAAGATTTTATTCTTCCCTAAACGCTCCCAGGCGTTATTTCTACTAAGGACTAGAGAATGACTGTTTCAAACGGGTAGATCGAAACTCTGGGACTTTGTCCTTTCAGACTGAGTCAGCAAATCCTCTGCATACTGACTTTTCAGGGACAGTGTAAGTAAGGCTCATCCAGTGAAGAAAGGGGAGCGCTGGTGACGGGACAGAACTGTCCCTCGGCTCTCTGCAGAGCCAGAGGAGTGTTTCATTGTGACGGGATCATTTATTAATAATATAGGTTTGCTTCAACATGAACAAAGAGTTCCTTATAGAAATTGAAAAATAAATGACTTACAAGACACTGGGGATAAAAATATAATGCTCTTTCTACTGACAGTGAAATGAAGCACAGAAAGATGAAGCTCAGCCCTGCAGGCCCCGCAGCGAGCAGCAGAAACAGGCTTTAAAAGCTGCAGTCCCCAGGCTCTGGTCAGCAGCATTCACCCTCCACACGGAGCCCCAGGCTTCTGGGGTGTGGCTTCAGTGCTGAGCAAATCTGCCTTTTCTTGAGAAGGAATTTCTGTAAAGGTGGGAGAATTAGTGTGTCCTCAGAGGATGTTCTCTTTCAGAAGTCATTTCATTCAAAAATAAGAGAAGCTGCTATGAGAGCCCAAAAGAAAATGAAGCATGATTAATCAAGCTTGTAAATTAACCAAAGAGATGTATGGCGATGTTAATACTGTAATAACCATCATTGTCAATTTGTGAAACTTCAGAATTTACATCACAGATTTACAAATGAGACAAATACCTCTTTTGAAGTGGTTATGGTGTTTTAAAGGCAAGTAACTTCCAAATACCCTAGAACATAATTTAAATTTTTAGCTAACATCTCACATATTCAGAAGGCCTAAAATTTTTTTTTAAAAAAGGAATTAAATAGACATGGAAAATGAACATTTTCTCTAGAAGGAATTAATGTTTATATGTTCCAAAGATATTTCCAGATAGTCTCACCATTAGAACAGTGTTCCAACAGCAAGCTTATTTGCGTGTATACACTACAGATTCGCTGTCTAAATTTACTGAAACTAGAGACAGAACTGGATCTCCACATAAATTAGCCACTTTTCTATATAAAGCTGGCGTATCTCTAAGGGTAGTGTTTTATTTGCAACATATTTGATGCCATCTAACAGAATTCTACCTGTAGAATTATCCTGGAATTCCCAAACCCCCAACCCACTATGGCCTACAGTAAAGGCCTTAACCTCTATAATGATTTCCACATTTCATTCTTATAGATTTTAACCCAAATATTATCTAAAATAAGGAACTGCTGACAGGAGGCTTAAAGAAAATATTTTAGGTTCAGATAAGAAGAGGTATGGAATCGATATGATACACCTTGTCTAAAACCATTAGGAACTGTTCCATAGAGTGTGTTCAACTTTAGATTAATTATATTAGGAATATCTTGTAAAGAAAGGATGAAGGAAGATCAGAATAACAGGCTGTCACATAGCATCAGATTTTCCTGTCATTGGGAAAGTGACAACAAAAACCGAGAGATGCACAGATAGCCAACCAGCTGGCAATTGTAGAAATCTCTGCATAAGAATGAAAATTCACAAAAAAAGCTACACGTAGAACATGCCTCAAAATATTTATCTTAATGGTTCTGAGCAGCAAATTATAATCATACACAAAAGATGCCATGGAGCTCCTAAAAATTGGAACTCGAAAACGAGTGTGAAATGTGATGTGTAAAAGGAGTGTAATTCCACCTTCCCATCGTCTCTATGGGCTCCTCGGACTCTCACCGGGACTCTCACACCCAGTCTGACACTCCACCGCCTTCTCTGCCTGTGACCTCACCTCCACGCACACACACACGTCTCTTAAGATTCCCCGATTCTATCTTGTTTACCTGGAGGGAAGAAAGAAATAGAAAACGGAAGGTGAGACAAAGATGTGGCAATATGTAGTAGAGTAGCCATGCCTAATTTAATATTATTTCTATTGAAATGCTAGCTCACATACACAACTGCAAATTTCCGATTTACTTATGCTCTGTGGACAGGAAATCCTTCCGGCCTTCAAAAGCCTATGGTCAGTTAATTTCAGTCGTTGTGGGCTCATCCAATCAAAACTCTCTTAATTTTACTCCCGAAACTCATGACATGTATTATTGTCTTTTATATAATGTTGATGCTTACATGAAGCCAAGTTCTGTGGATATTTTATGTTTTTAAATTTCCTGGCCTCAGAACAGATGAGTTTCTATTTTCCTGAGTGCTTTGGCTTTGAGAGCGTGGACTCCCTTCACTACGTACGTATCTTCTATCGTGGCTGACATACTCTCTTTTCCTGAAACATGTGTTGGATGTGTGTGATTCTCAGAATCCTAGCTCCAAGTGGTGAGCGAAGGGAATTTTTTCTGAACACGCACTTTGAAACCAGGCACTGTGCTATGGCCGTCTCTCCTGAGAATTACTTCTGCATCATTGTTAACAATCAAGTAAGGTCCGGAAGAGAGGACAGATTGTTGGAAGAAGAAAAGATTTATTATTTTATTAGTTTGGCTTTAGATGTATATATATATATGCAAATAACATTACTCTTGTGATTTTAAAAACAAACAAGTAGTAAATAATATATTTGAAGTGTTTAAGAAATTAACAAGATTCAAGAAGATAATAATTCTTTGAGAGTTTTAATTTAATGCCTCTAGAGCATTTACTGTTGGATTAATCAGATGATTTTAATAAGTATTTTAATACATGTTGTTTATTACTGCATATTTCCTGAAGATTCACATCTTCACTTCACAGTCCACACATGTACCATCAGCATTTACAATCCTTCTAATACCCCACCATCATTTTTATGCATACCTTTTATCATAGCCTCTTGTCTCATGTCCAAGTGCTCTCTCTGTGATTAATAGAAATTGGATATAGATTAGAAACTAGGAAGAGATAAGTAACAATCTGTCCATGTTTGCCACAGACCTTACACATTTTACTGAAGTTACAAATGTATACACTATGCATTATAAAAGTGTAAATTAAAAATTTACATCTCTTTTTCCTCACAACATGTTGGATGACAAGCTCCTCAGAGGCAGTACTATTTTTTAGCTAATACAAAAACTAGTGCTGTATCTGGTCTGTCGTAAGAAAGCAATAGCATTTTGATGAACTGGCTTAAATTGATAGTCAGAGGTTAGCTATCAATATTCTGAAGTAAAAGTGGTTGAATATGTAATAAACACTGTTCAACCAAATTGTTTTTTAATAATGGCTCAATTGCATAAACTAAAACATTGAAGGACTCTTATCTTACACGTAAGAGCTAAAACAACACGCATTTCAAATATCAGTGTAAAGAACATCAGCCGAATGAAGCTCATGGAATTGAAACTGAGTGACAGCAACAATATTATGAGTATAAAACAGACATGATCCTTTTAAAGTTTTTAAGAAGCAAATACCTAGCAGCAGAATTTTAAGTTTTCTATATTTTATAAATGTATCATTTTAACTGTCAATCAGTCATTATTTTAATGTTTAATCAAAAAATGCTTTCACTTTCCTTCTACTAAATTTTCCCACTTTAAAATTTGGATTCCTTTAGTTTTGCATTTGTTCTGCCACACATAAATGAAGATAAAGTAATTTTATGGCAAATTTTTCAGACAGACAGCTATACACTAGAGTTCAGAGCTTTCATGTGGTCGTAGAGCATTCCACATGAACATTTTCCCACAAGTCAGAGCTCTTTTTTCCATTTCTGTGCTAATAGGACCTGCAAGGCAGGCTGTGTATGAGTATTTGCAGGAGAGGCGGGGGAAAGAAAGTGATCAAAGCAAATTACCCACCCAGAACCTGCTTGTATTGCATGTAACACAAATTGTGCTAATTCATCCCTGCTGAGAAACACATAAAAAACTGCCACCAGGGTCCAAATATCTTCTCAATGGTCTTGTCTATGAAAGAGCAAGAAAATGGCACATGTTTATGTAATAAACCCTGCAGAAACAATTTTAAGCAGAAACTTGTAGCAAAACATATTCAAAAGTAAATTAGGAAAACTACAGTTTGGTTATACACATAATTGAAGAAAAGCAGTATTTTATTTTATTTTATAAATTACATTTTTATTTAAGAAGTATGTATCTATAGAAAAGTGACAAAACTAACTTTCAGAGTTTGACCTAGTGTTTGGATAGCGAGTGCCAGTTACTATGCCAATTAGTGCACAGTAAAGAGAAAGGATTTTGAAACATTTTTAGGGTGTTTTTCTGTTTTTAGAATTTTTATTTCAATAGTGTTTGGAGGAGAGGTGGTGTTTGGTTATATGGCAAAGTTCTTTAGTGGTGATTTCTGAGATTTGGTGTACCCATCACCCAAGCAGTGTGTACACCTTGCACAATGTTTAGTCTCTTATTTCTAGCCCACTCCCACCCTTCCCTCCAAGTCCCTGAAGCCCATTACATCATTCTTATGCCTTTGCGTCCTCACAGCTTAGCTCCCACTTATAAGTGAGAACACACTATATTTGGTTTTCTATTCCTGAGTTACTTCACTTAGAATAATGGCCTCCAGCCCCATCTAAGTTGCTGCGAATGCCATTATTTCATTTCTTTTTATGGCTAAGTAGTATTCCATGATGTATAAATGCTACATTTGCTTTATCCACTTGTTGGTTGGTGGACATTTAGGTTGGTTCCATATTTTTGCAATTGCAAATTGTGCTGGAAGAGCAGTATTTTTAAAGTGGAACTTTGTGAAAGTTCTGCAATTTACTTAGAAATCATGATACAAGAATCTGACAATTTAAGTGAAGACCAGCATAGGACATAGATAAGAGGACAACCTCACTTATAATCTACAGAGAGAACCAGAATCACATTTCCCATAGTTCCACCAGCCTAGGCTTCCATCAAAACTTTAGAGGTGATACAGAAATGAATAGAGTGTGAGTTACTCACTCCGTCATCTACCATCTATCCATTTGTGTGTGAACGTTATCTTCAGGACGTTGAACACACACTCCCTGCTATAACATTCTGTGAATCTGGGGATGTTTCTACATATTTTTTTTCCCATAGGCAAATATCCAGAACCTAGAACAGGGCCCAGCACATAGTGAGTCTTCAATAAGTGCACGCTAATATGAATGAATGAATGATATAAGCACTTCTATTTTTGCTTCCCACTGTCCCATGAAACCCCTTCAATACTTGCAGTCCAGTCCCTGCCCTTGAGTGCCAATGCAGACAATTTCCACTACTTTTTGGATCGCTCTTAGATAATAGAAAGGCCCATGAAAACTTCAAGTAGCAAATACGATCTCCAGTAATGTAAAATTTCCTTTTCCAGATGATATTAGAAAGCGCTAACTTGATTTGAAGTTAAATCTTAGTCCTTGCCCTCAGCCTGTACTTTGGAGGAGTAGGGGGAAGTGTCCTTCCTGCTTCCATCAGCTGGGTTGGGAAAGGTTGGATATCAAAGTGGCCGGACGACCGTTTGTGCTTCTTACACGATCCTGACGGTCACAAGTAGATACCCTGCTTTCCAGACCTTGCAGAGGTTTACGAGCTGACTTTCTTGCACAGACGCTTTGTGAGTTATTTAAAGGCGCCTCTACTAAGCCTCACAATTGCAACTCCTGTGCCATGGGCAGTGCCTTTCCTTGAGCCTGAAGCTTCCAATCCAATTCCAGCTTCTGTTCATGATGATCCTGCCAGCCTGTGACCACAGGGCTTCCCTTACCCTGGAAGCAAAACCCCTTAGGCAAGATTCGTTTTTACTAGCTTGATTTAGTTACTTTTTAGAGATACAGTCTCACTCTGTCATCCAGGCTGGAGTGCAGAGGCATGATTGTGGCTCACCGTAGCCTTGCTCTCCCGGGCTCCAGTGATCCTCCTGCCTCGGCCTCCCAAGTAGTTGAGACTACAGGTGCACACCACCATGCTGGGCTTATTTTTATATTTTTTCAAGAAGTGGAGTCTTGCTATGTTGTCCAGGCTGGTCTTAAACTCCTGGCCTCAAGCAGTCATCCTGCTTGTGCCTCCCAAAGTGTTGGGATTCGAGGCATGGGCCACTGTACTTGGCCACAATTCATTTTTAAGTGGAACCAGTATGATGATCTCTGACCTGAGTAGTCACCCTCCTGTTAACCTGCATGGGTACACTGCTCTCTTCTGCATAAGCCCCTGCGGTTTCCTCAGGCATGATTGCGGCATCAGTGCCCTGTGGCCCTTTACCTGCAAATTTGCCAAGGCATCCTTGAAAGCCCCCCGCAGTGGCCTCGGGTGGAGGTGCTATGACCCCCTAAGCAGAACATCACCCTTCATTCCTCTCCACATCCTCTCTGCATTCCTCACAACTTCCTTTCCAGTCTTCCTCCACCTTTTGCATTTTGATCATTGGTGAAGGAATCCTGCAAAGAGACCCAAAAGTCATGCAACCAGTTTTGAAGTTAAAAGTTCAGATTTGTAATAATCTTCTCTTTGTAGTCTGTGTCAAACTTTACTTTGATTATTGTTATCAATTGTGCCTGGGTGTCTAGGTTGAAACATCCAATTTATTAGCCACTACATATACACATAAATATACACCCAGGGATGGCAAATTATTTTAATTCCCAGGCCAGTTTTGATTCATTCTTGGACCCGTCAAAGAGCACAAAAGTTGAGGAGACCCAAGCTCTGGGGCAAGAATGTCTCCATTGATGAATGACGCCTGCCAAGGGAGCAGGAACTGGAGTCAGCAACACCCCTCTCGCTGAACAGGACCTTTGAGGGCAGACGCCTCGTCTGCCTCATTCATGTCATATTCCCTGTCCCAGCAATGTGCCTGGAGTCAAGTAGATGCTCAATAAATATGTACTGGATATGTGAACAAGAGTGTATGTAGATTATGGCTACAGACACAGATAGTTGAATTAACCTCATACATAATTCTATATTCATTTTATATGCACAAATTAACCATCTGATAAGCTAGATATTGTTTAGTATGCCATAGTATAGGCTCAATTATTTTCAGCTAATTTCTTCTTATCTTTATAAGAGTAATTTATAAAACCCTAAGGCAATATAATTCCTTGAGGCATTATTAAGGACATAAACTTGAATTCAATTCACATGACAATTATGACCATTTTAACATACCTTCAAAGAGATGACTGAACAGGGCCAATTGCTGACTGTGTTGTCACACAAAATGTAGTTTTAAATAAAGGTAACCTGAGTTTTCAGAATATTTGAGTATGTTAATATAATGTCTCCAAAGGAAAATGACAGAGAAACAGAGATCTATTAATTGATGACTCTGTGGCCCTAGGTACATATTGATAATGCTTGATAATTATATCTCTTCTATTTGTTGGTATTAAATTAATAGTGAGCTTAATGGTCAGTAAGTAATTGACGATATTGATCTGAAGACAGCACTGCGAACACTATGCCCCTATACATGTTAATGCAGTTACATCGTACGAGATGAGGTCATGAGAAAGAAGACCAGTTTTACTCAATTTTATTTAATAGAAATGTTGATTAAATCAGTATTTCTGGAGTGGTGGCATTAAATCTTTCAGTTTCTTATATGGACTAATACAGAAGTGTCTACATCAAAGTTACCTTCATGTGAGGATTAAACATTGTAAGCATTTATCTGGAGAATTTCTCCACAGAATGCCACAAATGTGGAAATTAAGAAGACATCTGGCTATTTGGCTACTTTTTAAAAATATTTCGTTTCAGTATTTAATTTCATTGAGACTTATCTTGTTGCAGAGTATTTCAGATAGTTGGGTGCTGTTATATAAATCAACAGTGGACTTAGATAACTAAACAGTCAAAAAGGGGAAAAGTACGTGGTAGGGATCGTGCACATCTATTTGTTTCGGATATACATATTATCTATAATACATTTTATAGAAAAAATATATTTTGTCAAATATATATAGTTTTCCTTTGGAGACATTATATTAGCATACTCAAATATTCTGAAAGCTCAGGTTAGCTTTATTTAAAGCCATATTTTGTGCGACAACACAGCCAGCAATTGGCCCTGTTCAGGCATCTCTTCGAAAGGTATGTTATAATGGTCATCATTGTCATGTGAATTGAATTCAAGTTTATATCACTAATGATGCCTCAAGGAATTATATTGCCTTAGGGTTTTATAAATTATATTGCCTTAGGGTTTATAAATTACTCTACACCTGTAGAGTAATATTTATTTTATGTATTTATATTTCTAATATTTCTAATATAAATTATACTTAAGTTATTATATTTATCTTAAATTATACTTATAAAGAGTAATTTATATGTTGTCAAAAAATATTTTATCCATGGTTTGCAAATCGGAGGTAGATGATATAAAAGGTGAAAAAAATTGGTTTGAAAAATAGAATCTCAGGACCCACACAATAGCAACTGTTTGACCTCAGGCAAAGTTACTCCAGTTCACTGAATTTTGGTTTTCAAATATGCGATAAGAGTGGGTTAAACTTCATAATTACTAAGAAATTTTTAGAAAGTGCAAATTTTACAAATGAAATCCTAGTTAACAGAGCCCTTATGCAAGAAAAAACATGGAATGCCATGGAAGATACATATTCTTGGTTATAATGAATTGTGAATCATTGTATGTGGGCAAGTGGAAAGAAACATACTATCCCTTAATGACACAATTCATCACTATCTGTAAGCACAGGCAGCACTCACAAGGCAGAGGAGTTGAGGGAACATGTGTTCCATGGGACAAATCTTCCTATTAATGTTCAAGGAGCACGTCTTCCAATCGTTTTCAGTAACATCATTTGTATACATGAAAAATATCTCATTTCAATAATAAGAGCAGTGTCTAACTCTGAACGTGGCGGATATTGTTTCTGTAATGCTAATATTTCAGTGTGGCAAACTTCACCACAATTTTATTCTTGATAACCAATCTACAGGTGTAGAGAAATGTGTATGGGGTTTAATTCAATTTTAAAGTAAATTAATGTTATTATTTGAGTGCATTCAGTGGAACACTAAAAGAAAATATTTTCAAAGACCATTCTCAAAACTAGGAGAAGAAATAAGGTCTTGAGTTTGAGTAGATCCTATAACCATCCTAAACAGGCAATATGGGCATTCTAGACATGGATTTGCACTATTTCCTTAGGTATACTTAGGAAAACATGCTGTACGATTCACTGATGTCAACTCAGTACCCATTTGGAGCATCCACTTTGTGCTAATGCTGTGTGAGGCTCTGGGGGCTGAGACAGAAATAGGTAGTTCATTGACCCTTGAAATCTTAAGATGTATCAGCTCCTGCCTGCCGGTACCCAGCATCCTCGACCTGAAAATCTAGTCTAACCAAACCCCTGATTGAGTCCCAGCTGACAGTGCATCCCAGGACGACCGCGGAGGACAAGGGGATTTATTTCCTCTCCTGAACCCAGTATCTATAATCCAGTGTCCGCTTATGCTTAAAGTAATGCCTGGTCACACCCTTTTTGTCCTGAGGACTAGCCTTTTCCTTGTACTCCCAAGAGAACCTATTTCTGCCACTGGGACTGGAATTTTACCCTGAAATGTAGCCTGTTTATCTTGACCCCACATCCAGTAAGCATTTACAAACCTCCAGCCTCAAGGGCTGGATATATTCCCTCCACCCTCCCACGGCCAGATGGGGCCTCACTTCATGGCAGATCTGCCCGAAATTAAGAAGGTAACATTCTCTAACCACATCTTCGTGTCTGTCTAGTGACTTTCTGCTTCCATGTCCTACTCAACAGGTTAACCTCTGGGACAGCAACACTACCACAGTTGTCTCCAAGGTTTCCACCACTCCCGGACACTGTTGTACAAAACATCAGCCTTCCCCAGGTACAGATGGCACTCCACAAGGAGAATCCCATTAGCCCCGATTCCGTCTGTACCCGTTTTTCCTCTACGTCTCTGTGGAGGTCCTAACACGCCTCACAACTGAGAAGTAACGATTAGAAAGTGAGGCCGGGCGCAGTAGCTCATGTCTGTAATTCCAGCACTTTGGGAGGCCGAGGCATGTAGACACCTGAGGTCAGGAGTTCAAGACCAGCCTGGGCAACATGGTGAAACGCCGTCTCTACTAAAAATACAAAAACATTAGCCGGGCATGGTGGCAGGTGCTTGTAATCCCAGCTACTTGGGAGGCTGAGGCAGGAGAATCACTTGAACCTGGGAGGCAGAGGTTGCAATGAGCCGAGAGCATGCCATTGCAACCCAGCCTGGGCAACAAGAACAAAAACTCCGTCTTAAAACACACACACACACACACACACACACACACACACTCACACACACAATTAGAAAGTGAAGCAAACATTATAAATATCAAAATGAATATATCAAATAGAAAGTTAATTGCACAACTCTTCGCTACACTAATCCCTTCAAGATTTTTGATTGGGACAATGCACAATGGCCTCTGACAGGGCATGTGTAAAATAATATTGCTTCTGAGAAGGAGCTTCTTTGGATTACCATTTAAATAATTGAGATGCAGAACTGGACATTTTTCACATTATAATTTTTCCTCTCAAATGCAAAAGACTTTTTTAAGCTTCATGATGAACATAATAAAACTTTAAAAAAAGTAGCATTATTCAAGACTCGGAGTGTAAGTTATTTGTGAAATGTTCTGAATGGCTCACATGCATTCTCTGCTGCCATTTGCCTGAGATGAATGAGAGCAGAGGGCAGCCTGAGCTCACAGAGTCGTTGCTATTATTCAACTGCAGGCAGCCTCCCAGAAGAACAGATAAACAGCACAACCTGTCAGGTTCTGCTGTGAAGGCTGAATCTTCACAGTGAAAAGAAGTAAATATGAGAGGAAAAACCCAAGACTGGTTTACCCGAAACTGCAGAATCCAGAAGAGCACCATTACTTCACGTGGAGAGCCCAGCTTCTCTCCACCTATGCAGTTTCCTCTTTCTTCTAATAACAAAACACTCACATTTTACAAAATTTTTATAAAGATACTTCAGTTTTCACAATTTTCTTCCCAAAATATTTTTGTCTAACTCAGTGACTGTCCCTTATCTTTCTTAGAAAGATAATATTTATGATTTTATTTTGAATATCTTCTAAAACACATATATTGCCCTAATCTCAAAAGGAACTGTCTCGTCATGCCTCAGGTGGATCTGCTGTCTTTCTTGTGACGTTGCTCCCATGAGAAAAGCCACCTGGAGGAGGACTTGGAGAAGGTTTGTTCAACATCATTTTTTTCATTTTTTAACCTCAGACCTACTCATCATGCATGAGTGGGTTTTGTTTCTTTTAAGATGTGTGTTTTATGTGTTCTAAAACTTAAAATTTGTTTAGCCATCCAAGTTGCAGCATAATAGATCTGATTGCTCTGAGAGTCTTCAAAATCATTGACCAGACAAAGCATTTATAATCATTACGAAGGACAAATCACAATAATTATGGCAGCAGAAGTAATCAGATCAGCAAAGTTTCAATTTGGCTATTTCACTACTAATTATCCAAATATATTTGAGTTTCTATGGACATTTTTATTCCAAATGTAACTTTAAAAAGTAGAAAAAAATCAAAACAATCTAACATAAACATTCAAACTGAGTTCAACACATCATTATTCAGGACGCATAGAGGAGCAGTTAAACAGAGAAAGTGCACTGGGCAAAGTGTGATTTTCCACTCCTTGGCTCTGTTACTGGCTATGTGACTCTGGACAAGTTACCTAACCATTCTGTGCCTCAGAATAATCTTCCCTCTTGTCTCCCATGGGTTGCAAGGAGCTAATGAACTGAATCTGGTCTGGGCCACCTCTTATCTCTCCTGTGGAGGTGTGTGGCCAGTGCTGCTTTTCAGAATCTGTGGGCGCTTGACACCAATACAGCTTATATGTGGGGCCTCAGACATATAAAATTAGATAAATTATCTTGAATATAATTACCTTACATTCTTGTGGCACTGTATATACACTACTATCCTACTTACTATATTTTCTATTTTAATTTGAAAAGTTTCAAACCTTCAGAGAAACTGTAAAAATCATAAAATACCCATATACTACTTCCACTAATTGTTAACTTTTTTTACATTTGATATATATATATGTATATATACATATGGGCTGAGTCATTTGAGAGTAAGCCTCAGATACCATGACCCCAAATATTTTAGCATGTTTTTCTAAGAGAAGAATATTCTCCTAAATAAGCACAATACAATGATCATATTTGGTAAGTTTGGCATGAATACAATACAGTTTTTCCAACCATGTTCTTTTTTTTTTTTTTTTAATTTCTGAGACAGTGTTTTGCTCTGGTTGCCCAGGCTGCAGTGCAATAGTGAGATCTCAGCTCACTGCAAACTCCGCCTCCCAGGTTCAACGGATTCTCCTTCCTCAGCCTCCTGAGTAGCTGGATTACAGGCATGCACCACCAAGCCCGGCCAATTTTGTGTTTTTAGTAGAGACAGGGTTTCGTCATGTTGTTCAGATCAGTCTTGAACTTTTGGCCTCAGGTGATCCACCTGCCTCAGCCTCCCAAAGTCCTGGATTACAGGCGTGAGCCACCGTGCCCAGCCCCAATCATGTTCTTTATAGCAATATTTTCTCTGATTCAGCATCAAATCTAGGATCTTGAATTACATTGAGTTGTATTATGGCACTTATGTTAACCTTGCTTTGGTATTTTATCTTAGTCTCCCAAGATTAGGCTAGATTATAAACACCTGATGACACATGTGGTATTAATTAGTTAACTAACCTCCATACTGTTGGTGTAGGCGCAGTTCTTGGCACGTTAAAGGGTCTTGGTAACCATTGGATATAAGACTGATTGGAGGCTACTGGTCAGCTTGCCCCATTCTTAAGTACCAACCGTGAAATTCAACAAAGTGGTATTTCATATTCTTAATAGATAGAAGAGACTGAGAAGCAGGCCGGGCGCGGTGGCTCAAGCCTGTAATCCCAGCACTTTGGGAGGTTGAGGTGGGTGGATCACGAGGTCAGGAGATCGAGACCATCCTGGCTAACACGGTGAAACCCCGTCTCTACTAAAAATACAAAAAATTAGCCAGGCGTGGTGGCGGACGCCTGTAGTCCCAGCTACTCGGAGAGGCTGAGGCAGGAGAATGGTGTGAACCCGGGAGGTGGAGCTTGCAGTGAGCCGAGATCGCGCCACTGCACTCCAGCCTGGGCGACAGAGTGAGACTCCGTCTCAAAAAAAAAAAAAAAAAAGAAGAGACTGAGAAGCTTTTTTGTTTTGTCCAAATCCTTCCTTCTTAGATGACATCCCAAAGAGTAACTTGCCAATATCATAAAGGCAGGGAGCACCAGAGCAGGAGCAGAACCCAGCACCCAATGCCCAGCGCGTCATGCCCTTCCACGCACTGCACCAGCTTTCCTAGCCCCTCAGAGTCCACAATACACATGTAAAGTGTAGTTTCCTCCCTTAGCACGTCATGCCCTTCCACGCACTGCACTAGCTTTCCCAGCCCCTCAGAATCCACAATACACATGTAAAAAAACCCCTCAGAATCCACAGTACACGTGTAAAGGGTAGTTTCCTCCCTTAGCCTCTACTAATTTAGGCAACTTCACTAAAGAATAGGCTTAATTTAAAATCTTGCAGGGTCCTTCTCTGGTCTGAGCTATTCACATTTAGAAAAACAAAACAATCATGGCACTGAAACAGGCTTTCGTAATTGAGATAGATGTGGATCGGCTATCACAGTGCATCAAACAACAATCTATTTTCCCTCATCACATGGCACATTGTGCAGTGTTTAACTGGAGTGCTGGAACAGGAATATCACAATCAATTTAACAATTAGCATTTTCCAAGACAATAGACACATTATTAGTTGGAACAGTAGCACACACTTTAAACAGAGACCCATTGAACCACTACTTAATGGCTGCTTTAGTCCTCTTCATGTAGGCTTAATGCATGAGGATGGACATTGGGGAAAATTTATTTGGAAATTAATTTAAAAACATATTTTATTCTTTCTTGTAAATTTGTTTGAGTTCATTGTAGATTCTGGATATTAGCCCTTTGTCAAATGAGTAGATTGCAAAAATGTTCTCCCATTCTGTAGGTTGCCTGTTCACTCTGATGGTAGTTTCTTTTGCTGTGCAGAAGCTCTTTAGTTTAATTATATCTCATTTGTCAATTTTGGCTTTTGTTGCCATTGCTTTTGGTGTTTTAGACATGAAGTCCTTGCCCATGCCTATCAAACAACCCCATCAAAAAGTGGGCAAAGTATATGAACAGACACTTCTCAAAAGAAGACATTTATGCAGCCAAAAGACACTTGAAAAAATGCTCATCATCATTGGCCATCAGAGAAATGCAAATCAAAACCACAATGAGATACCGTCTCACACCAGTTAGAATGGCCATCATTAAAAAGTCAGGAAACAACAGGTGCTGGAGAGGATGTGGAGAAATAGGAACACTTTTACACTGCTAGTGGGACTGTAAACTAGTTCAACAATTGTGGAAGTCAGTGTGGCGATTCCTCAGGGATCTAGAACTAGAAATACCATTTGGCCCAGCCATTCCATTACTGGGTATATACCCGAAGGATTATAAATCATGCTGCTATAAAGACACATGCACACGTATGTTTATTGTGGCACTATTCACAATAGCAAAGACTTGGAACCAACCCAAATGTCTGACAATGATAGACTGGATTAAGAAAATGTGGCACATACACACCATGGAATACTATGCAGCCATAAAAAATGATGAGTTCATGTCCTTTGTAGGGACATGGATAAAGCTGGAAACCATCATTCTCAGCAAACTATCACAAAGACAAAAAACCAAACACCACATGTTCTCACTCATAGGTGGGAACTGAACAATGAGAACACGTGGACACAGGAAGGGGAACACCACACACCCGGGCCTGTTGTGGGGTGGGGGGAGGGGGGAGGGATAGCATTAGGAGAGATACCTAATGTTAAATGATGAGTTAATGGGTGCAGCACACCATCATGGCACATGTATACATATGTAACTAACCTGCACGTTGTGCATATGTACCCTAAAAGTACAATAAAAATAAAAAATAAAAATGTGAAAAAAAAACAAAAAACAAAAAAAGATTTTATTCAAGCAATATAATTTTCCATGTGTCTTCCAAAACTACCCATAAAGAAAATAATATGGATTTTAAAGATTAACTTCCTTGGTGATATTCTCTTGCATACATATAAATTCATTGGCATTAGTATAACAATATTATATCAATCAATATGTGTTATCATTTCACCAACTTGAAAATATAGTTTACATCCTTAAGAACTCAATTCATATTGTAATTCATAATTTTACCCTAGTAAAATTATCCATCTATAAAAAAATTGTCAAACTGCAATTTTCCCTGTGACAGGAGAGGAAGAGTGGGGTTACTTTGGGAGTGAAAAATCAAAGAGATAAAGTCCTCTTTGTTTCTGGAGTCATCAGGCAGATAGCCTCTAGAGGACTGCCCGCTCTACTGAAACATTTTCTTCCCTTGATAAAATGTATAGCTATCAGTGGAAAAAAGGGAATATGTCATGTAGTCTATAAAATAATCAGATGAGGGGAAGGAATGTGTTGGGGGTGTGTGGACAAAGAGGTTAATCAAAGTGGCGATGAGAACAACAGACATAGCTACAAAACCGTTGAAGCGCACTAGTGTTTAACCATTTGTTGTTCTTGTCTATGTGCCTTTCTCCTTTTACTAGAATGTTGGCAATTTGAGGGTAGAAGATATAGGGTTTTTTGTTTGTTTGTTTTTGCCTGTACTCCCCAGGGTTTCACCAAGTGCCATAAATGTGGGAAATGCTCAAGGAACATTTGCTAGATAAAGGTAGGAAGGAAATGAGGGAGGAAGAGAAAAAGAGTGGACGGTAGGAAAGGAGGAAGGAGGGAGGGAAAGAAGGAAGGAGAAAGAAAGAGAAAAGGAAGGGATCAAAGAAGGAAGAAAGAAAGGGAGGACCATCGGAAACAAAAAAGGAGGAAGGAGGGAGGGAAAAAGGAAGAAGAAAGAGAGAAAAGAAGGATGGAAGGAAAGGAAGAAGGAGAAGGGAGAGAGAGAAAAATATAGAGAAAAAGGGACAATGGTAGGAAAGGACGAAGGAGGGAGGGAAGGAGGGAAGGAGAAAGAAAGAAAAAAGAAAAGGAGAGAGGGAGAGAGAGAGGAAGGAAAGAAGTGAGAGTTGGAGGGAGGGAGAAAGAAAGAAAAAGGGAAGAAGAAAGGAAAGGAGGAAGGGAGGAAGGAAGGGAAGGAGGGAGGAAGGAAGGAAGGAAGGAAGGAAGGAAGGAAGGAAGGAAGGAAAAAGGGAGGAAGGAAAAGAGGGAGGGAAAAAGGAGGATGGCAGGAAAGGAGAAAGAAGGGAGGGAAAGAGGGAAGGAGAAAGAAAGAAAAGAAGGATGGAAAGAAAAGAGGAAGAAGGGAGGGAGAGGGAAAGGAAAGAAGAAAGGGAGGAAGGGAAGATGGTAAGAAAGGAGAAAGGAAGAGAAAGGGGAAGGACAGAAGAAAGAGAAGGAGGGAGGAAAGGGGTGGACTGATGAACCAAGAACTCTCCCGATGGAATCCAACCCTTTGGTCTCCTCCCACTGCATTGCTTTCCCCAGATTCTTTGGTTGGAGTATTTTTGTTTCCTGTACCTTCTTATCCTCTGCCTGGCACCACAAGGAATCTCAGTTCTCATAAAATGCAACCACAAGATTTCATCTTCCAGAAAGCTTTTTACCACTTATCCTATTCTTGTCCAGTGTTTTGATATCTGAAAAACAATGGTATTGGATCTACAGGGGGATTTAAGGAAATTTAGTCCAAATCCCTCATTAAGAGATGAAGAAATGGAGGCATAAAGAGATGAAGTGATTTGTCCTACTTCAAATAGCCAGCTCACAGCAGAGCCAGCTCTAGAAAACAGATGTTTTGGATTCCTGATGTTTTTTCTTTTCTCTCTTGAAATGGTTTCTAACTTTCACTAACAGTTTTGCTGTTCCATTGCAACATTACCCATAAATATTTTAGAAGGCATCTCCTACAAAAAAAAACACATTTTTTTCCTCTAAAGCCCCAGTACAATAATCAAACTAGAGAACTTAGTATTAATGTATTACTACCCTCTGATTCACTTACACCACTTGCGTTTCACCAATGGGTCAAGAATATGCATTTCAGCAAAGGGTGCACTCCAGGACTCTACTGGGTGACTCTGTCTCTTTAATCTTCCATCTCCAACAATGCCTCCTTAACATTGCTGGTTTCCTTGGCTTCCATGACATTGACACTTTGGAGAATTACAGGCCAGTTACTTTAAAGAATTGCCTTCACTCTGGCTTGTCTAATGTTTCCTCATGATTGCATTCAGGTTATGCATTTGAGGCAGAAATATTACAAATATGATGCTGTGTTTTCATGGTACCCAAACAGGTGTTATATACTTTTGATTTGTCCTATTTGGTAATTTTCACCTTGACCACTTGATTAAGTTAATGTCTGTCAGGTTTCTTAGATGTAAAGTTACTCTTTATCCCTTCGTGGAGATACTTTGAGACAGTATCCCATTCCTCATCAAACTTCCTGCCACTAGTTTTAGCATTCATTGATGTTTCTTGCCTGATTATTATTGTGATGGCTGACAAATGATTTTCTCCTTCCTTATACATTAGTCAGCTAGTCTTCTACAGTAAGGAAAAGGTTTCTTCTCATTTGTTTTGACGCTAAAATTGTCCCCAATTTGGCTACTTGGTTTCTACATCCTTTCAAAATGTCCTCATCATTCTTTGAGTACTTCCTTATTTTTAGCACAATGAGATACCTCGTGTTTCTTTTGTAAGGTCCCTGATCCATCCCTAGAATAACCATTTCTCCTAGGGGTCTTGGTTCTTAGACTGGTGCCTGGATTTTGGATACCAATATGTGGATGCTAAATGGACTAAGTGTGAGTGCCTATGTCACCACTCTCAGACCCTCTCATCGGACAGAGCTGGTGAATCTCTGCATGTAAATGCATGCACACACTCCACATATATACGTACCCACACATGCATCTTCAGCAATAGTTATTTCCATAGGTATCTATCTATAGTTCTATACTGAAAACCATGAGTTTAAACCAACACCTGCAATTCCCATCTAATACCACAGGGCTCACTCTAGTTTTCTCCCTTTTCCTATTTCCAACAGTGAGAAACCTGGCTCTCTTTATCTTCACTGCCCAAGTGTGTAATTCATCCCCACCCCCTGTCTTCACTAGGATGCTCTCTTCACCCTTTCTGGCCTGTCCACTGTGCTCCCAGTGCCGGTGCCTCGTCCCATTGCTTGCACTCCAATGTCCATGCAAGGCTGCCATGCCATCATCTTTGTTCCACCCAAGATGCCCTCCTCACCCAATTCTCAGGTTCATACCCCATGGAGGGTCACTCCACCAACACCCTCACTCAAACAACCTTGTCCTCTCTCTTAGGTTCCAGTACCCCTTTCCAGGCCAGGTCACAGTCATCCCTCCCCAACCTACGGACTTGCCCTCTTCCAGTCAGCCTTCCATGCCCATCACTGTACCCCAAGCCCCTGCCTCCTGCAAGGAGGGCCCTTCACCTGCTCCAACTCAACACCCATCCATGGAACATCCATGGGCATCCTGCCGGCCTCTCTCTGTGCAAAAACCCTGCTTGCCCTCAGGGCTTCAACAGCCCCACAGCCTGCACAGAGGCCATCTGGGTCTGTTCAGGCAGCTGCACCCACACTGTGCCACTGGTCCCACCTCGCAGATGCCTGGCTCAGCCCACCTAGTGGCTTTCAGGTTGAGGACAGAGGGAGGAAGAGAAAGAGTCTGAACTTAAAGACAGACTTCATGTTCTACCTAGTTAGTGTCTATATCTTCAAGCAGCATTATTAACATGTCTCTTAAAAATCTAAGACAAATAGTCTATTTACAGGATCATATATATTCCTATAAAAAACAAACACACAGGACAAATAATGCATCTTCTGGGCTACTCAACAACTACTTGTTGGCTGAAAAAGTCTATTTCTGTTACCACATACGTGGCACTTCTACTGAAATTGAACTTCACATAGTATCTTGTGAGGGACATAAACTGTATTGTGATTTATAATTAATGTTTTAGATCCATATATGCAACTGAATGAATAAATTCTATCCAGCTTTATTTTGGCAATCGTTCACACTTTTTTATATTCTAGCAATGAGTGCCAAAAAGTTCTTTTCTCTTAGTAGATCTTTACAATAAAAAATCTATAGTAAGTAATGCCTTATTTTGAACTAAATCATTTCAATAGGCAAGGTGACAGAATTGTGGCTGAAATCTATACCATCAAATTGACAATAAAATGTCTATTTTCTGACTAATTTGATTTGAAACAGCCATAACCTTCTGTTATAATACTGGCCCCAAAGTGAATGTCTCCTTACATCTCATCATTTGCAAAACTGAAGGAAAATCTATTCTTACAATAAACCCATACTGAAGAAATAAAAATTTAAAATAGTCAATGCCAAACGCTAGAAACCTAAGTCAATATAAGCTACTGTTTTTATTTAATTCAGAATTTGTGTCTTCTGAAAACTTTGGTTTTCGTTTTAATAGCAAACTTTGTTATGTTTCTATTGGTTTATGAATACCTAAGTATTATAACAGTCTCATAAATAATACACTGCATATACACACAGAAAATGACAAAGACAGACTACCTGTTTTAACATTCAGACTTCGGGGCAAATGGAAATTTTACAAACCGGGAAATGAGAGAAGACTGGGAACTGGTGGAAGTAAAATAGACAGTTTCCATGTAACTACACTCAGAAGCTAAAATTAGTTCTATGCTAGCTTAGACCAAGGAACTGAGCATTGGAAAGGATTTATGCAATAATTTAAAGATGTGATTTGTACTGCATTGAATTCAATAAGACAGCATTTCTCTCATACAGCAGACACTTGAATATCCTCTGTCTCACTGTCTTAAATGAACACTGCTTTCATTGTACGGGTCAGGATAGAGAAAGTACAAACATCTTAGAATCTTTCTAATCTGTCGATTTTCCATATGTTTGAAATTTTGAGAGGCTGAAACTCGGCTGGTAAAGTCTTCCTCTGCTGGGGAAAAGCAATGAAGTTGGATTCAGCTCCTTTCACTGTGGATGGTCAGAAAGCCCTTCCTCCTAGGAACAGGGCTCTTTCAACAATGCCCCGTGATTTTCATGGCGTTTATCACACATAATCCTCCCCAAGCAATTTAGCAATCCCGCAGCAGCTCCGAGTTTTTGTGCCATCTGCAACCATCCTCTTCTTTAAAACGGGACTCTGCCTCTTCCTGGCCTTAGTCTATGATTCTCTAATATCAAGCAGCCTATAACCATTTGCCTACTGTGATTCTAATCAGATTAGCATGCTTTAGTCACTATCTTTATTTCTGCGGCTTATTTTACACTAATTAAAGCCAGTAAAATTTCCACTGCTAATTTAATTAACGAAGCAACTCATCCTTGTCAGGCAGCAGCTTTCTTGCTTCATTCACAAATTGAAACAGAACCTGAAGCCCGCAGGTGCCTCACTTAAAACAACATTCCAGAAGGCCGCTGCTACGCCTGTCTCTGACCAAGGACACCACCACATTTCTCAGAAGCTCCTTTATATAATGGCAGCTGCAAAGACCAGGCACAGTGGCTCACGCCTATGATCTCAACACTTTGGAAGGCTGATGTGGGAGGATCACCTGATCCCAGGAGTTCAAGATCAGCCTGGGGCAATATAGAGAGACCCAGCCTCTATCAAAAAAATAAACAAATAAATAATAAAAATTAGCCGGGTGCAGTGGCACACACCTATAGTCCTAGCTATTCGGAAGCCTGAGGTGGGAGGGTCGCTTGAGCTCAGGAGTTCAAGGCTGCAGTGAGCTATGATAATACCACTGCACTCCAGCCTGGGAGACAGAGGGAGACCTTGCCCCCCACCCCAAAAAGATGAGAAATCACTTAATGGCTACAATGTCTACTATTCAGGTGATGGTTATGTTAAAAGCCAAGACTTTACTACTGTGTAATATATCCATGGAACAAAACTGCACTTGTACACCTTAAATTTATACAAGAAGAAGGAATGAAGGAAGGAAGGAAGGAAGGGAAGTAGGTAGGTAGGTAGGAGGAGAGGAAGGAAAGAAAGAGAGGAGGAGAGGAAGGAAAGAAAGAGAGGAGGAGAGGAAGGAAAGAAAGAGAGGAGGAGAGGAAGGAAAGAAAGAGAGGAGGAGAGGAAGGAAGGAAGGAAGAGAGAAAGGAAGAAAGAGAAGAAAGAGAAAGAAAAGAAAGAAAAAGAAAGAAAGAGAAAGAAAGGAAAGAGAAAAGAAAGAGAGGAGAGGAGGAGAGGAAGGAAGGAAGGAAAGAAAAAAGAAAAAGAAAGAAAGAAAAGAAAGAAAGAAAGAAAGAAAGAGAAAGAAAGAAAGAAAAGAAAGAAAGAAAGAAAAGAAAAGAAAAGAAAAGAAAAGAAAGAGAAACTAGTCTCTCGCTTGGTGCCTGAAGTAATTTGGACTTGCAATAACTTAAATTCTTCCGGTCCAATTCCTTATCAATGATCCCAACATAATGCTGCAAAATAATCATCTCAACTAACACACTTGTCAGATCAAAGAAAAAAACAAGAAGCCTATTGTACTCTCTGTATGGAATTGAATTAATTGCTTAGTTTAGCTAAAAAGTCTGTCAGTTTTCATATAAATCCAGCTCTTATCTATATATTCTGAAATAAACATGTCAGATTAACCCCAATTTACAAATGAATTGTGTTTGTAAAACTATTTGCTCAGTGATTTTTCCCAATTTATATGTAAATGGTGGTTGGCGTTCCCGGCTGGCCCAGAGTCTTTTTAATCCCTAAGTTCTGGGCTAAGGAACTAGGACTGCTCACCACAGCGCTGCCCTCCAGACCAGGTCAACTGTACTTACAGGGCAGTGCCCAGACAGCTCTGCTTCCTTCCTCTCTTCTACTTCCACACCCACTCATCTGCTTAAATAGTCCAGGTATTTTCATTACAGCAGTGGCAGCACATGACACAATGATGTGAGACAAAGCTCACAACAAAAAAATAGACATTTGATTGTCAATTTGATGGTACAGATTTCAACCACAATTCTGTCACCTTGCCTATTGAAATGATTTAGTTCAAAATAAAGCATTACTTACTATAGATTTTTTATTAAAAAGATCTACTAAAAGAAAGGAATATTTCTGGCACTCATTGCTAGAACATACAAAAGTATGAACAATTGCCAATTGTTCATTGTGTGTGACCCACATCACATGGCGAAAAGGCAATAATGAAGTAAGTATGAAGATTGCGAATTTGGAAATAAAGCTTTGTCTCTCATTAAAAACCTAGCACCTGCTTGTATTTTTTTTTTCCAGGAAAAACCTAGTTTGTGTGGTTGAGTTATTTACAGATGAGCAGTGCTTCTTCATGCCAGGAATGTCCTGCTGCCTAGTCATAGCCATGGTGAGGGCACCGCCCCTTCCATGTAGCTCGAAGGTACAGCGGCCATATTGAGCCTCCATGAACTCCTAAAATCCCTAAGATTGTCTCATTCTAAAGGCGAATCATGTTAGGAAGGGATGGAGTTGGGGGTCCCAGATTGGTTTTATTGAGGATAGGATGGAGTTGGGGGTCCCAGACTGGTTTTATTGAGGATATATTTTTGGGGCTTCTGGTTTCCTTTAAGTTTTGTGATCCTCAGGAAAATGGTAAGAAACCATTTTATTTTCCCATGTCCTTGACGGCTAGGGCTAGCCATCAGTAGAGACGCAGGGATTTATGTATGGGCAATCTGCGCCGAACTAAGTACCAACCACCAAAACTGAGTACCACTTTGAAGTGGTGGGTTTGTTAAACTTTGGTTTAAACTTTGGTTTGGCTCATGCCCAGAAACCTGGTTCTCTCAAAGCAGCTCCTGCAAGTTGCTAAAAGCAGTGGTAGATGGATCCCAGCGATGCCTTCAGTGAGTTCATGTGTTCCTGTATTCGCCTTTGGAAGGCCCTCCCAAGTTGACCCTGGTCTTGGCCTCATCACTTGCTTTCACCAAAAGGACCTTAGCAGAAGAGACACAGAGACGGGGAAAGTCTTCCCTCTTGCTGTTCTTGGCACCCTGCTGCCACGGAAACAAGCTCAGGCTCGTCTGACGGCAATGTGAAACACATGGCCCAGCGACCCCGTGGCCCGGCTGACATCCAGTCAACCCCAGGAGCAGGGCTGCCAGGGTGACTGGGCACGGACCTCAGCCACGTGACTGAGGCGGAGAGAATTGCTTGGCTAAGCACATCCCAAATTGCTGACCCACGGAGTTGGGATCTAAATCAATGGTTGTTCTTTTAAGCCACTAGTTTTGAGGTGATTTTTTACATAGCAACAGCTAACTTATACAGGCGGCAATAAAAAGACCCAAACACTTTTGCAGATGATACCCTTTCTCATAATTTTTTTTTCCAGGAGTGGAAATTAAACCATTGCTTATAGTGAGAGGAATAGTACTAATATAATGATTTGGCTTCACTCACAAAAGAACAACAAAGTAGGAGAACTTTCACTTCTCAGTCTCAAAACTTGCTATCAAGCTACAGTAATCAAGGCAAAAACGACTGGCCCAAAGATAGACACATAGATCAGTGGAGCTGAATAGAAAGTCCAGAATCAAACCCTTATAGTTAAGTTCAATTGATTTTTGACACAGAGACAAAATAATTCAGTGGACAAATGATAATTTTTTCAAAAAATAGTTCTAGAACAATTGGATATTCATATGCAAAAATAGTAACAATCTTACATCCTTATCTTATACCATCTCACACTAGAAATCAACTCAAAATGGATCCATGTCCCAAATATGAGAGCTGAAACTATAAAAATTCTTGTGGCAAGATAAGAGAAAATATCTGTGACATTGGGTCAGGCAAAGATTTCTTAGATGTGACCCTAAAATCATAATCTATAAAGGAAAAACTGATAAATTGGGCTTCATGAAAATTTTAAAACTTTTGCTTTTCAAGAGACATCATTAAAATTAAAAGACAAGCCACGGACTAATGGAAAATATTTTAAAATATGTATCTCATAAAAAAATTGTATCCAGGATATATTAAGAACTTCTACAACTCAATAATGTTTTAAAAAATTAAAAATAGGTAAAGAACGCTGACTTGATCTTTATATGTTATATGGCTTGATCTTTCTATGGTTTATTTAGATGTATCAAAATATTATATGTATCCCCCAAAATATGTACATCTGTTATGTATCAATTTTAAAATAAAAAAGAATAAAAATTAAAATAGGCAAATAATTTGAATAGACATTTATCCAAAGATGATACCCAAATGCACAATTAGTACATGAAAAGATGCCCAATGGCCAGGCGGGTGGCTCGCGCCTGTAACCCCAGCACTTTGGGAGGCCGAGATGGGTGGATCACTTGAGGTCAGGAGTTCAAGACCATCCTGGCCAACATGGCGAAACCCCATCTCTACTAAAGACACAAAAATTAGCCTGGCATGGTGGTGCATGCCTGCAGTCCCAGCTACTTAGGAGGCTGAGGCAGGAGAATCGCTTGAACCCAGGAGGCAGAGGTCACAGTGAGCCAAGATCTAGCCACTGCACTCCACTCCAGCCTGAGTGACGGAGCGAGACTCCACCTCAAAAAAAAAAAAAAAAAAAGAAAGAAAAGATGCTCAACATGAAAAATCATTGCGTGATTGTAAATCCAATTACATCCACTTAATTCCCTCTAGGATGATGATAATAAAAATTCAGACAATGGGCCGGGCGCCGTGGCTCACACCTGTAACCTCAGCAGTTTGAAAGCCCGAGGTGGGCAGATCACTTGAGGTCAGGAGTTTGAGACCAGTCTGGCCAACATGGTGAAACCCCATCTCTGCTAAAAATACAAAAGTTAGCCAGGTGTGGTGGCGGGCGCCTGTAATCCCAGCTACTCAGGAGGCTGAGGCAGGAGAATTGCTTGAACCCGGGAGGCAGAGGTTGCAGTGAGCCAAGACTGAGCCACTGCACTCTGGCCTGGGCAACAGAGTGAAACTGTGTCTCAAAAAAAAAAAAAAAAAAAAGAAAGAAAAAAAATTTCAGACAATAACAAATGTTATCAAGGATGTGGAGAAACTGAAACTCTCATACATTGCTGATATGTCAAGTGATACAGTTGTTTTGGAAAACAATATCTGTTTCTTAAAAAGAAGTTAAACACAAACAGCATATGACACAGGAATTCCATTCTTGAGTACCTAGCTACCCAAAAGAAATGAGAACCTATGTTTACTCAAAGACCTGTATGTGTGTATTCACAAATAGCATATACATAATAGCCAAAAGTAGAAACAAGCCAAATGTCTATCAACCAGAAAATTATTTTGGGAAAAAAACTATATACTCATATATTGGAATACTACTAGGCAATAAAAAGGCACAAACCACTGACACACGCTTCAACACAGATGAACCTCAAACCATTATGCTAAGGAAACAATACATTCACAAACACCTTATACTGTATGATTTGATTTTTATGTAAAATGTTTAGAGAAAGTATAGAGCAGAAAGCAGTTAGTGCTTGCCTGGGACTGAGGATAGGAGAGGAAATTGACTGCAAATGGGCCCAGGGAACTTCCTGGAGTGATGGAAACATTATAAAATTGGATGGTAGTGATGGTTATATAATTCTATAAATTCACTAAAAAGCATTGATTTAGACGCCAATAACGAGTGTATTTTCAGGTAAATGAACAATACCCCAATAAAGCTTAACTGTTAAAAAGAAACTTTGGAGTCTCTCTTAAGAGAAAAAAGAATTGGTGAATGCCTGAAAATACGATTTTGAATTTAACTATACATGAAATCTGGTTTTAAAAACCTGACCCATTGTTACGCCTTCTCTCTGTGTGTGCATGGGTGTGTGCGTTCTAGTGACTGATGTGCTGAATGACAACCTTATGCTTTTCTTTGGGGCTTCTTAGGAAAGTGAAGACTTTCATAACACATCACTCCAGGCAGGGGGACTGGACGGCATGTCTGGGAAGAGGATAGAATGACGCATGCACGATGGGGGCCGTACTGACACGGGGTAAGCACACCTGTGAAACCACTTCTCCACCCCATCCCACTGGCTGTCCCACCAGCGCCCACCAGCACACTTCCGCGTGGTCAGTCTCCTCCCTCTGTCCAGACGCCCAGCCTCAGATGCACAGGCACAACGTGAAGGCGGTCCTGATGGAACACATGGTTCTGTTTTGCTGATTTGGTCCAGTTGTCTGAAAAGATACTGTCTTAAACGGTATGCTATTTATCACATTTCACTACCCTTCAGGAGACATCTGAGGAAGGAAAACACATCATACGTGTTCCGGATTTAATTTTACTTTCTCCAATCTGAGAAATAAACTGTTGTATTACTTTACAAAGAAAAAGAAGATTGCACCCGACTTTTGTTTCACTACATCTATGAAACAAGTATTGTTGTGATAAATTAAATCTGGCAAGGATTAAGGGAAAATTCATCTAAGTGATCATGCAGCTTAAAGCAACATCAGCAGGTCAGTTAAACAATCCTTCTGCCAAACATGGCCTGTGCTTAAACCACACCCAGACAAAGGAAAGTTTATTCTATTTTTAAAGATTTCCAGAGAACAGGATCATAGGAATTTTTACCCCTTAAGGCATTTAGTCTGTCTGAGAAATCTATTTTACACAGAAACATGATAGAAACAAAGAGAACATGATTGTCCTGCCAAACCCAAGATTTTTTTTATTATTATTATCATTCTGAAATACAAAGGACGAAGTGGAAGATAAAATTTATGCGCTGTGTCTGGTGTGCTTCTGATGAATGCAACAGGCCCTTGTATTTTATTAAGGTTAAGTAAGCAGCCCAGCCGAGGAGCGGAGCTTTTGCATTTTAATTTGGAGAATTTCAATGATAATAAAGCTGCAGAACATAAAGAAGTTAAAACCAAGAACTGTTTTCCCTAGAATCCTCCTCTTTTCCCCAGCTATTGCACTAAAGGAACTGCAGGTTAGCTAGTGAGAGATACTCTTGTAATTTTAAAGTATTTATATGGCATTCGCAATTATTGTTCTGGGATATAGAACATCCTCCAGTATAAATAGAAAAGTCAGCTCACAAGTGTTTTAAAATAAAGAAGACTGAATAACCAAAAAGTTATTTGAATATACATATAAAATATAAGCTTCTGGGCATATTTTAATTTAAAAGAAATAAATGCTTTTCTAAAATAATTTTAATTACTGGAATGGTCCATCATCATTATGACATTATGTCTTTTGTTTTCGTTTTTCTTTTTTTTTTTTTTTTTTTTTTTTTTCCAGAAATGGAGTCTGGCTCTGTAGCCCAGGCTGGAGTGCAGTGGAGCTATCTTGGCTCACGGCACCCTCCGCCTTCCAGGTTCAAGTGATTCTCCTACCTCAGCCTCCCCAGTAGCTGGGACTACAGGCTCGCGCCACCATACCCAGATAATTTTTGTGCTTTTAGTAGAGACGGGGTTTCATCATGTTGGCCAGGATGGTCTCCATCTCTTGACCTTGTGATCCTCCTGCCTCAGCCTCCCAAAGTGCTGGGATTACAGGCATGAGCCATCGCGCCCAGCCACGTCTTTCGTCTTCTCATTCAATGTGATCGTGTGCTCAAATTGTCCTTCTCCCCGTGGGTAATGGGTACACACTGACCTTGTGAGAAAAACGAACTCCAACAAATGTTTTCCCCACTTTAGTTTGTGACACACACACACACACACACACAAATTGAGATGGGGTCCTAGGATGGAGACTAAGCCAGCTTTCTACATGCCCACTGGCAGTGAGAAAAGATGCGTACTCCATGCACAGCTAAGTGCAAGAACAGAGAACGGCCGAGAGGCCTGAGCCGTGCGTGGCAGCCCGCCCGCCTGCAGCCTCCCAGGAAGCTCTCGCTCCGTTTCCATAGCCGCCACCTCTCGCCTCCTCTTCCCTCACCTTTCCCCGCGCTATGCAGGAGCTAATATAGATATTGTATTCGTTTATGTAAACAAATAAAAACTGCAGAGTTCTGCCGAAGGTCGCCCTCATATTTGCCACTTCACCTGAAAGGTCCTGGCACACATATTACTCTTCCAATGCCTTATAAGTCATCTCTGTGGGACCTTTAAAAGCGAAAAGGTGCCTGCTGGGAATGGGGGCAAGCAAGTCTGCGCTGTCATCGTGCAGGGGAGGAAGACGCCGTTCCGCACGGCGACCCCAGAGAGGGCCAGTGTCTGCCGCTGCTTAACACTCCGGGTCAGGAAGCAGCTTGGACGACTTTCCTTTAAAGAGAAATGGAGAAAACCTGGGAATGCGGTCCTGACGGGAGCGGAGAAGGCTGTGACCTCAACCGACTCCTGCCCAAGAGCAAAGAGAAAGCATTTGCTCACTTGGAAACCCAGGAACTGCGTCAGATGCTGAGTTCAGGCACTGGGTGTCCGAACACAGAAACCGTGTGCCCAGGACGGTCTTGAGAACCACGAAGGAAGCCCCGGGACGGCCCTGAGAACCACGAAGGAAGTTCTAGAGCTCTGAGAAAAGTCTGGCTTTCGTGTGTTTGACTGCTTTAAAAGCAACACAACATTCGGAGCCAGGGAAGCCGGGGATAAAGGCTAGTCTTGATGAGTTCCATCAGAAAACTTTTTTTTTTTTTTCCTAGATCAGACAGAACCCATTGAACAGAGATGAAAATAGTCTCTTCAGAGTTTGGTTAATTCACCAAGGATTGGAATAAGTCTTCATAACTCTAAATTTAAAAAAATATTCAGTGAGTTAGTAGAACATCATAGAAAGCGTGGATAGCCATGAAGCAGAAAGGAGCAGAAGCTATTACGGAAGGCATTTGGTAAGCTAGAATGAAGAGTTTTCTACCATAAAAAATTCTGAAAATTAAATAATTTGAAATGGGGGTTATTAAGTCTGTTGCACAGTCTTCAAACAAGGGCTAAGTAGTAAACCAGGAGTTCGAATCTCTTTTTTTTTTTTTTTTCTGAGACAGAGTCTGGCTCTGTCGCCCAGGCTGGAGTGCAGTGGTGTGATCTCAGCTCACTGCAACCTCTGCCTCCCGGATTCAAGCTATTCTCCTGCCTCAGCCTCCCGTGTAGCTGGGATTATAGGCACATGCCACTGTGCCTGGCTAATTTGTGTGTTTTTAGTAGAGATGGGGTTTCTCCATGTTGGCCAGGCTGGTCTTAAACTCCTCACCTCAGGTGATCCACCCGCCTTGGCCTCCCAAAGTGCTGGGATTACAGGCGTGAGCCACAGCACCCCACCTTAGAATCTCTTAATTTAAAAAATCCAGTGTGTTCTTATATATCACGGATTGTATTTTAAGTTTTGCATAATTTTAAACCTCAAAAGAGTTATTTGAGGTGACTTTTGTTATCATTCACAGACGACACTGAACATTGGGATGACAAAATAAGCAACCTGGTGTTATTATCTCATAATTGCAAGAGCAAGAATTTAAATCTGAGTTTCCTTAAAGGTAAAAGTTTTGCCTTTTTACTATCCTGTTGTGATTCCTGAAGATCTGAATTTTTATGAATGCTTTATAGACCTCAGTCCGGGAAGTTCGCTGTGGTCGTGACTAAATGATTGTAGCTTATAAGAGGCTAGGATTTGGGCAAAAGCTGGTGTTAGAGTCCTCCTGCTAACTGGGAGAGTCAGTGCCCCGGATGAACATGAGTCTGCAGAACTAGTTGTCATGACTCTAGATGATATCAGCTTCATTCTCTGTCTCCCTTTTTTATTCCCTAAATCTATCAGTAAGTTTAGGTATGCAGGAGGGTTAGAGTTGCCACCTGTCTTAGGTGGGGTTCTCCAAGAAACGGAGCTGAGGTTAAATTTGCAAGAAGAAAGTTTGAGAGTTTCTCTCCAGATCAATACCCATGGAGAACTGAAGGAAGTGGGATTGGGTAGACAAAGGAGTTGAATTGTGGCGTAATTACAGCAAAGGCTTGCCACCCCTTCAGCTGCCAACATTCCAAGAAGCTGGTGGAGTAAGTGCTTCTGTCCTAAAGGAGAGATGGGGCAGCCATCAGAGCTTCCACAACACCTATGCCTTCTGTGAGTCCGCTTAGACCAGCTTGGTGGACAAAGCACAGGCCGGGCTCATGCAGCAAGTGGTAGACTCTCTCTGGGTGCCCGGCTCACCAGCAGTAGCAAGGAGCACCCCTAACGTACTCAGTCACTGTCTTCACAAAGCAATGCCACATTCAGGAAGTGCTGCTTCCTTAAAGATCCAGAGGTGGAAACTGAGAAAGTCACTACCAAGGATTTAACTGTATGGATTAGGGCTTTGCTGGGGGTTGGTGGTCTGGGCTCAAACTAGAGATGCTCCCTGGAAGTGGAACACTGTATCCAGCCCGTTTTTTGACCCTGCACATATGATACAGGCTCCAAAGATCATCTGAAAGAGGTTTCATAGCGGAAAAATGATTTGCTATGAATCTAGAGTAAACCAGGACACCACATCCTGACATGGACCGCTGGGCCAGCTCAGCCATGTCATAAAGGAAGTTAATCTCTGGGCCTAACAAACACCTATATGTCACACTAAAGGAGTAAAATATCCCTTATTAAAGGCAGGGTATTGCACTCTATTATTGTCGGAATGCTCTCAGTAACTATTTTCCAAAAATCAGATGTTAAATCAGATTACACTCTAAGAGTCTTTGTCTACAAATGATTGCCGTGGTTTAGAGCTTTCATTCCTCCGATTAAAAACTGTTGAATACCTACTATGTACCAAGCAGTATTCCAGTCAGTGCAGACAAAAAAATTACCGAAAGAGCATCTCCTGCCATCCAAAATGGCACAGATTAAAGACACATAAACAGCTAGTTATAAAGCAATTTGATCAATTCCACAGTAATGTACAAATTGCTATGGGAGCCCAAAGGAGTAATCAGAGAAGCGTGACAATCACACACTTGGAAGTGCTGGCAGGTGCTGAACTTCGTGAGGGGCACAGCTTGAACCTGAAGGGCCCTGGAGTCTTGGCGCTGCCTCAGTCACTGCTGACACCACCGCTGTTTGTGCTGCCATCCTCGCCAGGGCAGCAGAGACAAATCTAGGACGTTGGTAACAGAAGAGCCACAGAGGGAGAAACAGTCAAGTAAGGCAGGCCTTCAGAAATGACTTTCCACAAAAGCCAAACAGAACTTGATATTTGCCTTCAAAGAAGACGCAGATATAAAAAAGAATAGAAAGGCGATTAAACTGCCAAATCCTTTACTCCTTTTTCTGTTGTCATAATCTCAGCCTTTCTCATTGATACATAGCTTATTATCACAGAACATGGACCTTAATTTCAAAACCACAGTTTAGGGACTCACCCCCGCCCCGCCACACACACACACACCCTCTCCAAAAAACCTGCTTCCTTTTTGAAGAGTTATTTTTGCTTAGACTTCTTTCTTGCATGCATCCACAGCTTCATTTCTGTTTGGAGTTTTAAATAGCAGTTAAAAAAAAAGAAAGGGCTTACCTCTTTGAAAAGCAGTGTAACGTCTGGCTCTGTGTTTCTCCTGCCACCTGGGAAAATGACTGCAGATGGTCTGTTGGGATCTACTCACACGGTAGCTCCCTCCCACTCACAGGCAAAGCAGTCCCCTCCTGAGGCCACAGACTGAGGGAGGGAGCGGGGCCATGTCAGCTTAGAGAGGGTGGGCACCTTTCTTCCACGGTTACCCTGCAAATTGCTTTACCACTAGGAGCCTAGAAGGAGGAGTTTAGAACCATGTTTTTCCTTGACAGTTAGGAGTAAAATGGGGGATTTTAAGATGAAAAAGTTTATATATGGCTTTTTTTTTTTTTTTGCTTTCCAATGTTGTGATTTTTTTTTATTTTTATTTTACTTTAAGTTCTGGGATACATGTGCAGAATGTGCAGGTTTGTTATATAGTTATACATGTGCCATGGTGGTTTGCTGCACCCATCAACCCGTATATATGACTGTTCTAACCTAAAGTGAAACTTGACATGGAGAAGAAAGTAGTGGGAGATGCAGAGACGTCTCTACTAGTTTAGAACTTTGCGTGAGGCTTTGAATGTTGTGAACTCCTAAAAATTTAAGATGACTTTCTGATATAAATAAATCATGAGTGCCAGAATTAAATAAATGGTATTTATATAAGAAGACCCTTGTTTTCCTTCTGTGCTGTTTTATTGTTCGATTTCTATGAAACAAGGTTGTGAAAAGAGTGAAAATCTTCCAAGAGAAAGAATAAGAGAAAAACGTGGATGGATTCTCGTGGGAAGTACCCCCTTTGCAGAATGGCATCTGTCCTGGTAGATCTCGCCCACAGTGATGGCATGTGTTTTCAGGACGCATCCAATAGGCCTCCTCTTGCCCTCCTGAGGCTGGAATGGCCTTGGCCACACTGTAGGGGCAGAAAGGAGACCAACACATGTGCAGAGACTAAAACTGGAGAAGACAAACTGGAATTCCACAGCACTCTGGCAGAACCCGCAGGGCAGCCCAGCACACTGCCCACCGCAGTGACTCACGCAGCTGTGTGCCTCTGATGAAACCACGCGCCAGGGGCCCTCAGCTGCAGAGGCACCCCACAGTGAATACTCCCTTCCGTGTGGTTAATGGGCCAAGGAGAAAATCACTGTTGGTAGTATGTTCATTAGAATTCTGTGAGAATAATAGTGACAAGAATTTCATGGGCTGGGATTCTAAAATGCGTCAGGCACTGGGATAGGGACTGGAAAGGCCTTATCTCCAATTACAATTCTGTTATATACATAATGTATTCCTCAGAAAATTAGAAGCCAAAAAGTTAAATGACTGAACAATGTTCACATAACTAGCAAGTTGCAGAGGTTGTGGTTGAACCTAATATTTCTGACTCCTGAAAATTTTCACAATCTCACTGTGGATCCCTTAAATAGTGCCATCAGGTACCATTTATTAAGCATTTACTGTGTACCTGATTTTCTTCTATGCATTTTACATATATCCTCCTATTTAATCCCCACCATCAGTTTTGCAATTAGTGTTGTTTTTGTTTGCAAATCTCTTATAAATCTCTCATGTCTTATAAATCTCTTACCAGCTTACTCAACCTAGGTAAGGTGTGGGGATAGTTACCATCTGTGATACAGAAGGCAAGCCGGGTCTTTGTTATCAGTCTTGTTCAGGGAGCACATTGGACATAAAGTTGTCTACATCTTGACAATTCTGTAAGAGTCTCTAGAAATATTAGCCAACGCTGTGCTCCTTGTATATTTCATATTGCCATGAGTGAATCAGGAATAGCATCTTTTACCCACAGAGGATAATAACTGCATTACACTGATAACAGTGATTAAGATTAGAACAAGTTTTGGGGTCAACCCAACCTGGTTTAGAACCCTGCTTTTTTCAGTCTGACCCTGTGGATACTATGTAAGCTTTCTAAGCCTCCATTTTCTCATTTGTAAATTATAGATAATAATACCTACCTTGTAAGTATTCTTGTTGTGCAAATTAGATAAGATGACACCCATAAAACACTTAGTACAGTGTCTGGCAGCTACTATGTGCAAAATAATTGGTAGCTATAGTTATCTTAAAACAAGAAATAATCACATTTTATAGGTTGAACCAGTTAGGATTGGATATAGCTGTGTTTAACAGGAAAAAAAAATACCAGTGGCCTAAAGAAGATAAAAATGTACTTATCTCTCATGAAAAAGAAGCAGACAGCAGGTACTCCAGGACACATACAGTGACTCTGCGGTGTCATCAGGGAGACCCAGGCCATTGTCTTTGTCCCAACATCTAGACAGTAGCGTCCATTCTCAAGGTCACTCATGGTCCAAGGTGGCTTCAGCAGCTTAAGCCAGGACACCTGACTTTTGGGCCTAACAGAGAAAAAGTAAGACAAAAAGGCACCCCTGAAGCTGAGTAAGCTCCCTTTAAGTCACCTTCCGAAGAGTCCTATGCAACTTGTCTGCTTCCATCTCACTTACCAGACCATAGCTACATGACCACACTATGCCACAAGAAAGCTCAGAAGTGTTGTCTTTTATTCCAGGATAAATGCCCAGCTGAAAGTATCAGGACTTGTTTCTAAGAAGGAATAGAAAGAAATACGCTGGAGAAAGCAACTGGCAGAGACCCTGCCATACTGGGTAGGAAGCATCTCACCATGACGATGCATGTCATGCTGATGGAGTAGTGGTGATCTCTTAGTCCGCTATTTCACTATAAAGATGAGTAAATGCTCATCCACGGAGGCAACAGGATGCATGAAGGATCACAAGTGAGGCAGTGGCAGTGTCCACAGAGAACTCAGACCTTCTGACTTCCAATGTATTTTTCATTCAGATTCACTGCCTTTCTCATAAATGACTTTGGCTTTTTGAAAATCCCCATTTAGGCCTGGTGCGGTGGCTCACGCCTGTAATCCCAGCACTTTGGGAGGCCGAGGTGGGCGGATCACGAGGTCAGGAGATCGAGACCATCCTGGCTAACATGGTGAAACCCTGTCTCTACTAAAAATACAAAAAATTAGCCGGGTGTGGTGCTGTGCACCTGTAATCCCAGACACTTGGGAGGCTGAGGCAGGAGAATGGCATGAACCTGGGAGGCGGAGCTTGCAGTGAGCCGAGATCGTGCCACTGCACTCCAGCCTGGGTGACAGAGCAAGACTCCGTCTCAAAAAAAGAAAAGAAAAAAAGGAAATCCCCATTTAGGGATATTAGATAAGTATTTCTTTTAAGGCTTTTAGGTCTTGTTTTGTGATTTGTCTGCTTCGGTTAACAGCTTGTCACTCCCCAGTATAGAACATGTCTTCCATTGTAATCATGGTTTGTAATCACTGACAGCCATTTCACCAAAGGCGATGAATACGATTCTGTTAGTTGCTCCATGGATATTATTTTCTAAGCCTTTAATTATTTTGTTACACTCCTCTCAGTTTTTTTCATTACTCTTCCAGTCTACAATTTATTCTATAAAGATATAGTTTGCCCTTCCCGTGGTTATATAGCCCAAGGAAATATTACAGAATATATAATTTGCAAGCTTATGTTTTTATTAACAAAAATTTAGTTTGCATGCTTCTATCTCATTTAAACTAAAATCTCCCAAATACTAGAGTGCTATTTGATGTCTATGTACTCCTTAGGGTCTTTTTAAAATAGAATTGAAAGAACCTTAGAAATAGGAAGCCGTGTATTGCTATAGGCACCCTAGTACATGGACCCAAGCAGTGAAAGACCAGAATCATAAGTCCAGGCCCATGAATTTTAAATGAGTCCTCAATTAGAGAGTGAATTCTCTAGCTCCTAATTAAAGAGGCTTTAATCACAGACAATGAATAAAAAGCATGGAAGAACAAGTGGCATAAGGGAAGAAATCATAATTATTTAGATGGGAGGAAGCTGTGATGGAAAAAAATCTGTGCAGTAACATTCGCTGATCATACTTCTCAGGCATGACTTTGAAAGACATCTCCTCTTTCTCTCTAGAAAACTGGATTTACCTCAATCACAGATTCCTTTGAAAATGAGTTAGTAGGGAATTCCAAGCTTCAACAACACGTCTTCCCATGGAAAGACAATAATCGTAAGTTGGTAAATGGAAAAGACAACAGGTTATAAACACAGCCTAAAATGAGATAGTGGGTTTTGTAAATAATATTTATAAACGTGTCTATTTTAAAAGTTCTAGAAGGATACACACCTAGATATTGATAGCAATTATCTTGAGTGGTAGAATTGTGAAATTTATCTCTCTCTTTTGCATATACATATATATTTATGTATATGTAGATAATTTACTTGTATACTATATTGTATACTATACATATATACTGTTTTTCTAAAAGGAAAGGCATGTTTATGTTTTAATTTTTAACATGATTGACAACTAACTTTCAAAGAAATAAAATAGGCTAATTCCTAGTTGCACATGTTTGTGAATAAACCAAATCCATCCAATGAAAGTGTATATTGTGTGGATAAAATATCTATTGTATTTGGGAAAGTTATAGTACCACTTATCCAACAAAACATTTGGTCCTTCTAAGATGTCAGAATTTATCTACTCCTATTTTTACGAAATTTGAGAAACAAAAAATCTTCTTTTCTTCCAGATGTTCACATGATGGTACTATTATTACTTTTATTATGGTATATTAAGGACAGATGAAAAAACAGAAGAATAATACATTCACATGAACTTATTAGCATTTAAAAATAAATTTCTATTTTGTTATATGTTAAAAGCCGTAGCACAAATAAATGACATATATCATTTATTCAATCTATAAATGATAACAAAGTTCATGGCACATATTGACTGATAATCACTGGCAATAATTCCAAAACCCCAGGACCCAAAGATCCACAGAGAGGGTATCCCTGGCATATCCACTTGGGTTCCTGGTATCTGTACTGTGGGTACAAGCTGAATTGCCTGCACTTGATATTATAAAAGGGACTTTCCCGAGATGTCAGTCTTGTCCTTCCACCTTCATTCCCCTTCTCCTGCGCTTTCTCTCACCTGCTCACCCCCTCTCTCCACCAAGGAGCAGGAGATGTGTGATAGGAGATGGAGATTCAGCCAGTGCTAAGAAGCAGGGCACTGAGTGAAAAAACAGCGTGAGTACAGATTACATAGAAGAGTCCCCCTTGCACTTCAGAGCCCTTCTTCTCAGGATCCCACAGCACCCCATGCCCTTGAGCTGCGTTAATTATAAATCAAATTCAGCGCTCATGGCAGGAGCCGCTGCTTCCAGTCCTTTTTGTGCATTTGTCTTTCTTATATATGCAATAAAACTCTAACTTGATCATAAATTATGTCCTCTCTGTGCCCATGGCTGGAACATGTGTATTTCTAGTCAAACCTGGTAAACTGATGTCAGAGCCCAAGAGAAGTCTATAGCCATTGGGCTGAGGGTCGTCCTGAAAAAAAATTCAACCAGGTAGGATGTAAACACTTTGTTTCAATGAAGGAAGATGCACGGAACTGAGGAGAAAGCCTCTCCAAGGTTGATTTGAACAAAGAGCCAAGGAGCCTATTAAGAAAGAACGCATCCTAAAGCATGATGAACTGACTGGGCACATGTTTAAAAGGTTCAAAAATGAATAATGCTTGGATACTATGTCAGTTTAGTTTGTTCCCAGTCCATTTTCCAAGGAAAAGGAGAACTGTGCATCAAAGGTGAAAACCTTGAATCTTGAAATTTCTATAAATCATTGAGGCACAGCAAAGTCACCCCCAGAACCCTTCAAATAGGTTATGATTCAAAGGGCGGAGGCAGAGCAGCTGGTAAATCGAGCGAGGACCAGTGTGCCTGTGGCAAACAGATCATGATCCCAAACATAGGCTCTGTGCTTGCAGTTTAGATTTATAGACCAACTCACCAAGTCTCAAGCCACCAATAAAAAGGGGAGAGTGTATGTTTCCACCCGATTACGACTGAGCCTCTTTGTGGCCAGCCGGCTTGCCAAGAGAGCGGCTGGTTCGCAGTGGGCATCCTCTCATTTTGATAGGCCTGAGGATGCTGCAGGGTGTAAACAAAGCATGTGTTTCCAAACTTCAGATGTTACACCAACTATTCTTTTTACCTTGTCTGTTAAAATTGGGCCAAAGGACTCTTAAGTCTTCTAACTTCCTTCCCTGGGCAATTTCTGGGCTTCATCATTCATATGATCCCAGTAATTTACTGCATTTTGTAGGGCTCCTCCGCCAGAGAATGTGGTGTCTCTTCTTGGTTTATCTGTTCATCTGTCCATTCCCTCATCCTGTGAAGCAGGGTGAGGGGGAGAGAAGAGGTACCAAAACCTGGCCTGGTCATCCCATCTTTGGAAAGGTGGCTGCCCACTGTGTATTCCCAGGGGAACCCCCAAGTCTAACTCTGAAGGTCAGGCCTCCTAGAGCCAACCAGACACATGGATCCTTGGTTGCTGTCCCCTACCAGAGGCTCTAAGTTAAATATATATAGATATATATATCTCATATATATATGTTTACTGGTAAATACACTCTTCTTTATAAAGAGAAGTTTTAAGCTCACAGCAAAATTGAGCAGAACATACAGAGATTTCCCAGAAGCCCCCACCCGCCCTTGCACACACAGCCACCCCACTCTCAACATCCATCATTCGAGTGGGACATTTGTTACAACTGATGCACCTGCAATGTCATATCACCATCACCCAGATTTCACATGTTCCATTAGGGTTTTCTCTCAGTGTTGCACATTCTAAGGGTTTTGACAAATATATAACAACACGTGCACCACTGTACTATCCTACGAAATAGTTACACTGTCCTAAAAATCCTGTTTTCTGCTCATTCCTCCCTCCCTCCCCACAAACCCTGGCAACCATTATCTTTTCATTGTCCCCAAGTTGTGTCTTTTCCAGAGTGTCATAGAGTTCAGTTGTACAGTATGTACCCTTTTCAGATTGGATTCTTTTATTTACTTAGTAATATGCATTTAAGGTTCTTCTGTGTCTTCTCATGGTTTGATGGCTCATTTCTTTTTAGCACTTTTAAAATATTCCATTGTCTGGATGTACCACAGTTTATTGATGCATTCACCTACTGGACATCTTTGTTGCTTCCAAGTTTGGGCAATTATCAATAAAGCTGCTATAAGCATGTACGTGCAGATTTTTGTGTGGACGTGTATTTTCAACTCATTTGGGTGAATACCAAGGAAAGCGATTTCTGGCCCTTATGGTAAAAGCATGTTTTGCTTTAGAAGAGGCTGCCAAACTGTCTTCCAAAGCGGCTGTTCCATTCTGCATTCCCACCAGCAACGAATGACAGTTCCTGTTGCTTCACACCTTTGCCAGCAATTGGTGGCATCAATGCTCTGGACTTTCATCATTCTGATGGGTGTATGGTAGTATCTCGATGTTGTTATAATTGAGAAAGATTTTCATCAAGGCCCAGGACCAAAGCCTGGTTCTTATTCACAAGCCTTCCTATGATTACCTCTCAGAATTATGGGACTGCAATGTCCAGAAACAAAGACACCATGGGGAAATCTCAAAGAGGCACACAGCATAGAGGTTTTATCAGGGGAAAGGAGAGCTAAGTCCAGAACGGGCTTCACCACTGCTTGTGTTCGTTTCCTATTGCTGCTGTAGTAAATTGCCACAAATTCCATTGCTTAAAACAGTGCTAATTTACTGTCTTAATGTTCTGGAGGTCAGAAATCCAAAATCAGTCTCAAAAGGCTGAAGGCAAAGTGTCAGCAGGACGGGTTCCTTCCGAGGCTCTGGAGAACTGTTTTCCTGCCTTCTCCCACCTGTAGAAGCTGCTGTACTCTTTGGCAGGTGTCCCCTTCTCCGTCTTCAAAGCCGGCGGCGTAGCCTGTCTCTCTGTCACCACGTCGCCCTCTTCTGTGGTCACTTCTCCTCCCGCCTCCCTCTCACAAGGGTCTTGCGATGACGCTTAGAGCCCACCAGGACTATCAGGTCATCTTCCCATAGTGAGATATCAGCAAGGTCTCTTTTGACACATAGGGTAAGGTTCACAAGTTTCTGGGGTTAGAACGTGGCCATCTTTGGAGGTGTATTATCTAGCCCAGCACAAACATCAAGTAAGGACATCTACAGTCCAAAACATTTTATGTTATAATCGACATTTTAGATTCTTTAGATACACATGATACTGCAAAAGAGACTATATCTTACTGTTAGTAGAAATAAAATGGATAAATCCTTGCCTTTACCTAAAGGAAATCCAGGTAAGAATGACAAAGCATTAATGACATTAGTAGATGCTAATTCAACCCTTCATTATTAATTCTGTTTGTCTACTTTTTTTCCTATTTTGCCATGTAAGGGGGATCTATCCCACTCTACCTGTAGCAGATTAGCCCTGAATTATCAAAATCCAAATGAACATGTGGCCATTGACTTCCATTATGCACAGATTTATAATTCATAAGGCATCTGCTTCTGTAGGTTGAGGGTGGTGGCAGTTGCTGGATACACAAAACCCAGTGGGCTGTTAAATGCATCAAGGAATTTGAACCACATCACACATTTCAAGTTTCTTGATGAAAATGAGATGTAAAATAGGGGAATTAAACTGTGTTAATTCATTTTTGCCATTCGAGACTATGATTCAATGTTTTAGAACCTAGCTAATCAACATTTATGTAATTGGGAGTTTTTTTATTACATTCTGAAAGACAAAGTATTTTAAAAATTGATAAAGGCCTTTCAAACATTGTGTCCCTTAAAACCAAACTAGCTATAACTGTTATTTGCAGTCAACACTAAAACATAAGAAAACAAAAACAGGGCAATGGAAAGTAGCAGAAAAAACATTAGATTTATGGCCAAAAAAAATCACAGAATTTTGGCTCTGATGATGCTGCTTATAGCTGTGTACTTTAAGACAAGCAGTTTGATTTCTCTAACCCTCTATTTCCTTCTTTACAAAATTTGAATGATGTCGCGTTCTTCAAAAGATTGTTGCAATAAGTAGATGAAATGCTGCATCTCAAGTGAATTGTTACATATAAAGTAAGATGTTACTAGGAAGGGCCCACCATGGTCTATAACTTACTTAAAAAATATCTATTGTTAATTGAATTTTTGGTGGTTTAAATTAACTAAAACTGTTCAGGTGTTCTTAAAGTTAAAAGTTACAATAACAAAATTCATCTCTAGCCCCAGAGGACAACTCTAAATTTACCATGTCGTTGAAGTTACTATTGCTATTTTATCATCTAAGGAAATACCAACTTCTGGAAATAATAGTAGCTTCAGAAAAAAGGACATCGTTATGGTGTCAAGAGGGCTGAAATGAAAGATATCTAACTCAGCCATTCCATTTGATGTGAAAGAACAGGTACAAAGGTACTGACATGACCGGGAGATAGAGAGGGGCAAAAAGCCTAAGGAGAAAACAGCAATTTAAATGACTGAAATCTACAAATGTTTTCATTTAATATATAGTCTTTTAATTTAACACGTTTCGTAAGTAAACTCTCATGATATTTTCTAGAACAGCAATCCACAACCTTTTTGGCACCAGGAATCAGTTTCATGGAACACAATGTTTCCATGGACGGGTGTTGCGGGGAGACAGTGACAGATCATCAGGCATTAGATTCTCATAAGGAGCATGCAACTTAGATCCCTCACATACGCAGTTCACAATAGGTTTTGTGCTCCTCTGAGAATCTGATGCTGCTGCTGCTCTGATGAGAGGCAGAGCCCAGGCACAATGCGAAGGATGGGGAGCGGCTGTTATACAGATGAAGCTTTGCTTGCTCGTCTGCCAATCACTTCCTGCGTGCTGCCTGGTTCCTACACTGGTTCATGGCCCGGGGGTTGGGGACCTGTGTTCTAGAAGATGTAAATAATAGTAGCAACAAGTACTACAAACACTCATCCTGAAGAGTTGCACCTACCTCCTAGAATTCTTATCAGGATTTAGAGTATAGCGCACTGAGCTGCCCCCAACCCAGGCCTTTGCCCTGTGACCCCCTGCTCACCCCTGTGTAGCAACCAAAAAGTTAAGCCTGGTATAAATAGACCCTCCAGGATTCTACCCCAGGACCACAGCCAGTATCCCTTCTGATTGGTCCACACCTGTGCTGTCCAGGGCGTTCCATGTTTTAAATATCACCTCAGCTCACATATAGACCAGTTACTCTTCTCTGTATATATTCAGAGGTCGGCCTTCCAGATCAGCGGCAAATCCTGACACCTAATTATAGGCACCTTTTCCAATTTTCTGTGGATCTAGGATTTCTGTTCAGTACCATCCAAGTGGGGCATTATACAGAGTAGCCAATCAATACATATTTGTTGTTAGATTGTTCCCAAATGTCCTACTTTCAACAAATAATCTACACTCCTTTACCTTTCCACTCAGATACAGTGTTTTACCTGTTAATAATTTAGCTGCATCTTTTTTTCTCTTGGAATCTTTGCATTGATTCACAATTATCTTTAAATGGGAAAATTAAATCTGTAAATAATTCTTAATAGTCACAGGACCAGGACCCAATCTGCATATGCCATGGATTGCTGTGTTCTAACAAAGCAAGCATAAGCTAGAGTTGTTTACTTATTTATTACAAAATGAATACTGGTTATAAAAAAAAACCTGCTCTGTTTATCAGCTTCTTCAGAGGTAAACACTGTTAATACATAAACACTTTTCTATATGACTTCTAAAATTTTTGATACAAAAAAATGAGGCTTTATTATAACAGTTTTCTAGTTCTTGCCTTTTTCCGTTGACAGATTCTTGTCAACCTCTTTTCATGGCAGTACATCAAAGTCCTGTTGATGGTCATTTAGATTATTCAACTACAAATAACATTGTAGAAATATCTTTCAATAACATCTTTGAAATGATTGACAAGAGTGATAAAATATTAATTGTATGCATATTTATACCAAAATAAAAATAGTGGGTATTTTTGAGAATTGGATTTTCTTTCGATTTTTCCCTTATCTTTTCTTGTATATTCTCCTAATTTTCTACACTGAACATGTATGAATTTCACAATCAGACAAAAATTTTCTAAAATTGAAATTTAAAACACACTGAGGAAAATAAATATTCAATGTACCAAAAATTAATTCCACTGCACTGTAATAAATTATCTGTTGGTCAATGTTTTCATTGTATACTAGACCCTGTGGATTGAACAAGGTCATTACCTATGCTCCATTCATCAAAATGAATGCTTAAAATATATTTCCATTTAATATGGTCTCAAAGGGATTTGGCAAAATGCCTGCTTGAATGCATTATTAAATATGTCCAGGAGAACACTGTTTTGATTTCAAAAGTCAACTTCAGAAGACAATGAACACAGGCACCACAACATTCTTCAGTGAACTATGATCAGTTTGGTTCTAGCCAATTGTACTCTGATGGCCTTTGATTAAACTGTGTCATTACAATCACGCCAGTGGATTGCCATCATTTGAATTTGACTCATGGGAAAGGTATTACATAATTTCTTTTTTTTTTTGAGACAGAGTTTTGCTCTTGTTGCCCAGGCTGGAGTGCAATGGCATAATCTCAGTTCACTCAGTTCACCACCTCCCAAGTTCAAGCAATTCTCCTGCCTCAGCCTCCAGAGTAGCTGGGATTACAGGCATGCACCACCACGCCCAGCTAATTTTGTATTTTTTAGTGGAGATGGGTTTCACCATATTGGTCAGGCTGGTCTCCAAATCCTGACCTCAAGTGAACCACCCACCTTGGCCTCCCAAAGTGCTGGCATTACAGGCGTGAGTCACCATGCCCAGCAATATATATATATATATATATATATATATAAAAAAAAATATAATAATATATATATATATACACATTTTTTTTGAGACAGAGTCTTGCTCTGTCACCCAGGCTGGAGTGCAGGGGCAACCTCGGCTCACTGCAACCACCATCTCCCGAGTTCAAGCTATACTAGTGCCTCAGCCTCCAGAGTAGCTGAGACTACAAGCATGTGCCACCACACTTGGCTAATTTTTGTATTTTTAGTAAAGATGGGGGTTCACCATTTTGGCCAGGCTGGTCTCGAACTCCTGGCCTCAAGCAATCTGCCAGCCTTGGCCTCCCGAAGTTCTGGGATTACAGGCGTGAGCCACCATGCCCGGCCCCTCTATAAATATTTTCAAACCATATGACCACTTTATTTGTTTAGATGGAGATTTTTCAACCCCTGAGGAAGGAGCTCTTACTTTCTAGGCTTTCACTGACTACCAGTGCTTTGATCACCATTTTTAAAATTTTAATTGATTAGAAAAAAAAAAAAAGAACAATATGCCAGCTTCAGCTAAACATACCAGAGAAAGATAAAATTAGTAACCATGCGTGGGGTGGTACAGAATTCCAGGGGTTTATTAGGCATAATCCCGCCTCAAGATGAACTCACATGTAATATATATGCCAGGTCCAGTGGAAACCTACACACAACAGATGGCTCTCAGGAACAGTAAGGAGCTGGAGATCCACTGGGAACCATGAGGATCCAAGACTGGCTGAACATGATTCAGGGCAATAAGGCAATCCTTTGGACTGGAAATGAAGTTGGCATGCTGATAGAATTTTCAGAAACGTAAGTGTTATTGCATTTATCCATGGAAATATAAAGTAAACTTTCCTACATTGGATTCCCTCTTCCTTGCCCATTCAAGATATTTTTTCAGCCTTCAACTGATTTTATCCATGCTCTAAGAATCCCACTATTTGGGAAGCTGCTATATCTACCTAACTGTCATCTTTTACTGAAAAATATTCCCTATGGTGAAAGTATTTTGTGGAATTGTCTACGAAAATGTTAATTATTTTTGAGGTTGTGTCAATGATTTCATGACTAGAGTCAAAAATGCACCTGGGATTTTTGTCCATCGTGGCTAGGAATTACTGCTGCATTCGCCAGTGCAATGGTAAAATGGCATGTGAGGCCCAAATGCAGAACCTTGGCAAGCAAGAGTGCCTGGTTTGATTGTATGTTTTCATTTTGTAGAAGGATATCACAAGCTTTTAAATTGGGTATAAAATGACAGATAGTTACATGACTACTTTTATCTATAAGACAAGGGAGTTGAACAAAATTATTTCTAAGTTCCCTTCGATTTTTGAAATCCCATGATTCTACCTTTTTCACTCTCAACATGACAGTAACGGCTGCACACTGCTGTAACAGCATTCCAAGAATGTTTTTTAATGACCATCGACTGCCAACTATCATTTTCCGTGTCACTGGCCCAGAAAAAGGCTTGAGGTCCATTTGGAATTCATAGAAAATGAGGCATTAGAACCACAGACTATCCGTTCCTGTGTGGCTTCAGACATAGGGTTTTAGCTGAACAGACAAAGCATTTCTTAACAGTGACTAACTATTTTGGCCAATCCATACAAATCCTCATCACCCTTACGAATAGAAGCCATTAATTAGAGTAATGATGACCGATCTTTGGTGCCAGTTCCCAGAAAGTAAAATGCATGTCAAAATATTCCTAAAAGGTTATCTTGGCTGGGCAAAGATGGAACATGAATGCTTTTTCCAAAGTGGCAAATGAACAACACCCCTCCTCTGCAACTATCCATCTGCCTTTTATTATTTTTTGAAAAACGAAGAGGCTTTTGGGGACTAGGAAGGGGTAAAAGGTTGAGTAGAAAAATGGGAGGTATTAGATGGTATCTGACATACTGCATCTCAAGGATTCAGTAAAAGCTCATGAAAATGCTTTGAGACTCTGAGCTTAAGAAGCACTGTGCTGGGACCCAAGTAACCACAGGGAGAAGCCACAGGTAGCCTCTCTACTTCACCATCTGATACAACAAGAGCAGCTTAAAGCAGCAGCTTAGGGCTTAGGGGCAGCAGACCTCCAAGAAGAATTTGAGGGAAAGAAAGAAAATTAAGAGCTGTATTCCTGAGGAAGTCATTGCCACTTTGGGGATTCCTAAGATTACCTGGGAAAGGATCTGCCCTGAGTTACTGCCTGGAGATTTGGAGATAAGTAGATTTGGTTGTCGGTGTTAGCACGATCACATTTTTACCTGCAAGTAATGAAGGTCAGAATATATACACTAGTGGTAGATGAATTTCAAAAATTTAGATTTTTACCTGACATAGTGATACAGATACCCTATATTTTGGTAAATAAAGAGGTAAAATTGAGAGCAAGCCGAAATTCATTTTTTTCAGAGTGAACTGAAGTTAAATAGAAAGTTTTAAGGAGAGAAGTAGAAAGATTGTTATGTGCAAATATCACTATTATACTTTAAGGAAGTGTTATCCCTCAGTATTAACTATGGAAACTGGGCAAGTCAATACAACACTCTGGCCTTATTTTTTAATTACAAAAATAGGAGGATAAATAAAGTGATTCTTAAAGCCCTCTATAAGTTTTAATGTTTGTAATATTCCATGATTCTGCCAATTGCTTCTAAGAAAAAATATAATATATATTTTATATATAGATCATATATTATATATAATATATATAGATCAAAGGCGGTTGGTAATTTGGGTGTTAGGTCCTTCGATTATTTGGTTACTTTTAGTTTTGATGTTTTGATATAACATAAACTGCTATAATTATCAACATCGATTTTAGTCTTTAAAATATTACCTCCATTTAGACCTGTAGTAATGGGAGAAGTTTTCTATTTTTAGCCATGAAATCCTCTGCACCACAGTCACAAATTCAGGTGGAACAAAGCATTTGCCTTCTCTATACAGTATGCCAACCTCTCTATACGGTATGCCAACCTCTCTATACAGTATGCCAACCTCTCTATGCAGTATATGCCAACCTCTCTATATGGTATGCCAACCTCTCTATACAGTATATGCCAACCTCTCTATATGGTATGCCAACCTCTCTATACAATATATGCCAACCTCTCTATATGTTATGCCAACCTCTGTATACAGTATGCCAACCTCTCTATGCAGTATATGCCAACCTCTCTATATGGTATGCCCATCTGTCTATACAGTATGCCAAACTCTCTATACAGTATATGCCAACCTCTCTATACAGTATATGCCAACCTCTCTACACGATAAGCCAACCTCTCTATACGGTATGCCAACCTCTCTATACGGTATATGCCAACCTCTCTATATGGTATATACCAACCTCTCTATATGGTATATGCCAACCTCTCTATACGGTATATGCCAACCTCTCTATATGGTATGCCAGCCTCTCTATACGGTATGCCAACCTCTCTATATGGTATATGCCAACCTCTCTATACGGTATGCCAACCTCTCTATATGGTATGCCAACCTCTCTATATGGTATATGCCAACCTCTCTATATGGTATGCCAACCTCTCTATACAGTATGCCAACCTCTCTATGCAGTATATGCCAACCTCTCTATATGGTATGCCAACCTCTCTATATGGTATGCCAGCCTCTCTATACAGTATGCCAGCCTCTCCATATGGTATATGCCAACCTCTCTATACGGTATGCCAGCCTCTCTATACAGTATGCCAACCTCTCTATGCAGTATATGCCAACCTCTCTATATGGTATGCCAGCCTCTCTATACAGTATGCCAGCCTTTCTATATGGTATATGCCAGCCTCTCTATATGGTATGCCAGCCTCTCTATATGGTATATTCCAACCTCTCTATATGGTATGCCAGCCTCTCTGTATGGTATATGCCAGCCTCTCTATACGGTATGCCAACCAGCTAGAGGAAAAACATATCCCAATGCTGCACTCCTCCAGGAGCGACAGAGTCCCCAGATTCAGGTGATGTTCTTCCCTTTAGTCCCTCGTTCAACACAATTCACTTCCATAGAGGTATGGTTTCCAGCTTACACCAGTTTATTCATGTAGCAATCAAGCATACTGGGTCGCACTGAAAGTGAAATCTCAATTTGCTTCACTAAGAGAACTTTTTATTTCTTTTAAGCTCTGTCTTTGATTATTACCCCGTGGCACAGGAAAAGCAGTGATAAAGCACTTTCACTGATGTCACCCCTGTGATACCTATTACACCTGCGATGAAGTAATTATTCAACTATAATAACTGCTTATTAAAATGAAATGCAACAAATACTCAAAATCTGTAACTCGATTTAGCTACTTAGGAAATAGGTAGCCATGGCCCATTAAGCTACCAACAGCAAACACCTATTCATGTGTATATGTAATCAGCAATTGTATTCCCATCTTATTTTTAAACACCCTGTGTTGTGATATCCTCAGTTCAATTATTAGCAAACAGGTGTCCTCATTATACAAAAAGTGTAAATGGCCATCAACAACTCCCCTGACAGCAGAGAAACTAAAGACTCAATTCTCATGGAGAATCACTTTGTCACGGAGATTATCTTTCAGCACCCGCCTGAGTGGAAGTGTCTTTTCTGCTGTACCTAATGCCTACCTGGGGAATAGATTCTACTTTGGAGACTTCCATAAACGTTAAAAACAAATTCTATCCAGAATAAATAATTCTAAGGCTCACATAAGAAGCATCCTCTCACTGCCTCTGCTGATGTTACTTTGCTGGCTACACGCAAAGAGTACAGTAAATACGGGAGAGGTGATACTGTGGTTAGCTACTACAAAAGATGAGGGAAAACAATAGATCTTAATAAATAAACAACATAGCATTTTGTCTCCATGTTTCAAAGGAAATTGGCTTCTAAAGAAGAAAAGAAAAACCTACTTTCGAACTTTATTTGAACTGTCTATAGAGATTACATAATCAAAAGAAGAGAAAGCATAAAAGGAGTTCAACGGCTTGGGCAACACAGGAAGACTCTGCTTCTACAGAAAAATGCAAAAATTAGCCAGGTGTGGTGGTGCATGCCTGTAATCCCAGCTACTTGAGAGGCTGAGGTCGGAGGATCACCTGAGCCTGGGAGGCAGATGTTGCAGTAAGTCAAGATTGTGCCACTGCTCTCCAGCCTGGGCAACAGGGAGAGATGCCATCTCAATCCAGCCTGGGCAACCGGGAAAGACCCTTTGTCAAAAAAATAAAAAAATAAAAATGAGCTTCAAGAAAACTGGGATTTGTCTTCCCTTTATCTGCATTTTCTGAAAGCATGTAACCTGCCCTTCTCACTTCTTCTTGTTCCCATTGCTTGTAGTTTCTTTCTGTTTAAAATTTTAGTAATAATGATTGCCTCTGAAGGGTGTTATAAGTTCTACTAGAACTTTGTGACCTTGAAAAAAGACCTTGACCTTGGAGGAAAAAAGTTTTCTCTCTCACACACACGCACACACGCACACACACGCGCACACACACACGTGCACACACACGCGCGCACACACACGTGCACACACGTGCACACACGCACACACACGCGCACACACGCACACACACGCACACACACACACACATGCACGCACATATACACATACACTATTTCACTGGTTGGCCATTCATCGTCTTAGCCTAAGGGTCAGTCATTGATATTTTAACAAAATCTATTCAATGTCGGCGTGTAACTGGCCATTCATATATGTAGGAGGTGTGTTATTTGCTAATGTAGACACTCAACTGGAGGCCCTCTGTTACTTCATAAACATTCTGAAGCTGATTTTTATAACTTGTCTTTGTGGCAGATACTAGGTGGAAACACTAACATGGTAAAGCACTCTGTATTTCTGCTCTGAAAGTCTTTATGAAAACACTCACAGGAGGGGAATTGCTATTTCAGATGAATTGAAAGCTCATATGCAAGCCCTTGCAGACGACAGAAGGGGAGTTTCTCAGGGACCCTGCTAGACTAGCTTTGTAGTGGAGACAGATTTGCCCTGTTCATTAGTTGAAAAATGAGAGGAAAAGAGCAAATTTTAAAGTAAATAATTGGGCTGAGTGCAGTGGCCCCTGCTTGTCATCCCAGCATTTTGGGAGGCTGAGGCAGGCAGACTGCTTGAGCTCAGAAGTTTGAGACCAGCCTAGGCAACATGGTGAAACCCCAGCTCTATTAAAAATACAAAAATTAACCAGCTATGGTGGTGTGCACCTGCAGTCCCGGCTACCTGGGAGGCTAGGGTGGAAGAATGGCTTGAGCCCAGGAGGTCGAGGCTGCAGTAAGCCGAGATAACGCCTCTGCACTCCAGCTGGGTGATAGAGAGTGAGACCCCCATCTTAAAAATAATAATTTAAAAAAAAACAGAAACAAATAAATTTGAAAAAATAATTGAGATTAAAAATTTATCCTTTTTAATTTCACTTTCTAGAATTGATATGCACCAGCTCATGACTTTTACCTTGTATTAATACAACGAGAAAATCGAGGCTTTGCACTCCTAGATTTTAAACAACTAATTAGGTTAACACCTTTTTTTTTTTTTGAAACAGAGTCTCTCTCTCTGTCACCCAGGCTGGAGTGCAGTGGCGTGATTTTGGCTCACTGCAAGATCCACCTCCTGAGTTCAAGCGATTCTCCTGCCTCAGCCTCCCAAGTAGCTGGGATTACAGGTGCCCGCCACTGCACTCAGCTAATTTTTGTATTTTTAGTAGAGACAGGGTTTCACCATGTTGGCCAGGCTGGTCTCAAACTCCTGACCTCAAGTGATCTGCCCACCTTGGCCTCCCAAATTGCTGGGATTACAGGTGTGAGCCACCGTGCCCAACGGGTTCACGCCTTTTTAGAGTAGGTGTCCTTACCCGGGCCTTGCAGATACTCTCTCACCCTCACAGCCCGGAAAACCACCAACCCCATCAGATTGAGAGAGGGAAACAGAATCTGTGGCAGGCTTAAGGGGCTCATCAAAACACTGAAACACTGAAGTTATAGGCGGAATTTTTTTCTTAACTTTATGTGTGTTAGAGTTCTTATTTGCAAACAGCAAAAACTAATTCTGGTGAATTCATGTGAGAAAGGAATTTAATAATACATTGGATAGTTCACTGAGTTTACTGGAAATATATCATATATCCCAGAAATCAGTTATAAAACCAAGGGAGGCCAATGATTCAAAACAATAATGAAAATGACACTGCAGGCAAACCTGGTTAAGACTCCTCTACTAGCGGACACAGCATTTCACCTCTGGAAACAGCTGTTGCTGGCCTGGAGCCTTGAATGCTGTTCCAGCTCATGCCTGCAGAATAAATGCTAAGCTGTGCCAACTTCTTTGCAACACTAACTCTGGTTTCAAGACCTGGGACTAAGCAGGATGAGGCCACATGCCAGCATTCTATCTGTGCAGGTCACAGACTGCAAATGGGCCTCTGCAGATTCTGCATTCCATGCTGGTGCTGAGGATTGATTGTCCCAAAAACTCATGCAATGAGTTTGACACTGGGCAGCTTAAAAGAAAATAGATATACAATGTAAATATATATGTAATGTACATAATGAAATAAAATTATGGAAAATATAATTTTATATAATATAATAATGTAAATATAATTATATATAATATATTATATATTATTAGTTGCATTAGTCTGTTTTCATGCTGCTGATAAAGAATATCTGCAACTGGGTAATTTACAAACAAAAGAGGTTTATTGGACTCACAGTTCCACGTGGCTGGGGATGCCTCACAATCATGGCAGAAGGCAAACCACATCATACATGGATGGCAGCAGGCAAAGAGAGAGCTTGTGCAGGCAAACTCCCATTTTTAAAGTCATCAGATCTCGTGAGACTTATTCACTATCATGAGAACAGCACAGGAAAGACCAGCCCCCATGATTCAATCACCTCCCACCGGGTTCCTCCCACGACACATGGGAATTGTGGGAGTTCCAATTCAAGATGAGATTTGGGTGGGGACACAGACAAATCATATCATTCCGCCCAACCCCTCCCAAATCTCATGTCCTCACATTTCAAAACCCATCATGCCTTCCCAATAGTCCCCCAAAGTCATAACTCATTTCAGCATTAACTCAATAGTCCACAGTCCAAAGTCTCATCTGAGCGAAGGCAAGTCCGTTTCACCTATGAGCCTGTAAAATCAAAAGCAAGTTAGTTACTTCCTAGATACAATGGGGGTACAGGCATTGGGTAAATAACAGCCATTCCAAATGGGAGAAATTGGCCAAAACAATGGAGCTACAGGCCCCTGCAAGTCAAAAATCCAGCAGGGCAGTCAAATCAGAAAGCTCCAAAATGATTTCCTTTGACTCTATGTCTCACACCCAGGTCACGCTGATGCAAGAGGTGGGTTCATGTAGTCTTGGGAAGCTCCACCCCGTGGCTTTGCAGGGGATAGCCTCCCTCCTGGCTGCTTTCATGGGCTGGCATTGAAAGTCTGCAGCCTTTCCGGGTGCACAGTGCAAGCTGTCAGTGGATCTACCATTCTGGGGTCCAGAGGATGGTGGCCGTCTTCTCACAGCTCCACTAGGTGGTGCCCCAGTAGGGACTCTATGTGGGGCTCCAACCCCACATTTCCCTTCTGCATTGTCCTAGCAGAGGTTCTCCACGAGGGCCCTGCCCCTGCAGCAAACGTCTGCCTAGACATCCAGGCATTTCCATACATCTTCTGAAATCTAGGCAGAGGTTTCCAAACCCCAATTCTTAACTTCTGTGCACTTGCAGGCTCAACACCATGTGGAAACTGCCAAGGCTTGGGGCTTCCACCCTCTGAAGTCACAGCACAAGCTCTACGTTGGCCCCTCTCAGCCATGGCTGGAGTGGCTGGGATGCAGGGCACCAAGTCCCTAGGCTGCACACAGCATCGAGACCTTGGTCCTGGCCCAGGAAACCACTTTTTCCTCCTAGGTCTTCAAGGGTGTGATGGAAGGGGCTGCCATGAAGACCTCTGACATACCCTGGAGACATTTTCCCCATTGTCTTGGTGATTAACATTTGGCTCCTGGTTACTTACCCAAATTTCTGCAGATGGCTTGAATTTCTCCTCAGAGAATGGAATTTTCTTTTCTATCGCATTGTCAAGCTGCAAATTTTCCAAACTTTTATGCTCTGCTTCCCTTATAAAACTGAATGCTTTTAACAGCACCCAAGTCATCTCTTACATGCTTTGCTGCTTAGAAATTCCTTCTGCCAGATACTCTCAAGTTCAAAGTTCCACAAATCTCTAGGGCTAGGGCAAAATGCTGCCAGTCTCTTTGCTAAAATATAACAAGTGTCACCTTTGCTCCAGTTCCCAAAAAGTTCCTCATCTCCATCTGAGACCTCCCCAGCCTAGATTTCATTGTCCATATTATTATCAGCATCCTGGTCAAAGCCATTCAACAAGTCTCTAGGGAGTTCCAAACTCTTCCACATTTTCCTGTCTTCTTCTGAGCCCTCCAAACTGTTCCAACCTCTGCCTGTTACCTAATTCCAAAGTTGCTTCCACATTTTCGGGTATCTTTTCAGCAACGCCTACTCTACTGGTACCAATTTACTGTATTAGTCTGTTTTCACACTGCTAATAAAGACATAGCCAAGACTGGGAAATTTACAAATGAAAGAGGTTTATTGGACTTAACAGTTCCACATGGCTGGGGATGCCTCACAACCATAGTGGAAAGCAAGGAGGAGCAAGTCACATCTTATGTGAATGGTGGCAGGCAAAGAGAGAGCTTGTGCAGGCAAACTCTCATTTTTAAAGCCATCAGATCTCATGAGATTTATTCACTATCACAAGAACAGCAAAGAAAAGATCCACCCCCATGATTCAATTACTTCCCATCAGGTTCCTCCCAGGGACACATGGAAATTGTAGGAGTTGCAATTAAAGAGGAGATTTGGGTGCGGACACAGCCAAATCATATCGTACACACACATATGTTTTAGGAAATTGTGCTTTTCACTGAAAATACAGTTTATAACTTTTATCAGATTCTTATCCATGTTGGTAACCTAATCAGGCTAAGAACTGCTATGAATAGAATCATAGAACTTTACCTCCAGAAGGAACCAGAGGACCAAAGAGATGAAGAAGTCACAGACTACCAGCCATTAGCACAGTTAACACAAGAGCTAGAGTAGAGAGTCTTGGAAAGCTGAAGCTGTTTGTATTTAAACAAACATAATCCTATTGATGGGCTTTCAATTTGAAATTTATTTGTAACTTTGTATCTCCCAATAACTTTTCAATTTATGAGAACTGTCAAACTCCTTTACAGTCACTAGATGAAGAAAACTTATTGGCAGACACAGAAAAGATCTTCACCTTGTTAACTGATAGATTCAATGCCATCCCCAACAAGCTACCAATGACTTTCTTCACAGAATTGGAAAAAACTACTTTAAAGTTCATATGGAACCAAAAAAGAGCCCGCATTGCCAAATCAGTCCTAAGCCAAAAGAACAAAGCTGGAGGCATTATGCTACCTCACTTCAAACTACACTACAAGACTACAGTAACCAAAACAGCATGGTACTGGTACCAAAACAGAGATACAGACCAAAGTAGCAGAACAGAGCCCTCAGAAATAATACCACACGTCTACAACCATCTGATCTTTGACAAACCTGACAAAAACAGAAATGGGGAAAGGATTCCCTATTTAATAAGTGGTGCTGGGAAAACTGGCTAGCCATATGTAGAAAGCTGAAACTGGATCCCTTCCTTACACCTTATACAAAAATTAATTCAAGATGGATTAAAGACTTACATGTTAGACTTAAAACCATAAAAGCCCCAGAAGAAAACCTAGGCAATACCATTCAGGACCTAGGCATAGGAAAGGACTTCATGACTAAAACACCAAAAGCAATGGCAACAAAAGCCAAAATAGACAAATGGGATCTAATTAAATTAAAGAGCTTCTGCAACTATCATCAGAGTGAACAGGCAACCTACAGAATGGGAGAAAATTTTGGCAATCTACCCATCTGACAAAGGGCTAATATCCAGAATCTGTAAAGAACTTAAACTAATTTACAAGAAGAAATGAAACAACTCCATCAAAAAGTGGGCAAAGGATATGAACACACACTTCTCAAAAGAAGACATTTATGCAGCCAACAGACACTTGAAAAAATGTTCAACATCACTGGCCATCAGAGAAATGCAAATCAAAACCACAATGAGATACCATCTCACACCAGTTAGGATGGTGATCATTAAAAAGTCAAGAAACAACAGGGGCTGGAGAGGCTGTGGAGAAATAGGAACACTTTTACACTGTTGGTGGAACTGTAAACTAGTTCAACCATTGTGGAAGACAGTGTGGTGATTCCTCAAGGATCTAGAACTAGAAATACCATTTGACCCAGCCATCCCATTACTGGGTATATACCCAAAGGAATATAAATCATGCTGCTATAAAGACACATGCACACGTATGTTTATTGCAGCACTATTCACAATAGCAAAGACTTGGAACCAACCCAAATGTCCAACAATGATAGACTGGATTAAGAAAATGTGGCACATATATGCCATGGAGTACTATGCAGCCATAAAAACTGATGAGTTCACGTCCTTTGTAGGGACATGGATGAAGCTGGAAACCATCATTCTCGGCAAACTATCACAGGGACAAAAAACTAAACACCGCATGTTCTCACTCATAGGTGGGAATTGAACAATGAGAACACTTGGACACAGAAAGGGGAACATCACACACCGGGGCCTGTTGTGGGGTGGGGACGGGGAGAGGGACAGCATTAGGAGATATACCTAATGTAAATGACGATTTAATGGGTGCAGCACACCAACATGGCACATGTATACATATGTAACAAACCTGCACATTGTGCACATGTACCCTAGAACTTAAAGTATAATAATAAAAAAAAAGATCTTCACCTTGTATGAAAAAAACTTAAATTTTAAAAACTGGATGTTGTAACTTGGCTGCAAGTTACTTGTCCTCTCCAGGCCACTTTAAAACGACTGGCAACACTATTTCCACTCACTTCCAGTATTAAAGGTACAATTAGATCTCTAAATTAAAAAAATATATATTTCTGGAGGCATATACGGTCCTATTGTGAAATCTTCTACGTTGAGTCAACGTTTGAGTTAATGAGCTCCATTAAAATGTGTTAGCAGATTCTTAAACATTTGCTTTGTAGAATTTCTTTCCTTTGCTTCCTTTTCTCCTTTTCTTTTTCCTTGCTTCCGTCCTATATTGAAGAAACGCACGTAAACAGTCGTGTAGGAAAGAATCACGTATCATGCATGGGTTTCTTTTACTCCATCTGTACTACAATGGCCACTTGTCACAATTCGACCTGTCATTTAAGAATTTTTTATTTTTTTTTTTGAGACGGAGTCTCGCTCTGTCACCCAGGCTGGAGTGCAGTGGCTCGATCTCGGCTCACTGCAAGCTCCGCCTCCCGGGTTCACCCCATTCTCCTGCCTCAGCCTCCCGAGTAGCTGGGACTACAGGCGCCCGCCACCACGCCCGGCTAATTTTTTGTATTTTTAGTAGAGACGGGGTTTCACCGTGTTAGCCAGGATGGTCTCGATCTCCTGACCTAGTGATCTGCCCACCTCGGCTTCACTAAGAGCTTGGATTACTGGCGTGAGCCACCGCGCCTGGCTAGAATTGTTTTATAAAGCTGAGAAAATATAAGAATAGCTTAATATGAATAAGAGTAACAATGAGAAAAATGAAACTGGCCACCAAATATTTAAATATGTGTCTTTATTAATCTTTATTCAAGAAGCTTTCAGAATGCTTTAATTAACCTGTAAAATCCCATGAAGACCTATGAGTAGAAAAACACGCCATTCTTCATTTTATGTATCAGCAAACCAAGGCAAAGAGAATGAAGGCTTCCTTAGGCATGCATTTTTAAGCAGTAACTAGGGGGTTACAAAGTAATCAACATAATAATAAGACAATTCAGACTTCTAGACCAGGAATGAGGCAATACGCTAAGTAGTATGATTGTGTCAAGTAGATGTTAAATGAAATTGGTGGTCAATATTACCTAGTTAGAAATCATGGGCTGTGAATAATATATTGGAATAAAAGAAGCAAGGAGAAGGTGGTTGGTGGTGGGAGTGGGAAGTTTTGACAGTTTTTTGGTGGCTTCAGAAGATATTTGGTCTGAAGGGAGCAGAGAATTTAGAGGAAAAGTGAAGATCTGAAAATACATATTTGAATAAGTAACTGTAAGCTGTTTGTAATTAAACTGTATCTTTTCTTTAAGCTGTTTGTATCTTTCCTTTCTAAGTGTCTGGATCGTGTATAATAGGAAGTATAAATTCCCTAAGTAGTTTGTTATTACTTGAAACATTACACCTAGGAGTTTAATTTGGGGAGAGCGATTTATCAAAGCAGGATTTTAAGAAGACATGGCTGGTATTTCCATGAATAAACTTGACCTAGAGCACTGGTAGGGAGAATAAAAAGGTAGAAAAAACTTACAAAAATATTATGAGAACACATGTAATACCGATAATATTATTTGCCTTTCAATAATTTATGTCACACAATTGGCAGGAAATTGAGCCAGGTCCCAAATCAAACGTTCTGACATCAAATAGTGGGCTCCTTCTACCTATACACAAAAGGGAGGGTGGACATGAATGTACACATTGATAAAAAGAGCATCAATTTATTTAGTAAAGGGGATAGCGATCAGAACAAAGCTAAAGCCTAGAGATACACATTTCAGGGCAAGTTGGGAGAACTGAGTTTTCAGAGCTAATGTCAGTCTTTGCAATGAAGCAGGATTGTGTATTACTGAGGAAGAGAAAAGAGACAGGTCCAAGGCATCCTAGGTCTAGAACTTTTTCAAGTCTCTTAAGCTTGGTGCAGTAGCAGAGAAGATGGATGGGGAAGCGAAGTGGGGTATTCTTCCTGAAGTGGCATGATGATCACCGTCAAAGGTTAAGAGATAAGGAAGTCTATAATGTTGGTGACAGTTGCAATAAATGTCCAACTAAGGTTGCAAAGTCTGGAAGGCAAGCACAAAGAAGCCTCATGGATAGAGGGAAATGAAAGCAACAAGCACCGAGAAGGGTGAGAGAATGAAGAGTTTACAGGGGTGTACTGCCCTAGTGCATGAAGCTGCTGCCCAGACCAGTGTGGGGAGGACAGAGAAAGGCTTGGCTTGATGTGAAGCCTTTGTTGAATGGCTTAGCCAAATGCTAAGGTGTTTGAAATGGGCTCCATGCTATTGCATCCACATCTGTATCATCGTTGACGTTGGAGGAGGAATCCTCTGGCACCCTCACTGAGCTCCAGGGGCGACTGTAACCCCCAGTCACCTAGTGCTGCCTCCTTTGCACCTGTGAGGCCAACAGTTGGTTGCTGGCATTGACTCTGTTAACCGTTCTTCCTAGCTCTGAGTCACCTAAAGCCATAGATGGATCTATATGCACTCCACAACCCAGGGAGCCGAGAGCTTCAAATAATTTTAAATCAAAAGTTTAGCCTCGGGGGCGTAAGGTTAACCAAAAGTCAGCTTTGCAAAATCCATAAAACAGAATGAATAAAATAAAATGAGCAGCATGAACATAACAGTCACTGGAAAGGGAATTTATGCTTCCTATTATACATGGTCCAGACACTTAGAAAGGAAAGATAAAGACCAAAACAAATTTTTTTTGAAAAAAGACTTTCAAGAGATTATTTTAATGCATATTACTCTCTGTCTATAAAGGGCATGATCAGATATGCTGTAAAAAATGGCTATGAATTTAGTCAGGATTATTCTCTTTCATTTTATTGGTGACTGATATGCTAGTAAAAGATACCAAGAAAATATAAGCCTGCTTTGAAGCAAGTACATAAAAGAAACTTGGAATTTAGTAGCCATAACCCTTGGTCCTGATTCTAAGTGTTGCAACCTTGTAAAAAAGCAAGCATTTTTCAGTAAGGCTAAAGGGAAAATGACGGGGAGGCTCCAAATGGCATTTTTAATGTAAATTGTTAAGGCTCAGTGGAGATGATGAGCTTTTAAAAAAGAAAGAAATAAAGAAAGAAATCACATTTACCAAGAATATATTTGGGAGTTCTCTCAGCAACAGTCATCTGAAATACAATCTATGAATGTTAAGGAAATGTACCAAGCCAGTCAAATACTACTAAGACCTTGCATCAGTGTCTGTCCAATTAACTTAATACGTCCGATAATTATGCCCACACCATTAAAAGGTATTCGTTTTATGGGCTGTGGGATGATAGGAAGGATTACTATTTTACCCATATCTGTAATGTCGACTGGAGAGCTGCTGCACTTAAGTTCCCCGCACTCACAGCTCATAAATTCAAGAACAAACTCTCTCCCACTCCCAGGCTTCCAACCCTCAGGCTGCACCAAGGAAGTATTTAAACAGGAAGAAACAAAGCAGCTCACCAGCTGGAAGGGCTGCAGCAAGCCTAGGACACTGTGACGCAGAGTGCAGCCTTCTGAACGAAGACCTGCAAGAGGACTCCAGTGCAACACATCGGCTCTTCTGCTTCAATGAGACAAATGTCAGTTTAGCTGCCATCAGCAGCTTGCAGCAAACTCAGGGTAATCAAGGAAGGTGAGCTTTTCCTTTCTGATAAACTATACTCTCTTACACACACACACACACACACACACACACACACGTACATGCACATGCATACATTTTGCTTTCCTTTTCTTTCCAATACAAAAAGGGAAAGACATTGAAAGAAAGGTGAACTCGTTCTTGGGGCCATGTTCACAAGCTTAAAAGAAAGTATAAATCAGAAAATGGCTAAAAATTGTGGGTTTTTTAAATGGCAAATTTGGTGGCTTTTACAGGGTGATGCAAGATATATGATAAAGATATCAATCTTTTGTTTGGTTTGTTTTTTTTTTCTTAAATTAGTTAATAAATACTTACTGATGTGATATAGTTTGGATGTTTGTCCCCTCCAAATCTCAGGTTGAACTGTGATTCCGGGTGTTGGAGGTGGGGCCTGGTGGGAGGTGTTTGGGTCATGGGGGCGTGAGTTCTCACTCCATTAGTTCTGACAAGATCTGGTTGTTTAAAAGAGGCTGGCACCTCCTCATCCCTCTGGTTCTCTCTCTTGCTCCCCTTCACCTTCCACCATGAGTTAAAGCTTCCTGAGGCCTCACCAGAAGCTGAGCAGATGCTGGCACCATGCTTCTTGTATAACCTGCAAGACCTTGAGCCAAACACACCTCTTTTCTTTGTAAATTGCCCAGGCTCAGGTATTCCTTTATAGCAATGCAAAACAGACTAGCACATGATACATAATGGACGCACGGTTGTCTGGGGATATCATCACATACAAGCTGCACACCGTTTCTTCCCTCAAACTCACATTTTACAAGAGAACTCGATTCCAGTTGAATTCTCAGGTTTTCACAACCACAGAAAAAGTTATTCCGTTCTATTCTCTCCACAAAGGAATGAGAATTAGAATAGAGACGAATAGTTCAACATTGTTGCCTGCAAATTAGTTTCCACAAGGTGCGCTAATGATCAAAGACAAGGTTCAGTCCCGCAGATGAACCTAGAGCACATTATCAAGATGGACATGTTACAAAGTACAGTGTGGCACAGGCCACAGCAGAAGCATGGGGCACACACAGAGACCAAGGAGCAAAGGACAAATTCTGTGTGCAGGGGCATTGAGAAGGGTTTGCCATGTGGAGATGCTGGGGCTGGTTACATAATGGTGGGAAGGGAAGGGGAATTCCAGATGAGGAAAGACCATTTTCACCCGGTGATACACAGAAGCCCCAGAGAGCAAGCATAGTCTAGATCTCTGCCTCCATCTCACAGAAAGAAAATTTCAAAAATGTGTAAAGTTGCAACCATTTCAGCATTTCAGCAAATCAATTCTACTTACTTAAACTCTGGACAGACTATCAGCCCTCATCTTGATATATGGTGGAACAACATTTTGTTTTCACTTCCATCCCATTTCCAAAAGAAAACACAGCTGAATTTAATCTAAAAAGAAGGACACAGGAAGTTAAATTTTCATTTGGTGTCTGAGAAGCAACAGTGCCATAAATGCACAAAGAGCTGGGTGAATTTGTTTATTTTCTGTAACAAAAGTCTCATGATAACTAGACTAAAAACCATGTTTTCTTCCATTATATTCAGAAAAATAAATATCACATATGTGCTTTGTGTTTGTCAATCTGTATTTGTCTTATGCAACTTAATGGGTATTCAGTAAAAAATTCAAGATTTTCTGTTGAACAGTCTCATAAAGCCTTTCTTGTATCAAACATAACAAACCTAAGTGCCTTGTACGTCACAGCAAGTCAAACCAATCCGGTGCCTAATATTTCTAGGTTTTTAGCAAACTCCAAAATTCTAGAAATATGTCTAAGATGCTTAAGTGTAGCCCTATTTCTCAAAGTCTTCCAGATGAGTGAATAAATGAAGAATGGCCCCATCATCGCGTTGTGTAGAATGACTTTGCATATTCCATATCTCCACACCACAGTTCCGTAGTACAGGTGCATGGAAAGCATTTGCATTTGGGGGAGATGTTAATTTCCCTTTCTTCAGAACTACCCACCAGCTTCTTTGATTCAAGTTGCTTTCTCAGACAAATACTTGCTTTTCCTGAACTCCACTGAACCATGAAATATAGGATGTATTTATGATGCTTTTGGAATTGTAAATAAATAGTATGTGAAACCACATGATCATGTTTGTTGTTGTTGTTTTTGTTGTCTTGAGACACAGTCTAGCTCTGTCACCAGGCTGGAGTACAGTAGTGCAATCTCTGCTCACTGCAACCTCTGCCTCCCAGGTTCAAGCAATTGTCCTGCCTCAGCCTCCAGAGTAGCTGGGACTACAGACATGCACCACCACACCCAGCTAATTTTTTTTTTTTGTATTTTTAGTAGAGATAGGGTTTCACCATGTTGACCAGGATGGTCTCGATCTCCTCACCTCGTGATCCACCCACCTCAGCCTCCCAAAGTGCTGGGATTACAGGCATAAGCCACCGCACCCAGCCATGACTATGTTTTTTATTGAAATTTTTAATTCTGTCTTTAAAACCATGACTGAATTAATACCCTTGAACAGTTAAACATTTGTTTTGCTTCCCCTATCCCACAATGGGGATACATTTTCTGATTATCTGGCAAAGTAGTGCACCAGCAACTCAAACTCCATGAAAACACAACAAATGTCATCAACTCTTTAGCCAAATAGTATGAGTTCTGTGATTGCAGACTGCATCAGATAGTCAGTGGGCAGCCGATAAATTTGCCAAAAGGGTGATACAGGGACTATTTATAAGGTGAGGGATTATAGGAAAGTGGGGAGGGGTCAGAGCAGCATTTTGGAGATGGGGACAGTGAGGTGCAATTATTACTCCTTGGCTTGTAGGAGTAACAGGAGGGAGCAGTTGCCAGAACATCAGGGAGAGAAAGGGAGAGAGATGCAGGCAGGTACAGCCTGCTTACTGCCTCCTTCAGTCTCCAGGTGGTGCTCCTTGTTGGTTGGACTTAGCTCAAAGTCTGAAAGCAAGGGAGGTGCATTGATGTGGAGCCTATAGGTCAACCTCCAGAGCACACAGCAGAGTGGAGAAGGGTGGAGTGGGTATCTGGAAGGCAAAAGGAAGATGTCCTGCCTAGCCATAGCGCTGGAATTTAGGACTTGAAGTTTCACCTCCTGACCCTGAACATTCCAACAATGAATGGATCATGAACTCAAACTTTCCAAGCTTGGATCTGGTCATGTGCTCATCCTTTTCTAGAATTCATTCATTCTTTCTTACTGTTGGAAAGCATTGTCCTAGCGAAGCAGAAAAAAGTAAGTAAAGTGAACTAGATGCAAATATCCAAACACCTAAATCATATCTGAAGAGTTATTTTGGCAGTAAGAAGAAAATATGGCTCCTGGGTTGTGTACTTCCATGTGCCCCTCTCGTAAACAAAGCATGGAATCCATCACTAGCTGTGATACGTTTGAATATATTCAACAAAGAGAAAGCAGATTTATGAATTCATACATTCCATAGTCAAACCTTAAGGAGACTATGCTAAACTGACTGTGTCAGGCTTGATGTCACACATCTTCAGATTCACCAAATGCAAGAAGCATTACCATATAGCAAGAACTTTACTTCAGTCATAGCTATGTATTTGGTTCTATTTTTGGTTATGACATTTCTTCTAAAACTAACTCTTTCATATCCACAAAACATGGGATCCAATATGCAATGGAGAGTTACTTATGCTTCTCACTGTATAGCCAAGACATCTTAATAAGGCAGAAAACTTAATAATCAAGTTTGTTTAGATATAGCCTATACGTGAGACAAACTGAGATCTTTCTAATGTGCTCCTTACTGAATTAAAGTCTTTTAAAAACTAGTTGAAAATAAAATTTTTTAAACTTCATTTGCAAAGTAGTTTTCTAATGGATTTGGTCCTATCATTAAGATCACCTCACTTACGACTTTAAGCCAGTCATATATATATTTTTCCACCAAACAAGTAAATTTCAGCTGGTTTTTTGTGTAAATTCCTGTCCACAGGAACATCTTGAAGTCTGGTCTCTGTAGGTCTGTGGCAAGCTAAGCTGGGAGCAACCAGGATATGCATACTGTGTGCTGGCTCTTGAAACACGTCAACAGCAAAATATTGAGTTATCACATTGCCTGTTTTTGGAATAAGTTTCACTAGTCAACTTAGATCCAGCATTGGTAATTTGTGAAACTTGGCTCTTATCCAAGTGAGCAGATATATTTCATAGAAATGGCTACTTACAAGGTTGCTGAGTTCAGTTGAAATCAACTATTTCTATATAAACCCCAAAAAGCGAGGGCCTTTTGTCTATGTTCTGAAGTAGGACTTGAGATCATAAACAATTCTGCAGGCTAGTGAGAATAAACCATATTATTTTAAAGACTTAGAAGTAAGATTAAAAAAAAAAAAGACTTAGACGTGATCCTGTCATTACCAGGGGTTTCTAAATGTTCTGAGTTTTTATTCCAAGGGCCATTGATGCATTTAGAAACTTAGTTTTTAAATTTCAAAGACATAATTAATGTGGTAGATTTTCAGAATTAAATCAGATTCCAAGGTACTATAGTTCTTAGAAGCTTTTTTGAACTTGACAGGTATCTTGATTAGAATTACTTATCGTTGTTTTTGTGATTCTATTTCCCACATTTGCACATATCATAAACTAATTTGTAATTTCATTAGCTACCGCATTCATCTCTAGATTATCTGCTTTTACAAGCAGGTACATTTTTATTTACTTCAATGATCCAGCACACTGCCTTGCATCTAATAGAAACACATTAAATTACTTTGTCAATTCAATCAATAATTTAATGTGAATTATTTGGCTGCAGTTATCTCTCATTTTCTGAAATGCCTGTAATTTTAAAAAAAAGTTTCCAAAGTATTTCTATAAAACACCACTTTTCTCCATTGAAAAAGTCAAGACTTTCTTCTGAAGTAAAGTCTATAATTGATTTTGTTGAACATTTTTAGACACATCAACTCATAGTATCCTGCATGCTATATTCCAAATGCTTCTGCATCCATTTCAAAATTTGTGACATGAACAATACTATCATCCCCAAGAAGCCTATCTTTGAACATACTTCTCTATAAAATCTTATTTCATTTCGAGTGAGAGGGTTGGAATAATATTTATAAAGTTTGTCATATTATGGAGTGTTTTAAACGCTTACTGATTATGTTGTATATTAACCATTTTCTTGCAGTGAAATCATAAGTCCCTGTACAGAGGAGGTGAAGTGCCACATTCTTCCAGGAGGCCCATCTGTATCCAGGTAAATTCCCAGCAAAAATGGCACTGAATGATTACTTACTAGCTGATATATTAGTACTGTCTACCTTGTTCATCCTACCTTCCTCCAAATGAATGAAATATTTTTATATTTGAAAATAAGTACAACTCCTAGATATCACCTTGACTTCCTACTGTTTAGTCTAGTCTAGGTTAGAGAAGCAGTTTCAGCTCACTTAATTCCTGCCCACTGGCTTTGCTGCCCACAGAGCTGTATTGAATAGGGTTGTAAAGCGACACCAAGGCTCAGCAGGAAGATCATCACACTCAATTTGAAGTATCTGACAAGAAGAGGCAGGCCTATGGAGACTTGCATGATCCAGCTTGGGTCATTCACAACATATAAAGGAGATGGTTTGTGGCATTCTGTAGGTAGAGTCCACCATGTAACATCTGATCTATTCCAACTTATTCATTTCTATTGTCCAAAATCCAAGTCAAATACATACAAAGTCCCTTGGGGTTTAGATGAGCCCTAAATTTAATCTTAGGCAAATGAAAAATCAATTTTTTTTTTTTTGAGACAGAGTCTCACTCTATTGCCCAGGCTAGAGTGCAGTGGCATGATCTCGGCTCACTGCAACCTCCACCTCCCTGGTTCAAACGATTCTCCTGTCTCAGCCTTCCAAGTAGCTGGGATTACAGGAGCCCGCCAACATGCCCGGCTAATTTTTGTATTTTTAGTAGAGACAGGGTTTCACCATGTTTGCCAGGCTGGTCTAGAACTCCTGACCTCAGGTGATTCACCCCCCCTCGGCCTCTCAAAGTGCTGGGATGAGCTACCATGCCTGGCCTCAAAAACATAATTTTATCTGGTCTTTTTCAAGATGTGACTACTTAACACGTTTTAAAAGACAAGAAAAAGCATTTCTCAACTCCAAAGGTTAAAAGGCTTTTAAAAAGGAAACATACATAACTTTCCCAAGCTGACTTTTCGTCTTCAAAGTAATTTTTGTTTTTTTGTCTTTTCTGTCATGAGCTAGATACATCAAGAAACCTTGGAGTGGTTAGAGGGGCAACAGAATGGAACGATTCTATCCTACTGGAATTCCTGTTTCAAAATTATAACAAGGTCAATGTGATGGAACATCCTAGCTCAGATTCAGTTAGGGCAATGACCGAGAAGATGCTTCATTAAACCACAGAGACAGAGGCAGAATTAGACATTTACTTTACCTCCCACTGCAAATTGTTAAATACTTTCAAAATTTAACTGGACATTATATGCATGTATAATTAACTTTAAAATATTCCTTGTTTCAAAATATTCCCGTAACCAGCCAAATGGGAAGCACATGTGTTGTTTTAATCACAACTGTTCTATTGGAGGCCGAAGACATAGAAACTTAAAAAATCTCAGCAAGTTTATTTAATATAACATAATAATATTAAAAATAATCCTTTGTATTTTCATCTGAACATGTCAACGAATTTTGGAAACATCAGTTCCGTAATCTTCACCAATGCATTCAATTTAGGTGAAGATAAATCCACTCCAAAGTGAACTCTTTTCCACATTGTATGTTTTCCTTCACGATAGAAAAGAGGCTGGCTCTTGCCCCTCAATTTCAAATATTGACAGCCTAGACCTTTCCCTTCTTATTGGAAAAGTAAGCCACAGGTCTTAAAGAAAGAAGTTTGTGACTTTCAGATACAGGAGATTCACTAGAGAAATAGAAGATGACAGCAAGCCGTTTCCTGTGTTTTGTTCCTTAAGAAGACACTGAATCTGATGCTGTGGTAAGAGATACTGACAACACAAACGAGCTCAAACCCCAGCAGGCTTCCTCTCTGGGCTAACAGTCCTGCTGGGAGGCGCGTGCTTTTCTGCAGTGAGCTGTGTGCACTTGCAGAGCCCCAGCCCTGGCCTCCTTCTCATGGTTGCTTTCTTACTTGTGTGTGCATAGCAGATTTCCCAGGGAAATCTACAGTTTATACAAAATCTGTGAATTAAATCCAGCAGCTGGTGGCCCCCGTGGGTTAGTCTGCTGAGAGCCATACCCAAACCGACCAGGACTCACTCTCCGCAGTGTGCTCTCGCTTGGTCTTCCCCAAATCAGAGGCTGGTCCAGATGAACCGTACCACCCGAAATGGTGTAACATTAAAGAAAACAAACTGAGATAACTCAGGTTGAATCACCATTATCCAATGAATACCTTACTGAGAGTTATATACGATGCACATTTGCATAGATGCATTCACCTACCAACAAAGTTAAAAGAATCAGAGACAATTAGCCTTGTTATTTACATTTTTCTGAAAAGCTCTCTTCTAGGCCAGCCATGGTGGCCCATGCCTGTAATCCCAGCACTTTGGGAGGCCAAGGCGGGCAGATCACCTGAGGTCAGGAGTTAGAGACCAGCCTGGCCAACATGGTGAAACCCCATCTCTACTAAAAATACAAAAATTAGCCAGGCGTGGTGGCGTGTGCCTGCAGTCCTAGCTACTTGGGAGGGTGAGGCACGAGAGCTGCTTGAACCCTGGAGGCAGAGGTTGCAGTGAGCCGAGATTGTGCCACTGCACTTCAGCCTGGGCGACAGAGGAAGATTCTGTCCCAAAACATAAATAAATAAATAAAAGCTCTCTTCTAAATCCTTGGTCAGTAGCAGTCTATAAGATAATTTTGCTTGGATTTAGATTCATTCTTTTTAAATTGTTGTTTCATGTAATTTCTCAGCATTTGTTGCTTTTCTGCTCCCTACCCTCCCAGGTAACTCCATAATTGCTTGCTTCCCATTCGAGGATAATTTAATAACAGGCAGCTTTATATCAGCCAGTCCCTTCCCTGCATTGTGCTCTGGAAGGTTATTGCAGAGTTTTCAACCCACCTAAACTTTTTAAAAAATACTCAGACATCTTACTCAATCACTTGCCAATAGCTCATGACTAATTTCTTTCTAATAGCAATACTGAGATCTGTTCAGCGGCTGGGAGAGTAAAGGGCACAGTTTTTCTCCAATGCCATCTGCAAAGTGTCCTCTCTACCAGCAAGGTACTGCAGTACTCCAGACTTTGAAGGATGGAACAACTGTCAGGGTTACCTGAAATAATCTCCCCAACTTCTTAGAAAAACTTTTACATCCACAATAGCACTTACAAAATCCTCTTGAACCATCAATCAAACTTAAATAGATATATCTTCTGCTTCCTTGATCCATTTCATATGACTAGCGTGGAATACATTGTCATATGATTTCTCTTCCTACACATTGCTTTCCATTGAAACAGTGGCTTTGCAAAACAAATTTAGGTTTGCATATCAATCTACTTCATTAATGTTTAAGATGTGCTTTTTACTTTTTACACAAAAATATTGACCACTTTATGTATTTGATGTAACATTGATTTTTGCATTAATGCTTTATCAGAATTGTTCAGTGCCTACTGTATTGCCAATTCCAACTTCCTTTGTTAAATGGAAGAAATTAAACTATTAAATTGTTTTTCTGTTTTCACAGTAGAATTAAAAATGTATATCTGTTTACTTTTCTATTTTTTTGCATTTCTAAAGTTTTATTTTACCAACAGAACTTTTGCAGTAATAAAAGAACTAAAAAATTATTTTTAAATTAAATAACACACCTGATATGGGCAGTTTATATACTCCAGGCCAGAATTGGAGAGAGTCTTCTGGGGAATCTTAGAAAGGAGAATAAAATCTAAGACTAATGAAGTTGGGTATCTTCAAAGAAAGAACCTAGTTGCAGCATCCTGCAGTCCTCCGCTTACCTGGGCAGGAAAGATATTGCACCCTGCAAAAAAAGCAAGATGCTATCAAATGGAGCGGCAGGAGAATTTGGGAGTAGATTAGCGATAAGAACACACAAATCTAAACCAAGGATAAAAGCAAACAGTTACTAGTTCAAGTGGGTTTTATAAAGAGTGCAGAAAAGGATGAGAAAATCATACATATGACCTGGCTCAGGTGTTAACAGTGTTTATGTGGTCCTAATACAGTATATTCTAATACCAATGGTGGGCAAACCAAAATCACTCTTACTTTACATTGGGATGAGGAATTAAGAGGGATGGATGGGAAAGAGGTTACAAAGAGAGTTAAATTCTCAGCTCTCATTTTGGGAAGTCAGTATTTCACACATAAAACCAAAAATGTCAAGAAGCACTGAAAAAACTGTGTTAAAAATTAAGAAGTAGCAAAATAAACCTGTTAATTAGAGGCATGGCAATAAATAACTAGAAAAAAATTAGCTAAGAGTTAAAAGGGGGTTGTTCCCAGGAAAAGAAAAGCAGGTAGGGCAGTCAGGAGGTGATGCTTTTTGTAACAAGCCTTATAGAATTATTTACTTCTTGAAAGTGTGTACATAGGTAAGTTTAAGTAAAATAAAACCAAACTAGGACCTATTTCATATATAATAGTATAACTCAAGAATTGTTAAAACTACAAATGACAAATTTAGTGTATTCTGTTCATGACAGGAGTATTGCTACAAGCATTAGATTCAACTACCAATTCGTATGACTCCGGCTTATATGGCTATACCTTAGACTCTCTGAAGGGATCAGGTTTCAACATCCCCTCCCCCGTTAAGGACACTGGACAGGGAAAAAGACAGGGATTTGCTGACACACTATTTCAACAGCATCAACATAAACAGTGGCACATTGTTGAGCTCTCCCTAAAAAAAGATATGCAATTATTTGTCCGTCTGACTAAATTCCCCAACTACAAATGAGATGAATGGTCGCATAAGAGAAACAGCTCTGAACTTGGAATATAATCCTGAGATGATTAATCCCAGCCAACCTGAATCACTCCATCTATAATAGAACCTCTCTAGAACTCTAGCCCCTGTGCTCTGTTTTTCTTTTTCAGCACTTATTATTTACTTTACATATTTTTTCTTTATTTATCATCGATATCTCCTCATTAGAACTTCATGAAGATAAGTACTTGTTTTGTTTTGTTCTAATTTTTAAATTTCAACTTTTATTTTAGTTATAGGGGGTACATATGCAGGTTTGTTACATGGGTATATTGCACCCAGGTAGTGAGCATAGTGCCCAATAGGTGGTTTTTCAAGCCATGCCTTGCTCCTTCCCTCTCCCCTCTAGTAGTCTCTGGTGTCTATTTTTCTTATGTTTATGTCCCTGTGTGCTCAATGTTTAGCTCTCACTTATAAGTGAGAACATGTGGTATTTGGTTGTCCGTTAATTCACTTAGGATTGTGGCCTCCAGCTACATCGTGTTGCTACAAAGGACATGACTTCATTCTTTATGGCTGCGTAGTTTTCTACAGTGTATATGTACCATATTTTCTTTATCCCGTTCGCCAGGGATGAGCACCTAGGTTGATTTTATGTCTTTGCTATTGCAAATAGTGTGGCAATAAATATACAAGTGTATGTGTCTCTTTGGTATAATTATCTATTTTCCAATGGGAATATACCCAGTAACGGGATGGCTAGGTCGTATGGTAGTTCTGTTTTAAGTTCTTTGAGAAATCTCCAAATGGATTTCTTTGACAGTAGTTGAACTAATTTACATTCCCACCAACAGTATATAAGCGTTCCCTTTTCTCTGTAGTCTCGCCAGCATCTGTTATTTTTTGACCTTTTAATAATAGCCATTCTGACTGATGCTAGATGGTATCTCACTGTGGTTTTAGTTTGCATTTCTCTGATCATCAGTGATAGTGAGGATTTTTTTATATGTTTCTTGGCCACTTGTATGTCTTCTTTTGAGAAATGCCTTTTCATTTCCCTTGCTTAATTGGGTTGTTTTTTGCTTGTTGATTTGTTGAAGTTCCTTATAGATTCCAGATACTAGACCTTTGTTAGCTGCATAGTTTGTAGGTTGTCTGTTTACTCTGTTGATAGTTTCTTTTGCTGTGCAGAAGCTCTTTCGTTTAATTAGCTCCCACTTGTCAATTTTTGTTTTTGTTGCAATTGCTTTGGGGGACTAAGCCAAAAATTCCTTGCCAAGGCCAATGTCAAGAAAGATATTTCCTAGGTTTTCTCCTAAGATTTTTATAGTGTGAGGTCTTACATTTAAATCTTCACTCCATCTTTTTGTATTGGTGAAAGGCAAGGGTCTAGTTTCATTCTTCTGCATATGGCTAGCCAGTTGTCCCATCACCATTTATTGAATATAAAGCCCTTTCCCCATTGCTTATTTTTGTTGGCCTTATTGAAGATCAGATGGCTGTAGGTGTGTGGCTTTATTTCTGAGTTTTTTATTCTGTTCCTTTAGTCTATGTGTCTGTTTTGGTACCAGTATCATGCTGTTTTGGTTACTGTAGCCTTATAGTATAGTTTTAAGTCAGGTAGTATAATGTCTATGGCTTTGTTCTTTCTACTTAGGATTTCTTTGACTATTCAACTCTTTTGGTTGTATATGAATTTTAGAATGGTTTTTTCTAATTCTGTGGAGAATAACATTGATCATTTGATAGGAATAGTGTTGAATCTATAAATTGCTTTGGGTAGTACAGTCATTTAACAACATTGATTCTTCCAATTCATGAGCATGAAATGTTTTTCCACTTATTTGCATCATCTCTGATTTCTTTCAGCAGTGTTTTGTAGTTCTCCTTGTAGAGATGTTTCACCTCCTTGGTTAGCTATATTCCTTGGTATTTCATTTTCTTTGTGGCTATTGTAAATGGGATTGGATTCTTGATTTGACACTCAGCCTGGCTGTTATTGGTGTATAGAAATGCTACTGATTTTTATATATTGATTTTGTATCCTGAAACCTTGCTAAAATCATTTATCAGTTCTAGTAGCCTTTGGCAGAGCCTGTAGGGTTTTCTAAGAAGAGAATCATATCATTAATAAAGAGAGATAGTTTGATTTTTTCTTTCCTTATTTGGATGCCTCATTTCTTTCTCTTGCCAAATTGCTCTGGCTAGCACTTCCTGCTCTATTTTATTCCAAGCTGCCTCTCTGCTGTATCTAGCACAGAGTAGAGGCTCAGTAAACATTTGTTCAATGCATGAATTCATTTGCCCCACTTGTAATCACCATGGCAACACCATCTTAGTTCCAGCTGCTATAACAAATTACCATAGACTTGGGGGGTTAAACAACATTTATTTTTCACAGTCCTTGAGGCTAGGAAGTCCAAGATCAAGCTGCTAGCAGATCTCACACTGATAAGAGCCTGCCTTCTGGTTTACAGGTGACTGGCTGTCTTCTCACTGTGTTCTCATGGGAAAGAGAACAGAGAGAGGAGGCAAGTTCTTATGTCTCTTCTTATAAGGGCACTAATTCCATTCATGAGGGCTCCACTCTCATGACCTAAACCTACTAAGTCCCCATCTCCTAATACCATTAATTTTAGGGTTAGGATTTCAACATATGAATTTTGGGGGTACATAAGCATTCAGTCCATAACATGTACTCACTGTGATTTTGTTGAGGGAATGGCTTTCCCATGGACTATCAGAGATGGGGCTGTTATTTCTAAGGGGATCTGCTAGAGTTTCCATAATAGTGGGGGAACATAACACACAGAATAACTTACAATGACTGCACAGTCCCAGCATCACCATTCTCCTTCCCCTGTCTGCATAGCTCCTCGACTACCTCCAAGCAACTCCATGGTGTACGTCCCTTCCTTGGCTCCCAACCTCCAATGAGCAAAGGCTCAAAACATTTCCTAGACAGACAACCCACATATAAACCTTCCAAGGGCAAGCAATAATTAAAATACTCATGGCAGTATAAATTTAGATTTTGAAAACAAGGAGTTCTCCAAAGGAAACAAAACCTGCAGGGGCGGCCTTTAACAATATTAGAGCAGGACAGTGCAGTCCTTTGGGGCCATAACTTCAGACTTCTCCATTCAGACCAGAATCTCCTCTACATATAACTATGGAATGATTTTCCAGGACAAGAGGAATATATCCCTCAAAGATACACACACACACACACACACACACACACACACACAGACACACACACACATTCTCTCTCTCTCTCTCTCTTTCTCTTCCTCTCTCTCTCTCTATTGGTTCTGTTTCTCTGGAGAACCCTGATTAACAGACTTCTCTTAGAAACCAAAAACATTTCTTATAATTTTTAATGAACAGTTTTTCAGTCTCTCCTAAAAATAACTTCTGGTTCTAGACCAAACCAATGTCAACTTGTTATATTAATATAAATAGCCGCCAACTAAATCTGATATTCCAATAATCATTTATGTTTTGGAGCCACAGACTGCAAAGAAACAGGCTTATTTATAAAGGGGCCTAAGGATAAGGAAAGAGACTTGGGAAAGAAAAATAACCAGAGGGATTTTTGTAAATGGTTTAAGTCATCCACTTCAATCTAGGTAGCAAGATTAGTTGCCTTTTCTGGAGAGAAGACTCTCATATTGATCATGTAACAAAAAATATGATGTACTGAAAGAAGTCATGCCAAACAAATAACATTATGGAACATATTGATAAATGTGTGTCTCCTAGCAATTTCACATTGTAAAATGAGATTGAAATACTCAAGAAATGGGATTAATAGCCCCGCTTGAAACGTGGCATCTTAAAAAATGGCTGATGACCATGTCAAGTGTGACTGCGATTCTCAAGAAGCTGCTTGCCGTAGAAAACCCTTGTGAATTTGTTATGAACTATGGCTTTCGAATGGGACTGGGCCCTTTTATTGTCATTTGCATTTCATTACCAAACATTATAGATTGGAAGAACAGCTTTGGAATCTCACGTGGGAGATGTTCTAGGACTTTGCATGTTAACGGCAAAACATTTATGAGCCCATTCTTCCTTGATGATACCTAGGTAAAAAACTAAAATAACTACTTATAGTAGAGTGATACAAATTATTTATCCTTGACTTCAAGCTCCTTAAGAGGCTCTATTTTTTTTTTTTTGGTCTGGAAAAATAAAGATGATACCTCTGTCACAGAAGTATAGTGTATCTAAGCCACCCAGTGCTATGCCCAGCACTTGATATGCATTCAACAAATGGTACCTATTATCATTACAAGTATCTATCTAGGAGCTCTGCCAATGATGATGCTTAAAAGACTATGCATCTTGCCTAATGTTAGAGCCATCATTTGTGCCTGTCCTTGACATTAGAGTGACACTTAATTCTGCAAATTCTGTTCTTTGCTAGTCACAAATCTTTGTTTATCCTCCTTCATCCTGGCCTCTCTTCCCAACTTCAGCTCTTCCTGTTCCCCTATATTCCAAAAACCTGGGCTTTGCACTAACCATCCAACACACTTTCTCACTGCTGTTTCCACTTGTCTCACTCTCGTAGATGCCCACCCAAGTGCCCTACACCCTGTATAATTCCCTGTCAAGAGCCTGCCGTTTCTTCACACTCCGTAGAAAATGCTCCTTCATGAAGCCACCTCCTTTTTCAGTGTGCTCCTTTCTCCTATTAAATCCCTGCAAGCATCTCTTATGAGGCTATGCTTTTTCACTAAAGGATATTACTGTCATACATCATAAGCTCCTTGAAGACGGGTTTTGTCCCATAATCTTGGATTCTTCACTATTATTTTACCTTATTTTTTTGTATACAAAGTGCTCAAATACTAGTTAACTTGAAAGGCAACTTCTAAAGTAAAATAATATTTTAATATATTCTGTAGTGATGATGATATTGATTATATCATCTACCTTGGACTTGAGTTCATAGCATCTGGTGCACAGTTTGTGGTTATTTAATGTTAAATAAGAATCACGACTGTCTCTAAGCATGGATCTCACTCATTGGAGCTGGTAACTGTACTCGGAATATTTTATTTATGATCCTCCAGTGTGTATATTTTCTTTCTTTAACAAAATTAAGGGATTTCTCTAAGTTATGCTTTTAAAGCTCAACTTTCTATCACTGCTATCTGAGAACTCCAAGTATGTTAAGTCACATTTGGTTCCTGGTTTTCCTACATTTATTACCTGTCCTCTCCCACTGTCATAAGGTAAAAATCGATTGATTATATCATTGGAAAAATTCACCATGGGTGACAAGAGAAAAGGAAAAAGAATTTAAACAGTACAATTTTCCTGGTTGACTCAGCTTCAGGTAGGGAATCCACTGCAATTATACTCAATACCTTAGAAAATTTGATGGCTCAAAGTCCTCATACTTTTCTTCAGTCTGTGAGTCACTTAACTCAAAAAAATCTCTGAGTTTGACATCTAACAAAACCATGGAAACAATACTAACAGTGCTTCCTCCAGCCTCCCCGTAGAGAAGCATGGTGTTTTCAGAAGGAGTATGCATAAACAAAGCCACCTGGTTTATAGGACTATCCCCATAGAGTGATTCCCTCTCCATTGTCTTTCAACTCTTCTCAGTACTTCTGAATTCTTCAAGGAAGATGTCTCCACTTGGGAATAGTACCATTTTGAATAAACTCTCTGACATGTGCTAAGGTTCAATTGAAAAAAAAAAGAGAGAGAGAGTAGGCTTCGGGTACAGATGCTTCAGTAAGTCAACAGTACACAGGAAGAATTTAAGATTGTTTTGTTTTCATTGAACTTATCTTTATAATTACAGTCTATATATAATGAATTGGGTTTTCTATTTAAATTTCTTCTAACAAACATTTGTTTAAATCTAAGCAGTGAATCAATTAAAAGAAAACATTGGGTACATAGAGAAAAGAGGTGGCTCTGACTCTCTATGGCCATCAATATGACCAGAGTCTGGAAGAGACTGTCCCAGAGGCTGTGCCACATTTTATCTGGAGAAAGCTTAGAGAAGAAAAGGAATGGTTTAGCATGGATTCAGAAAATATTGAATATGCTCCTAAAAACAAATAATTATTCAATCTTCTCTACATGGGCTTCTTATTTTCTAAAGCTTTTATAATTTTCTTCTTCATTGCTACATATACTTGTTTCAAGTCTCAACTAAATCTAGACTCACAGCAAAGAAATTAAAAAATACTGTCCAACTCACCCTAAATTCCCTCATGTCAGTTGCATCATTTTGTATATATTTCTTTTTTTCTACACTAGATTATAGCCCCCCTGGGAGTAGAAGCCATGTATTCTACTTAGAAAATGTCTGAGAGTAATGCCTGCATTTGTAGATGCTGTTTAATTTCAGCAGTTGCTGTACATGTATTTTTAGCAATTCAAGTTAAATAAGATCCAAGTGATAGAAGTCCATTCAACTTTACTTTTTACAAGATGTGGTGAAAGACTTGAGAACTGAGTTTAGTTGAAAAGGTACTCACAAGTCTCATCTTGAACTCATGTCATGACATTTAGAAGCTAGAAGGGGCTTCAGAAATGCACTCGTCAAACTCAATTCAAGAAAACTGAAATCTAGGTACATTAAGGTCACAGATCTAAGCATTCATAGTTCTTAGAATGACTCTAAACTTCAGAAGTGGAATGGAAAGTAATTCCCAGTTCATGCTGCTTCTTCACTGTAAGATTAGTTATTCAATAAATATTTATTGCCCACTTGCTGCATAGATGCCAGGCATTCAAAGTAATTATGTGAACTCTGCCTATAAGCTGCTTAACTCCAGAAGCTAATATATGTTATTATTAGGTAACACTGTGAATAGAATGTTCAAAAGACCTTTAGAGTTGTTTCAATAATAGAAAGTCATATAAAATGTCAGAGTGAGTCAAGCCTTCTAATATGAATCCCTCATCTTGAGAAAAGCTGGTATGATTCGCATAGACGCTATCTAAAAACTTTTTCTTCTGAAAGGTCTGCCAATAGCCCAAGCACTAAGCCAATTCAGAGTGTTTACATTTCTGAAATTTCAAGCAGGCAAAATAGCGCTTTTTGTATGGTATACTTATTTCAAGAGGTAGAAAAATCACCAACTCACTGCCTCTGAAGGTCTGTACTTAACTGTGTATTTAATGCTGACAGGAGCTATCTAAACATTAACATCATTTGTACTCAAAAACAAATTGATATTCAATTCTGTTATTTTCATTACTGTTCATCATCTTCCTCAAAAACTTGTCAGACATTGTTTTGGATCTCTCTTCCCAAATATTCTCTGATCTGTACTTTCTGGAACTAGTATTCATGATGATAATGTCACTACTGGCATCTAGGTGATTTATATGTGATGTATAAACCATGGCTTACTATTTTTAAATCTAGTTAGTTGTATATCTGAATGATTGACTAATACATACGTGTGTGTGTGTATGTATATAAAATTAAAAATCTCAACCAAACAGAAGTTGTGCAAAGCTTTTTAAACCATTAACCTGATATTGTGGAAAAAACAATGAGTCTAAGAGAGAAAATAAAATTGTAAAATTATTTGGAGATATTCCTCTCTCTCTAGTTGAAACAAATTTCCAACTAAAAGTAACTGAGATTATTCTTATATGGTTAAAGTAAAATGGAGAATTAAGATAATAGTCTGAATACATTAGAATACCAACCTGTGTCTCAATTATATTCCTATTTATTTGGGTAATTTTCTCCATTTTTCAACATGTTTTATTCTTTACTGATACATAATACTTACACATATTGATGGGGTACATATTTTGATACATGCACAGAGTGTGTAATGATCAGGTCAGGGTATTTAGGATGTCCATCACCTCAAACACTTATCATTTCTTTCTGTCAGTAACATTTCAAATCTTCTCTTCTAGCTATTTTGAAAAATGCAATATGGTGTTCAATATATTCACCCTACCATGCTATCAAACACGTGAACATATTGAACAACATTTTGTATAGGTGTAGACTTTACTTAATAGAAGTTAACTTTTGCCCCATCTTGAAATAATATAAAAACAATGTTATATCCCTTCACTAACTATTAAGTAGATAATTTTGGAAGTGGTATTAGTCATTGTTTGGGCAGATATGTTTTGAACTTATAATTTGTTGTTATTGCCAAATTTAAAACATTTCCATTTGAATTCTGATACTTTAGGTTTAATTGTCCATAGTTACCATTTTTAAAAAGTAAAGTACTAAAGATGGTTTCACACTAAGTACTATGAAGCATTTAAAAAAGAAGTAACATGAACCTTTCTTAAACTCTTCCAGAAAATTAGAAAAGAAAATAACACCTCTTAAATCAAGCCATGAGGCCAGAATTACCCTGACACCGAAGCGAAAGGCAGCACATAAAAAAAGAAAACTATAGATAGATATCCCTACTAAATATAAATGCAAAAATCCTCAACAAAAGACTAGCAAACCAAATGAAGTAGCATGTTAAAAGAATTATACATCATGATCAATTGGGATTTATCCCAAGAATGCAAGGGTGGTTCAACATATACAATGAATATAATACATCACATTAATAGAATGAGGGGGGGAACACATAATCATCTCAAGTGAAGCTGAAACAACATTTGAAAATATACAACATGCTTTCATGGTAAAAACACATGATAAACCAGGAAGAAAATGGAACATCCTCAACATAATAAAGTGTATTTATGAAAAACCCATGGCTAACATATACTCAATGGTGAAAGACTGAAAGCATTCCCTCTAAGTTCAGTAATAAGACAAGGATGCTACTTTCACCGCTTTTATCCAGCATTATACTGGAAGTTCAAGCAAGGGCAATTAGCCAAGAAAAATAAATAAAGAGTATTTTAATTGAAAAGGAAGAAGTAAAACTGTCTGTATTTACAGAAGACATAATCTTGTATGTAGAAAATTCTCTCTCTCTATGTGTGTATATATAAATATAATATATATATATTTTTTTAAAGCACCACAATTCAACAACAAACAGACAAACAATGCAATTTAAAGACTGGAAAAGGACGTGAGCAGACATTTATCCTAAGAAGGTACACAAATGGTCAACAAGCACATGAAAAGATGTTCAAAATCATCAGTCACTAGGGAAATGCAAATTGAAACCATAATGAGACACCATATCACATCCACTAAGGTGGCTATAATTTTTTAAAAAACTGAAATAACAAGTGCTGGTGAGGATGTTGAGAAATTGGAAGCCTTGTGTATTGCTACAATGTAAAAGATGCAGCCACCATGAATAATACTTTGGCTTTGCCCTGAAAAGTTAACATGGAACTGTCAGATTACCCAGCAATTCCATTCCTATTTATGTAGCCCAAAGACTTGAAAACAGGTATTCAAACACGTATCTGTACACCAATGTTCATATTAGCACTATTAACAAATAACCAAAAGGTGAAAATCAATAAATTCCCATCAATGAATGGATGGATAAACAAAATGTGGTATATCTACCCAATGGAATGATTCAACTGCAAAAAGTAATGAAGTACTCATACATGCTACAACAAGGCTGAACCTTGAAAACATTATGTTAAGTGAAAGGAAGCAGACATAAAAAGTCATATATTGTATGATTCTAAATGCCTGGAATAGGAAAATCCACAGAGACAGAAAACAGATTAGTGGTTGATGAAAAGGATCCCCTTTGGAACTCTACCATTTGACTATTAACTCATCTAATAGTTTTGCATACTGATCTAAGTTTGCCAATTAGATCACAAATTACTAGAGTGAAAGCAGAGTGCCTGTGACTGCTATTGGTTTCCCTTACATCACGCTGGAAATGGAGTAGAAGCTTTTCCAAACCCCTTTGACTGATAACCTCATTTTCATTTATTTAAAAAATAACAAAATATAAGCAGGAATCTCTTCCATCAATGAAAATAAATTTGGAATGTTTTTAAACTTTTGTTCAGAAAGTGAAAGAATAAGGATTGATCTACATTGCTGTGTCTTGAATTGGCCAATACTTCCACTTAGACCAAGGAAATTTTTAAGGTCACCTCTCTTACTAAAGAAAAAGTGTTGACTTAGATATTTAAGGTTGAAAACCGCTCCTTCAGAAGCTCTAAAATCACTTAAGCAAAACTAGAAGCAGCCTTTATGCAATCAGCACATTTATTTACACACACGCCCGTCTTAATTCTTCAACATGCTTTTGAAACACTAAACTTGACAGTTTTTGAAAAGGTGCCCTGTTTCAACATATACCTATGAGAACTCCCATAATGTGGCTGTTTCCTTTCAAAAGAAGGAATGCAGGGGAATTTTTTTTTTCTGTTTAAACAAATGCTATTATTTTATTGCCAATTTTGCCTTAAAAGTACTCATTAACAAATCCAGCAGCCTTATTAGGTATTTTTAATCAGTTAACAATGCTGTCAGAACTTGTTATAAATTCCTATACACTATGTGAAAGTTCCTCAGCTTCCAGTCATTCTTTGAACCTGTGACTACATACCTGGCAATTTACTTCCAGAATGTTGCTTTACTGTTGTACAGTCACCATATTATGATAGGATTTCCTTAAAACAGTACAAAAAGTAGTTTCTTCAGTTTCATGGTATGAAATTGATGATAAATTCATATTATATTGTCTTTGTATCTTTTCAGCTTCTAAATCTGTATATGCTATAAAATGGCACATTCAATATTAACTCCACACAGTTGTAACCACTCGGGAATGCCAGCAAATCCCGCTTCCAGCCTGCATAGAAAAGGGTCTTCTTCCCAGACACGAATCAATCTGAAGTTTATTTAAAAGTTAACAGATGATATTCCACTCATTTATGTCAATCTTATGGAAATCCTGGCCTTTATATTGTTTTTACTTTCAAAAATTTCAGCATAATGTGTTTCAATACTTGAAAGATTCAAAATCGTTTGACGTTTTAATGCTCCACTAATTTGTTATTTCAAGAAACATAAAACTAAAATGTGACCTGAAAATGAACTAAAAAAAATCAAATGCTGAACACACAAACTAAAGCCTAATGGAAATATTATTTGCAACATTTATCCCATCAAAAATTGCCTATGACTTCAGCCTGAATACATATATTTTCTTTTTTCTCTTTTTGATTCACAATCATCTCTCTATCATCTATAGTATAACCATGGTATAATCAACAACAAACAAAAATTTGTAAATTCAAGACTCTGAAAATCATATTTCAACAAAATCTTTGCTGCCTTTTGTCATTTTCTGAAAACAGAAAGTTTAAAAAATGAGATTGACACCAAATTAGAATTAAGGTTATGCATTGTCATTCACTTAGCCACAAAATACTGAGACGTTGTGTTCTTACCATGTCATCAACATTATATTAAGTATTCTGGGGAATGTAAATGAAGTACAAAATGTATTCTTGGTCTCTGCAGTACAACCAAAAAAATTACCTCCCCTACACAAACGCCAGGTAAGTGTTATTGTGGGACAACATCACCTAAAGAAGACAAGAAAAAAAGGACTCTAGTTTCTAAATACAAGCTTTGTATAGGTATTTTTCAGCAAGTAGACCATAAAAGGCCAATCATCCTAAATCCCCCTTCTGAAGAAATTGAGGGCAATTAAAAAGATGAAAATCTACTAACTTAATTATCACAAGGATATGAAAATTACCCCACAAGTCAATCTTGGCTTCAGAAGATATCAATTATTCCCAGCATACACCGACCCCTCCTGTTTTGGTAGGTCATTAACCTTGCCCAGTAGAAAGAAATCTCCGCATTGTATACTACTTAAAATGTTTTGCCTTGAATGTTATAAACCAGCAGTCCTTCAATGCCAGGTAAATAACATACCATCAATCAATACTAGTGATGAAAGTCAAGTGTAAAAATGCACTAAAACATGCTGCATTTCAAAGAAGCTGAACAACCATCCATCATTTGTCTTTGACACTTAGAGAGGTAGCAGCTACACTGAATTGGAGGGCACAGGAGGGGAGAGAGGAAGAACCTCAAAATAAGCAATATCCAAATCAACAATTTGCTACAGAAAAAAACATTTTTTTTAAACTAACTAGAAAATACAGCCATGCTTTGACTTCAAATTAACAGATTTTTACATAGTAAAGTTTATTTTTTACTAGGGATTAGGAAAGACAAGAGAATATATAATATGCAAAACGCAGAGTTTCCGTCTCAAAATTTTTTAGCTAATCATAAATGTAAAATCTACTTTTATGGTTCTATATTATATATGACATATATAATATTATACTTTCACACTTATATAATATTACATATATATAATGATCATTATAGAAAAATTTTGTAGCACCAGTGCATATTTTAAATAATATGGGACATGTAATTGTCTGTAATCCGGTTTTATATCATTTTGAATTGTGAACTCGAAAAGCACTACAAAAATTCATTGTACTTAAGAGGTTAAGGATGGGCAGCATTAGGTTGTAAACATTTCAACCTGCAAATCTGTCTTAGTTTGAAGTTGGGTAGTATGACATATCCAGCTTTGTTCTTTTTGCTTAGGATTGTCCTTGTTATGCGAGCTCTTTTTTGGTTCCATAAGAATTTTCAAACAGTTTTTCTACTCCTGTGAACAATGTCAATGGTAGTTTAATGAGAATAGCATTGAATCTATAAATTACTTTGGGCAGTATGGCCATTTTCACAATATTGATTCTTCCTATCCATGAGAATGGAATGTTTTTCCATCTGCTTGTGTCCTCTCTGATTTCCATGAGCAGTGTAGTTCTCCTTGAAGAGGTCCTTCACTTCCCTTGTTAGCTGTATTCCTAGGTATTGTATTCTCTTTGTAGCAATTGTGAATGGAATTTCATTCATGATTTGGCTCTCTGCTTGTCTGTTGTCAGTGTATAGGAATGCTTGTGATTTCTGCACATTGATTTTGTATCCTGAGCCTTTGCTGAAGTTGCTTAACAGTTTAAGAAGCTTTTGGCCTGAGATGATAGGGGTTTTCTAGATATGGGATCATGTCATCTTCAAACAAAGATACTTTGACTTCCTCTCTTCCTCTTTGCATACCCTCTATTTCTTTCTCTTACCTGATTGCCCTGGCCAGAGCTTCCAATACTATGTTGAATAAGAATGGTGAGAGAGGGCATCCTGGTCTTGTGCCAGTTTTCGAGGGGAATGCTTCCAGCATTTGTCCATTCAGTATGATATTAGTATTGGCTGTGGGTTTCTCATAAATGGCTCTTATTATTTTGAGGTAAGATCCTTTAATACCTAGTTTATTGAGAGTTTTTAATATAAAAGGATGTTCAATTTTATTGAAGGCCTTTTCTCCATCTATTGAGATAATTATGTGTTTTTTGTCTTTAGTTCTGTTTATGTGATGAATTACACTTATTGATTTGTGTATGTTGGACCAGACTTGCATCCTGGGGATGAAGCCGACTTGATTGTGGTGGATAAGCTTTTTGATGTGCTGCTGGATTCGGTTTGCCAGTATTTTATTGAGGATTTTTGCATCGATGTTCATCAGAGATATTGGCCTGAAATTTTTGTTGTTGTTGTATCTCTGCCAGGTTTTGGTATGAGTATGATGCTCGCCTCTTAAAATGAGTTAGGGAGGAGTCCCTCATTTGCAATTGTTTGGAATAGTTTCAGAAGAAATGGTATCAACTTCTCTTTGTACCTCTGGCTATAGTAAGAAAAACGGCATTGTACTGGTACAAAAACCAGCACATAGACCAATGGAACAGGACAAAGAACTCCGAAATGAAACCACACATCTACAACCAGCTGATCTTCAACAAGTCTAACAAAAACAAGCAATGGAGAAAGGATTCCCTATTTAATAAATGGTGCTGGGAGAACTGGCTAGCCATATGCAGAAAATTGAAACTAGACTCCTTCCTTACACCTTATACAAAAAATTAACTCAAGAAGGATTAACGACTGAAATGTAAAACCCAAAACTATAAAAACCCTAGAAGAAAATCTAGGCAATACCATTTAGGACACAAGCATAAGCAAGGATTTTATGATGAAATCACCAAAAGCAATTGCAACAAAAGCAAAAATTGACAAATGAAATCTAATTAAACTAAAGAGCTTCTGCACAACAAAAGAAACTATCATCAGATTGAACAGACAACCTACAGAAATATGAGAAAATTACTGCAGCCTATCCATCTGACAAAGGTCTAATGTCCAGAATCTACAAGGAATTAAAGCAAATCTACAAGAAAGAAACAAACAACCATGGCCGGGTGCAGTGGTTCACACCTGTAATCCCAGCCCTTTGGGAAGCTGAGGTGGGTGGATCATGAGGTCAGGAGTTTGAGACCAGCCTGGCCAATATTGCAAAACCCTGTCTCTACTGAAAATACAAAAATTAGCCAGGCGTGGTGGTGAACGCCTGTAGTCCCAGCTACTCAGGAAGCTGGGGCAGAAAAATTGCTTGAACCCAGGAGGTGGAGGTTGCAGTGAGCTGAGATCGTGCCACTGCACTCCAGCCTGGGTGACAGAGCGAGACTCCATTTCAAAAAACAACAACAACAACAACAACAAAACAAAAAACAATCCCACTAAAAAGTAGGCCAAGGACATGAACAGACATTTCTAAAAAGAAGACATACATGCAGCCAACAAACATATGAAATAAAGCTCAAAATCACTGATCACCAGAGAAATGCAAATCAAAACCACAATGAGATACCATCTTATGCCAGTCAGAATGGTGATTATTAAAAAAGTCAAGAAACAACAGATGCTGGCAAGATTATAGGGAAATAGGAATGCTTTTACACTGTTGGTGGGAATGCAAATTAGTTCAACCATTGTGGAAGACAGTTTAGTGATTCCTCAAAGATTTAGAACCAGAAATACCATTTGATCCACCAATCCCATTACTGCGTATATACTCAAGGAATATAAATCATTGTATTATAAAGATACATGCACACATACATACATACATGTTCATTGCAGCACTATTCGGAACAGCAAAGACATGGAATCAACCCAAATGCCCATCAATGATAGACTGGATAAAGAAAATGTGGTACATATACACCATAGAATACTATGCAGCTGTGAGGAATAAGATCATGTCCTTTGCAAACACATGGATGGAGCTGGAAGCCATTATCTTCAGCAGACTAACTCAGGAACAGAAAACCAAACACCACAAGTTCTTACTTATAAGTGGGAGCTGAACAGTGAGAACACATGGACACAGGGAGGGGAACAACACACACTGGGGCCTGTCAGGGAAGGAACTAGGTGGGGGGCGGGTGGAGAGCATCAGGAAAAATAGCTAATACATGCCATGCTTCATACCTAGGTGATGGGTTGGTAGGTGCAGCAAACTACCATGGCACATGTTTACCTATGTAACAAACCTGCACAGGTACCCCGGAACTTTAAATTAAATTAAATTTTAAAAATCTCTGTTTAAAAAAAAAAATTGAAAACAATGAAATAGACCATCACTCCATTTGTACTTTTTGGGCTAATTTTTCAAATTCACTGGACAAACAAGACTGAGAAATTTATTGCCATTTATGAAGGGGGAGAAAAATGCAACCATGACTCGATTTTCAGTATATTTCCCTTTAAAATGTCTGGAACATATTCATGCTTCATCCATTACTGAAGCCCTTGCAAAATATGTAGTCCACTGTAAATGAGAGAACTTGAAGACAAGCTTCTTTAAGAATAGAATCAGCAGGGCTCGGTGGCTCACGCCTGTAATCCCAACACTCTGGGAGGTCGAGACGGGCGGATCACGAGGTCAGGAGATCGAGACCATCCTGGCTAACACAGTGAAACCCTGTCTCTATTAAAAATACAAAAAATTAGCCGGGCGTGGTGGCAGGCGCCTGTAGTCCCAGCTACTCGGAGAGGCTGAGGCAGGAGAATGGCGTGAACCCGGGAGGCGGAGCTTGCAGTGAGCCGAGATTGTGCCACTGCACTCCAGACTGGGCGACAGAGCGAGACTCCGTCTCAAAAAAAAAAAGAAAAAAGAAAAAAATAATAGAATCAAAAGTATTTATGGGTCAATTCTACTTTTGGTGAGAATATTCGACTTAAAACCAGACACCTTGAGTTCCTACCTGCAAAGACAGGACACACCACAGAAGTGGATGCTGAAGGAGATGCTTGAACTTGGGCCAAGAGAGATAACAAAGCCGGAGAACAAAAGACAAACTTGAGCCCAAAGGCGCACTGCCAATTAATCTTTTACTGTAAAAGAAAGTTCATACACAAACATGTTCATGAACAAGAAACCAAAAGGAATTTTTGCTCTCAGTTTTGGGGATAGTATGGAGTAAAGACAAAAAATCAGAAGTAGAAAAGATTTTATAGAGAAGAGAGAGAAGATTTTTTTTTCAAAGAGTCTGAAAATGCCTTGAGTCAAACAGGATGGAATGCAATGGAAATATCACTGTGACAAGAATGAGATAGAGAAAATTAATATCTACATGCACCCGGTAGCCGGTAGCCCCACTAACAACACTAAAAGAGAAGTTCAAGATTTCTGTGATGAATACACAGCATTCATCAGTAGCCATTCCAGGTCAAAGTCAAAAGATAATTAATTGATTTCTATTAATGTTTTATTCTTTTAAGATACAGTACATAGTGATACTTCGAAGTAATCATTTTTTAATTTAAACCAGAACAGAAAAGTCCTTAATGGAGTTATTTCACAAACTACTCATAAGCATAAAGACTATTTTGCTAAAGGTGAAAATATGCCAAGTGCTGAGTGAGAATGGCCCCATAACATTCCAGGAATATTATGGCCAGAATATCAGGCTGTTGCCTTTCAACATGTTCTCTTACACTTTGTCTTAAATGAAAACATGAGCACATGGGAGGAGTACTTGTTTCAGGTTTCTGCTCTGGTTGTTTTATTCAAATTCATTTGACATAAACAGGAACTTGAACACAAACAGTTCTGCTTTCATCACTTGTCAATTTCTGGGGAAGATCAATGAAGCTGAATACTTTCTAGCATGAAGTGTTTTTTTTTCCCTCCTTATGAGATGTACCAAGAAGAAAACAGATATAATCATATCTTCTAAGGAGGACAAATAATTATGTCTTTATTTCTGTAATTTGAGTTACACAAATAGTTTTTGTGGAAAGGCTACACTCCATTATTAATGAACACTATATTGGAAAATTTTTTTACTTTCTTTTTTTTTTTTTTTTTTGAGACGGAGTCTCGCTCTGTCGCCCAGGCTGGAGTGTAGTGGCGTGATCTCGGCTCACTGCAAGCTCCGCCTCCCGGGTTCACGCCATTCTCCTGCCTCAGCCTCTCTGAGTAGCTGGGACTACAGGCGCCCGCCACCACGCCCGACTAATTTTTTTTTGTATTTTCAGTAGAGACGGGGTTTCACCGTGGTCTCGATCTCCTGACCTCGTGATCCGCCTGCCTCGGCCTCCCAAAGTGCTGGGATTACAAGCGTGAGCCACCGCACCCGGCCTTTTTTTACTTTCAATCAGATTTCCCAGGCTTAGCACTGCTGACATTATGGGCTGGATAATTCTTTGTTTTAGAGGGCTGTGCCTGTACTTAGTAGGATGTGTAGCAGTATCCCCGCCCATATGCACTACAGCCCTTTCCCCATTAGCAACAATCAAAAATTGCCAAATGTCCCACCCCGGGGCATAAAATCATCCCAGTTGAGAATCACTCTTTCAGAGCAATTTTTCAAAAAGGTATAAGCCTTCACATTTACAATGAATTCCTTACACTTATCACATCAATGATGACAAAAGTTTAGGTTATAAAAGTACAGTCATAGTTAAGGATATACAAGGAAAGAATGATGTTTATAATGGAATGTTCACACCCTCGTTGGTCCCCACTCAAACGCCCCATCCGCGGGCCCAAATCCCTCACCCCCAAGAACAAATGGAATTATGTCTCAGTTCAGTCATTTAAGGTGGGATATTCAGGACAAAAATTCTTGTCTCTGGCTCCAAAGGATTATTATTAAGGAACTGCACCCAGGAGGAAGCTGGGGAAAAGTGGGGGAAAGAATAGGGAAGAGGAAAAGCCAGGCAGAATGTGATTTGAGTTGTGATCCAGCCCCTGCCTGGTGCTTGAAGAGCTGTGGAGCATAAAAATGACACCAGAGGGTAGGTCTTACCTACAGTAGGTCCTCCAAGGAGGCAAGGCGCCTTTCATACCTGCATCCATCAGCCACTGGCTGCGGGCCACTGGGAACAGCACCATCGCCTCCAGCACAAGGCAGCTCCCCTAGGCCAAGGGCTGTCCTTCCAAGGCTGCAGCTGCAGCCCCTGTGCAGTCAGCACCCACAGCAGCTGGCGGATGGGAACTCACACACAGACAGGGATCTGGAGCTCCAAAAGAAACAAGCAAAGAACAAACAACCGCCCCACACACAAGGTGAGTTCTCAGCAGGCCTCCTCGCTGGCCAGGGCTTAGAGGGATACCCTACTCTATGCTGTTTAGTGCCGAGCATCTCATTGGAAATACAGAATGGAATGGTGTTGTGGAATGCAAGGTGGGTGTCATAACATGGCATACATTTATTTTTTAAAGAATTAATAGACATCAAAAAATTCAGTTAAAAATTTTGAGGCATGACAATTTGATTAATCCAATTATTATTATATATTATCTAGCACAATTATAATTACAGGAATCTTTTGGAACTGAATCAGAAGATATATATATCTTCATTCTTATGGCAAAACCTTGCAAAATTTTATTTACAAAAAATAATGAAAAGGCTACAAAATTATTTTTTGCAGAATAGCAAATTGAGATGTTTCGGTTTTTATTGTTGTTTTTTGGTTTTTACTTGCTGTAGAATTTTTTCCAGAAGTATTTGTCTAAAGCAGCAGGTCTTAAACTATGTAGTCTAAGGATCTCCCCTGTATGTTCTTAAAAAACACTGAAGACTGCAAAGACAAAGGCTTCTGTTCATGTGGATCATATCTACCAATATTTACTATATTCAAAATTGAGAAATGTATACATATTTATTGTTATTTATTTTAAAAAACAATAGCATAGTAACGCATTACATGTTAATACATATAATATACTCTCATGCAAAATAACCATATTTTCAAAAAAAATGAATAAGAAGAGTGGCACTATTTTACATTTTGCAAATCTCCTTAGTGTCTGGCCTAATGGAAAATTTGAAAAGTTTTGTTTAATGTGTATGAACAAAAGCATTCTCACACAGTTATGTGTGAGGAAAAGTGAGAAGTATTTGTTGTTTTTGTTGTTGTTGTTGTTGTTGTTGTTGAGACGGAGTCTTGCTCTGTCACCCAGGCTGGAGTGCAGTGGCCAATCTTGGCTCACTGAAAACTCTGCCTCCCAGGTTCAAGCAATTCCCCTGCCTCAGCCTCCTGAGTAGCTGGGGCTACAGGCACCCGCCACCATGCCCAGCTAATTTTTGTATTTTTAGTAGAGACGGGGTTTCACCTTGTTGGCCAGGATGGTCTCCATCTCCTGACCTCGTGATCTGCCCACCTTGGCCTCCCAAAGTGCTGAGATTACAGGCGTGAGCCACCACGCCCAGCCAGGATAAGTATTTTAATTGCCTTTTCAGATAACTGTGGATATGATTCTTTACTACTACACCAAAACTTGACAATTCAGTTTTTAAAAGACAGCTGTGATGTGAAATATGAAACCATATCAGTGAATTCTTTGTGCTCTGTTCTATTAAAATCCACTGCTCTGGCATACAGCTGGAACAGGTCTTTTTTACTCAGGCACGATTTTTGCAATATCATGCATGGCCACGTGGAAAATATTGGTTTATTGAAGTATGTAGACCTTCCAAACATTGACACATTTCATTAATCAATACAAACAAAATCACGTTTTGATATTACTACTGATCTTATAAGAAAAATCTGTATTAGGAAGCAGTCAGTTTCACAGAGGCAGATACAAGATTTTCAAAATTATAATTTTCGCTGGCAACATACATCGTTAGTGATTTTACTTCGGGTGAAAAGCTCACTTAATTTTCAAGGAAATGTCTACGAAATAGGCAAGTCTGAATAACCATAGTTGGTCTGAATAACATAGTTTGTCCTCAAACAGTTGGTTGGAGACTTTTCCTTAAGTCACCCATTGTATTCAGTAAGCAGTAGAAGTGCTTTATTTACACTTCTCGTTTCTTCTAGATGTGTACTCCGAGACCGAAATTAATACAATTAATGATTCTTATTGTTTCATCAAGAATATTCTTCAGCAAAGCTAGCAGATTGCTTTGTTCTGTTTGTTTTGTTTTATTTGAATGCACATGTATAGCAATAAAGAATACAGTAACCACCACTGCAGCTTGGTGCCACTACCGTGATCTGTGCTAAGGCACCAGCAGTTTTATACATCATTGCTTTTGTGCCATTGCTATAAAATATGAGTGAAAAGGGTAAATAATGTTGGTATAACCCTAAGCCTTGTTTTGAGTTGCAGATCCCCTGAAAGCTACTCAGAAACCTTCAAAGGACCATCAGAACGCACTTTGAGAACCACTGTGATAGATAAGCCTTCAGAGGCATTCCCCTGCAATTCTCACTGCGTTCTAATACACTGGCTTTCCGCACAAGGGCAGCTCCAACAAGGAACCCAACCAGAGTTGAGGGAAATTCAAGTTTGGTAAGTTTTGTCTCCCTCAAACCCTCAAGGCCACAATCTCAAGGACCTACTGCCTTCTAGGCTTTTCCACTCAATCTCAGAGGTGTTTAGGGAGAATTGATTTCAAAGAGTTTAAATCCAGGAATGGGGTGGGAAGACAGAGGATGAGAAACAGAATCTGGAATGGGATATGCGGCAGGGATGGAGATGTTGAAATTAGGAGTTCCTAAGCAAAGCTTTGTATGTATTATCTCGCACACTTGATAAAGCAAACACCAATCAGTCAAATTACTGCCATGGCCACTTCCCATTCTGCTATTCTCTAATTAGAATGGAAACATTTACTGTCGTCCAGTCAACATACAACTACCTTTTTAGTCACTAAAATCCATTACTGGTTAAAATTTGAGTAGTGCCGAAGAGACAGTTCAATATGGAAAAGTCATTTTGCATCCTTGCAGACAAGCACAGCACATATTACAGCTATCTTTAGAAGACGTAGGAGCTCTGAGGAAATTTGTTCGTATCACATTTAGGAACAATTAATCCCTAAAAGACAATGTGATACTTGAAACATTGCCAGTACAATCTTTCCAGAGACTGTCATTAAATCTTTACTATATATGGAGGGGAAAAACTGCCTTGTGTGGAATTTACCTTTATTCTGTTGAAATGCTGAGAATTCCTATTTGATCCAGTCTGAAGCCCTGTTATACTCCAGTAGATCTTTGGGATGACTTCCATGCCAAATCCATCCACTATACAGTATTTCAGTTATTTTTGCTACATTGCACACTGGAAAACCGTGTGCAGAATCTTGGGTGAACTGCTCTAATAGGATTTGTAACATTTATGATGTGGATGACATTTTAAAGTGGCTTTACAGACAAAGCATCCTGGGGAACTACTGTGAAGCCAAATAATGGGAAAGACACACAAATCTATAATCAATAAATGTGATGTAAAATTACATTGAAAAATGCAAAATTAAAATAATACTGTGCTAAACTGTCTCTTAATTGTATATGGAAAACATTACAATCAGTAAATTAGAATATTTTTATAAGCAATTGTAAGTAGAAGTCTTGAGATTTCAGGGTTATGCTTCTGGATATTAAACATCCTCTTGCAATCTAAACAGCAACTTATTAAAGAACTTAAGAGAAAAAGTTCCTTAATAGATGATGTTAAGTAATGTTTCACTTTTTCTCCTCAGAATTCCTTATGCTTAGCTGACACAGGTGCAAAGAAAGCTGATCTTACTGATTTTTTTTCAGTTTCCAACCACTCTATTTACATTTTAAAAAGTGAGGGAAAGTTGTCAATTTTTCACCAATTCAAATGAAAATTCGTTTTTCTTAAAGTAATTATCCATTTCAGAAGAAACACAGTCTGATACTAGAATTATTCATTTTCTCATTTCTTCATTTCTATTTTCAAATGCAAATGAGGCCTGCATCTCTTTTTCTATCTTACAATATAATTTGAGAATGAAAACTATTTATAGAACCTCTACATATTTAGCATATTAAATATATATATTTAACATAGAAAGCATATGAAACATATTAAGCACAGTGTTTTTATATTTTACACTATTATTTCAATTTTAAGTTAGGTGCAAACTATCTTGAATCTTTTGACATTGTGGATCTTTGTGATCTCTCTATCGAATTAAATCTTTATCCTAACAGAATAGTCCTTCTACTCTTCTCTAAAGATCTCACACTGAAATTGATTCAACAAAATCTGTCACAAGTTTGTAGATGCTTGATCACAATAGCCTCTAGAGTATTCTTCCAAAGAAGACCTACAGATATTTCCCCAATGACTCATTTTCCCAAGAAGGTAAAATCTATCTTACTGACTCCCTGCAAATATAATTTGAAGAAAAGAACCCCTACTGATTTAACCATTATGTTACTAAAATAACTGAGTTAGCAGTTAAATAAATAGAAATCCCTTTAGCAAGGAATATTAATGGTTTTTATTATATTTCCTGACTCTGGATAGCTCAGTGCAGTTGATGAAACAGTATTTCCCTTAGTAGATCAATGCTTCCATGGTCATATCTTGTCACAAGAAGGAAATACAGAAGGATATGATTGCCCATCTCTGTTCCTCCATGCTATCAAAATCTAATAAATGAGATCATTTTAACAATCATCAACCCATACAATATCCCACTAAATCAGCAACTTCAACCTAATAATTTTGAAATGAAATGTGACCTAATCTCAAACAAGTTCTGCTTTATGGAGATCCTTTCATCCTATCAATATATGATCCAAAGGGCTTCCTTTAAAGATCATGAATTAAAGTTGCATTATTCCCACCCTGAGGCCCACTAAAGTGAACTCCCAAAAAATAAATGAATGCTATATGGTCCAAGCTCAAAACCATTCACTCAGTTCCAAAGCTGTGAGTCCTAATTCATGAAGAGACATTAAGTGAAATGATATAAATACCATGAGATAATATTCTGGAGGGCATCAACAGAATAACTTGCTTATTAACTCAATATAATTAAATTAGAATATCATGTAATGAATCAAAATTAAAATATGAGATCAAGAAAATTAAAAGAGAAGGAAAGATGAGGGTCAAAACAAATGATTGTTGAACAATTGTTACCAAGACACCAAGGGTTCAGTCTCGGTCCTGCGCTCGCTGCACAGAAAGCCAATCACTGAGATGATGAGTATTGCCAAGGGAGAAGGCTTTAATTGGGTGCTGCAGCTGAGGAGATGCTGCAGTCTCAAATCCATCTTCCTGACTGATTAAAACCAGGGGTTTATATAGCAGCCAAGAAATGTAAGAATGTATAAGAAAACAGGAACTCAGGAGGAGCAAGGAAGCAATCCTGGTGAATGAGGGGTCTGGCATCCAGTGTGGTGACCTAGGTTCAGCTCTTTGATGCTTTTTGTGAGAGGCCTGAAGGTAGTTTCCTGAGAAAGGAACTCAGATAAAACAAACATAAGTTTCAAACTTTAACAGCAGAAGGTTCCATTCCTATGTTTATCCAAAAGCAAGTGTCTATAGGACTTTTGGGTTGCTTTCACAATGAATAGGTTACATGGGACATAACTCCACGTTGAAAATTGGGAGGATGTGCCCTCCATCGTAGTGATGCACTCAGAGCAACATGGACAACATCACATCACTGAATTTTTTTTGGAAAGGATGAAATAACGTTTTTATTTACAGAGGACAGATCTTCTATGCAGGAAAAATAGAATTTATAAGAAATTATTAAAAAATTAAAAGAATAGGATTTATTTTTAAAAATGAACTAATACATGAATTTAGCAAGGCCATAGGACATGTGGTCAATATTTAAAAATCTATTATATTTTTATGTGCTATGAATGAAAATCGGAAATAGTATACAAAGTATAAATTACATATGGTTAAATTTAACAAAATATGTAAAATACCTGTACACTGAAAACTACAAAACTTGCTGAGAGAAATTAAAGAAAACCTAGATAAATGGAAAGATATACCATGTTCACCAGTCAGGAAACCTCAATATTGTTAAGGTAAATAGGTGAACTACAGTTACAATACAATTGCAATACATTCCCAGCAAGTTCTTTAAAAGATAGTAATAATAATAATAATAATAAATGTTTCATACACTTGAATTTTATTTTATTTATTTATTTATAACTTTTATTTTAGGTTCAGGGGTATATGTTCAGGTTTGTTATATAGGTAAACTCACATCATAGAGGTTTGTTGTACAGATTATTTCATCACCCAGGTACTAAGCCCAGTACCCAATAGTTGTGTTTTTCTGATCCTTTCCCTCCTCCCAATTCTGACCCTCAGGTAAGTCCCAGTGTATATTGTTCCCCTCTTGGTGTACATGTGTTCTCACTATTTAGCTCCCATTTATCAGTGGGAACATGCAGTATTTGGTTTTCTGTTCCTGCATTAGTTTGCTAAGGATAATGGCCTCCAGCTCCAGCCATGTTCCTGCAAAGAACATGATCTTGTTCTTTTTTATGACTGCATAGTATTCCATGGGGTATATGTACCACATTTTCTTCATCCAGTCTACCATAGATGGGCATTTACACCGATTCCATGTCTTTGTAATTGTGAATGGTGCTGCAGTGGACATATGCATGCATGTGTCTTTATGACAGAAGAATATATATTCGTTTGGGTGCATATCCAGTAATGGGATTGCTGGGTTGAATGGCAGTTCTGTTTTTAGCCCTTTGAGAAATTGTCACACTGCTTTCCACAATGGCTGAACTAATTTACACTCCCCTTAACAATGCATAAGTGTTCCCTTTTCTCCACAACCTTGGCAGCATCTGTTGTTGAAGTCTCCAAAAGCAAATGCAACAAAACAAAAAATTGACAAATGGGATCTAATCAAATTAAAGAGCTTCTGCACAGCAAAAGAAACTATCAGTAAACAGACACAGAGAATGGGAGAAAATATTTGCAAACTATGCATCTGTCAAAGGTCTTGTATCCAGAATCTATAAGGAACTTAAATAAATTTACAAGAATAAAAACAAGCAATCCCATTAAAAAGTGGGCAAAGGACATTAACAGACACTTTTCACGAGAAGAAACACATGCAGCTACAGGCATATGAAAAGAAGCTCAATATCATTGATCATTAGAGAAATGCAAATCAAAACCACAATCAGATACCACCATCTCACACCACCCAGAATGACTATTGTATCACTTAATTTTTATCTGCCAAAAAATTTAAACAGACAGAAGTCACTTTATTTAGTTAAGCTCATGTTTATTCTCTGTGGATTTTTAAAATGTATTACATAATTTAAACAAGGTCTGTCCTGGTACTCTTGCCTCTCATTCACACGGTACATTTGCCATTCACTAATACCTCTCATTGTTACATATTTTTAGAGAAAGAGTCTGTTAATTATGTTCTAAATTCTAATGCCGATGTTGTCACAATAACAGGAGTAATTATTAAACAGTATCTTTTAGGAGAAACTATTAAACAGTATCTTTTAGGAATGCATTATTTTATTAGCATTTGTGGCTTTTTTTTTTTTTTTTTTTTTTGAGACAGAGTCTCACTCTGTCACCCAGGCTGACAGCCCTATCTCGGCTCACTGCAACATCCACCTCCTGGGTTCAAATGATTCTTGTGCCTCAGCCTCCTGAGTAGCTAGGATTACAGGCATGCACCACCACACCCAGCTAATTTTTGTATTTTTAGTAGAGATGGGGTTTCACCATGTTGGTCAGGCTGGTCTCAAACTCCTGACCTCAGGTGATCTGCCCACCTAGGCCTCCTTAAGTGCTGGGATTACAAGCAAGAGCCACCTCACCCAGCCATTTGTGGCTATTTTAAAGTATGTACAAAGCATAATATGCTCCTATATTCAAAAATTGGCAAATACCATGTGTATATTTTTAATTTATCTTACAGGCACCAATTGGTGTTAAAGTGACCTTTCAGTATCCTTGCATTTTAGGTTCTATTTTTAATGCAAATCTATTTTGTTTTCAGATTTTCAAGTCTACTTTTTGTATGAGAGACAATGAATACATATATATATATATATATTTCATCATTAATATATTAAGAATAGAATGAGGAGAAAAGTACAAATATTGAAAAACAGAGGCAAAATTTATTATTTTCAGACATTATTTCATTATTTTTCTAGATACTCAATCCAAGAAAATAAATTTTTATAAAATGGCACAAGAGTTCAAAGGGGCCAGATTCAATATCATCATATAAAAATAATTTTCTAACCATCTACTAACCATCTAACCATCAATTAAAATGAAATAGAGAAAAAAACTTAAAATAGCAGCAAAAAACAAAAAATGAGAAATAATCCTAATGAGAAGAGTAGAAGTTCTATTTAAAAAGGCTATAAATTTTGTTTCATATGTTTTTAAAAAAGTGAAAAATAGAAATGGGTAACAATATTTTGGTTGAGAAACTTCAATCTTACAGGAAATTCAATTCTCCCAATTTAATCTGTAAGTTCTATGCAATCTTTAACTTCATAAAGAATTTTTATCAGAAGCTTGACAGATTATTCTCAGGTTCATCTATAAGAGAAAAACAAATAAATATAGTGGAAAAAATGTTGAAAATAAGCACAATGAGTGAGGACATATACCTACCACATATCCACATAAATCTCTAAGAATTAAATAATAGATAGATAGCCCTGTGTAGAGAGACCAAAAATAAATCCAGGTGTATATGCTGATTTAAATTATAATAAAGATGGCAAATATATAGGAAAAAGTCTAGACCAACTGAATAAAGTATAATGAGGTGAATAACTGTTAATGTGGGAAAAAAGTAACATATATCCCTAATTCATACCATACTCACAAAAAAAGTCAAGGTGTTTTAAAAGTTCAATGTTATACTGAAAAACTCTAACAGTATAAGAAGAAAAAGGACAGAAATATATATATTTATACTACTGAAATGGAGAAGGGCTTCTAAAATAACAACCAAAACATATAAATCATATAAAGGAAATGATCTTGTTCTTTGACCACAAAAAACTAATAAATTGTTCAATAAAAGATTGTCATTGACAGATAAATGAAGAAAATGTGGTGTATAATACAATGGAATATTACTCAGCCTTCAAAAACAACAAAATCTTGCTATGTGTGAAAACATGGATGTACCCAAAAGACATATGTTAAATAAAATAAGCCAGTTACAGAAGGACAAATATTGCATGAGTCTACTTATATGAGGGATGTAAAATACTCAAACTTATAGAATCAAAAAATACAATAGTCATTCCCAGAAACTCAGGAGTAGGGGAAATGTGGAGTTGTTGTTCAATTGGTACAAAGTTTTAGTTATGCTAGTTGAATACATTCTAGAGATCTGTTTTACAACATATTGCCTATAGTTAGCAATATCATGTGGTGCATTCCAAAATTTGTTAAAAGGTCTCATGTTAAGTGTTCTTACCACAACAATGACGGGAGAGGACACAAGGAAACATTAGAAGGTGTTGGTGTCTGATATGGTTTGGCTGTGTCTCCACCCAAATCTCATCTCAAAGTCCTATGTGTTGTGGGAGAGACCTGGTGGGAGGTAATTGAATCATGGGGGCAGGTCTTTCCCAAGCTGTTCTCAGCATAGTGAATAAGTCTCACAAGCTCTGATGGTTTTATAAGGGGGAGTTTCCCTGCACAAGCTCTCTCTCTTTGCCTCTTGCCATCCACATAAGATGTGACTTACTCTTCCTTGCCTTCTGCTATGATTGTGAGGCCTCTCCAGCCCTGTGGAACTATAAGTCTGTTAAATCTCTTTCTTTTGTAAATTGACCAGTCTCAGGTATGTCTTTATCAGCAGTGTGAAAACGGACTAATGCAGTAAACTGGTACCAGTAGAGTGGGGTGCTACTGCAAAGATAGACAACAATGTGGAAGCGACTTTGCAACTGGGTAACAGGGAGAGGTTAGAACACCTTGGAGGGCTCAGAAGAAGACAGGAACTGTGAGAAAGTTTGGAACTCCCTAGAGACTTGTTGAATGGCTTTGACTAAAAGGCTGATAATGATATGGACAATGAAATCCAGGCTGAGGTGGTCTCAGATGGAGATGAGGAACTTGTTGGGAACTGGAGCAAAGGTGACTCTTGTATTTTAGCAAAGAGACTGGCAGCAATTTGCCCCTGCCCTAGAGACTTGCGGAACTTTAAACTTGAGAGAGATGATTTAGGGTGTCTGGCGGAAGAAATTTCCAAGCAGCAAAGCATTTAAGAAGTGACTTGTTTGCTGTTATAAGCATTCAGTTTTAAAATGGGAAAAGGGCATAAAGGTTTGGAAAATTTTCAGCCTGACAATATGATAGAAAAGAAAATCCCATTTTCTGAGGAGAAATTTAAGCTGGCTGCAGAAATTTTCATAAGTAACGAGGAGCTGAATGTTAATCCCCAAGACCATGGGGAAAATGTCTCCAGGGCATGTTAGAGACCTTTGAAGCAGCCCCTCCCATCACAGGACCAGAAGTTTAGGAGGAAAAAATGGTTTCATGGGCTGGGGCCAGGGTCCCTCTGCTGTGTGCAGTCTGCGGACTTGGTGCCCTGTATCCCAGCCACTCCAGCTGTGACTTAAAAGAGCCAATGTACAGCTCAACCTGTTGCTTCAGAGGGTGGAAGCCCCCAGCCTTGGCAGCTTCCATGTGGTGTTGAACCTGCAAGTTCACAGAAGTCAAGGATTGAGGTTTGGGAACCTCTGTCTAGATTTCAGAAAATGTATGGAAATGCCTGAATGTCCAGGCAGAAGTTTGCTGCAGGGGCGGGGTCCTCATGGAGAACCTCTCCTAGGGCAGTGAAGAAGGGAAATGTGGGGTTGGAGCCCCCACACAGTCCCTACTGGGGTACTGCCTAGTGGAGCTGTGAAAAAAGGGTCACTGTTTGGCCAGGTGCGGTGGCTCACACCTGTAATCACAGCACTTTGGGAGGCCAAGGCAGGCAGATCACCTGAGGTCAGGAGTTCGAGACCAGCCTGCCCAACATGGCAAAACCCTGTATCTACTAAAAATAAAAAAATTAGCCGAGCGTGGTGGCAGGCACCTGTAATCCCAGTTACTCAGGAAGCTGAGGCAGGAGAATCACTTGAACCCAGGACGTGGAGGTTGCGGTGAGCCAAAATCATACCACTGCACTCCAGCCTGGGTGACAAGAGTGAAACTCCATGTCAAAAAAAAAGGAAGGGAAAGGAAGGGAGAAAGAGAGAGAGAGAGAAAGAGAGAAAGAAAAGAAAAGAGAAAAGAAAAGAAAAGAAAAGAAAAGAAAAGAAAAAAGGGCCACTGTTCTCCAGACCCAAGAATGGTAGATCCACCAACAGCTTGCACCAGGCCCCTGAAAAAGCCACAGACAATACCAGCCTGTGAAACCAGTCAGGAGAGGGGCTATACCCTGCAAAACCACAGGGGTGGAGCTACCCAAGGCCATGGGAATGCACTTCTTGCATCAGCATGACCTGGATGTGAGACATCCAGGAGCTCATTTTGGATCTTTAGGATTTGACTGCCCCACTGGATTTCAGACTTGCATGGGGCCTGTAGCTCCTTTGTTCTGGCCAATGTTTCCCATTTGGGATGGCTGTATTTACCCAGTGCCTGTAGCCCCATTGTATCTAGGAAGTAACTCACTTGCTTTTGATGTTACAGGCTCATAGGCGGAAGGGACTTGCCTTGTCTCAGATGAGACTTTGGACTGTGGACTTTTGAGTTAATGCTGAAATGAGTTATGACTTTGGGGAACTGTTGGGAAGGCATGATTGGTTTTGAAATGTGAGGACATGAGATTTGGGAGGGGCTTGGGTGGAATTATATGGTTTGGTTGTGTCTCCACCTATATCTCATCTTGAATTCCTCCGTGTTCTGGGGGGGACCCAGTGGGAGGTAACTGAATCATGGGGGCACGTCTTTCCCATGCGGTTCTTGTGATAGTGAATAAGTCTCAGGAGATCTGATGGTTTTATAAGGGGGAGTTTCCCTACATAAGCTCTCCCTCTTTGCCTGCCACCATCCATGTAAGATGTGACTTGGTCCTCCTTGCCTTCCACCATGATTGTGAGGCATCCCCAGCCCTGTGGAACTGTAAGTCCATTAAACCTCTTTCTTTTGTAAATTGCCCAGTCTCAGGTATGTCTTTATCAGCAGTGTGAAAATGGACTAATACAGTGTCTATTACTTTGATTATGATGATAGTATCACAGGTGTTTTCATATGCCCAAATTTATCAAATTGTATACATTAAACATGCATAGTTGATCCAAGTGCAGTGGCTCACACCTGTAATCCCAGAGTGTTGGGAGTCTGAGACAGGAGTATTGCTTGAGGCCAGGAGTTCAAGACCAGCCTGGCAACACAGGAAGATCCCATCTATACAAAAAATTTAAAAATGACCTGGGCAATGCAGTGTGCATTTATATTCCTAGCTACCCTAGCTGCCAAGGCAGGGGATCACTTGAGCCCCGGATTTCAAGTATAGTGCAGTTCTTCATATATCAATTACATCTCAATAAAGCTCTTAAAAAATTAGTTACATTTGAAAGAATACCATTCAAAAATGTTAATCATAAACAACAGATATGCAGAAATTCTTTGAAATGCACATAACAGACAAATAATAAACATCAAAAGGTTCAAGCTTCTGCAATCATTAAGAAAAAAATCTAATAAAAAAAGGTAATGTACAAGGAAAGGCAATTCATAAAAGTACACATGACCATAAACACATTAAAATATTTGACTTTGTTAGTAATCATAAATGCAAATCAGAACAATGAGATATAGCTAGAATTTTTATCCTTTAACTTAACAAAACTTGAAGATTTATAATACCTGCTGATATTGAGAATTAACAAAACAAGAACTCTCACAATTACAGTTGGCTCACTTATAATTTGGTACGTCAATTTTTAAAGTTAATTCGAGATTCTCTCTCAAAATCAAAAATGTGTCATCCCTTCAACTCAATAATTCCTCTTATAGGAATTTATCTTACAAAAATACCTGCATGGGTGCCCAGATAAGGTCTGGGCAAGACTGAGATTGTCAATGATTCATTCTTCATGATTATAAAAAATTGGAAACAACCTAATTTGTCCATTTGCAATGAGAAGTTTGAATAAATTATTGGTATTTCCACACAGTGCAATGCTAGTCAGTCATTGAATGTCCCACTATAGGAAGATCTCTAAGATTTACTATGTTCAAAACAAAGTTATATATATAACACAGTGCACTGAGTAAAATGTATTTGTGTATGCATCTATGTATGTGTGTGTATTAATTTTTCCACCAACATTTACTTCAGGCAATATGAGGAAAAGTAGGGCCACAACAGTAAATAGAACAAGCATATCCTGCACTCCGCCTTCTTGCACTTACAATGCAGAAGGCAAGAAGGTAAGGCAGACAGTGGAAAGAAGCAAAGCAAACGAACAGAATTACAACAGAGTTCTTTTTCTTCTTTCTTTTTTTAGAGATGGGGTCTCACCGTGTTTCCCAGGCTGGTCTCAAACTCCTGGCCTCAAGTGAGCCTCCTGCCTCAGCCTCCCAAAGTGCTGGGGTTACAGGTGTGAGCCACCCTGGCCAGTTATGATCCTGCATAGTTTTAGTAAGGATGCAAACAGCATACTCTGGTTTAAAATACTGTGGAGTAAGGTCGGGCAGACTTCCTCCCATTGGGTGGACAAGGCCTCTCTGAGGAATCTACCCCTAAATGGAAACAATCACCAAAAGGCCGCTGAGTTACTCAAAGACTCAGGAGACAGGGAGGAGAAGGGAGGCGATGGCGGGAGCAGAAATGAAACAGGAGCAGGCAGGAAAAGCCACAGAGTTCACAGGCAGGTCTGTTGGGCCAAGGATATTGAGTGAAGAACTCTCCCATTTAACTTTACAAAATTCCTTACCGTTTGAAGTATGTATCAAGAGCGTGCATTCATGCATTATGTTATTGAAATATTCATAATTCATAATTGCCATAATACTATAAAAGTTAAGACTGGAGGGAAAAACAGAACTCAGACTCACAGGGCTCAACATGCTAGCCCAGGAGCTAAAATGTGGTCTTACAGGTTTATCTCAACTTCCAGTTGTGAAAAGAAACAGTGATTTTATTATAACTTCAGGGCCCGTCCATAAAGTGAAAGGAAGTTTAAGGAGGTCAAGGAGTAAAAGAATGGCTACTCCCTAAGCAGGGCAGCCCTGAGGACTGCGGGCTGCGCATTTTTATGGTGATTTCTTGATGATATGCTAAATGAGGGGTGGATTATTCATGAGTTTTCGGGGAAAGGGGTGGGCAATTCCCCTGGAACAGAGGGCTCCTGCTGTTTTAGACCGGTTTTTAGACCATATAGGGTAGCTTCCTGACGTTGGTTGCCATGGCATTTGTAAACTGCCATGGCAGTGGCAGGAGTGTCTCTTAGCATGCTAATACCTTATAATTAGCGTATAATGAGCAGTGAAGAGGACCAGAGGTCACTCTCACCATCTTGGTTTTGGTGGGTATTGGCTGGCTTCTTTACTGTAAACTGTTTTATCAGCAAGGTCTTTATGACCTCTATTTTATGCTGACCTCATGTCTCATCCTGTGACTTAGAATGCCTTAACCTCCTGGGAATGCAGCCCACTAGGTCTCAGCATCATTTTACCCAGCCCCTATTCAAGATGGAGTCGCTCTGGTTCAAATGCCTCTGACACTGTCCTTGTAGAGGTGAGAACAGAGTCTCAATGGGGTAAAGTAACTTGTCCAAGGTCATATTGCTGGCTGTGGACAAGTCAGGAATTCAACCCAGATGTGTCGAATCAATACTGGATTGCATTTCTCATACACAAGACAGGTTTCTATTGCAAATGTAACTTGTGTCACAGAGGATCATTGTGGAGAACTGCATATTTCGGTCTGGAAAGGACAGATGTGTGGTTTTACACAACCTACAAAACGTGTATCAAAGGTTCTGAGCATACAATCCTAGATTCTGAGAACGACGCCATCAGGAGACTCAACCACCCTCTTGCAGAGTATGCCCCCTCACAAAGAGATTTTCACCCCAAAATACGGATCCCTGGGATAATGAATATTTTTAATTAAAACCTTTAGAAAATAACAGGCCTTGGAAGACACTTTTCCCTAGCTTCATGAAGACCAGAGGGACCCACCAGAAAAAAGAATTGCTTTTTCTTTGTTATGTCATTTTCTGTTTCAAGAATATTTCCTTTTCCCCTGTTATCTCATGATCTGTTTCAGGAAAGGAACAGAAAAATGTAACCAGATCTCACCCAATCTTTTTACAAGATAATGCCCTTCTCTCGGATTCACTGAACTTTCAAAAAGAACCATTTACAAATCAATCTCTGCCTCTTCCCCTCTGCCATTCCTTCTCTCAAGTACCCATTCATTTTTCCTTGGTCATCATTTAATGCCCCTCAACAGAATTACCTATATTCTCTCTCTCCCCTTCCTCTGAAAGGAGTTTATGTAAGTGTGTGGGCCCCATTGGGAAATTAGGGAATCACTCTGTGATTCTCCCCAAGCACATGGTGAAATGAATTTGTGTGCCTTTCCTCTTCTTAATTTGCCTTACTGCAAGTTGATTTTTTTTTCAACAAACCCTTCAAAGGCAAGGGGTGTGCTTCCCGTTCGCCCCTGCACACTTCTCCCCACCCTACCTGATGACCTTGTCAGAAGCTGAGTGCGAAGCTAGGGGAAAGGCTCTTAGAACACTATTATGCTTTATTTGTTCTCCATCCAAATCCGTGACTAGGTGCTGGGCAGGCAAAGAGGAAGGAATCAGTGCTGTCGCCTTCAGGGGCCCTGATGTGATGGAAGCAGAAAGAGGAGCACGATGGAGGGAGGAGGCTCATGTGGTGGGCAAGGGAAATGTGGTGGCAACGAGACATGCACGCTTTGGAAAACAACACTCAAGCTGAAATCCATCGGTTCTTTGTTGAAGAAAGAACAACAGAAATGTGGTCTGTGGTATTTTCACAAGGCTTGTGTATATGACACAAACCCACAGCATGGGTGATGGGGCCATTGCAGCAAGTGAATGGTCAGTTGCAGGGTCTGGACCAGAAGCTGAAACAGGGACAGCATTTCTCCTACTGCCCCTTTCCCAACTCTACCAAGCTGTTAAGAAGATAGTTAGCTGGTACAGAAACTTCACACAGAAACATTCTCTGTTTAGGCCACATGTTCATGCATTCATTCATTTTTCATCCAATAAAGAGATGTTGTCAAGCATATGGCAGGAATGGCGCCAGTACTGGGAACAAAGAACAGGTGTAGTACATGGCCTCACACAGCTTATGCATGGCCTAGCAAGGGAGGCGGGAAATCAGACAGGCAGCAATACGTGTGTGCAAAACATAAGGATGAGGAAGTAAATGGTGGTTTATAGGGGGGGAACCTATAGCAGATGAGCCTAACTCATGGTTTTTTTAATGGTGGTGGGGATGGGGAGAGTTGAGGTGAAGAGGAGAAAAATATTTCAGATGAAACAGTAAACACAGAAGCCTAGAAGCTAGAAAAATAATGGCATAGTCAGAAATAATAACAATATTGTTATATAATACCTTAAAAATATCTCTAGATCAGTGGGAACAATCACTCAATTGAACTTTGTAGGCAATATAGAAAAGTTACAGTCCTTACTGCTAATAAATATATTTATATAATACTGTCATATTCCTGCTTTGAAAGACTATATCACCCTGGAGTAGCCAGAGGAGGGAACTTTGCTCTAGCTTCAGTCAGACTGTGTCATATCTAGGGATGCCAGCTATATATATATATATATATGCTATATATATACATCTATATGCTATATATACATCTATATGCTATATATACACATATATATAGCATATTCATATATATGTATATGCGATATTTTATATATATTAGCATATATATTAGATATATACATGCTAATTATATATATGCTATATATAGCTATATATGTTAATATATATATTAGCATACACATATATATTAGCATACACACATATTAGCATATATATTAGCATACACATATATGCTAATATATAGCATACATATGTATATATACACACATATATATGCTATATATATGCGCTATATATTTGCTATATATATGCTATATATTTCTGTTAAAACCAGTTATAGGCTTAACATCTGCCCAGGGTAACCCCAGATTCCAGTCAACTAGATAGATTCACACCAAACTCTTTTGAAAAGATTGCAGCCAAGACCCCCAGATCAGTCAACAATGAGCAAAATCCACATAATAAATATTTATGGAAAGTCTATTCTACACGAGGATTAGTCCTTTCCAAGGATTTGCAGAGGACAATCACAAACCAGATGCAGAATCTTGGAACTGAGTCAAAACTAACAAGAGTTTTGAAGAGTCAAGAACTATGACTGAGCTGACTAGAATTTTACCCTGCCTTCTCCTCTGGGTGGGTATCTTCAGGATGAAATGTTCCAAATATAATTAATTTACTTCCATGCTCCTGTTAGGCAACTGATCAACAAATAATGAAGGATTTACTATGTGCCACGTACATATGTGCTAGAAGAGGGGAACAAGAAGGAGGGAGGTAGACCTAACTCGCCTGTCTGAAACTCACAAACTAGAGAACACAGACAATAAAGAAATTACACTTGTGATCAGTGCAATAAAGGAAGGCCACAGGAACATATATCCGCAGGAACTAATCTGCTCATTGGGGAAAAGAAAGAATCCTGGTTTTAATCAAGTAAACGAGATTCCCCCAAAATGTTTAATACTATTAACACAAATAATGATTACACCACAGTTAGTTCAGTGTCTGTATATAATTCTCAGAAATTTACTGTTTCCAATTTTCCTGTAAATTTCATCATTTTGCATAAAAATGCTCTAGGGTGAGAATGTTTTTTCCTTTTCTTTTAGGCTGTCTTCTTTAAGACTGCAAGTCAAAATTCCTAGGATGCCATTTTGACCACCCAGTTCTGAAAGTTTCTCTCCTTGACTGATTAGAGTTCAGATCTGACACTAAAAATCTTCTAGACCATCTGTCTTCCTCAGTTCTACAAAAAGGATTTTAGACCAAATTTTTGGTTTTCATTGTTTTCCAACTCTTAACATTTGTGAATTTGCCTTACACATGAATAATGCAAAACTTCTAAAGCATCCCCTCTGGTGAGAATGCTTGTAACCCTCCAACACAAACAGGATTAATCCCGGAAGACAATTACAAGAGTCAAGTTATTACTCAGAACACCATGTGAACTCCGTGAAATGAGGTCTTGGAAACTAAGAGAAGTAAATCATAATTAACCAAACGGAAGGGAAAAATGCCTCGAGGAAGTGAAACTAAAGGCACAAGTCATTTGCCAAAGACACTAAACTGCATAAATTTTGATGCAAAGTTATTAGTATAAGGTGAGCACAGGATTCTAAATTGTTTACTCTAATTGCACATTTTAAAAAATAAGGCCTGGATGCCCCATCACTATGGGATAGTTAAAAATTCATCTGGATCAATTGCCTGAGACAGGGTAGAAGAGAACGTTAACATGCTTGTTTATTTTTTTTCCTGCAAGATTCCCTCACTCAGAGCCAAATCTCAACACATCCATCAGAGTTACATACACACACTTCAGAGCCATATACACGTGATGCACGAAGGTCTTTGATATCCTTTCATTATTCTATTTATTCCATTCAATTATTCCATCAACCAGTTATTTTCATAATTTTTTCTTAATTATTTCGCTTTCCCCATTCTTACATCATCCCTTTTAAAAATATATATTCCAGAGATATGGGAATAAACTGGAAAGTATTTGGAACGCAGTAAGTACCCAGTTTTGTCCACCTCTCATTACTTGAAATTTTAATTTCATTACTAGATTCAGGCAGACACTGATGCCCACATCTTTGAATATGGAGCAATTCAACAAAAAAGTAGGGTTAGAGGAAAATTGCATTCTAGAGGCAGTGAGGATGCTTTCTCGTTCTAGGGCAGTAGACCAGAGGCACTGACTGGGTCCATGGCAGCTGCATTCTTCAGGACCCGCACTGGCCTTCATCATTCCAGGACATGAGAAAGACCCCTAGTCTGGCTGTGGTCACCATGCATTGCCTCCTATAGTGCCTGCCTATTTTCCATGTCTGATTCTTCAGCTCTTCTGGCAATTCTGTAAATTACCCAAAATCCTTTCAATAAAATCTCTTTATGATTAAACCTGCCAAAGTTGGTTTCTATTGCTAGCTACCAAGTACCCTGAGTAAAAGAGGAAGATTTAGTAAACTCTCACACCATTAGTGTAGTATTTCCTAGATGATGCTGAATGGTGCCCTAAATTTAAAACATACTTATATTTCTTACAAACCAAGTGTAAGAAGTAAAATACAGCTGGACTTACTGTACTGCATAGATCAGTCCCATTCTAATACCAGATTTCAAGTTGTCACAGAAATTCCACTTAATAACCCTGGAAAAATCCTTGACCTTAAACATAATAAAAGAGGGCCCTTTTGAGCTATTACATGCCTGGATTGAGCTGGGTTGAGTTTGAAACTTACTGGAAGCAGGTATAATTCAGTCCAGATTCACGGGATCTTCCACAAGTAAACCAACACCAAAGGAAAACTTAGGTATTGAATACTCTTGATTAATTTCTCATCACTTTTTTTCATTAAATTTCTGCTAAAGCAAAAATAGTGCCTGAAATAGAACTTCTTGAAATTCTCTTCATTTTACTCTTTTTTTTTTTTTTTTTTTTTGAGACGGAGTTTCACTCTTGTTGCCCAGGCTGGTGTGCAATGGTGCCATCTCGGCTCACTGCAATGTCTGCCTTCCAGGTTCAAGCGATTCTCCTGCCTCAGCCATCCTAGTAGCTGGGATTACAGGTATGCGCCACCACGCCCAGCTAATTTTGTATTTTTAGCAGCGATGGGGTTTTGCCATGTTGGTCTGTTGGTCAGGCTGGTCTCGAACTCCTGACCTCAAGTGATCGGCCTGCCTCTGCCTCCCAGAGTGCTGGGATTACAGGCGTGAGCCACCGCGCCCTGCCCATTTTACTCATTATTAACTGAGGTAATCTGATGGAATTTATGCTCTCCCAGAAAGTTTAGATACAAAAATCAAAATTATTCTACTGGTTTCAGTTAGGAAATACTCAGCTGTGAATAGCAGAAACCCCCAACACTAACAAGAGTGTAGACTAGTCCTTCACCGCACAATGCCACCAGGAGCCCAGGATGCTCCCAGCTTCCCATGGTGCCATTCTTAGCAGATAGCTTTCCCTTCTGTGCTCATGGCTGCAAGATGTCCTGCATTTCTAAATATCACTTTCACATTGCAAGCAGAAAGAATGTGCAGGGGGTAAAAGTAAAATGGCTTTTCTGGAGAATTCACTTTTAATATGAAAATGAAACTCTCCTTGGGAACTACTGCCTTCATTTTCTAATCCAGACTTGTGTCCATGATCACAGTTAGCTGTAAGGCAGGCTGGAAATTCAAGCATTTGCCTTCCAGAACCATGTGCAGGAAAACAAGGATGAATGAGCTAAAATGAGCTTTAAGTGAGTGAATCTAAAGTATCTGTCGTGCCTCATGACACAACTTTTTCCATTTTGATTATGTGGATTGATGATGCCAAGGCCTTAATGGAAATGTGGCCAGATTTTTGCCTTGTTTTTGTTGTTATTTACTTGGGCCATAAGTAAGCTACGTTAATCATAGTTCTCATTTTGTGGCATGTAATCACCAACATTCCTCTTTAGCTAGTTGTCTACTTTATTTTAGATACTTGCCTATATTAGTTATCTATTGCTATATAACAAATTACATCAAAAGTTAGAAGCTTAAAAGAGTAAGCATTATCTCCGTGAGTCAGGAATCCAGATCGTGGCTTAGCTGAGTGTCCGCCTCAAGCCTCCTCCAAGGCTATAATCAAGGTGTCAGCAGGGGCTGCAGTCTCCTCTGAATACCTGACTTGGGGAAGATCTGTTTTCAAACTCACTTACGTGGTTGCAGGATTCAGCTGCCCACTGGCTACTGGCCTCCTTCATTTCCTTGCCATGTGGGTCTCTCCGCAGCACAGCTCATAGCATGGCAGTTGACTTGCCACCAAGGAAGCTAGCAAGTGGGTAAGAGAGAATGACAGCAAGATGGAAAGCACAAACTCTTTGTAACCTCATCTTAGAAATGACATCTTATCCCCTTTGTCATATTCTATGCATTAGGCACTAGGTTCAGACAGGCACTAGGTCCAGCCCATGGTCAAAAGGAGAGGATTTCGGGAAGTTGTAAATACAGCAAGGAGGGTTCAGTGGGAAACCATGTCAGAGGTTGGCTACCACATTATCTGTGTAATTTGGCATCAATTAGGTGTTATTATGAAAGTTAAACTTGGGCCGCACTCTAAGTAACTCATACGTTAACTGACTATAACTTGGATACACTGAGAAAAATCTAGTATTATTGTTGAAAATTGGTTTAGGAAAATATTATGGTAAATTCTAAGCTCAGTTAAATTTTGCTAATATAATTCTTTGAAAATCTACTAACTAGATTTACCCTAGTCCCTTTTCCAATCTCTAAATTGTAGGAATGATTGGATTGTTTGTTACAATAATTCCTGAGAAATTTTAGAAATGTTGTTACTATGAATAATGTCTTATTTTTATTATATTTTCAAAGTTGAAAATTAAGACATTATTCATAATAAATATTATATATTTATATAAAATATAAAATATTATATTTTCAACTTTGAAAATATAATAAACCAATGTTATTGATTTTAGATGTCTATCCTGTATTAAACAACTTTCCTCAGTTTTATCATCACTAAATTTTCTTTTGATTTTGCTTGGTTTTCTATTTAGAGAGTCCTATTACCTGTAAATAAATAAGACTGTTTTTGCGACCCTTCTGATCCTTATGCATCTTATTTTTTTCTTACTATCTTACGTTAACAAATACCTCCAATGTTATGTTAAGCATTTGTAGTAATAGGGTACATCTTTCTTTCCTTTTCCCATTCTTAAGTGAGTGAATTTATAGTATCTGTTGTGCCTCGTGACACAACTTTTCCATTTTAATTATGTGGATTGACGATTCCAAGGCCTTAATGGAGATGTGGCCAGATTTTTGTTGTTATTTACTTGGCCCATAAGTAAACTAAACTAAACTAAGTAAATTACAGCTTTTCCAATGAGTATGATTGTTACTTTAATAGAATATCTGTTATTAAAATACCATTATATTCTTTGGGAAAAATATATTCATTATTATGAATTTTCACACATTATTAGATTTAATTGCATTTGGAAGAGTTCTCTTGTATAAGATCGAGATTATCTGTTCCTCCAAAGTTAGATAGAACTCACATTTAAAACCATCTGGTGTTGAAGCTGTTTTAGGGGAGAAGTCTTTGATTACCTTTTAATTATTTCCCTGATGACTGTCTCATTCAAGGTTTTTGCTTAATCCTGTAACAATTTTGGTATTATATATAACTCCAGAAATTCATCAATTTTATCTAAGTTCTCCAATTTTTACCCATTCTGTTGTTCATGATATACTTTTATCACACATTGATCCCTGTGTTATTCAAGGTCACCTGCAGATTCTTTAAAAGTATCTTTTTGTTATTGATCTCTGATGTTTTATGCTTTTGGTTTCAGAAAATTTGAGACTTTATAAATATTTACTATGTGCAGGTGTATTCTAGGTTTTGGAGTATAAAAATCTATATGCATTTATGGGTTTGAGCTTATCAATCAGAAAGTTTTTTTCAAATCGTCTAAATCCTTCCTCTTTTTATTTTTTGTCTTTTGGATCAGTTTGTCTTCTTGAAAGTGTGTCCAAAACTCCAACTGCAATTGTTGATTTATGCACCTTTTTCTCAGAATGTATCTGTCTTCATTATAGAAGTGGATGTATACATTTCATTTTCTTTTTCATTTCCTCTTTCTTGTTTTTTTTTGTTTTTTGTTGTTTTTGGGTTTTTTTTTTTTTTTTTTTTTTGAGACAGAGTCTTGCTCTGTCGCCCAGGCTGGAGTGCAGTGGCACTATCTCTGCAAGCTCTGCCTCCCGGGTTCATGCCATTCTCCTTCCTCAGCCTCCTGAGTAGCTGGGACTACAGGCGCCCACCACCACGCCGGGCTAATTTTTTGTATTTTTTAGTAGAGATGGGGTTTCACTGTGTTAGCCAGGATGGTCTCCATCTCCTGACCTCGTGATCTGCCCATCTTGGCCTCCCAAAATGCTGGGATTACAGGCATGAGCCACTGTGCCCAGCATCTCCTCTTTCTTCATATGTATGTGTATATATACACATATATAGTATTCATAGCTTTTACTAACATAGTTTAACAACTTATAATTTCTTTGTTATTAAAATTGATAATAAAAATGGATAGCTATTTTCATTTCAAATATCTCTAATAGAAAATGTATTACAGCATCTTATTTCCTGAGAGTCTCTGTGATTTGATGTGCATGTTTAACCTATTTACATTTACTTAAATTACTGTCATATTATGATTTATTCTTGTCATCCTATTGCATATTTTCTATGTATCAACCTTTCTTCTTGTTTATTTTTTCTCTCTTCTTGCATTTTATTGATGAGATCAATTTTTTTTCTTCTGGTTTGAAAGCCACATTTTAATGTCTATCAGTTGGTTTCTGCTAATACCTTAAATTTCATACTTAATTTTTTAGAGCTCATTATTATTTACTTCTTCCCTGTGCAAAAGACAAGAACCTGAACATACTGTCAAAATCCTCTGATTTCTGCATGTTCCTTACCCTCATCATATATTGGTATAATCTGGAACATTTTATCTGTCTTACTATAGGGCTCTGCTGCACAATGTAGTAACCACTAACCACATATGGCTATTCAAATTTAAGTTTAGTAAGGTTAAATAAAATTTAAAACTCAGTTCCTTGGCCACACTAGCCACACTTTTCATCTTAACAGCCACACATGGCTAAGGTCTATCATATTGAACAGTACAAATAGAATATCTCCATCAAAACAGAAAGGCCCATTGGACGACACTCTTAGACACATATACAAATAATCACACACAATATTTCTTTTTTGCCATTGCTTATTTGGTTGACCTTAAACTTACTTTTTGGAATTATTTGTTTTCTCTGTCGAAGTACCCCCTGTAGAATGTTTTCTGTAAGATTTTATGTGTCCTGGCCTTGTATGTGTCTCTTGAAATGCCTTTATTTTATTCAACCTAGTGTTTAAATAATAATTTATCTGTATATAAAACTCTAGGTCTAAGGTTATTTTTCTCCAATATTTTTCAAATGTCACTTTAATATTCTAGTGTTGCCATTCAAAAATTTGATGCTAATTATCTTAATTTACAGTGAAATGTTATTTCTTATTCAGATGCTTTCAGGATTTTGCCTTTGTTATTTTAAATTAAGTGTAATGTGTCAAGATTTGAGGTTTTGCTTATCAATGTGGTCTCTTGCTTTATGGAACCTTTTTGATCTGACTTTCTATCTTTCTTTAATTCTCAATTATATCTCTACAACAACAAGAACAATTCTATATTCTATTTAGTTTTATCTAGTAAATCAAAATTGACCTTTCTACTTTTACTTTCTCTTTATTTTAGTTCTTAGATATTTTCCATCTTTTATGCCTCTGTTTAAACTTGGGGAAAATTTTCCAACCAGATTCTTTATCTTACTGATTTATTCTTTGTCTATATCCATTTCGCTATGATATGTTTTATTCCCATCCTCATTTGATTCTTTGTCTCCACTGATTGTTCCTGCTTCATATTTGCAATATCCTTTCCTGCTCTCTGAAGATATTTATCTTATTTATTTCAAATTCTTGTTTTATCTGTGCCTTAATTCAGCTCTCTCTGATAAGATTCTTCAGTAGCTATTTTTCTTTTAAAGGGCTAGTACTCCTCCTCAGACATATTTTTTTCTCTCTTCCTATGAGCTCAGATTCTGCTAGGACTATGGACTACCTCAGCTAGTAGTATTCCTTGAGGAGTAGAGATGGAAGCGTAGACATAGCATGTGCTCTCCCGCTCGTCTTTTTAGGAGATACTTTTTAGGATATGACTTAAAGGAAACAACCTATATTACTGCAAATCTGGAATGCTCTATTTCTACCTCAGTTCCCAATACTGCCACCCAGTGAACTTCCCATTTCTTCTGCCCAGGTGCTGCGCTTTCTGGGGTCGGCTTGATTCTGTTATAATTATCTCATTCATCAGCAAAGAGGAAGCCAGCCTCCCCATGTGAAATGGTGGCCTCCAGGGTTCCTCCCCAGCACTCGCATGTCACCCGCCTCATCCATGTGAAATGGTGGCGTCCGGGGTTCCTCCCCAGCACTCGCATGTCACCTGCCTCATCCATGTGAAATGGTGGCCTCCAGGGTTCCTCCCCAGCACTTGCATGTCACCTGCCTCATCCATGTGAAATGGTGGCCTTCAGGGTTCCTCCCTAGCACTCGCATGTCGCCTGCCTCATCCATGTGAAATGGTGGCCTCCAGGGTTCCTCCCCAGCACTTGCATGTCACCTGCCTCATCCATGTGAAATGGTGGCCTTCAGGGTTCCTCCCTAGCACTCGCATGTCGCCTGCCTCATCCATGTGAAATGGTGGCCTCCAGGGTTCCTCCCCAGCACTCGCATGTCACCTGCCTCATCCATGTGAAATGGTGGCCTCCAGGGTTCCTCCCTAGCACTCGCATGTCACCTCCCTCCCCATGTGAAATGGTGGCCTCCAGGGTTCCTCCCCAGCACTCGCATGTCACCTGCCTCATCCATGTGAAATGGTGACCTTCAGGGTTCCTCCCTAGCACTCGCATGTCGCCTGCCTCTTCCTCATGTACAGTCCTGGGGCTGCTGTGTGTCCCCACCTGCAGGGATGGGGGAAAACAATGCTCCCTCCAAGGCAACGAAGGATGAAAACCTTAGGACAACTAGAAAGCTCCTTCCCACAGTGTCCCCTCATTAGTGACAGCTGGTTCTCTTCGGGTGTGGGCTGCTCGCTCCCAGAAAATCACCTAACACCTTCTGTTACCATGAGAGCTGTACTGATTCTGTTAGCAGTCATCCTCCCAGTTGCTTATGTAGCATTTCAGGTTGAGTTTAAGGAAGGGGGTCAGGCTCCCAAGCTAGTGTGCTGTCTTGTCCAGAAGTCTCACTACACGAGTCAAAGTTTACACTGATCTGATTCGCATGTCAGTGTGGCCATAGGCCCACCTAAATAAAGAACAAGTGATGATGTGAAAAAGTTCCAGGAAATAAAGCACTCCACAACCTGGAGGGAAACTTATTTATCCCCAAATCCACTGAAAACTGGACCAGGAACAACTGCACTCGGAAAAAGTCTAAAATGGCCTATGAATTCCTGGCCTCCGTTATTCCAGATTTTGAAAGCAAAAGCATTTGTGATTTTTCCCAAATTATAAATACAGAATACTATTGCAGCCCCTCAAAAAAAAAATCACGCCTTTACCATCAAGATAGTAGAAATAAATTACTGGCAATTGAAGACAGGAGTAACAATCACTAAATCATCAGCAAAGTTTTATACTTTTACTAATCAGTTTCAACCAATGTTTATGTGCCAGGCAGATGTTTTGTACTGAGTATGTTTTCCTACATATATTTTGGCAGTCAGCCTGAGAAGCATCCTTGGAGATAAGGAAAATTGAAAAGAAATTGTGACTTGTCCAAGATCACCCAGGTAGTAAATGCTGGAGACGTTGACGTCCAGGTGGAAGTGTCTTTCATCCTGACTCACTTGCATTTTGTTATGGAAATGGCTGTGAGATACACATCATAAGATCAGCAAAATTGCTCAGGAAATATTTACATCTGTCAAAAAGCTGTCTTGGATGCACACCTGGAATCCATGTGTTTTGGCTTGATTTTTTATTCATTTCTTTCTTTGTCCTGCAAGCTTTTTTTTAACCTACATATCATTGCAGAAACATATTGTTACCTCTCTGGGAGTAAATGTGTGGTTTCAGGATGAGTTCATACAAAGGGAGAATGTGGGCTCTGTGGTTTCTCTCGTGTGGGCATTCTTCAGGAATCTTTTATTTAAGAAATAAATAAAAACCTTTTCTATAGTTTAGATATTGGAACAGGAACTAGGGTGAATCTGGTTAGTAGCTTTCAATGAATTATTTTAGCAAAACTTAAATGAGCTTAGAATTTAAAAAAATATATTTTCTTAGCCCAGTTTTCAACTATTATATCCGATTTTTCTTAGTGTATCCTAGTTATAGTCAGGTAATAAATGAGTTATCAGAGTAAAGCCAAGTGTAAGTCTCATAATAACATCTAGTGAATCAAAATAGAAAAATATACAATTATGTATTTTGCATATTAAAATATTAAGGTGGGAGTTTTTCATCTGAAACAAAAATGTACCTCAGAAAATACTAATTGTCTTCCATTTGTGATCTTACAAAATGATTTACCTTAAAGGATGCCATCTTAATTACTTTATTATGAACAACAAAATATGGTTTATGAAAGACAAATCCTGAAATGACCTCAGTCTTTGCTAGTTGATTGTTGCTTATAAAAGTCACCCTTCAGAATTCGCTAAACAGATATAATCATTATAATCATTATTCCTCCAGATATTTAACCTCACACATATAAGTGAATATTGCAAACAGACATGTAAAAAGATGAATGAAAAAGTAATTTTTAATGTTGTGTGAATGGGCACCTACGGCATGGGATACAATTTCCAATGACATCACCATGTATCATTAAAAAAACTACTTCTCAAAAAAATCGGTGGATTATGACGTGGGGAAAATGTCATAGGAGAGAGCTCAGAAAGTAGTTCTGGTGATGATGAAGATCCCCTATTTAGAGACACACGTGATGAGCCGAACTAAATTGTTTTACCAAAGTTAGAAGTCGAAAAAAATACTGTTCAAGTGTTATCTTAGGTAATAAAGGAATTTTAAATTATGGATATAGCTAAATTTATTAAATATTAAATTAATTAAATGTATTGATTATTTTATCTAAATCTCAATATTCACATGTTCAAGATGGCCCCCAAAAAGAAAACAACCGCAGGAACTTCTCATCAAGGGTGTTTTATATTCGAGGTCAACTAATATTTGGGCATCTGCACTAAATCTCCCAATTTCTGCCATATCTCAAGTCATGGAGCACAGCCCAGCAAAAGCAGCCATCATGCCATCTGCCCCAGAAGCAGTAGTCAGTTACCCTGAGAGATCGCAAAGGAAACGAAACACAGTCAGATGGAGAGCATGCTGCAGGCTTCACATCAAAACCTTCTGTGGGCTTTGCCCATTCAATGAGAACACTTGGACACAGGAAGGGGAACATGTTGTGGGGTGGGGGGAGCGGGGAGGGACAGCATTAGGAGAAATACCTAATGTAAATGACGAGTTAATGGGTGCAGCACACCAACATGGCACATATGTACATATGTAACAAGCCTGCACGTTGTGCACATGTACCCTAGAACTTAAAGTATAATAAAAAAACTATATATATATAAAAAAATTAAAAAAACCTTTTGTTGGTTCACACGACTGAACCAATGTATTCGCCATGTTAATAACGGAGCTCTAAATAAGATTATCTTAATTAAATTCAAATAAATTAAAAGAGAATGAACATCAAACCAGTGCCCATGCAAAGTACGTTGTTATTTCTCACTGGGTATGTAAATGTCCTCAAGAGCAAAAAAGATCATTAGACAACAAGGTCCTTCCCACTTAGGGAAAACAAGAGGACGTAGATGAGAAGGTAGATAGGAAATCTCACCTCTCCCGCAAAGTCAGCAACTGACAGAACGAAGATGTGATTCACAAGTGTGATCTGCAACATGTTATAAAAAGGAAATCCATCATCAGGGCTGTTAGAAGAGCACGGATGACAAAAACATCACTAAAACTGCCTGCTAGTACTTAATGACCAATAAAATAAAGTCTAAAATCAACTTTATAAAATTAGATCCACCATCACAACTTGATCCGACTCCATTCAACCCTTCCAGGTTTTCTCAGCAAAATTCAGATCTTAACTTAGACCAGGGTTTCCAGTTTTGTTTTTTCTAGATGGAGCTTTGCTCTTGCTGCCAGGCTGGAGTGCAATGGCGTGATCTCAGCTCACCGCAACCTCCGCCTCCGGGGTTCAAGCAATTCTCCTGCCTCAGACTCCCGAGTAGCTGGGATTACAGTCGTGTGCCACCACGCCCAGCTAATTTTGTGTATTTAGTAGAGATGGGCTTGCTCCATGTTGATCAGGCTGGTCTCAAACTCGCTACCTCAGGTGATCCACCCGCCTCAGCCTCCCAAAGTGCTGGGATTACAGGCGTGAGCCACCGCGTCTGGCCTTAGACCAGGGTTTCTTAACCATGACACTATTGACATTGTGGGCCCAATAATTCTTAGATGTTGGGGGCTGTCTTGTGCCTTGTAGGATATTTAGCTGTATGGCTGGCCTCTCCCCACTACATGCCAGTAGCATCCCCCTTCTCAGTTGTGACAACCCCAATTATCTCTAGCTACCATTGAATGTCCCCTGGGAAGTAGCACACTTGGTTGAGAATTGACCTAAACATTATATGCCAATATGAAAATGTCAGTTATGGCTGCTACTATATTTTCTGGCTAATGAATTCTGAATAAGAAAAGTATGGGATGTGGGGAGAGAAGGCTGGCATGAGTAAGGTTAGGGGTGGGGTGAAGATGGTACAGGCAATTATAGACTGCCTCTCCTTCTCCCTTCTCCCTTATAGTCTTGTAAAGCCTTCTGCAGAAAGAGAACCTGAGTTAGCTTTAGTTCTAAGCAACAAACTAGTTCACCCCAACGCTGTGTACACCCGGGTCCTGGCATGTTCCTGCATTTGGCCTCACGATGTTTCTGGATGGCTGCGTCGTAAATGTTACCCAAGAGCTCTGGAGTCCACTGTAGAAGCAGGGCTGAGCTGCCCTTCCGTCCATCTGTTCTGCTAACCATGGAACCTTGTTCCCTCCCTCGAAGGTGTCCTGTCAAACATCTCTAAACAGGAAATAATCACTGCTGCATCTGCCCTTTCTTCACGTACATGCCCACAATTATTAAGGCCTCCTTCTATGATCTGATGCCTCTCAAATACTCATACTCATCCCCAGTAATCAGAAAACGACCCTCCTTAGGAAAGGGAATTGCAACACAGGTCCCATGTTTGGTGACAGTGGACTTCACTTGTTATTTTTCTGGGTGTTAAGGAAACAGAATCGATGTCACGTGGACTTTATCAGTTCTGCTGGCCTTTTCTTTTCCAAGTTCACAAAATTGAAGGCTGTTTAATTAAAATCAAGTGGTCTGAGCTAACCTCCCACTTCCCTCTCCATCTGTGGAGTATTTGCTTCCAGATATACTCAGGCTGTTCCAGTTTCTGTGGGCTGACATTGGCCCAGTTCACCGACTGCAGTGTCAAACACACGGAAACAGGCAGCACTTTTAGTTGTCTGTTTGACAGGAGAGGCCCGACTTTTCCCCAGCTCTCCATTTTAAGAGAGGATTTCTTGTCTACATATTTTTCCTCTTTCATCGGCAAAATACATCTAAGAAAGTGCCAGTTCCTGTGTTTCTGCTGCCTGTCTTTTTCTGAGAATCACTAATGTTAAGTTTGTACATTATAATTTTGCAAGCAAGGTAGGGTGAAGGCTTGACAGCAGACGTGGCTTCTTTCTTCCTGCCTTTCTTCCCTTTTTGAGTGAAGAACACATCTGATTACAAGGTCTTTGAAGCCAGAGCCATGCCCTCCGTCTGTCTCCCCTGCAATACCCAGTTCACTGTGGTGGACATAATGAAAATGCAATATGAATGTTTTGGGTTGAGCTGAAGTTTGTTTCTAAAGGGAAGTTTGGCTGGTCCTACCCTTCTTCTCCCAGACAGGTCTTTCTGCAATCGGCTCCATTGCTGAACACGCAGTGGCTGAACCAATCAGCGTTGTGAGGGCTGCTGAATGGCTGGTGGTTTTCAAAAGTGGACATTTGTCCCTCAGGGCCAGAGCTGAGTCACCACACAATTTCACAGACTCCTGCCAGGCACCGAGGTGCTGACTCTGAGTCATGATCAATATGAGCAGCATTCTTTCTGGTTATTCAGTGGCAAAGAGGACAAATCCCACATTTGTCTTTTTATTGGCCAATGCCCCTTGGACTTTGGGGGTTCTCCATATCCTTCTATGATCCTAACAACACTGTATCATTTTTTCAGATGGCTAGAAAGTGACAGGAACAGCAAGAACTGCTTTTCCCGGTGACCTAAATTTGCTGCCACTATAGAGACCGGCTGAAGTCCAGCACCTGCTGAACGAGGCAGTCACAGCTGTTCCGCATCCAGGAAAACCCCCAATGATTACATAGCTGAAATTTTACTGTACTTGAAGACAGTCGAAGATTTTTGTGTTTGTCTTCTCTCATGAACTCAGCCTTTGAGCATCTCTCCACTTTTATTTTGATATACCAACTTCATTATTTATATGAACATTGCATTATGCTTTTTAGCCATTAAACCCATTATTATAAACCCACACAAAAATCCTATATGACAGATTGGAATTACACCTATTTCAGAGAAGACAGAATGCATGCAAGCCTTTTAAGGATTTTTAAAAATACACAAACCAGGTAGAAAGGCAATTTCATGGGCTAGAATTTCATAGCCCAGTAAATATGAATGTACTGGGTGCAGCATTCTATGAGGCATTTTGGTACCAAAAAATGATGGATAAGCCAAGTTCCTTCCTGAAGATCCCTGATGCTGATTCTGTACAGATTCTATAATGTTGCATTTATTTAACTCTCCTATCACATCCCAAATTGACTCGCAAGGGATCCATTCATTCACTGCAACCAGAAGGAGCACCCTGTTGTGGGACTGGACAGCAACAGGTCTTACACACTGCTGGTGGGAGTGTGGACTCACACAAGTCTTTTTGGAGACAATTTAGCATTATCTAAGAAACTTGATGACCCACGTACACTGTGGCCCAGATATTCCACTCCTGGGAATATTTTCTTGAGACAGATTCCCAAGTGCTCCAAGGAGACATGTCCAAAATGTTTATAGCTGTATTATTTTTAATAGCGAGAAAAATGGAAACAACACAAATGTCCACTGGCAAGGGAATGGATACTTTGATTGCGTGTTAAAAAGAACCTTTGCCCAGCTATGTTCATGGGCAAACAGATTTGACTGTTGCCTGACTCTGAGCCTGCCTGAGCCTCTACCACTCGTCCTACACCTTGTAGAGAACTGGGCCAGCTTTAACGTCCACCCAAAAGACATTAGGCTGCAACGGTGACCCTTGCCAAGAGTGACTTCTCAGTTCCTTATTACAGCCTATCCAAAAGTGCCTTTTACAGTCTCACCGTATTTGGAAGGAGCTTTCAGAGAGACTCACTGAACTTACTCCAGGGTATTGCTGCTCCAAAAATTAAACTCTGACTTGGCATATACTGTTCTTGGTCCTTGGTTACTCTTCAAGAGGCATTATGTTAAATCAATGAATATTATATAGCACTGCAAATAAATGAACTTCAGAACACATAATATTATCTTGCTTAGGGATTGTATATAAACTGATTAACACAAAATAAAGAATGGGCAATGCCAGTCAGCCCTCAGATTTTCGGCCATCTCAGGCCAGGCCAGACATGTGAGTGAAGGAGATTTCTGGGACATTCCAGTTTCAGTTTCCTCAATGTAAAACCAGGACGCTAATCATTATAATATCAGACTATTATGAAGATAAAAAAAAATACTGTATGTAAATATCCTAGAACAATATGTTGCACATAGTTGGCTCCTCAATAAACGACAGGTAAGTGGCAGAATGATGAGAAACCCAAGGCTCATGTGTTCAGGGAATTTCATATGTTGGGTCTTGTTTTTCAAATTGTGATCAGCCTGTCTGGATCAAAAAAACCTGGGGTGCTTCTTAACAATGCAGTTCTGGGCCTCACCAAAAACCTACAGTTAGAACCTCTCCAGGTAGTGCCAGGACATATGCATTTTAATACACAGTTCAGGTGATTCTTCGACATAAAAAACTTAAGAACCACAAGCTTCAAGATTCAAATTCAGGCGTCTATGAAGTAGCCTGAGAGAGGATATAAACAGACTGGAATGACATTTTTCATGGTAATAGAAAAAACAGTCTTAAAATTTGTTTGGAATCAAAAAGGAGCCCAAATAGCCAAAGCAATCCTGAGCAAAAAGAACAAAGCTGGAAGCATCACACTACCTGGCTTCAAAATATGCTATAAGGTTACTGCAAACAAAACAGCATGGTATTGGTATAAAAACACACATAGACCAGTGGAACAGAATAGAGAACCCAGAACTAAATCCATGTACTTACAGCCAACTGACTTTTGAAAAAGGCGTCAAGAATATACGTTGGGGAAAGGACATTCTGTCCAACAAATGGTGCTGGAAAAACTGGACATCCATATGCAGAAGAATGAAACTAGACCCCTATCTCTCACCATATGCAAAAATCAACTAAAAATGAATTAAAAACTTAAATATAAGACCCAACAGGATGAAACTACTAGAAGAAAACACAGGAGAAACACTCAAGGACCTTGATTTAGGCAAAGATTTTATGGCTAAGACCTTAAAAGTACAGGAAACAAAAAATAGACAAATGGAACTATGTTAAACTAAACTTCTGCACAACAAAGGAAACTACCAACAGAGTGAAGACACAAGCTCTTGAATGGAAGAAAATATATGCAAACTATTCATCTGACAGAGGTCTGATATCCAAAATATACAAGAAACTCAAATTACTCAACAGCAAAATAACAACAAGTAATCCCACTAAAAATGGGCAAGGGATCTAAACAGACATTTCTTTAAAAAAGACATACAAATGACAAACAGGTATATGAAAAAATGCTCAAAATCACCAGTCACCAGAAAAATGCAAATCAAAGCCACAATGAGGATTGTCTTGCCCCAGTAAGATTGGCTACTAACAGGAAGCCAAAAAATAGATACTGGCAAGGATGCTGTTGGTGGGATTGTAAATTAGTACAGTCATTATGTAAAATAGTATGGAGATTTCTCAAAAAAAACTGAAAGTAAAACTAAGATACAATATAGCAATTTCACTAGTGGGTAATTTATCCAAAGGAAAGGAAATCAGTATAAGAAAGAGATACCTGCACCCCCATGCTTATTGCAGCATTATTCACAATAGCAAAGACGTGGAATCAACCTAAGTGTCCATCAACGAACAAGTGGATAAAGAAAATGGAGTATACATACACAATTAAATATTATTCAGCCATAATGGAGAATGAAATCCTGTCATTTTCAGCACCATGGGTGGAACTGGAGGTCATTATGTTCAGAGAAACAGGCCAGGCACAGAAAGACAAATACCACATGTTCTTACTTATATGTAGGGGCAAAAAAAGATGATCTGATGGAGGTGGAGTGTGGAATGACACTTACAAGAAGCTGGGAAAGGAGATGGCAGGAGGAATGAAGGGAGGCTGGTTAAGGGGTACAAATAGACAGAGAGAAGAAATACATACTATCGTCCAATAACACAGTAGGGTGACTATAGTTAACAATAATTTATTGTATATTTCAAAATAGCTAGAAGATATGAAATATCCTCGACACAAAGAAATGATAAATGCTCAGGGAGATGGTTATCCTAAATACCCTGATCATTACACATTCTATGCATGTATCAAAATATCACATGTCCCATGTAAATATGTACAAATATTAGCAATCGATTTTTAAAAAGATTGGGAACTAGGGCAACAGAAGCCGCCCTAGTAATGATTAACAGGAGTAAATTACAGGAGCACCTGAGATTTAATTAATAATAATTAATTGTGTATACTGCTTGCATACCTACTACACGGTAAATATAATAGCACATTGTTTGATTTCTAATAAAACCCTTGAATGGTGTGCTACTCCTATATTTGCAGGTGGGGACACAGTGGCTCAGAAACATTAAGTGACTGCCAAGGACATACAGCCAATAAGCGCTAACCTGCTATTTATATAAAGATAGGAGCCACAAAATCACAGGGCTCTTACAGGTGAAACAGGATTATACAGTCACGTGCCACATAACGACATTCTGGTCAGCAATGGATCACCATAGGATGGTGGTCCCATAAGATGATAATACTGTATTTTTACTCTACCTTTTCTATGTTTAGATATATTTAGATACACAAATACTTACCATTGTGTTACAGTATTCAGTACGGCAACATGTTTCAGAGGTTTGTAGCCCAGGATCTACAGGCTGTACCATACAGCCTCCGCGTGTGGTAGGCTATGCCATCTAAGTTTGTGCAAGTGCACTCTATGATGTTTGCATGACAAAATCACCTAATGACACTTCTCAGAGTATTGCTGTTAAGCAGTACATAACTGTATTTACAATTATGTATGCCCTAAAGGGCCACTCGTTAGCATTAATACATGCAAGCCAAGAGGCATCAGCAGGGAATTCTTCCCCTCCTACAACTATTCTCCTTAGAGCCATTATAACTGAACAAGCTATCCTCTTGTTTTCAGAAGGCTACAACTACAGGAGACTGAAAACTAACACGACATTTGAATTTAAAAAGACAGTAATACTTAGCCATAGCTCTCTCCAAACCACTTGGAATGGTGTTTCCAGTTGTCTGATTAGCAGGGCAGATGGTTGGCCTTCCACTGCTAGGACTCACTGGGTGTCTGATGCTATCATCCCAGCACCCAACACAGGACCGTTTCAGACACTTTCAGTATCCCACACTCAGCTCCCATCACAGGTCCAATCTGGATGTGGTAGGGTACGAAAGGGAAGCGAGTACAATGATGAAAATCCTGATGGAGACCCCTGAGGCAGAAGAAGGCGTAGCTAATGTCTGCCCACCCATGGCTTCCCACTTAACCCTGGGCTCCGCCGCCCACCTGTGGCCTGAGATGGGATGACAGGGAGCGAGAGAAACCCCCCTCCATTTGGAGACTGCCATCACTCCCAGCCACAGACAGCCCTGACCTGTCTCTATCTCTAGACACAACAGGATCTCACCCACTACGTAGGAAAGAGTGATGTCACTTTGGAAGAGGAAGGCTACAAAAATGCAGCAACAGCCAAACATCTCCTAAGAGCAATTAACCTCAAAATAATTTGTAAGCTGGACATTTCCCATTCTAAGATTTACAAAACGAGCAATTCCAGGCATATCTCATCGGCGACAGGAAAAGGAAAGCATATCTTCTGCGATCTTTCCAAATCTCCAACCCCCACAAGACTTGCTCCACTTGATGAACACTGCTTCCTGCAGCTGTTGGTTTTCTCACTGGCCTCCCTGAAGCTCCCTCAGTCTGGCCTCGCCCCGCGGCCACGCATTTCAAAGGCTAATGAGGTTCCTAATCTGTTTTTCCATCAATCCAGCCCTGGCTTTGCTGCGAGGAAAATGATGCCTTTGCAGCCACCAACACAGTCTGTAGACTGTATATTTAGCCTGTAGATTGAGTAGTTAGTGTACAAACATGTTTTTATCATCTGTAAGCATTCCCAAAATAAGGACCTCTGGGGACGGAATGGAAGTCTGATAGATTCCAGGCCCTAAAGTGCTTTGAAATTTTCTTATCACAGAAGGGAAATCGCAGGGCTCTCTTTTTCCCATGCTCAAGATATCTTTTTGGTGACTTCACATTCTATAAGCTATTTTTAGTGATTAAATACTCGCTTTTTAAGAGCAGAGCTGCCTCTGTCCATTTGTGGTCTGGGAAGAAAAAGAATCTCAAAATATCGACAAAGTGTACAGCCCTATTCTATTGATCTTGTCTGGCTAGAAATTACCTAAATATTTCATCACAGCAGAAAATACACCTGGCACCTTAAAATACTGGCATAACAGTAGTTCTATATAAACTGGCTTTCTTTAGGGGGAAAAAAAAGTCTTCTTAAAATTTGTTACTGTTCAAAAATTTTTTTAACATTTTCAAACTGGAAATGATCAATAATTGTTTTGTAAAAAATCAAAATCCTAATGTAAATATTAAAACTAAAAATGTTCCCGAGGCCAATTAACTTAGAGTTTTTTTAAGGATGGGAAAGGTGTGAAGAAGGATAAGATTATACCTAGGATAGGATCAATTTTGGAGTTTTATTGGAAAAATATATACCAGTGGAATCACGTTTTTAAAAACGTGAAGAGCTTTTTTACCATAAGCCACTCCCCTTTGATATCTCTAATCTCATATGTAAAAATCGCTTCATAAGGCCGGGTGTGGTGGCACACACCTGTAATCCCAGCTACTCGGGAGGCTGAGGCAAGAGAATCACTTGAACGCTGGAGGCAGAGGTTGCTGTGAGCAGAGATCATGCCACTGCACTCCAGCCTGGGCCACAGAGCAGGACTCTTTCTCAGGAAAAAAAAAAAAAAAAATCGATAAAATTTCTCCTTCTTTTATTTGCCATACCTGTTTTTTCAACAAGTAGAAAGCCTAATTGTGTTTTAGGGAAAGAAAAAGTGTGGTACAGACAGGGCGATATGCCAACCAGATTACAACAGTATATCAGTTATATCTGAGATTTTGCATAGCCAGTTCTTAAAACACATTTGGACGCTTAATCCTCAAGCAAGAATTTTACGTGCATCCATATTGCCTGTTCACTGCAAAGCAGCACATCTCTGCTGAAAAATGCTCACATCCCCTCCTCTGTTCACTCAAGGACAAAACAGGGACATTCGGGCAGTTTTTCAAGTAAAGCTACCCACTGGCTTAGGTGGAATGTGATACTTTATTCCTTTCATTTAACTTCCATTTTGTCTCTGGAAAAATACCTAAGCAAACTGACTGCTTTTTCTGGTAAAGTAGCCATTTCTCTCTGATTGAAAATCATAACTTTAATGAACGGGGGCCGGGAGGCTGAGCCCTCAAGGCCGCGGAGCAAGGGGGAGGTGAAGGCAGCTGCAGAGAAATGTGGGAGACTCCACAGAGCCTTCCCAGAAGGACAAGGCGACTTGGGCTTAAGCCAGGTACAGTTCAGGTCAGTGTCAGGGCCCAGAGAGTGCTTATCAGATGGCGGAGAACGACGGCAGGAGCACAGGTGGCAAGGGATCTTGGAGTCTAGGTAGGAAAAGAGAGCAAAACGCGCTGAGGACAGACACTAAAGGCTGTGGGTATCAGACAGGCCCAGGCCCCACCTGCAGGAGGCTGACTCCCTGTGCCCAAGGCTCACCCACAGCCAGAGGGAACCTTGCATCTCAGGCCAGCAGGTGGCCTGGGCTCCATCCCATCCCGTCAGCGCTGCTCAGTGGGATCTGCAGCTGCTGGTATACTCAGTGACTTCAGCTGGGAGGGGCAGATAAACATTGCAGAAAATCACTTATTTGCATTCATGACTCTTCCAGATTCTTTAAATTATCTCACTTAGCCATTAAATTATTTTGGTTAGACAGTAATTGTATTCTCTCATTAGCAAAGTGGGAGGTTTAACATTTTGCATTTCATAAGCCTGGAAAAACTGCAGTTCTTAAATCTCTTAGATAGTTAGGTTGTTAAAATTCAGAGTTTTTTTTAAAAAAAAGCCTACTGCAAAAAAAAAAAAAATTAAAAAGTTCCCAGACTTGAGAATATGTACAGTGTTTAACAAGTCCGTAAAAGCCTTTCCTGGCCATCAAGGCTGTGGACAGTGGCTCTCCCCGCACCCCCCTGCCCCACCACTGCAGGCGACCCCTGCTCAGTGGCTCCCAAACCCAGTGCCTCTGGGCAGTCTGGGCTGTTGCGCCTTAGAGCCCAGCATGCCTTGTGCCACAGCCCAGCATGGCCTTGAAACGTCGTAATCCAAGTCTTAGATTCATTGACTGTGCTGCACCATTTGATTCTTTCTTTTGAAACCACACTTTTTTCTCTGATGGTGCTCTCCTGGCTTTGTTCTCTGATTCACCCCTTCTCAGCCTTTTCTGCCTGCTCCTTGAGGAATGCCTTCTTCCCAGCTCTATTTTAGACTTTCGTGTTCCTCATTCCACTTGCTCCTCACAGGCAATCACTTTCACACCCATTGTTTCAACTCCTGTCTGCATGTGGAAGCCCAGAACGTTCCTTGGAGCCTGTAACTCCATAAGAATGTCCTGTATATGCCTCAGTGTCTGTGCAATGAATCTCATTTTTTTCACTTGCACATCTCTTTCCTTCTAAAGTTTTACCATGTCTACCAATATGCCAGTCCCACAAGCGAGCCCATTACCCACCCAACCTGTAGCCTGGGCAACACTCATTCACAGGTCCTTCGGCTGGGGCTCTCTAAATGTCCTTAGATCTAGACTCTCTCTTCCCCCAGGCCTCTCCTCAGCTGAGGGATTTGTCAGGCCTTGTCCAGATTGTTCCCATGGCCTCCTAGCATTTTCCTCTCCTGACTTTGCTCCTCTCTGAACTATTCTTCATGTTGCAGTCAAGTTAATTTATAAGACAACACAATGAATCTATGTTAACCCTGCTTAATATTTTTCATGGATTCCCCATACTGACAGAATAAAACCCAAACTCTTTAGAATGGCTTGTATTTTACAGCAGTGCATTTGTTTGCAAAGAACGTAAATGGAGTCTCCCTAAAAGGGGTGTTTATGAAAGTCTACAGAGCTATCCTAGGGCACACAAAGCAGGAAGTGCACCAGCAACGCCCGCGCATGACTCGCATGGCCTCGTGTCTGCTTTCCCTGAGTGCCTGTGCTTCTCTCTACAGACCTGCTCAGCTGTACTTCAGGAGGTGAAGAGCTGCTTCAGCCCCTGCTCTCGGTACCTCTGCTCACACATCCATCACACACCAATCAGACCTTTAGTTCATATTTTGGAAGACAAGTCTTAAGCTTGTTTCAGCCAGGTCTATTATTAGATTCCTCCAAGATCACAGAACCAACCCTTGTCCAATCAGCTCTAGCCAGGGACAGCCAGAGACAGGCATGTTAACTTGGCTCACATCTCCAGCAAGGCTGTGAATGATGGGCAGCCCCTGTAAAAAGGCATGTTTTGGGCAGGTGCCCCTAAATTTGAGCACATTGCAACAAGCGGAGCCTTTATTACCCTCTCACTCCCCAACCTTTCAGCCTGATTTCTGCCTCTAGCTCTCCCTTTCCATACCACAGTCCCACATTGTCCTGGGTTCCCGATGCGTTTCCACTCTTGTTTACATGCACATGTGCTATTTATCTGCTTAGAATGCTTTCTCCTCTCTCCAAAGCTACCCTTGAACCCCAGGAACCATATACTTGGCAAATTACTAGTTGTCCTTCAAAATTTTGTGTAAATGTCACCTTCTCTTTGAACATCCTTAAAATCCACCCCCTAGAATTAGACGTTCTATCTCAAGGATCCCATCATGCTTTAAACATCTTCCAGTAGTACTTAAATGCACTGTATTGACATCTTTTATTCCCATCTCTCTTCTTAACAAACAGCATCCCCTTTTAAAAATATTTTATTTTTTTTTAATTGGCACATAATATTCATGGGATACAAAGTGATGTTTTGATACATACAATGTATAGTGATCAGATCAGGGTAATTAGCATATTTATCATCACAAACATTTGTCATTTCTCTGTGTTGGGAACATTCAATATCCTCCTTCTAGTTATTTGAAAGTGTATCATATATTATTGTTAACTATAGTCATCCTACAGACCTGTGGAACACCAGGACCAATCATTCTATCTAGCCGTAATTTTTTATCCTTTAAAAAATGTCTCCCTATCTCCCTTTTTTCTTCCTCTTCCCAGCCTCTAGTACCCTCTAAAGAATATGTTTTAATAGCAAAGTCCATATTTCTTGGTTACTGCTTAGGCACCAAGCATGGCTCTTGAGACACGACGAGCTTCAAATCTGAGTGGGAAATAAGAGATGAGAAGAGAAATGAAGAGGATTAAGGAGAGGTGTGGTATAGCCAGACTTGTTCTTTGTGTTTTCAGAATCAAACCCTCACTGTCTGTTTGCATGCACAGTATGCCTCTGCGGAGCTGGAGGTGTTGATCTAAAGTAAATGTCTGGCCGGTGGGTGGGTTCTGAGCTGCCCTCCCCTATCCCGCCAGGTTGGCCACTTTCCCCACCCCTCTGTCTCCCCCTTGCTTCATTCTGCAAGACCTCGGTATATCACATCCACTGAGAGACATCTGCACCCCTACTTGAAAGAAGACTTCTTGGCTGCAGAAGAAATAGCTTTTCTTTCAAGATTCCCATAGCAATTCCTCTGTTGTCTGTTTTTCTGAGATTTTGTCTTGTCCGACGTCTTGAAGCACTGGCTTTTCCTTCAGTTCCTGTCAATTCCCTGGTTCATGGTGGATTTGCATCAGACAAGACTTGAGGGCTGGGACCAAAGTTACTTGGCGTGACTCTAAATTTCCACATCCTAGCATTGAGCCTGGCAGATAGCAATCAACCAATAAATGCTATCTGTTACTTTTATTATACTTGCACAATTTCCTGCAACATTCAGGTTTTGTGCCTTCCCCTGCTCTCCTAACCATCACTAACTACCACATTCCTGCATTTCTCACTGTTCAGGCATCCAAAAGGCACATATATTCAAAGAAAGATCAGTGCCTGACCCAAAATCCTTTCAACCAAAGAAAAGAGTAACACAGTGATAACTATATGGAATAGAGACATCCTGCCACCAGCAGTCAGGAGGTCCTCTGGTTCAAAAATCACATTTGATGTGTGTACTCCTGGGACCCTCTCTCATGATAGCTGGTTCCCTGCAATTCACTGTGTGCTGGCAACCTTTGAATTGAGTTTTGTTCTTTCCTGCCACTCTTCCTCTGCTTGTAGTCTTACTGTTTCAGCTCCCTCTGCTGACCCCCTGCTCTGTCTCCTCGCACAGCTGGCCAAGCAGAAAGCAGCCTCTGCTATCTGTCACGTGGTCAATGCAGGAGCTCTTTGCCAGTGATTTCTGTGCTTTTTAAAAGAGCTCCATAACACTGGCTAAGGAGCCGAAATTCTGTTGAGGAGGGTTTTTGTCTAAATCCATTCAGGCTACTATAACAATAATAGCATAGACTACATGGCTTGTAATCAACGAGCCTTCATTTCTCATAGTTCTGGAGGTTAGGAAGTCTAAGAGTAAGGTGCAGCAGACACAGTGCTTGCTGAGGGCCTGCTTCTTGCTTCATTGACAGCTGTCCTCTCACTGTGTGCTCATGTGGCAGGAGTGAGAAATCTCTCAGGGGTCTCTTATAAGGACACTAATTCCATTCATGAGGGCTTCACCTTCATGACATAATCAACTCACAAAGGCCCCACCTCCTAATACCATCGCCTTGGGGATTAGGGTTTCGAAATATGAATTTGGGGTGACACAAATACTCAGTCCACAGCAGTCCTATTTCTCATTTTTGTGTCACCATTGCTATTTGCCTGGGGTGTGACAGATTTGGGTCTGTTCACCAGTGTTCCTTTCAACAATCAGCCTGCACAGTTAGGTTGGACATTGTACACAACCTTAAGAATTAGCAGGGAAAGCCAAGAGTAGTCTAGATGATACAAAAAAAAAAAATCCCTCATCTGGAACTCAAAATCTCCTAACGTTAAGTATGAGTTTATCCATGGAACTAATGTTTTAATTCATTTCTCCAAAGCCATTGATCATTCTAGTGGTAATTATCTGCCTCTGGAAAAGGCTAAAAAAAACCACTCAGTGATAAAAATGAGTTTTCAGAAACTATTAAATGAAGGAAAAAAAAAGGGAGAATAAGAAAATAGTGGATAGAAAGGCAAAGGAAATAGTGAAGAAATAAATGTTTAAACGCAAAAAGTAATATGAAAATAGGAGTATAGGAAGTATGTCTAGACAGCCAGCATTTAGGAGGAGGTTAAGGTGTCATAAGAGAAAAAGTCAAGCATATTGAATGCTGAAAAAGAAGTTCATATTGATATAGGCATTTTTTTCTACTGATTTCTTCCCTTTTTCTTTCTGGCTATATTGGCTAATGCTGTGTTCCAAACCACTTCACTGTTTAACCAAGTTGCAGACACTACTCGACCATTAAGAACACATGTAATTGATTTAGTTCCCCCATTAATGTGAAATTACACTTCAAACTGAACTAAACCAATGAAAAAAATACAAACATAAATTTAGGAGAAAACAACAACACATTCAATTAATATTAGTGTTCCAAGGCTGAAATAAGAAACTGAACATTCTTAATTCCATTCTTGGCCGGGTGCAGTGGGTCATGCCTGCAATCTCAGCACTTCGGGAGACGGAGGCAGGAGGATTACTTGAGGTCAGGAGTTCAAGACCAGCCTGGCCAACATGGTAAAACCTTGTCTCTACTAAAAATACAAAAAAATTAGCCAGGCATGATAGCACATGCCTGTAGTCCCAGCTGCTTGGGAGGCTGAGGCAGGAGAATTGCTTGAACCTAGGAGGCAGAGGTTGCAGTGAGCCCAGAGCATGCCACTGCACTCCAGCCTGGTGACAGAGCAAGACTCCATCTCAAAAAAATAAAAAATAAAATAAAATAAATTCCATTCCATGCCCTGCCTTCCCTGCAGATTGTCTCATCTTCATACACCCACTTGTTCACCAGTGACGCAGAATGGACACTCCTCCCCCATAAGGACCTATTGAGCGAAGTTAAATCTACAGTAGGATGTGTCTCTCTGCTTACAGGTAATTAGATTTGGTGTCTTTAAAGTTGTTAGAAAAATACGACAACTACACAATGATTAGTAAGTATTGTACTCAAACTTTACCGAGAAGCAAAAGCATTCTGTGGACACTCTAAACTCCCTCTCCTACTTTGAAGAGATCTCTGGATTCCATCACACTTGGGACTGCATCAGACCCATACTATCTGCTGTGGCTTGAATGTCCCCTCCAAACTCATGTTGAAATTTAATTGCCATTGTGATGGTATTAAGAGGTGGGACCTTTAAGAGGTGATTACGTCATGAGGCTCCTGTCCCCGAGTGGATTAATGCTGTTACCACAGAAGTGAGCTCCTGATAAAAGGATGAGTTTGAATGGTTTCCTCTCTCTGTCTTGCACCCTCGCTTGCCATGTGATGCTTTCCACCATGTTATGATGCAGCAAGAAGGCCCTCACCAGATGCAGCCTCTTGACCGTGGACTTCCCAGCCTCCAGAACCATACAGCAAATCAATCTTTTTTCTTTATAAATTATCCATTCTGTGGTACTCTGTTGTAGCAGAAGAAGTGGTCTAACACACCACTCTGTGGTAAATTTGAAACATAAATCGCATCATGATCCTACCTATGTGTCCACAGCTTATCCTGGGATGGAGCAAATTTCCCAGAACATTTGTAAAACTGGATTAACTCCGAAGCCTAACAGGCTCCTGTTGTTTCATAAGAAGTACAGGGAAGCCGCTGGGATGGGCAATAGTCCAGATAGCAAAGCCAAGGACACATCTACAGGTCATCCTAGGGAAGGCCATTGGTCACTGCTGCCCAACAGGCGCACCCACACCCTGCTGGTTGTGATTTCACCAAACACTTGGTCAAGGACCTGAACATTGAAATCAGTGTTCCAAACTGCTTACCACTCCTATTTGTTTGTACTTTCACTGCCTACATGAAAAATTTGTTGATCTGACATTGAATATATAAGTAAACATATAATACTTTTAAAATAAAGAATATTTTAAGTACTTATGTACTGAAGATTACATACGAAATTTGATTACATATGAAATTACATATCAGATTACCTATTACATATGAAATATTTGTTGTTTTTGAAATATTTCTTTACGGTAGAAATTTATTTAGATTTTTATTTTGACGATTTCTTGCACATTGAAGTCATATTTTTAAATTAGTTTTGGGGAGACAATTCGTGGTTCTCTCACATTTCTGCATGTCTTACAAACAGAAGCACTAGCTGTCTTTGCTCTCGGCTATCTTTTCAAGACTGCCTTGTGTAGCATGGGAAGATAGTGATAGGATCTCCTTCTGGACCAAAGGATAAATTTGCTTACAGGCTTGAAAGACAAAGATAGTATCTCCCTCCACAACAAGAGACATATACATGCATGCTGTACAGTATAATAAAAATGACATTTCCTTCCTAGCAAATAGCAAGCATGCCAAGTGCCAATTACAAAAGATTCAGGTTTCCCTAGGTCAACCTCCTCTTTTCTAACACAGCCCAATATATGTTCAGATGTCACTTGGTCACCTTCTCATTGCCTTGGTGGATTAGGGCTGGGGGAACTGGCCCAAGAGTGCTTATATTCTGAATACTACTATTGCTATGAATAATAAAATCCTTTGTCTTTGATACAGAAGTCTCATGTCTTCTTCCAGCAATCATAGCAAACTAATTTGTTAGCTTGCAATTTGAGTAAAACATCAGACCCTTCTCAGTTCATAACGTGTTTTGCTAAAAGTGCATTAAATATGAAGATGCAAATGACATATGCATTTTTAAAATATTTTATTCAAAAACATTTAAAATTTCTTTTAAAATCAGGCTCATAGCATGCTGCATTCCCTAACAGCAGATTTATTCAAGAGTTCCAGAGTGGTTTTATTTTATATTGTATAAGGAAAAAAGAAATCACACTCTGATTCATATAAGCTCTTTTATGACTACTTCTCCTTTAAGAGATGAGCTTTTTTCAGTCTATGCTAATTGAAGGTTTTCAGCCCGAACTTTCTCCAGTTGCTTCCTCTTACTTCAGAAGTGTTCTAAGTCTACACTAATCCTTTCTCCTTCTCTTTTGTCCTAGAAGCACTGTGGCAAATCATTGCAAAATGGCTCCAACGTGTTATGCGGCCACGTCTGTGTGCCTTTCCTAGTTCTCTTCTGTATCGAATCTGCGCTGCCCTGTGACCTACAGAGTACCTTGATTGGATCTTGGAATATGGCAGAAATGATGTGTGAGTCTCAGTGCCTAGGCCTTAAGAGACCCTGCAGCCTTCTCTCCCTTGAACCACCATGTAAGAGGTTTGGGCCATCCTGCTGGAAAGGCCACACGAGAAGAGACGCACTACGGGATGAAAGAGCAGCCACAGCGTTTCAGCCACCCAAGCTAACACAGTCAAGGAGTCAGACCGACCACCTTAGATCCTCTGCTCCAAACTGTGCCGCCTGAGATGTGCTCAGCTGAGATGAGTAGAGCAGAGAGAAGACGTCTCAGGGGAGCGCAGCCAACACACAGAATTGTGAAAAATAATAAAATGGTGTTATGTAAGCCTCTAAGTTTTGTGGGGCTTTTGTTTTGTTTTGAGACAGGGTCTCACTTTGTCACCCAGGCTAGAGTGCACTGGCTTGAACACAGCTCACTGCAGCCTAGACCTCCCAGGCTCAAACAATCCTCCTGCCTCAGCCCCTCAAGCAGCTGGGACTACAGGCACGTGCTCCCATGTCCGACTAATTTTTGCATTTTTTTTTGTAAAGACAGTGTTTCGCTGTGTTTCCTACACTGGTCTCAAATTCCTGGGCTCAAGCAATCCTCCTGCCTGGCCTCCCGAGGTGCTGGGATTATAGTCACTGTGCACCTATAAACTATGAGCCACAGCGTCCGGCCACGCCTCCACGTTTCTCAGGATATTTGTTATACGGCAATGCATAACTGAAACAGACATAACTGTCCCTCTTCTTTTCCGAAGCTTGCTTCTTCTGAACTGTTGAGACCCCTCTTTTTCTCTAAAGTCATCACCCTGTTTCTCTACTTGCTCCTTTCACTTGTCATATAATGTACTATAGATTCCTCATCCAAAGAAATAAAAGCCCCCCTGTAAACAATATTTTCAGGGAACTATTTACCTACATGCTTCCATACACCAACAATTGTCGAGAAAAAATACAATCTACACTCATTTTACTTCATCTTTACCTCCCATTCAATTCTATCCTCTGGCTGTGCTCTTATCTTTCTACAGAAAGTAATGTCTTAAAAGCCACTTAAAACTTGCTAACTGCCAGTCCTGATCCCAATCCTCATGCATTCGCAAGTGTTTAGCATTTGACTCTTGTAACCACTGTATTTTTCAAATTCTCTTACTGGCTTCTATGATGATAAGAACCCCTTATTTTCTTGTAACATCTCCGGCTACTCCTTAACATTTTTTCCAGCTCTTCTTTCTCATCCGACACCCCCCGAACCCTCTGCTTGAGGCACATCTGCTGACTGTGTCCCCTCCCACTTCTCTATTTATTCTGAACTCTGTGATGTCCGTGTCTATGAGTGGCTCAACTCTGTAATGTCAGTGACTAAAGTCTGTGATGTTGGGTCCCATGACGGTATTTATTTATTAATTATTATTTTTGAGATGGAGTTTTCCTCTTGTTGCCCAGGCTGCAGTGCAATGGTGCAATCTCGGCTCACCACAACCTCCGCCTCCTGAGTTCAAGTGATTTTCCTGCCTCAGCCTCCCAAGTAGCTGGGACTACAGGTGCGCACCACCACGCCTGGATAATTTTATATTTTTAGTAGACACGGGGTTTCTCCATGTTGGTCAGGTTGGTCTCGAACTCCTGACCTCAGGTGATCTGCCCTCCTCGGCCTCCCAAAGTGCTGGGGTTACAGGTGTGAGCCACTGTGCCCAGCCTAGGTTTGTTGAACTAATTATTGAGTGGATTTAGATCGTCCCCTGAGTTCAGCACTGCTGCTAACTTATACCTATTTGTAAACACTAAATTTAAAGTAGGTTTTAAAGAACAGAAATTTCCACATCAGTTTGTTTCATTATGGTTGTGATCACGGGTAGATTTCCTCTCACAGATTCCTTTGGAAATCCTGATCAACCTTGGACCATGTCACCACAAGTGGACATAACTGCAATTACATTCTGGGTGTTCTTCATCCACCCGGGTTAGCCAAAGTCCACGTTTCTTCTTCCCTTTGCTTATAAATAAAACGACTGTTGCTACGGATGTGTCATCAAAAATATGCTACCAGGAAGTAAAGGAACAACCATAAAAAATGCAACCCAGTGAAAATTGAGCAGCTCCATTCCCGCAGTATATAATTCTGTTTAAAAGAAGATTTCCTGCAGGAATGTGGGATGGAGTCTAAAGTTAAATTACATGATAGTTAAGTTGAGTTTGTTGAGAGAAAAGAAAGAGAGAAAATAAGAGCTTAGAATACACCAAGCCCTTACACTGTGGAATTCTATTGTGACGAGTATTTGAGTACAGGAGATAGTCTTAACATTTTCAACTAAAATGATCAAACTTACAGGGAAGACCTTTCACTACATCAAGGAGCAGGAAGGAAGCAAAGATATTGTCAGCTTTTGAAATTCCAACGTAAACAAAACATGGGAAAGTCTTTTACAGGCTATGGCATATGTTCTTTCTTTTTCCTCTTTAAAAAGTAAAGATGCAGCTTTCCTTAATGGTTAACTAAACCTGGAATGTTTATGACTGATTATTCTGAAGGCATTGTACTCCCCAATCCCTAAATGTTACAATCCAGCATAGAGCAACTGGAAATGGAAAAATAAATAGCAATGGAAAAAATAACTTGCTGCATTAGCTATTCTCCCAGAGAAGAATTTGAAACCTGCATCAAAACTAAATGGGGGCCTTCTTCCTCCTTTCTAGGAAGAAAATTCAGGATACCCAATGCCAACAGCCACTCCAACAATACTCTGGACATGCTGGACTCATAGATAGAACTGAGGGGTTTTTGTTTTTTCCTTTATATTTTTTTGGCCAACTTTAGAAGTTAATCATGTATATGACATTATTATTTCCCCTATTGCCTCAAATATCAAGGGGCTAATTATGTGTTATTCAGACTCGATTTTTTTTTCCTGTTCTTTTCCTCTAGTTGCTATTTAACTGGTTTCTGTTTATTAGCCTTTTTATTAGAGAAGATTGACAGGCTGGGGAAAAGGAGGCAATAAAATAAACCAGTTAACTTAGTTACTCAGAATTGTAAGACTTTTTGTAGAAACGTCTTCTCTTCCATGAGGGAAGGCAAGGTTTGACTTTCACACCATCTTCCCAGCATCTAGAACTGCCCAACGCAGGCTAGATGTGCAACAGATGTTTCTTCAAGTAAGGGAGAAAGGTGAGTCAAATCAGACCTGGGGATTTGCAGATTACCTAAGATATTCTTGTCTTCCATTTGTATGAATCCTGAGAGTTGGCATCGGTAACAGCCACGAGACATACCTCAGTCTGTGCCCAGCAGTGTCACAGGTTAGCTGTTTGGCATTACAGCGTGGTTGTGACTCCCTGATCCACATCCAAACCCCAGGCTGCTTCAGAGTTTCTAAGGCAGGAGCTTTCAAACTGCTTTTACTGCAACCCAGAGTAAGAAATAAATGTTATATCAGTACCCAGTACACACACCACACCACAGAGAGAGAGGTGTGTTTTGAAAACCCAAACAAAACTTTCATGAAATAACACTTAGCCTTACTATGTAAAATATACTGGTCTGTTCTATTCTATCTCCTTTTTGAGTGCTGTTTGCAACCTACTAGATTAATTTCAGACCAATTAAGAGGTTGTGACCAACAGTTTGAAAATGACCCCTTAGGACCACCTTAGCCAAGCATGAGGAGGGAGAAATGATTGCAGAGGGCAGCAGAGAGGTCTTAAGTCATATTTCTGGTGCAGAAGATCCGTGGAGGAACAGTGTCTCATGATCTCTCAGCAAGTGACTGACTTCTAGACCTTCCAGGGCTGGGTAAAAGAATAAAGATTACAATGGTTTCACCAGCTCTGGGTAAAAGAATAAAGGTTGCGATGGCTTCAGATGGGTTTGAAATTCACACGGCAGCTCTGTAACCAGCAAGAGCCCATGGTTCTTCACAGCAGGGCATCGCTCGGCTTTCTGCACCCCTTGTCATGCACATCAGTCACTCACAGCTAGTGACATGCAGTCTTCACAGGGCACACATACTTCGGTTTTGAAGGTTATATACAAGTTTCTCAGCAAGTTTCACACTGGTGAAGACAATGTAGCAATATCATTAGCAATGAGAATGAAGAAAAAAATGGTCTTGACGTTGGTATTTGATAGGACTGATGTTAAACACAATTGAGTCACTCTAAGGACTGAAAAATCCCTCTAGGGAACTAAAGCAAATACCTCAAGATGTGGGTGGAGCAGTGGTGCTTTCATCTTCATTATCCAGGTACTGTTTATTCTTGGCTTTCATGCAACCGTTCATCAAATACTGTGTGTCTCCTCCATGGCAGGCACTGATCTAACAAGAAGAGGCTCTGTCCTGGTGGACTTGCTTGGAATCTGGGTGATGATACTCTATAGATCATATCAGAAACTCAATGTGCGCCTTTCCTTCATAGAGCATTGTTGCACATCTTTCATAGAGAAAGATAAAACTCACCCTGAAATCTAGGACACTCAAATTCGCTAGATGTGACCACAAGAAGAAATGAGACACGGCGTCGAGTCTACTATAGTAAAAGTGGTGCTGATAAAACCAAAACTATTTTCAGCCCACCTCACCTTCCTGCTATTTCTCTAGACACACTTTATTCCTTCACCAAAATTGTATTGAGTATCTGCCCTATGCAAAATACTGTGTTAGGACTGGCACCCAAAGATGCAAGATACAGCCCCTGCCCTGACAGTGCTCACAGGGGAGTGTGGAGACAGGCACACACACGATTCCCAGTGTCACCTCATGAGAGCTATAAGGAAATGCAAGAGAGTGCCATAAACACGTAAAGGGACGAATGCTTAAATCAGCAAAAGGAAGTCAGAGGCTTTTACAGACGACATGGTGCTTGAGCACTGAAGGATGAGCAGCAATGTGCCAGATGGACAAGAAGTAGGGGCACTGATCACGGAGGGAACATCACATGCAAAGTCACGGAGCATGAAAAGAACATGCCAGCTGCAGAAAGGGCCAATAGTTCAGTGAGAAGAGCTGAAGGTTAGGGTGGTAGTGGCCTTGTAGGCCTTGCTCAGAGAGAGATCTAGAGGAAGGACATTGATTTGAGAGTCATCAAGAAACAACTGTCACTTAAAGCCTTGGATATGGCTGTGGATTTCTAGGAGGACGAAAGAACATGAGATGCTCATAATTCCCAGTGTTTAACTTACACCAGAGCGATCGCTCCGTTGTTATACTATTCCCTAGTCCTATATCCAACCACATCCTCATCACGCTAGTGTTTATCAAGACTCTACCAGGACTTTCACATGTAGCATCCTCTTTAATCCTCACAACAGCCCAATTAAACAGGTCCTATTATTTGTCTAATTTATCCAAGAGCACATATCCAGTGATAGAGTCTGGCTCTAAACCACCAGGCAGTCTGACTCCAGAGCCCCTGGGCACGCAGCCACTATGCAATCCTGATACATCTGTAGAGGGGTGGCCTGTACCACGTCCCCAGGCTTTTTCACCTAGATAATAAATGCTGTCTACAGAGCGCTGACTTGCAGTGCCCTAAAGGAGAGGAGCAGCATTCTGCCTGCTTGAGCTCTCTTCACTTGAGTGTTTATTATCGGGATTCTCTTGTTTCTAGGATTATTTCTCACTGTTTCTCCTAGGCTACCTTTGAGACTTCTTTAAAGCTTTTAACCTAGATCAGCTGTTGCTATTTGGCATTTATTTTTGCATAATTTGCAAGGTGCAGAATTTGGACTTAGTAGGATCCTCTGAAAGCCTACTGGAAGAAATCACTTCCAGTGCATTCGGCAGTGGGAACCACCGTGACAGCGCTGTGCTTGTCTGAGCTATAAATTTCCTGGGAAATGGAGGTTAGTTTTTACTTACAACAACTGTTGAGTGTAAATCAAACGAAAACTTCTGAAGCCAGATGCCTCATTTGTTATTTTAACATGCATTTTATTTTCTAAAAGGTCCATGTTATCTTCTCCACTCGGAAACTGAGTCGCTGAAATAATTTCTGTGTCTTTGTGGGTAGAAGCCTTCTCTGGTTAATCAACACTAACTTGTCCTGTGAACTTCAACTCTTGTGTGATTTTACTGGTGACTGGATTCAAAAGTTATATCTAGCTAGCTGTGGGAGAGTGCCAAATTCAATAGCTCTCACAGAAGTCACAAAAATGCTCAGCAGAATGGGTAATAAAGTAGTTCCTTTAAAGTTAAATGAGTCATAATTCAGCATGAAGTAGACTGATTAGGGAAACACTTACAAGTTGGCGGTTGGTTGGGGTCCTGGAGTCATCTCAGCAATCAAGATGGTCCTGATGGCCGTTGGCACTAACACACAGCAGGATGGGTCATGTCAAGAGTCCATTCAAACACTTATGGGTTCAGAGATTCAAGCCCAACTTCAACCTTTTGGTGTTTGAGTTTGTTAACTGTTGGCTAAATGCCACTTCCTGTTCCTAAGAAAAGAGGCTTGAAAAAGTCTCATAAAAAATGACTTAAAAGGCTTCCCTGACTTCAAAGTGTTCTTACAAAACAACATTTTGATGAGTTAAGTGTAAAGGAATCAGAAACATACGGATTAAATTTCCCTTAATAGAGTCATGTGTCTAAAAATGGAGGAAGGCAAAAATGGCAAGTTTGTCATGCTCAACATGTTTCAAAAAATGTCCAGAGTAGCTATTGATCCCCGAGTAATCAAATCCTTCCATTCCAATATAACACCAACATCACAATATCTAGAAGAGCATGTCAAAGGGCCCAAGTGAATAAAGACAAACACATTTGTGCAGGTCAAGCTCTACCAGGTCACCCTCTCTAAGGCCCATTATCCCAGCCTCCACTCGAAAGGATAATGGCAGTGTCACAGGACAGAGCTGCAAAGAACAAAGAGAATTTCCAAACCATGCCTCTCACTCAGCTCAACAATTGTCATCAACTCGCCACACTGACGCATTTAAAGCTGACTCTACTGTCTGAATGAAGAGAATACAAACCAGCACTTATTAACCATGAAGTGTCTTGCAAAAGGCAACAGTACCTGTATGTATTTAATTTCCACATCATTAATCATGATTCTATGGGTTTCTAACTTTGAAAATAAATAAACTAATTATGATTTTCCAAGAGAGGAAAATGTCTTTGGGCAAGAATATAAGTGCAGAATATAGAAAGAAATAAAAAACACTTGAACCTGTGATGAACAAATACAAACTCTGGTCAAGAATTACTGCTTGTCAATTTTGCCACTGATTTAACTGACAGCTAATACCTGATTTATTCTGTGTTTGAACACTTTATTAGAACAAAGCATTTAACCTTGGAGGGCAAATTAAAACAAGACCATACATGTTTGGCAGAGAGCATTCGATATCAATGGATATAAGTTTTGCTAACTATTAAATACTCAATGTAACTCAAGTTAATATTTTGTATTTGGCCAATTATAATTGAATTTTTATAACAGTATTGCACAAGATGGATCCTCTGTGGTTATGGCTGACCCAGACCATAAAAGAAAAATTTCTAGAAGTGGACATTTTTTATTTTAATTTGCTTGTGACACGAACTGCTACATCACCACATAAATGAGCTGCCTTCTTAAAAAAAAAACTGGTGGGAAGAATAGGGCCAAATTAATTGAATCCATAAGTACTTTTTCTAAATAGCACAGTTTTATTTATGTCAATACATTTCTTAGAAAAGAAAATGAATAGAACCTTCGAATATTGGCTTAAGGAATTTATTTATGTTTATATGTAATTTCAGTGAAAGTAGATTGGGAAATGAATATATAAAAGTAACTAAATATGACTATCTTATTATTTTTCTTTCAGTATATCTTTAAATTTTATTCAGGTGGACATGCACCATTTTAGCAGCTACCTTGTGATTGAAAAGCCAACTTCAGATTTTTCTTTCTTTCTGTGTCAAAAATCACACTATCTCTAAACATGTCCCAAGACCCAAAGACCCCAGACTAAGGACCAACCTGGCCATGTTTCTATACCTCAGCAGAGTCTGGGGGTCCGGGGAGTATTGCCAATGATGTCACCTAATTTTAGCGTTAGCTACTAGGACAGAATTTTGAATGCTCCATGAGAGAAGAGTTTTAGGAGACCTGCTGAACCAATTGCTAAAGACGAATATAATGTCAAGAGAACCAAGAAATCCCTAATATTACATAAGTGCTCAAAGCAGTGATTTTACTTAATTGCTTACTAAATCACTGGAGGGAAATATTTGCTTTGATGGATCTTGATTATCACTGAATTTACTGTGTCGTGCTTGAGAAGAGGCGATAGGCATAGAGCATTCCCACAGCAGACACAACAAATACCCTTTCTTTCAATAAAGTTGATAGGCAATTTCCTATCCCTCATTCTTCTCTAAGTCTTGCAATTATCTCCCCAATTTCCTTTTCATACATCTTGAATATTTTTTCAAGGTGTCTTTACACGTATTGAGTAGGTATGCTCTAATATAATTGCAGGTCAGGAAGCCTTTAATCCAGCAAATACCTCCCCTTCCAGGAATGCAGCACTTGAAATTCTGCTCTTAGAGAACCACTGACATGGGTTAAATATTGTACCCTGAGGTTTTCCTTCTGAAATTTATACCCTTCCCGAAGGGCTGGGAATTAAGCCACTAAAACCTCAGCGTTAATTAATTCATCAAGAGCTCTCGGTCTAGTTGGGGAATACAGAGTGTCTGTGAGGATGAGAAGGAGAAGAAGGGGCAGGTGATTCTAAGACAGGTTTTGCCAAATGTGCAGCTTTGCCTCAAACTAGTCCCGCCTCATATCCCCCAGGCTGTCATCTTCTACCACCAAAATTACGTTTCTTCCATATTGTAGAACAATTTTGACATGTATCTTTAAAACTTGTGCTATCTGAACATCAAATTCAAATAACGCAACATCATGCAGAAGTCCCCCGCAAAGGGGCGGCAGCAGCCACGCCTCTCTCCAGGGCTGAAAGCTCCTTCCGCACAGCTAGACTGCTTTGATGACCGGTGTGTTTCCTTTACTGAAAGACTGTTTCCTAGACTCGCAAAGCCGTAACTGGAATGAAAGTAGGGTGGTGAATAAACCTGTAAGGAGTTGGTTTTAAGATGGGTCTGGGTCATGTCTGGGATCAAAGCAGCAGGCAACATTGAGAATATGTTTGCAATTCATACAGCAAAGTGTCTCCACCCTTTTCAAGGATCTTCCAGCGGTGGTGAGATAATCTTTTTATCACAGAGGAAGTTCAGTTCACTTTAAAAAATTGTAATTTTTTTTTTTTTTTTTTTTTTTGAGACGGAGTCTCGCTCTGCGCCCAGGCCGGAGTGCAGTGGCGCAATCTCGGCAATGGGTTCACGCCATTCTCCTGCCTCAGCCTCAGCTGGGACTACAGGCGCCCGCCACCACGCCCGGCTAATTTTTTGTATTTTTAGTAGAGACGGGGTTTCACCGTGTTAGCCAGGATGGTCTCCATCTCCTGACCTTGTGATCCGCTGCCTCGGCCTCCCAAAGTGCTGGGATTACAGGCGTGAGCCACTGCGCCCGGCTGTATTTTCTCTTTGGAGTAGATCTGGTATACTAATTTGAATCTTTGCTATGGTTATAGCTACGTGAAAATGATGTATTTGTATGGGTATAAACTAAAAAGGAGAATAGAGAAATGAAGAAATTTTGATTTGTTAGGATAGTGAATATTGGGAGTTATTTTTCCAGCTATAATTGTTGCAATTGTGTGGAGTTGTTTTTGGTTAAGAAGAATTCTAATGTGAATCCTTTAAGCCTTGTCTTTGTTACACACTGTGTAATATACAGGATTGAAGAAACTTTTGAACTATTCCAGCAAGAGATGACTCAGTAAGTTCCACAAGCTTCTTTCTTGTATCTGGATCAAAGTGCCCTCAATATTCAGCCAACATTCTGTGCTTATCATCTCCGCCTATAAAATAGTCATCTAGGCTGGGCGCAGTGACTGACACCTGTAATCCCAGCACTTTGAAAGGCCAAGGTGGGCAGATCACAAGGTCAGGAGTTCAAGACCAGCCTGATCAATATGGTGAAACCCCGTTTCTACTAAAAATACAAAAGTTAGCCGGGCGTGGTGGCGGGCGCCTGTAGTCCCAGCTACTCAGGAGGCTGAGACAGGAGAATTGCTTGAACCCGGGAGGCGGAGCTTGCAGTGAGCCGAGATAGCGCCACTGCACTCCAGCCTGGGTAACAGAGTGAGACTCTGTCTCAAAAAAAAAAAAAAAAAAAAAATCTCAAACCCATGCAGAAGAGAAACTGAGGCTCAGCCCAAATCCCCAGAAAGCACAGGAGGGCTCAGATAGACAGGGAGCAATGGGCCAGAGACCTGGAAAAAACACAGACCCAGTCACCATAGAAGTCACAAGACAGAAACTCCCTGACACAGAGTAAGAAATACTTAATATTGGAGCCATCAGTAAAGCAGGCTCACAACCATTTTATTTTGGTCAAATGCTAATAAATTCCCTGAATTCTGGAAACTAGAACAGTGCCAGGACCTGGGTTGGGCTAAACATCTGAGGTCCGGGTGAGGAGACACTAAGTGACTGCAGTTGAGAAGTTGCATGGGAGTCAAACAAACCAGGCAAACTTGCTGGTTGGTCCTTCCTCCTCCTCCTCTTCCTCCCTTGGAGTAGAAACTTCTAAGAGTATTCTCCTACCTCCAACCCTTCACTCAGTTATTCCTGGCTAGAATGTTCTAGGCCTTCCCTCTTATGCTTTATTTTTTTACTCTATTTGAAAGGCTCAAAGCCACTTCCATTTGTTGCAGAAAGAAATTCCAAGCTTTCTACCCAACATCAATACTCCACACCCCGTGTAACCCATCATGGTAGTGCACAGAAAATGTTTTTGTTACTCTTAGGATATTTATTTAACATACTGTAACTAGAAGGAAAAAAATTATTATATTTAGATTTGACATATATTTATATGTTATTGTGTTTATTTAAAATGTTATTTTTATTTATATTAATCACATTAATAATAATGGCGCAATTATAATTAACTGAAAAATGAGAATAATAATATGACTGGTCTTCACAAATTTAAATTGCATTCCCTTGTTTAACAAACTGGGGTCTGTGTTTGATGTGCAATGGGATGTCAAATTGCTATTACATTCTCTCATTTTAGGGCAGTCGGTCACCCTGGCAGGAAACTATCTGGGGGCAGAACTCCTTCAAACTTGCAGGTGGCTGAGTCCTGAGCCTCTGTTTACATCACCCAGGCTCTCCTCCACATCACTGAGGCCTGCCACAGATCCCTGGCTTGAGTTCTGAACCACCCTTTGATGGATTCTATTCTTCCTTCAGTTCTTTTCAAATCACCCTCCTCTCTGACCTCCTGAATCATATCTCCCTTTAGTTTTCCATCAAACCTTGCTGCTGCTTCAAACTTTTGTTTCCTTCTCAGGCATGATTCAGCCTCTTCTCACTGACTATAAAACAATTAAGTACAGATATCATCTATCCACATCAGCATCCAGGGCCCATACCTCAGCTGGGCCCAGACTATGGCACGCCCTCCAGGTGGAACCAAAGGGAAGTGATGTCCTGCCCCACCAGATAGAACCTGATTCCCGCCCCAAAATAATAACAGCAATAATAATCATTCAAGATTATCTGCAAAGAAAAGAATGTGAAAAGTAAATTTGGAATAAAATTAAAATTGCAATACTTCTATTAACATACATGATAAAAGGGGAAGTTTTCGTATTGTGTTTAGATTTTATTGTTCATTTTCAATTTTTATTTTATCACTAAATAATAATGTTTTAACAGAAGAATTTTGGGGGCTTGTTCTGTTTTGTTAATGTTACTTAATTTCTCACACCCTTCTCTAAACTCTACTTGTTATTCAATAAATAGGTAAATAACTTCCTGTAGAGAATTGAAAGGGCAGTTCAACACGCTGAGTTCAATGACTGAAATCATTTGACTTTAATGTACTAAAATACTATTAAATGAAACTCTTCGTTCAACTACTTAATGTGGAAAGAATTAAGCTTCAAAACTGGCTTTACAATGCCACATGCCATCTTCCCCTAAAATTAAAACCTTAGTGTGGTGACTTGTCATAGCATTGAGAAAGAACAGACACCTATTTTGCATTTTGAAATAAATATAATTCACAAATGCATGAGTGGGTATGTACTTTAACAGACTAATGAAGACAGTTAAATCTGTTGTTACTGAAAAAATGCATGGGATTCTGCTGGCTGTATTCCCTTTTGGGTCTTGAGCAGTGGATTTCATTTATACCTAAAACTTCCATCTTCTGGCCAGGCACGGTGGTTCATGCCTGTAATCCTAGCACTTTGGGAGGCTGAGGCAGGCAGATCACTTGAGGTCAGGAGTTCGAAACCAGTCTGGTCAACATGGTGAAACCTCATCTTTACTTAAAATACAAAAAAATTATCTGGGCATGGTGGTGGATGCCTTATGTAATCCCAGCTACTTGGGAGGCTGAGACAGGAGAATCGCTTGAACCTGGGAGGTGGAGGTTGCAGTGAGCTGAGATAGTGTCATTGCACTCCAGTCTGGGCAACAGAGAGAGACTCCATCTCAAATTAAAAAAAAAAATTCCATCTTCTACAATACATAGTATTTCCTTTCAAAATATATATATATATTACTTATATGTAATATATATACACATATATATTATATATTTATATTATATAGTATATACATATATGCAATATGTGTATGTATATATTATATATACATAAATATATATTATATACATTATATATATTGCATATATGTATATGTGTGTATGCTATTATATATTATATGTGTATTATGTATATAAAATGCATGTAATATTATATATTATGTATATAACATACATAAATATAATATATAATATAATACATATAATACTTATTATAATTTCATATAAGTATAAATATATAATTATATATAATTATATGATAATATAAATATATACATTATAAAATAATATAACATTTATATTACACTAATTATGTTAATGTAATTTATATTTTATTATATATGTATTTTATATACATATGTGTATACATATATTTATTAATATGTATTATATACATATTGCCATATTTATATACTTGTATAGTATAATTAATTAAAAATTAATATAATTGAGAATTGATATTAATACAATATATTATATATTATCGATTATAATACATATTATATATTATAAAATTTATATAATATACATAATATTCATGAACTTGTGAATCATATCTCCCTTTAGTTTTCCATCAAACCTTTGCTACTGCTTCAAATTTTGCTTCCTTCTCAAGCACAATTCAGTCTCTTCTCACTATTATATATACACTGTTTATATATAATACATATGTTGTATATTATATATGACATATATTATGTAATTATATGTTATATAATATATGTTATACATGTATAATATCTATGTAGGATAGATAAAAAAAATATATATATATATATTTACAGTTGACCCTTGAACAAAGCAGGTGTTGGTGCCCCAATCCCCATGCAGTCAAAAATCAACCTATAACTTTGGACTCCCAAAAAAGTTACTTACTAATAACCTACTATTGACTGGAAGCCTTACCAATAATGTAATTGATTAACACATAAATAGACTAGTATGTACATATATTTTATGCATTAATGATGTAACTTTTTCTTAATTTTTTCAGTATTCCTAGGCTACATGATTCATCTGCAAGTTTTTTTCAAATTGTCACAAATCTCCAAAAAAATTTCCAATATATTTATTGAAAATGTCTGCCTATGAGTGGACCCACACAGTTCAAATTTGTGTTGTTCAATGGTCAACTGCCTATGGATATACAATCAGGATCATATTCCACTTTTCTACCGGTAGGTACCAAATCATTTATAGAATAGAAAAAGTGAATTTTCCTGTTCTAGGGCCTAGAAGCTTGTAAAGAGAGAGAGATATGCCAGTGTCCAAAAGTACACACACACACAAACATGCACATACACACACATGCACAAACTTTTTTCAATAATGAGTCAGCCAAGTAACAATCTTTTCTGTTCAAACAAGGATCTAAAAATAGTATGTGTAATTCAGCCCAAAGTCTTTTGCAGAGGTAAAAACTGCATTCCAAATCCCAACGAAAACTTCATACCAAAATTTAAAATTTATTCTAACTACATATATTGCTTTCTGTCAATAAAAATTATGCTCTTGCAATCAATAATTTGAATAAAAATTGGAATTGTTTCCAACACTGGCATTGTACTTCTTTGGCTTTTATCAGAAGTTTCACCAAAATGAAACAGGCATTTATGAAAAAGCCTGATGACACATTTGTGGCCTGAGATAAAAGGTGGAATGTGTTGCCTTGTTGCCTGCTCCCTCTCTCTCTCTCAGGTTCACTGTCTGTCAAGTCACAGACCTAAGTAGATGTAAACTATAAAGGCAGGTCAGTAACTACCAAATAAAAGTATTCTACTCTACTCAGAAGACTGTTTTCTTTTTTGCCATTTTTGTTGAGATAAATTGCACTAACATAACATCCACATAGTTGGAAGTAACCAGGGTTTTTTCACCTATAGAAAAATCAGCCAATTGGATTTGTCATTGCATGTCATAAGCACAAGATTTAAATAGAAACTGGAAAGAAACACATTCAATTGATAAATAGCAGAAATCACTTTTGAGAGTGATAATATGGGAAGCAGTTATAAGTTTCATTTTTTGGCCTAGAAACTTAAATTTTTACATGGAATAAACTGGGCATAAATCATATATTAAAGTAAAAAAGGTTTATCCTAGTGGCTGATTTAAAAAACATTAATTTGAACTCAACTTATTAAATTTATTTACAATTTAAAGAGGATAATTCAGATAATTATCTGAAAAGTAGAATTTTGCTGAAAACATCCTCACACTGAAGTAAAGGTATTGGCAGATTTGATTTATTTCCATCCTTCTTCATCTTCCTCTTTATCATTGTCATCATCTTCTTTTGCTTTGATAAATACAATGAACTTACTATCCTTCCAACTCCATAGTGTAAAAACTCTTATAGCACCCTCTCTCTGGCAACATACAAACATAAGCCCTAATCCTAGTAAGAACCAAATACATAACCTTAATAAGAGTATTCTTCAAGATAGAATATTAGTAGGCTGGCTACATTTTTGTACACTTTCTACATATACTTTGGTGTATTTGTGATCAGAAATAATTAATCCTAAAAAATACACAAAACTGCACAACCTATAGGATGTTTTTACAGAGAACTTTAAAATTCCACAGTCATAAGGTGAAAATCTCACCTCCAAAGGAATTATTCCTTTGGGTATACCCGGAAAGCAAAGTTAAATGAAGAATTGTTGGAGTTTATTACATGACATTATCAAGTCTAGAAGTATAGTACAGGGTAAAACATGGAGTAACCGATTCTTAAAAGTTCTTTTCCGGCCAGGCACAGTGGCTCACGCCTGTAATCCCAGCACTTTGGGAGGCCGAGGCAGGCAGATCACCTGAGGTCAGGAGTTCGAGACCTGCCTGGCCAACATGGTGAAACCCCGTCTCTACTAAAAATACAAAAAGTAGTCGGGCATGGTGCGGGTGCCTATAGTCCCAGCTACTTGGGAGGCTGAGACAGGAGAATTGCTTGAACCTGAGAGGCGGAGCTTGCAGTGAGCCGAGATCATGGCCACTGCACTCCAATCTGGGGGACAGAGTGAGACTCCATCTCAAAAAAAAAAAAAAAAAGTTCTTTTTTTATTCTGAAGTCCAGTCTCACAGCAGTAGGAAGTATATGCTTGACTCTGCTGAATCACGTTCCCATATTTAATAGTCTGCCAAAATTTGAAATCAGGAAGGAATTTTTCCTGAGAGCACTTTAGAGTAGGCATTGGGTAGTTCCAATTTTTTTTCCCACTGCTCTGAGTTAGGATCTGTGAATGGGGACTGATGTTAGTGAAGACTAAAATCAATCTGAAGAGACGATTGTCTGCATCGTCCTTCCTGTCCAGCTCTGTGCCTCCCTCTAAGACATAGCATGTGCAATATTATTTCATCTGGAAGCTCCTCAGTGGGTGAATGGGTGTTCACTAAGGTATAGCTTCCTCGGTGCTGGAAAATTGGTGTCACATGCTTTGTAGAAGCTGGTAGTTAGACCATGAGGACCTGCTGTGCTTACAGAGGCTGTGTAAAGAAAGTAGAATGTAACAAAGGGAAGGAAAAGTAGCAAAAGGAGCTGGAAATTGTATGATAGCCTGCAACTTCTTTTCCTAGTCCAGACTACTGTGAAATATATATTAAAACTGAATTTCTTGGGGAAAAAACGCTGTCTAGCATAAAATTTAAGGTCTTCAAATTAAAGAATTGTCCAGAAGATGATTTTGTAAAAATAAAGCAAAACTGGTAATGAAATTTGAAATTATTATAAAGTTAAAGCATAAACAAATACACAAGAAAAGTGGGAAGTCCCTGAGCATTCTATGCTTTTCTGTTCTGTTAAAAATACTAACAGAGAAAATTACAAATGTGTTTGCAAGTATATAAAAATCTGACGAGATAAATATTTCATACTAATGGTCAGTCTTATTTGCATATATATATATATATAATCTTAAAAGCAAATCAAACTTATTATTTTATAAATTTTTGTTTAAATCCAAGGTTCAAAATTTACTGTAGGGAAGAAAAAGTAGTATCTTTTCCTTACCCATTGTAAGGTTCATGACTGAGACCCCCATAACAAAACACAGATTAACAATAGAAACACGTAAAAAACGTATCTAACCAAAGTTATATGTTACAGGGACACCTTCAGAAATAAAGACTCAAAGACCCGGGGAAAACTGTATTTTTATGCTTAGGTTTGACGGAAAATAGACAGCCTGTAGGAGGATGACCCAACAAATAGTGGGTATGAGCAAACAGTCATTAACTGGGGGGTTTAGCAAGGGCTATTTATTCAGATTCCTCTTGGCCTCTGAGGATGGGGCAGGACCCATCTGGAGTGAGGGTCTTACCGGCCTCCTTCCAGGGGAGGTAGGTCAGGGAACTCGCTTCACGGCCTCAGAGGAGAAAGGCAGGAGAAGGTAAGAGAGTGACCTTCCTAGAATCTGGGGTTTCTCATTTTCCTTCAGCTTAAAACACTCAGGATCCCAAGGTGCCATATTTTGGGAAAGCATTTCCTGCACTCGATCACTACAAACCAATGAAAGTAGTATAACTTTTTCAAAGTCATTTATTCCCTTTAACCCTAAAATGCATCTCTGGCTGACAATATTAGTGACGCATGTCATTTTTCCTTGATTTTATAACAAAAGAAAATAAACTTATGAATCTTAACAGATTCTCATATTTACAGATGACTACATTTTATGATTTCTTCTTGTGTAGGAAAACCATTCCTTGCGAAGCTCGATGGTGTTATGAAGTTCCTAGAAGCCGTAAGATACTTAATCTTTTTGACCTCCGTGCATGTGCACATAGTTGATACTTAAAACCAACAAACCTGAACAGAGCTGCCTTTTAAAAATGGCTTCGGAGTAGTTTGAGCGATTTCAATGATGCAATTTTACCTGAATTCATCAGGGACGAAAATCAATGGGTGGTGATACAGCACATCTGGTGTTGTTTCCTGTTAGTTGCTCACACGGTCTGGAGTCCCTGAGGATCCATACTGCAGCACATAACAAAAAGCTATTGCTGGATTGATTGATATTTCAATACATTTGACTTTTATGAAGGTGAGTTAGACTGAACAATAAAAAGGGGTATATTGTTTTATCTATTTCTTAAGATATTTATGTTCCCACTCGAAATGTAAATAATCTCTATGATTGCTTGATGGGATGAAGCAAGCCAGCACAAATCTGGGTTAATTGTACTATCAGATTTCTATTATAGCTCAAAAGAAAAGCATTTAAATCATCAAAGTTTTGAAATCTTCCAATGAATGTCCACGTGAAAATTGTTTTTAAAGCCCAACAAAATGTGCCTTTTATTTTTGCATTTCACTACAAAGCGCAATGTAATAGAGCATTAACTAAACTGTGGTCCAGAAGAAACCAGAGCTGTCTTTCAGGGTCTCCTCACATCTCTTTCCATGTGAATTGTAAAATGAAAGGCCTTTGCCTGGGCACGTCCTCTGTGGACTCTTCCTGCAGCTGGGTCATTTCATCATTAGACAATAACGAATACACATTTTCTCAGTGATCCATAGTACTTTACAGTTGTTGTTGCTTTTAATTCTCAGATTTGAATTTTCTATGGATATAATTTCTTACTATTTCAGCCATGGCTCTACACTGAGCTGCTTCCAATATAGCACTTAATCAGAGCTATTTCTAACTCAGAGAATAGATTCTAAGAAAATAAACTTACCGAGCTGAGGAAGGAGAGAAATTAACTGCATTCCATTTCAGAATGTGACAGGCATCAGGAAAAGAATTCCCCCCTCACAGATGTATATTTTCCTTATCTGTTCTGCACTTGTTCAGTACACTAACACTAACAAATGGAAACCATGTGGTTATAAATCCATTATCTATGGTATATTTTTATTGTGGATGATTCCTTAATGTAACCAAAATGTCAGAGTCTAGTAAAATCAGATTTCACTATATATACAGAATGTGATTGTTAGGAATCTTTTAAAACATTTCTGAGTGTTTTTTAAAGTAAATTTCCTAGCATTCTTAGAAATACAGTATTGTTTTCAAACTCTGAGAAAAATCCCTTTAGAAGATTTCTAAAATGCCAGAAAAAGCGGGGTATCTTGAAGGACTTAGGCTAGTTGATCTCCCTCTCTGAGCAATTTTTGCCTCTTCCTGCTTTGTTTCAGTTTGAACTGTGATGAAAAGTGATTTTAACATTTGACATCCTGGTGTATTTCCTTTTATAAATAGTAAAAGTCATGTAAATTGTTTTGTTTAACCTTTCTGTTTGGACCACCAAGAATCTGAGAAAACGCTGAAGTCCACCTTTAATTATGTTTAAGACATCACGGCACACAAATCTGCATCATTGCTTTGCACGGCCTGCATAGCTACGTCCTGCTGCCTTCTCAACGCCACCTGAACTTTCTCTTTTGTAACTGCAAGCCCTCTCTCCCTCTTTCTCGCTGTTCCCCCATGATCCCCTGCGGGATTCCCAAAGACCCAGTACAATGTCTGTACATGATCTCTTTTTGGAAAGAGACTATTTGCTATTCATGACCCATTCTTGTGTTGCTTCCACACCCCACCTCACCCCAACCCACTGAATCATGTGCAGCGCGGGGCAGGCCTGGGCAGAGCGGCTAGCGCCTGCCTCTCGCTGACATTCGGGAGGTTCTGGGTCTCTAAAGCGCCCTAGAACTTGCCCGCAAAGGCCTGGTTCATGCCCTGGGCGTGTACGGTATGTGACGCCAGCAAATCTAGATCTCAAATTGATACAATATTGGACTTCCTACCAATATAGGAGACTCTATACTTTCAGCCTAAACTTAAAAGAAACATCCTTTGAACTAAGAAAAAAACACAATGAAGTCATCCCTCTTAACACTAGGGACAGCCTCCCACGTTTCAGGTCCTCTGGCTGCCTGTCTGTTCCCTGCTCCAGTAGAGAATGAGCCAATCGCTCCCCTCTGCTTGGTTCCCTGGCCATCTCCCATCCTCCAGAAGTACCACCCTCATTCCCGTACTTCCAGCCCCTCTCCGCATCCCGGAAGTCTACACATCTTAGAGGTGCAGCTGAAGGAGTGTGTTCTTATTAACATATACTGCTTACCAAGGACAAGCACAAGAGAAAAGGTGGCTTGGAGAGTAACAAAGAGATCTAACGTGACTGAAAGAATAATTATTTTTTAGAATAAAATTTCTAAAAAGAGGAGAAAGAGACTAGTGATGCCAAAAGATGACAGTGCGTGACCTTGTGCATACATTTCCTTTTATTTCCTCCAAGGGCCCTTATCACAGACCATAACTAATATCACCCCCACTAGGGAAGAGTTTTCCACTGGGCAGATATCACCATAAAACTCGGATGCTTTTCTGCCTTTCTAACCAAAACCTTAAGAGTGGAAGAACTTGGTCTACTGTGACCTCATCATAACACTTTACAACGACTCCAACCAGGCCTCCTTTGAACCAGTACGTCCACGCTCCGCTAGAGAAAGTTTCTATTGTTGTTCTTTGTTTCCTTGGTGCTGTTTTGCATTTGTCATGGCCAGCATGATTTGCCTCCCTATTCCGTTTATAGAGTTACATAAATTCTGATTGTGCCACTTACAGCATTATCTCAATTAAATATGTGAAGAGGGAGGCCAGAGACTTCATTTCCCGGATCCTCATTGGCCTTCCATAAATTAAATAAATTAGTAATACCTATTAATTGAGTGGTACTTATTAAAAGAGTGAGGATTTATAAAATAATAAATAAAATGTTTAGTGCAGTATTTGCTACATAGCAATGGTTCAATAAATCTCAGTTACAACTCCCATTCTATAATAAAAGTCCTTTTCATTTCTTTGTTTCTGCTGTGTCCAGTCATTGGCCACCCTTCTCTTTACTTTCGCTCTTTCTGTTTACATTACCTCCCTAAACGTGATTTTTAGAAAAATAAGATAACCTGTAGTCCCAGCTACTTGGGAGGCTGAGGCAGGAGAATGGCATGAACCCGGGAGGCGGAGGTTGCAGTGAACCGAGATCGTGCCACTGCACTCCAGCCCAGGCGACAAAGTGAGACTCCGTCTCAAAAAAAAAAAAAAAAAAGAAAAATAAGATAAGTTGCTTATTCTTATCTCCCTTCTTGGTCTCATCTCTCTTGCTTGTGGAATGAAGAAAGGACAAAATTACTGTGCCACATTGACTTCCCAGGACACATCACAAACTTTCAAAAGTCCATGCTTTTGTACATCCTGTAAACCTCTCTTTGGATGAAATCCCTCGCCTGTTTTGTGTGTTTGCCAAATTCTTGTATATCCGAGAAGGCTAGGTCCAATGCAGTATCCAGTGTGAAGCCTTGCCTGGTTTCCCAAGGCCCAGTGAGCAGTATTGTCCTTGGTGCTCCCATAGGTGGAGCTTGGAGTTGCCACCTCCCTGCCACGTGCGATGGGTCTCTTATGTGCCTCTTTCTCTCATGATACACTGAGCAACTTGAAGACAGGAACTATGAACTATGGGTTCTTTAGTTGATGTCTGTACTTTCTAACACATGGATGCTCATAACTCAATAGATATTGAATGTCTATTATGTGTTACTCTATTGAGTATACTCAATAAATACTTTTAGATACTCAGTAAAAACATTTTGAATACATGAGAGTCTTCTATCTGCTTTGGAAAGAGGAAAAATTATTCATAAAAGCACAAAAAAGATGGCACTTTGGGGTGGCAGAGTGCATAGAAAAGTTGAAAGAAGAAAAGAGAAAAATAGGAAAAGCAAAGCAAATGATGCAGGAAGTATGCCACAGAGAAAGATCCTTTAATTTCTTCTGTGTTCATTGATTTATTTTGACAAAAAGTGCTAGAGCCAGATTCCATAAAAGCTTTCCCTTTGAGCTCTACCATGCTTTGTAAACAGACTTAGCTTGTTATGACATACAGCTATTCCCAGACAACTCACCATCACTTAGAATCTTCATCATTGGCAAGATTAAGATTCTAAGATCAGCTCTTACAGAATTTTTAATCCAACCAAATCATAACTATTTACTATAATTCTTAAATTTTTGTCTGAACAAAACCATCAATAGCTTTTGCAAATTCCCACCATGATACAAAGTTAAAGATCATTTTCTTATTAAAAAGTATGGACACATTCATAGACATGTTCATATTTTATTCACGATAAAATATAAGGGCATAAAAATTGGAATAGATTGTTAAAACTACTGTAAATTGTTTTACTATGAATCTTTAAATTCCCATGTAATTAATTACATTAAAACTATGCTATTAGACATAAATTAGTTCAGAGACAACTGTAAAATACAAGATGACAATAAAATTTACAAAATTATTACCGGAAGTAAATTTGATAGCTATGACTGAATTGCAGGCAGCTCTAATTCAAGCTTTGCTATCAGCAAGTTACTGTATTATGATATAAAGTCACAGATGGGTGTCTCTGACCATGGGCTATTTCAGGAGGTGAGAAGGTCTCTGACAGGCTTCTTCCCAGCTCACAGTTGCTAGGAAATAGGTCTTATTCTGAGGACTGATAGCTGATTTATTCTCAAAAGTCTGAGTTTAATCCCCTAAATCCTTCCTCCAGAGTATATGAGCTATCCACTCATTCTTTCCCTATTGTGGAAGTCTTTAAGAAAAGAATTATTCTATGCCAAAAAATATGAAATACAGAGAAAGAGATATTTCCAAAGGTTCCACAATTTTAAACTACAAAATTAAGTAAGGGACAGAGGGTCCCCTTTACCTGGTTTATTCCTATCTTTGGCACAAGCAGCGGTTCTCAAACTTAGTGTGCTAGAAACTTCTAAAGAAAAATAATCTAAAAAATACTTTTAAGTTATCTTTTAAAAAGATAAGAAAAATATTGTAGAATTATTGAAATCTGCAAATGTAAACCAATTTCAATTACTGTTGGAATCTATTTTAAAAATAACATCTGAAATTAGTTTTTAATTCTTGCAGACATTGAAAAGAATGTCTAGTCCAGCATCAATTTTACCATCAAATCACTGAGGGAAATGAATAAATGCTAGTTATCATTCATTCATATAATCCATAGATAATCTGAGCACGAGTCAAAATTTCTGGCCATTGCTTACTTTTGTCTTTAACTTGGAATATTCAGCCTGCTATGGAAACCTCATGCACCATGACACCCACCTGGCTTTCATTTGGTGTGACAGCATTCTTTATGAATTAGGTCAACTTGAATTATTTTCTTATTAGCTCATTAAGAAGTAAGGTACTTCTAATTGCCAATTTTAATCCCAAAGAGGAGTTTACTTTTGTCTCTTCAACTAGAAAAAGAATTTCCCATCAGGACAATGGTGGACCCTCATGGCTATTGTCATTTCATGCCACTTCAAAAGCAACCAGCATGCTTCCCAACACAGCAAAAGCTACATGCTCTCATTTTAGCATCAGGCCAGTTTTAAACACAAACCCAGAAGCAGGTTGGAAATGGGTTCAGTTATAAAGTGGCCATCAAGATCATGCAAAATACGCTTCTGATAATTTGCTTAGGGTAACATCAAAACAAAAACAATATTGAAAAACGCTGGTAGAGAACTCACAGATCCCAAAGAACACATCTAGGGAATTGCTGAAAATCCCGTTGAAAAGCACTGAATTAGAGGATCGAACACTCTTTCTTGGATCCTGGAGACCTGCCTAAATCAAGTTCCTGGACATTCTCTAATTTGAGAGTCAGGTATTCTCAATAGGGTCATCATCATAAGTACATGCACTCAATAAAAATGCCACTTTTTTCTGAGTGTGTGCCGTGAACAAGACAGATAAAGCCACCTACAACAGGAAGTCATGTAACAACGAAGTTCAAGGGACATTTACCAATGATGACTAGAGATGTGAGCATGGAAAAGAAGCACACTGAGGTATCCCTGCAGCAAAGACGGCCACAGCAAAGACTTCCAGTGTTCAGCAGGACAGTGGATTCGAGTAAACAACAGCTTCTACCAGCATAATAAAAGCCAGCAGATGGAAGATTTCTGGCAGGTAGGATCAGAATTTGCAGGAGAAAATCCTAGTAACATGCCCTACCTACCAAGGAAGACCTCAGATCTGCCTTGCACTGATGGCATGAACATAATTGGCTGCAAAATATAACACTGTCCTCTAGATGTCTCAGAACTGGTGTCTAGCTTTTAAACAATCTCCTAAATACCTGCAACGTCAGGGAAATCTGCCAAAAAGCAATTTAGTTAATTTGGAGAGTTTAACATAGTTAGAAATATTTATTTTTATAATAGGTATCATCTTAAAAGTATAAACTAACAGCTCCTTTATTAGGATGTTTGTGTCTGGCGTGTCACTAATTTCTCACAGTGATGCTATGAGGTCACTGTTATTCCCAGTTTCTGGATGAATAAACTGAGACTTAAAGAGGTTAAGTCAACCAAGGCGGTTTTCATGATAGCTATTAGTGAGTACTAAACTAGACAGTATACATAGTACCCATTATAGAGCGGACATCTTCTTAAAATATAAACAGAAATTGTATCTTGTGCCCATTAAGTTCAAACTCTTTAGGTCAGTCCTCACCTCCACTTCACAGCATGTCATACATGATATATGAAGTGCAACGGCTCTTCCCCCTTTTGTCCTATTTTTCTGTACCCACATATTTTCCTCCAGTTCATGCAAACATATTTACAGTGTACATTAGGGAAAAGATAACCTAACAGAAAACTTTTTTTCTTGAGACAGAGTCTTGCTCTGTTGCCCAAGCTGGAGTGCAGTGATGCCATTGCGGCTTATTGTAGCCTCAAACTCCTGGGCTCAAGTGATTCTCTCATCTTGGCCTCCCTAGTAGCTGGGACTACAGACACACACCATCACACCTGGCTGATTTTTAATTTATTTTATTTTTTGAGATGGAGTCTTACTCTATCTCCTAGGCTAGAGTGCATTGGCACTATCTCAGCTCACTGCGGCCTTAACCTCCCAGGCTCAAGCAATCCTCCCACCTCAGCCTCCCGAGTAGCTGGGATTACAGGCATGTGCCACCACACCGGCTAATTTTTGTATTTTTAGTAGAGATGAGGTTTCATCATATTGCCCAGGCTGGTCTTGAACTCCTGACCTCAAACAATCCTCCCACCTCAGCCTTCTCAAAGTGCTGGATGACAGGCATGAGCCACTGCACCCAGCCAGAAAGACTTTTAAGGAAATAATTCACCAGCACTTTTACAAAAGATGAACATGGGCTTCTCAGGAAGCACAGGTGCAAACACAGCACTGTTGTTTGTAGAAAGTCACCTGATGTAAGCAACAAACAAAAACAAGTGAGCAGGCCAGGGGCAATATGAGGTCCCTTGTGTGGCCCTGAAGATTTCATCTCACATCAGACACCCTGTTTGTTCCCTTCCACGTGGAGTTCTTGGTATAACTTGACAACTGAGGGTGCTTTCTAGGATATTTCTTAAAGAAAAAAATATGTTAGCATGTGGATATTTCTGTTAAAAAGTAGTTTTGAGGTCTGAATTCCCCAGATAATCACGTTCGTTCTGCCATCCTTTTTCTTTTTTTTTTTTTTTGAGACGGAGTCTCGCTCTGTCGCCCAGGCTGGAGTGCAGTGGCGCGATCTCGGCTCACTGCAAGCTCTGCCTCCCGGGTTCACGCCATTCTCCTGCCTCAGCCTCTCCGAGCAGCTGGGACTACAGGCGCCCGCCAACACGCCCGGCTAATTTTTTGTATTTTTAGTAGAGACGGGGTTTCACCGTGGTCTCGATCTCCTGACCTCGTGATCCACCCGCCTCGGCCTCCCAAAGTGCTGGGATTACAAGTGTGAGCCACCGCGCCTGGCCTGCCATCCTTTTTCTACAGGCAAGTACAAACTGCTTTATCATTTCACTGTATTAACTTTAAAGGAAAATACCAGATGAATAATTTGGTGATATTTTCATGTAGATAGTTTGTTTGGTCAAACCTCGCTGACAAATACATAGTGCTTTAAGCACCACAGTGCATGAAATAGTTCTTTGAAATGAATTGATATCTGTCCTTGACTGTCTTCATCTTGCAGCTGAGGGCTCTAAAGGCATGTCATGGCCTGCTCTCTCTACCTTCCCTCAGGTACCTGTTCCCAAAGTCAGACACTGTTTAAGACACAAGGCCATTTACGATACAAGACCTTAAGATAGTTTGGAGAGTTCGACATGACTTTCTCTTGGCCGGCAGATCCTGTGAACTAACTTTAATCACACTAACTATGCTGTACGCTGTGCAGAAGTCTCAGAGGTAAACTAGAGACTCCAAGTCACACTTCCAGTTTTATTTATGAGCCACAGAAAATAATCTCTAACATTTCTATTGTGGTATTGAATGTAATTGTTGTCTACAAGCCTCTTTCTAAGCGAAAATGTCATCCTGTCCCAACCACAGCACTTCAGTTGTCATGAAACTGAGTAAAGACAGTAAAAAAAAAAACAAAACAAAAACAAAAACCAAAACCCACTGACTGTTCCTAACACAGCGTTTTTGACAATTTTGTACATTTCCCTTTAAACTCCCTAATCATCATGATCTTGGCAATAAAAGCGTTCGATGCACTCACACGCCAAGAAGAACATACCTACAGCATTGTTTTCCTTTCTCCTACCTCCAACATTTATTAGCCCAAGTTACCACCCGTGTAAACATGAGTCACTTGGTTTTGGACTCGTGTTTATAATCATTCACCTCAGAATACACTCGCCTTAGATCAGGCCTCAGCTCCTTAGAATACCCGCCACCCAGGGTCAGTGGTCAAACAAAAATATTATATAATACAATAAAGGAAATAGAGTAGAATCTTTTTTCAAAAACACAAAAGAATGATGTAGAATATTCTGTGCATTTTACAGTTATGGCTTGAGGAAAAAGGCAAATTAAGTTGTGATGAGGGGAGAAAAGTCAGCAAAAACCTAAATACATATGTAGTTTCATTATATTTTATAGAATCTTAGCCAATTGCTGATAGAAAGATTTACATAGCAATCCCACACTCAGCAAACATGTAATGAGTAAAAAATAAATGTCTTCTGTTGCTTTCTTAAGAAAAATTTTGGGTTGCTTACTTATTTAGCTGATGTTGGTTTAAAAATAATGTTCAACTCCTCCTAGTTGTAAACAGTGAACTGGACCATAAAGATACAAAAGTAGGCAAGAAAAGGGACAATCACAGCATGATATTAATGTAACAAGCCTCACTTAAGGGAGCACAGACGAAGAGTGCAACCCAGTAATCCAGGCAGGAGAGACCAAGAAACTCTTTCCAGCAGTGCAGGGTTTCAAATCGAATCTGAATGGCTGAACACCAGCAGTTCACCTGGTGAGGCAAGGAAGGGGGCATTGGCTGGGTGGAAAAAAACTTTTGCAGAAGAGAAAATGAACGGAAAAGACGATGGAAGGAAAGAAGGAAGAAAGTGAGAGAAGGAAGAAAGGAGGAGGAGGTTTGGGAAGGGGGACGGCAGGAGGGAGAACCACTGTGAGAACACTTAGCTACAAATTTACAAATATACAGTGACACTTTACTTGTTTAGAAACAAAGTGGCTCATGCCTGTAATCCCAACACTTTGAGAGGCCAAGGCCGGCTGATCACCTGAGATTGGGGGTTCGAGACCAGCCTGATCAACATGGAGAAACCCCATCTCTACTAAAAATACAAAATTAGCCAGGCATGTTGGCACATGTGTGTAATCCCAGCTACTCAGGAGGCTGAATCAGGAGAATCACTTGAACCCGGGAGGTGGAGGTTGCGGTGAGCCAAGATCGTGCTATTGCACTCCAGCCTGGGCAACAACAGTGGAAACTCCGTCTCAAAAAAAACAACAACAAAAAAACCAACAACAACAACAAATGCAACATTTTCTAATATCTCACCCCTCTGAGAAAATAAATAGTAAATTGTTTATGTTTCTGGATTTTGTGACATGCTTTTAATGCCATATGAATACTTACCTGTATTTTAATCTAGAACAGTAAAAAAGTCTGTATTCTCACAGATTTTCCTTTCTGCAACCATAGATGTGTATCAGTCCCATGAGACCCTCGTAATCTACAAACATACACTTAAAATGCCTTGACTTTCTCAATTATTTTTTCTTTAATTGATCAAGGTTTACTTGTAATATTTATTATCTTTCTAAAAATGAATTTTGATCTTTAAAAGATGTAAGGATGTTTCTTAAGAATTAAAATATCTGATATTGAAAGCTTTTAAGCCTTAATTCTTTAATTCTTCTGCTGAAACATCCATAGGATTAGCTATCCATCAAAACGACTTTGAGGGAAACATTTCACCATGTATTAGTATAATTTTATAGTTAACTAATGCTCTTAGCTAGAAAACTCTTCCTTTTTACATAACCAATGCATAATGTGTACAGAATAAAAACCAGCCTAAACAAGCTTTATTTCTTTCCACTGAAACTATGATTCCAATAAAATAATTGCATTATAGGTGTTATTTAGATTGTATTGATTGTTCTGTGTTTATGGATTTGGATAATTTTTTAAATGTTCAAGTAATTTTTAAAAATCAATGGCAATATTATCTGGTATTGCTATTAGTACTTCATCTCAAAGAATACTAATGTGTTTTAATATGTATAAAATTATATTGACTATTTTATTAGTGCCTGCATAAGTATTACAGGAAAACATTCCAAAACTGTTTATTATAAAAACAAGACATTACATAAGGTTTGAAAAATGTAGGAGCTAAATCAGTCAAAAGTTTACCACTCTAGTAGAACAACTATTGGCATTTTACCGGTGGTAAGGTTTTCACAAGCTGGGAATAAATCAGGTGTGCAATACAACCAGGCAAACAAATTGCCCAACAGCCTCTTCCTGCCTCCAGCACTGACACCTTAATCTCTTTCTTTAACCCTCCCTCTGGCTTCCAGCCAGGGCTTGATGCCGGGACAGGCAAATTTTTCCCTAGAACAATTTGCAGTAGAAGCCCCAGAGTCACTCACAATCCTTTCATTTGTAGGAAGTGCCATGCTAGCTTCATAACCATCTGGACTAAGCTTCCTTGGAGACATCACACTTTATTTAAAAAAAAAAAAGAAAGAAGTAGAAAAAATCTGTCATTGCTAATACAACATTGAATAACTGAATCTTAATTCAAATACTTTCTATCATAATCACAGTGTTGTGTGGTCACTGGCTCATTAGAAAATAAAATACAAATTCTAAAGTAACCATTCATTTATATAATAAAACATTATCATATTAATCCTAGCATTTCCTCATGCTAAACATTATTTTTATTTAAACACATTGGAAAAAGAATTTTACCTTTAACATACAGAGAAATGGGCATTTTTTCCTTTGAAATATTTATCCTTATGAGTTTGATTTCTATTAATCTCTTTTTTAGATACCCCAAATCCCACAGTTATAGAGAAAAATTTAAAAAACTCACATCAGACCGTGATTAGGTGACTGCTTTTTAGGGAAGTTTTCCCTCAATAAATATTACAAGTATTCGTTCTATGATTACCGAATAACTCCAAATGAGAATTCTGTGGTGAGACATCCATAGTTACATTGGTCATTTTTCCTTGTTACCTAACCTGCCTTCACTCCTATCACTATCTGTTCTTTTCCATCCCATCTATGAGAAAAACTTTTGACCACCTCCTTGGCTCTGTTCTTAGTCTTTATTTCTTCCTCACCTCCTCTTTGTATCCCTCTGTCTCCTAGAAATTTCCAGGACATTGGAGAGCTAAATGGGCCCCTCGCTACTGCTCTACCACAAACAAATTCAGCTTTTTGGAGTATGATTTGGAAATATCACACAACCTTATTTCTAAGAATTTATTCTGCAGAAATACAGAACACAAAAATATATGAAAGAAGGATTTCGAGGTTGCTGGGAATAGTAAAATATTAGGAAAATCATGAGGGATTTCAATAAGAAATTGGGTAAATTAAATTTGGGCATAGCTATACAATGACATATTCAGCTAAAAGCATATTGCGTATCTCTCTGCATTGACTTGGAAAACACACGTGACAAATTATTGAGTGAAAAACGTTACAGATCAGGATATGATTCCAGTTGCACTATACATGTGTACACATACATATTGTGTGAAAGAATTCCAGAAAAATATGCACCAAACCAAGAGCAGTGTTCATCTCTAGGAAGCAGAATTACACGGAAGGCTTTCACGTCAGCTTTATTCACTTTTATATTGAGTATTTTTAAATCAGCAAGCATTTCTTGATAATAAAGCTCTTATTAATCTACAGTAATTTTAAAATTTGCCACAAGCTCAGGAATAGAAAGATAAAGTCAAAAATTATACCAGATGATACACGGAATTTAGTATATGGTACTGGTGACAACATAAAACAATAGGAAGATCATTGGATTAGTTAGCAAATAGTATATTTGATTATCCATTGGAAAAAAATCAAGCTGAATAATCATTTCTTTCCTTATGCTGAAGCAAACAAATGATTTCCAGATCCATCAGAATTTTAAACATAAACAAATGAAATCATAGAAGTTCTAGATTACAACATAGGTAAATATTCATATGACATTAAAAGCATGTCACAAAATCCAGAAACATCAAAAATTCACTATTTATTTTCTCAGAGGGGTGAGATATTAGAAGACTTTACATTTGTTTGTAAACAAGTAAATTCTCACTGTGTATGTGTAAATTCCTATGCCTTCACCTCAAAACTGAGTCATAGAAAGAGCACATTTCATGTAAATATTATAGATATATACATTTCAATGGAAGGATCAATAGTTTATCAGTGATTCATGGTGCAACATTTCAGTTCATGTTTCTCTTTGTCACTAAATTCAGTTCTATTCACTTATGATCAGAAGACCTTTAACATTCCTATCAGGAAGTCTTCGAGATCTGTAAACACATTATCACACTGTATCCACCTCCCTCACAACCAAAAAAACTTTTATTTTCTGACCAAAAACCAGTACTATTTTAGATATCTTTGTTTCATTCTTCGTTGCTATTATCAGCACCAGCCATTGACTTCTTTTCTGAGAACCTTCACTCAGAGTTAAATAAATGAACATTGTATGCCGTGTAATTGAGAAGGAACAGAGGATCACAAGGCTCATGAAGATGGGAAATTCAAATTCTTAACTCCTACGAACTTTTCAAGGGGCAATTTGGCATATAATTGTTCACATTTTTTTACATATACATTTGTAATATATGTATTACAAATACATATAATTGTTCACTTTTTTTAAAGAGACAATATGCTTCTATTTGAAAACAAAATTCCTCAAAGGGTATATATAAAACCATTTGTTTTGGTAAAATTAAGGACAAGTGGAATTGGAAGATGGGGTAGTTAGAAAACTTTTATTTTTCCTGAGCTTATGTAACTTTTATAATTAGAAAAGTCCTGCTTCACTGAAATTACAAATATTTACAAGTCATGTACTATCAGGTTGCTCATAAATAGGAAAAACTAAAATGTCTACTGTGCCCGTTAAATACCTGTGGACCATCATACTAAAAAAAATAAGATCACCTGCCTATCCTCTAGGAGTTGACAATTTTATTGAGAAGGCAGGGTTTGCAAATAAGTCAATTTCAGGAAAAACTTAGCCTACTGTAAAGGTGTAAGTTGGCTGTAAGCAAATGCATTGGCTGGAATGCAAAAAGGGATGGTTGTATTTGTCTAGAAGGAAATACCAGTATCAGAGGAACAGTGATTAGCATGGTATGTAAGACATAGTGTATGGGACCAAAGAAGGCAGAAGGGTGTTTTAGGGGAAGAAATTCAAACTACCGGAGATCTGGAGGTGAGAAAAATTGGGGTGTATGTGAGGCCACGGGCCATGCATGGAAACAAGAAGAGCTTGGTGGGCACAGAGCACAGGCCTGTGGGAATGAGCCTAAGGATACTCTTAGGAAGGATTTTTCCTCACAGCCAGTCTCCAAGGGTAGCTTTGTGACTTAAAAGCACTGATAGTTTCCACCGGGCGCGGTGGCTCAAGCCTGTAATCCCAGCACTTTGGGAGGCTGAGGTGGGCGGATCACGAGGTCAGGAGATCGAGACCATCCTGGCGAACACGGTGAAACCCCATCTCTACTAAAAATACAAAAAATCAGCCAGGCGTGGTGGTGGGCGCCTGTAGTCCCAGCTACTCGGGAGGCCGAGGCAGGAGAATGGCGTGAACCCGGGAGGCGGAGCTTGCAGTGAGCTGAGATCACGCCACTGCACTCCAGCCTGGGTGACAGAGCAAGACTCCGTCTCAAAAAAAAAAAAAAAAAAAAGCACTGATAGTTTCTACAGAAAATTGCTCACAATAATGAAATCATGTGATATTAAGAAATATAACAGCACTACTATGGCCTAAAAATTGTATCAGGAGCAACCAATCTACAGATGTTTGGCTTGGAAGAAAGGTGTGGGATGAAGTTTGAGGGGGAAGAGAGCATCATAAAGATTTGGGGATGGCAGCATGGTGAAGGCACTGCGCCAAGACATGGCAATCCCAGGGGCCAGCACTGACCTGCGTCACAAGAACTCATTGGACCACTCCAGTGTAGACAGCTGTAAAACAGGTCTTCAGTGTAGACAGCAGTAAAATGTCATATCAGAGAAGACAATCTTTTTTTTTTTTTTTTGAGACGGAGTCTTGCTCTGTCACCCAGGGTAGAGTGCAGTGGTGCAATCTCGGCTCACTGCAACCTCGGCCCACTGCAACCTCTGCCTCCTGGGTTCAAGCAATTCTCCTGCCTCAGCCTCCCAAGTAGCTGGGATTACAGGCAGGTGCCACGATACCTGGCTAATTTTTTGTATTTTTAGTAGAGACAGGCTTTCACCATGTTAGCCAGGATGGTCTTGAACTCCTGACCTCATGATCTGCCCACCTCGGCCTCCCAAAGTGCTGGGATTACAGGCATGAGCCACCACGCCTGGCCAGAGAAGACAATCTTTAGGATACAATCAATCAGTAGATTGCATGACTTTTTGAGGGCTTTCTTACGTGCAAAACAACGTAGGTATATTCTGCACAGCTTCAGGGAAAGGATTGAGATATTAGGCTGCCACACACAGAGACAGATTTTAGCAGTTCTTGGCTGTCAACAACATAAGTTGTTGAAGTGTCCATGGAAAAACGTAGTATTGGAAATGATAGCTCACAGCACTTATGGGAAGACCAGACAACCAAGTAACTAGGCGAGGCCTGGGCAAAGCCCTTTCCAGGCATGGTTGGCTCCTAATACTACCAAGGGCACTGTTGCCACTGGACTCGCTGACAAGGCTCATGCTGGGGATATACAACAGCTGCCACAATCATCTCCCACTTTGAGCTTTGCTGCACTCCTTGAGAGTCCCGGCCCCAGCGAGGGCATGAATGGCTCTGATTATGCCACGCGCTGCTCCTGCCCTAGAGTCCACAGGCTGGGAGGAAAAGAGCCTGTCCATTTCAGCTCCCAGTAGGAGGCAGAGCCCTACTGTGGAACTACCCCAAAAATAGTAAGGATACATAAACACTGTTCAAAACAACACAAGGCCACCTAATAAGATCTGTCCAAAAATGTACGTCTTGCCTTTGGAGGTGGCAGTGGCTAGATGGTGGCACCCAGAAAGATATGTCCATGTCCTGATCCCTAGAACCTGTGAATGTGACCTTATTTTGAAAAGGGGTCTTAAGCTGGGCGTGGTGGCTCACGCCTGTAATCCCAGCACTTTAGGAGGCCAAGGTGGGTGGATCACCTGAGGTCAAGAATTTGAGACCAGCCTGACCAACATGGAGAAACCCCATCTCTACTAAAAAAAAAAAAATTCAAAAATTAGCCAGGCGTGGTGGTGCATGCCTGTAGTCCCAGCTACTTGGGAGGCTGTGGCAGGAGAATTGCTTGAACCCAGGAGGCAGAGGTTGCGGTGAGCTGAGATTGCGCCATTGCACTCCAAGCTCAGCAACAAGAGGCAAAGTCTGCCAAGGAAGGAAGGAAGGAAGGAAGGGAGGGAGGGAGGGAGGGAGGGAGGAGGGAGGGAGGGAGGGAGGGAGGGAGAGAGAGAAAGGAAGGAGAGAGAGAGAAAGAGAAAGAAAGAAAGAAAGAAAGAAAGAAAGAAAGAAAGAGAAAGAAAGAAAGAAAGAAAGAAAGGGAAAGAAAAGAAAAGAAAGAAAGAAAAGGGGTCTTTGTAGATGTCATTAAGTTAGAAATCTTGAGATGAGAAACTCACTCTGTATTACCTGGGTGATCCCTAATTTAATAACAAGTCTCTTTTTAAGAGACACACAGAGGATAAGATGATGTGAAGACAGAGCAGAGATTGGAGCAATGTGGCACTAGCTAAGGAAGCCAGATGCCACCAAAAACTAGAAACAAATGGATTCTCCACTAGAGACCATGTAGGGGGTGCAGCCCGGCCAAACACCTTTGAGCTTCTGGCCTTCAGAACTGTGAAATGATAAATCGTGATTTTCATGCCACTAAATTTCTGGCAATTTGTTACAGCAGCCCAGGAAACCAAGACAGAGGTAGTGAGTGTCCCATTACTGTTAGTATTTAGCAGGCTAAATTCTACTTCTCAGAGGTCAGTTTTTGGAGACAATGCTTGCCCAAGGCAGGAGGCCAAATTCAGGGATATTGCATGTTCTTTTTAACTCCAGAGTTCTACAGTGCTAACCTTCACATAGATACCTCACCAAGAATATAGCCTCATCTTGTTTATTGTATAACTTCTCTGCAATTAGGCTTAATGACTAAAATATTAATATTTGGCTACAGATAGAGTATTGAAGTTTTTACTTCCAAAGTTGTTAATATGCAAACTTGATCTACCATTTACACTCTCCTGCTTTTTCTTTATTCTTCCTCTCATTTTCTGACAAAAAGGTTGAATCAACTAACATGAAAAAATTAACTGTTCTGATTACGCAGCTGTCATTTTTTCATGCTCCTTGGGAATATTTGCTGGAAAAATAAATGGGAGTTGGGCTGCTACATTTGTTACCAAATCACTGGAAATTCCCCTATTGCACTTTGAATCATCCTGAGACACATGTATTTTTAGCTATTTTCTTGATGTTGTCATAAATCAGGGTTCATCTCTGCATGCTTGTGACTCATGTTCCATTTGCATAAATAAATATTGAGAAGTGGTGTGGAGAAAAGTCTCTTTCTTTTTAAACAAAGAACTTAGGCAAGTGACAAGCATTTTGTAAATCTGGAAGTGAAAAAATCTGTTGTAGTCAATTTGATCAGATGTTTGTTCTTCTGCTTTTACTCCAAATATTAAAAGTAAATGATTCCATAGATGTTTTTCGAGGGTTTTCTAGGGGTTTTAAATAGATTTTTTAATATCCCAATTTTGAATAATGTCCTATGATATTTCATGGGTATACCCTATTTATAGCTGGGCGTTATATCTTTATAGATGCTACGGAACAGTGATTGCAGATGTTACCTTAGTTTTAGAGAATATGTATAAGCCTTATAGATATTGGATTCCATGTGTGCATGGCTGACATGAATTGTAACACCAGCGTAGTGACATGTGAGAGAGCTCTGTGTTACTGTTATCTTACCGACTCCTGCTCCTAAGGCCGTGACTCCCCATCACCCCTTCATGCCAGTCTTCCCTCTCTGCTCTGTTCAAGGAGCTCATGGCACGAAGCAAGGTTCAGAGATGTGCACAGTTAGCTGCAGCATGAAGCCAACTACGGGCAGTGCAGTGGCCAAGCTACTAACACGGCGCTAGGGAGAGCAGGGCGGGAAGGGCTCGGCGTGTGGTGAAGCACGAGGAGAGTCCCTCTGGAAAAGACGAACCTGAGGAAAGTCTTCAGGAGTGGGCAGGACTTCCAATAAACAACATGGGGTGGGGGAAAGTGGGTTCATGAAGCAGAAGCCAGGGCCCAGGCAAGGGAGTGTATTGAGACGAGGTTGAGACATCCCTGGGCAATGAGGCAGTGGGCAAGGGGCCGGCAAGGCAGGACGGATCCGATTTGGATTGTATTAGACAAATAAACAAAAGTGATGGAGAGCTTTTGCACGTAGGAAAGCTTTGCTCCCGTAGAAACTTGGATGACATGGATGTAAAGTTGAACTAGAGAGAAAAGAGCTGGACTCCAGGTCATTCTTCTTTTCAGGCAGCAAGTGCGGGCAGTGGTATTCTGGAATGGTGATGAAGGAGGAGAGCGGTGGGAGTCCCCAGGAGGAGAGGCAATGGGACTGGCCTGACCCTGGCAGGGGGAGAAGGCAGCAGGTAAGGCCCACCTACGGCCTCAGGGTCTCCTCTACTTCCTCATCTCACACATGCCAGTTCCTGGGAACTGATGAGCTGCCTATCCTAATGCTAAAAACTGGGACAAAGTCTAGTAATATACTCTCCAATATAACACACATCACACAACTTGAAGCACCATTTGAATTGAATCCAAGTTGTTCAAAACAAAATTCCTAAAAGCCAAATGACAACTCCACTGCCTCATTTCATGTGGTTTGTAAGCAGGAGAAGCAAACTTTCCACCATCTGTTGTTTTCCTAGCTTGCTAGAGCAAACTTTAGAATGCACCCTTCTAGGCAATCACTTATTGCTTTATTAACTTTTTAATCCAAAGAGAAGACATTTTATCCTGCGTGTATGTGCCTTGGTGCCTATGTGTTGGGGGCAGGGACCAGTGTTGAATGTGAGGTTTCAACTCTGCCTCCCGAGTCCAGCCATAAAATGCAGCTGCCACCTTCCAGCCCAGACAGCCCAGGCTATTTATTCTACAGCGGGCTTGTGTTTGTAGCACTTCACTGAGCCAGTCCTAAAATGCCTTTTATCCCAGGCTGGATGTCCTCTGACTACTTAGCTTTTACCGGTCCACTTCCTCCTGCTTTTCCCTTTTACAAGGGTGTGGTTTCTGCAGTGCATTTCCATACAGAGATGAAGGCAGAACAGGCTATAATCCCTAATCTTATGTACTGCTCCCAGTGTGGGGCTCTGAAATATTGGGGTGAGGTGTTTGGTGTGGTTCTATTTTCCTCTTACAGCCAGAGCGTTTATGAGAGAGTATTTTTACAATGACTTGTGACAATATTTGAAAAGTGGGTGTAGCTTGTTCACTTGGGAAGTTCTAGGCCTTTTTCCTGCCAGAAAGAAAATGCAAGCTCAAGATGCTTATTTTGGGAAGGAGACTGTTGTATGGCCAAATTGTGCTCAAAGTGCAAAGCAATCCCTTCCCTCTAGAGTATCTGTGCCTTTCAGAGCAATGCGGCAACCTCGCTTGGCTATGTCAGGTCTCAGAATTATCGTTTACATTCTCTATCGCCTGGTGGCAGTGATTTGCAGGCCTAGACTTTGCTTTGTTGGCGGGGAGGACCACTCACCTGGTTCTCCAACTGCATTTGGGCAAGCTGTGTATTCCTTTGAAGATGAATTTGCCCCTTCTTTTAAGGCCTCCCTAGATGTAAAGGCATAATGACAAATAATCATAACTCTGGCTCCCTGTCTAGTCCCTGCCCTCACACCTATAGGAGAAATAATTATCTGGAACTTCCAACAGCTGCTTGGTCCTGGAAGCCTTTTGGAAGTAAAGTGAGAGAAGAGAAGCAGGACAATGTCCCCAACAGAATGATGTCATGGTCCTTAGAACTGCTAGATCTGAAGAGTCAGTCTAAAGGTTTCTCTGGGGTCAGGCATGGTGGCTCACGCCTGTAATCCCAGCACTTTGGGAGGCTGAGGCAGATGGATCACAAGGTCAAGAGACTGAGACCATCCTGGCCAACATGATGAAACCCCGTCTCTACTAAAAATACAAAAAATTAGCTGGGCGTGGTGGCAGGTGCCTGTAGTGCCAGCTACTCGGGAGGCTGAAGCAGGAGAATCACTTGAACCCGGGAGGCGGAGGTTGCAGTGAGCCAAGATCACACCACTGCACTCCAGCTTGGCAACAGATCGAGACTCTGCCTCAACAAAAAAAAATTTCTCAGGATACTTCAGAGCTGAAGAGGCAGTGTCTAAAAGTCGACCAGGAAAGCCATGCGTGAGCAGAAGTGCTTTGCCAACAGCAGGAGAGGCGGAGGTTCCAGGGTTGGCTTTGCCATTAACTAGTCCCATCACCCAGGACAAGTCAGTGAAACTTGTACTTTTTGAGCTGTAGTTTCCTTGAAAACAAAAGCTACACTGAATCAATAGTTCTGAACTCAAAAATAAAGGCAAAGGTAGAAGATATTATGATCACTGGAAAGTTGTTTTGTTTGCATGTGTATGTGAATGTGTAACATTCATGCCTGCCACCAAACTTACAAGAATTTCAGAGTTCAGAAGGGAGGAAACCAAGAAGCCAGGAATAAATGTTTTGGAAAAGTTTCTGATATGCTTTTTTCTTTTCTACATTTTTTTAACAGAACACTTATTAAAGTTGTTTGACATACAATTTCACATTTGTCATTTTGGAAGTCCTTTACTGTAAAAAAATTATTGGGTCTGATGATAAACAGCAGTCCCAGTGATGATTCTGGGCCTCCACATTGAGTATGTTCAATTTCTTCCTGAGACAGGAGTTTCCTTCTGTATTTCTAGGGTAATGTTTTTATTATTCTGCATTGTCTGCTGGACCCTGATATCTCAGCAAATCTGATGACTCACGTCCCTTAGAGTGTGTGAAACTGTAGAAGAGTGAGACGGTAGCTACAGATCTCCAAGCTCTGACATACTGGGTTGAGGATTGCCTTCTCTATCAGGGAGAGTTATTAATGGAGTATGGGGCTTGATGACCTGAATGACCCCACTGGCAGAGACCTTCTTGCTCCCATTGGCACCCCTTCTAATATGCATTTTTTTTGTTTTTTGAGACAGGGTCTTGCTCTATCACCCAAGCTGAAGTGCAGTGGCATGATCTCAGCTCACTGCAACCTCCACCTCCCAGGCTCAAGCAATCCTCCCACCTAGCCTCCCAAGTAGCTGCGATTACAGGCACCCGCCACCATATCCAGCTAATTTTTGTATTTTTAGTAGAGACAGCGCTTTGCCGTGTTGGCCAGGCTGGTCTCAAACTCCTTACGTCAAGCAATCCCCTGCCTCAGCCTCCCAAAATGCTAAGATTGCAGGTGTGAGCCACCACACCTGGCCATGATATGCTTTTGATACTAACTATCCCATCTTCAAGCCCACTTCTTTCTGCTACAGAGTCTCTACATTACATGATATCTAGGAGCCTTCTATCTCCAACATGACATTGCACCACCTAAAAAATATTAGGGTACCATGATTAGGATACATCAAATCGCCAAGAAGCTCCAATACCATATCTGAGGACTTGGAATTCAATTGAGGAAATTACAGGTCTCAATGTGAGGTGCTTTATTATTGAAGAACTGAGAGAGAAACACCACAAGAAGGTAAAGAACAAGTGATACCTTGTAAAGAAAAAGACGTGATTAAACACAGAGAAAAAACTTTTACATGGAAAATCAATGACAACCCAACTATTTGTAGTGCAAATTGTACATGATTTTTACTATTCAATATGCTTTAAGAGGGTAACTTTATTTCATTAAAAATTTTCTTTTTTTGAGACAGGGTCTTACCTGTTGCCCAGGCTGGTATGCAGTGGCACCATCTCGGCTTACTGAAACCTCCATCTCCCAGGTTCAAGGCCTCCTCCTGCCTCAGCCTCCCAAGTAGCTAGAATTACAGGTACACACCACCACACCTGGCGAATTTTTAAAATTTATTTTTTGGTACAGACGGGATTTCCCCATGTTGGCCAGACTGGTCTCAAACTCCTGACCTCAAGCGATCTGCCCACCTTGGCCTCCCAAGGTGCTGAGATTACAGGCTGAGCCACCGCACCTGGCCTTAAGAGGGTAATTTTAAATGATATACTTTGTCTTATTGTCATATTGTGTAATTTGGCAAAAGAATGCACCACAAACACAAACAATTACCTATTAAAGTACTTTTATGACACTTTCCTCTGCAACAGTTTCCCTGTGGAAACATGCACTACATTAGATTAGACTTCCAAATGAGCTGACTTCCCATCCCTTCCTACTTTTACACTTTGGTTTAATTCTAGTCTTATCCTAAAAACAGCTACGAGAAACCCAAAAGGGTAATTTGGAATAATCCTTTGTGGTGACCTATATAAACTTCTATATTTCTTTCCCTCTTCCCTCACACCTATGCAATAATCTCTCTTCACACACTTATTACAAAAGTGTAATGTAAAAAAGAACTGTCCTTGAAAATAGAGCATCCATATAAAAACTCAGAATGGGCAGCTATTCCTTCCGTAAACACTGAGAGTCTATCCTGTATCGAGCCCTGGATTAGGTATTAGAAATACAACGTCAAATAACTCATAGCCACAACTCTGAAGATGGTTGGATGGATAGAGATAGATAGATAGATAGATAGATAGATAGATAGATAGATAGATAGATAAATAGATGATTGATAGATAATAGATAGATAGATGATAGATAATAGATAGATTGATAGATGATAGATAATAGATAGATAGATAGATAGATAGATAGATAGATAGATATACAGATTAGTGAAGGAACATCCAAGTAAATTATCATTTCAGTAATAGGGTAGCTGATGGTGATATGGAAGCAGCTAGGAGAAGCTTCTAAATTAGACTAGGAGATAAAAGAGGGCCTATTTGAATAAAGGACACATCTACATTTTGAAGAATGTGTAAAAATTAGCTACATAAGAAAGGGAAAAAGAGAAGAGAATGAAGAAAGTTTTGAAGGAAAGAAACGGCGTGATCTATTGTTCCCATAGTAAAGAGGTGTGGGATAATGAAACCAGTAAAACTAGGAAGAGAGGCCAGACATCTCTGGAAGACGCATGAAAGCCTTGAGTCCCAGGCTAAGGAATCGTAACTTTATGCGGCAAGCTATGGGGAGATGTTGAAGAATTTTCAATAAAGAGAGGACATGATTCAGCAAGTGACATCATTGGGAAGCGGCATCAATTGCTCTGCCAGCATTCTGAGGAATAGTTCTAGGAGGTAGGGTTAGCTGCTAGGATTTTAATTCTGAGGTTAATGTGATATTTCAGGCAAAAAGTGTGAAATCATAACCTAAAGTGATGTTCTAAGATAGAAGAGGTGAATTAAAATTCAAAGGAGCCAGCCAGGTGCGGTGGTTCACGCCTGTAATCCCAGCACTTTGGGAGGCCAAGGCTGGTGGATCACCTGAGGTTGGGAGTTCGAGACCAGCCTGACCAACAAACATAGAGAAACCCCATCTCTACTAAACATACAAAATTAGCTGGGCGTGGTGGCAAGGGCCTATAATCCCAGCTACTAGGGAGGCTGAGGCAGGAGAACCGCTTGAACCTGGAAGGCAGAGGTTGCAGTGAGCTGATATTGCATTATTACATTCCAGTGTGGGCAACAAGAGTGAAACTCCATCTCAAAAAAAAAAAATAGAATAAAATACAGAACTCAAAGGAGCTGCAACTGGTTAGATGGCAGAGGTGAGGGAGAGGGAAAAGGTGAAGATGTGACACAGGTTTCTGGCTTTGTCAATTGGTTGACTAGTGATAGGATTCATTGTTTAGATGGGAAACTTAAAAGCAACCAATTTTCTGAAAAATCGCTTTAAAAATACTAAGTTTGAGAACATATAAATGGAGTGATCCTTGAGATCACTGGATGTGGGGATATGGAGCCTTCCATAAAATCAGAACGTGCCGCTCTATACGAATACATGTACATATATATAATTATCCAGTTGTGCAAATAGTATATCCTCAGCAAAAACTTGGGAAGGAAATGCATCCTGAGTTTAACAGGAGTTATCGCTGTTTGGTACACGTATGAATGGGATTTCCTTTTTCCTTCCTGTATTGTTTCTATTTTCCAAATTTACATAATTAATATGTATTACTTTCAGTGTAGATAAACTTCCTTTTAATAACAACATAAAAACTAACAAGGGCAAAAGAGAAATGTCAATGTAGTCAAGATGGCCTTAAGCAGTAGAGTGAACTCAAGACAGGAAAGTGTCTGTTGGTGTGCCACTGTGGAGGTATCTGGGGACTTTCTAGGAAGTCCCCTTCCATACGTAGAGTGATGAATAAGTTCAGAGGAAGCAGAGACAGGGATACTTCCTAAAAGCTTGGCTGCAAAAGGAAGTAGAGATACAGAAGGGAAGATGAGGAAGATGTGGGTTCAAAGGAATGTCTAAGACGGAATTATCGCATTGTGTTCATAGCTGAAAGGAAAGGGTAGCGTAGATTCAAAAGCACAAGACAGACCAGGGAGGAGATGCAAAGGCACTGAGTTCAAGTATCACATGAAGTAACAACCTCAGACTAGAAAAAAAAATTAGCAAAAATGAGAAGAAATGAAAGAATAGGTAGAAATAAAATAAACAGACAAAAACTAAACTGCATTAGCCTCAATTCCTTCCAAATCCCATTTATGTAACAGTAAAGTTAATAAAAAGTATTAAAAATCGCAAAAGAATGCAAACATCAGCAATGCAATTTTGGAAACTGAAAACTAGTGAGTAGTGGCTGACTTGGCGGTGTGGAAGGATATGCAGTGGAAGGATATGCAGTTTTGGAAACTGAAAACTAGCTGATGAGTGGTGGCTGACTTGGCGGTGTGGAAGGACACAAAGTCATCGGCGCACATTTCCTTTCTTGCTGCAGCCCCGCGTGCTGGCAGCTGGCAGTGTGGCGCCTGCCTTCAGGAAAGAGCTTGGAAGCTTTCCTGGGGGAATCTGGCCCACCTACAGGAAGAGACTAACCGATGTTGGGGATCTGCAAGAAAATACTCAGCCAACTAATCCCACAGGGAAGCCCGCCATCAATAAAACCCCACCCACAAGCCTAGAATTTACCAAAAAAGATCACCAAAAACCAACCCTCAAATTAGAAATAGAACAGGAGAAATGAAACATTCAGTAGAAAGATCAGAAGATGAGGTAACGAAATCTAGAAAGCTGATGATTAAAAACAGAAAATAGGAAAAAAAAAAAAGAAGGCCAGGTGCAGTGGCTCATGCCTGTAATCCCAGCACTTTGGGAGGCCAAGGTGGACAGATCACCTGAGGTCAGGATTTCAAGACCAGCCTGGCCAACATGGTGAAACCCCATCTCTACTAAAAATACAAAAATTAGCTGGGCATGGTGGCGTGGGCCTGTAGTCCCAACTACTTGGGAGGCTGAGGCGGAAGAATCACTTGAACCTGGGAGGCAGAGGTTGCAGTGAGCCAAGATTAAGCCATTGCACTCCAGCCTGGGTGGCACCGTCTCAAAAAAAAATAAAAATAAAAAAAGGAAAGAAAAGAAAAATGATAAGAAAATTAGAGAACTATTCAAGAAAGCCAATATCTATATCATATGAGTTTCAGAAAGTGGAAACAGGAAAAGAAAATGGAGAGGAGAAAACCACCAACTGACTCAGTCGTGAAAATGGTCCCAGAGCTCCAGGATATGAGTTTCTGGATTAGAAAGGCCCAGCAAGTATCAAGTGTAATGAATGAAAACAGAACCACACTAGTGCATTTCATTGGTAAATTTATAAAGGGGGGGCGGTGAGGGGAATGTTTTCCACATAGCAAAGGAAAAACAGATCAGATATGAAGGATTAAGGATTTGAATGGCTTTGAAATTCTCAACAACAATGTTGGAAACTAAAAGACATGAAAATGGCTTCTAAATTCTAAAGAAAAATAATTTCCAACCGATCATTCTAGACCTGGCCGAACTACCAAGTAAGTGTAAGAATAACAACATTTTCAGACACGCAAAATCTCCAAAAGGTGATGGCCGCAGAGCGGGTGCAAGTGACCCACCAAGCTAGACCAGAGGTCAGAGTCACCAAGAAGAGGAACTCCACGTTAAAGCTTGAAGGGATTGGGAGAGGATGTGTACACTGGAAAACCAAGGAGATTCGGGTCAACCCTAGAAACACAAAGTGATGTGTGTTTTACTCGCCTCCTATACACCTCTTTGGTGAGGGAGGAATGGCTGGACCCACAACGCCAGACACTGGCCAGGTAAGATCGACGGCCGTTGATTAACGGCAAGTGTTCACAGCCCAGGGGAGAAGGGTGATGCCCACCACTCAGGCCCTCAGGGGGTGGCGCTGAGGAGCAGTGAGCAACCAGGCGGCGGGAGCCAGGCTTTGTAGTACCACAGGGGTGAGGTGACCCCTGGTCCCCATGGGAGGGTGTGACTGGCTTGTTTGAATAAAACTCCAGGCTGGTAGGGAACCGAAATTTGTTAGGAATAGGCAGGAACTGTGCCTGGTCCTTATTGAGGCACCCTCAATAAGGAGGGGTGTTTAGCCAGGGGACCTTATCCACAGGTGCAGGGTCGAGGGGAACTTGAGGTTAGACCATTTGATGCCTTCCTGGTTTCACCAAAGTTCAGGGCAGCACACACCACGGGACCTTAATTTTAGGCCTCATACCAATGTTCGGAAAAGGAAAAGTAATGATAACATACCTGTGCTTAGTCATGATTAGCATTTATATCTCATATAAACGAGTACAACTTATAGGAGGATAGCACAGACAGAAGATGTTTTGTCTGTGTTGAGAGAGAGGGGTGTTGCTGTGTGGAAGAGCTAAACCCTCATGGTCCCCCGTGGGAAGTCCACAGAGAGGGGATCAAATGGACATATCAGGGAGTGGCAGCATCAGTGTGATATTTACAAGTGTGGATGTAAGTGCCAAAAAAATTCAGTTAAAAGTGGCTGCTTCTGGGGAAGCGGAAGTTAAGGATAAGAAGGTCAGGGCCTGCTGTTTCCTCATACCTGTTTGCCTCTTTAAATTGTATGCATGAATAAATCAGAAAATTTTTTAAACCTAATTTTTAAAAATTAAATGAAGATAAGTTTGTTGTGTACAGGAGAGAACATAGAGGAATTTGTTGTTTGATACTTAATAGGTCAGCTCTAGAGGCAAGCCATGAGCTGCTTGTGGCTGTCTTCCCCCAGCTGTTCCACCTTGGAGAACTTACACAACCTCTCTGAGCTTAAGCTGCTTCCCCTCTAAAATGGAACAATCATAACGATATCTACTTCATGACACTCTGGTGAAGATGGATGAAATGACATAAATGGTGGACTTGACCCAATGTCTGCTCCACAGAAAGCACCCTGCTGACGTTAGCGATCTTCCATGAGGATGACTGCTTTTCTCAGCAGAGTACAAAACAGTCTTGCTATAAGGTGAGGTGGTGAGGTCTGGAGTTTGAGGAATGACACGAAAATCTCGAAGAGCTGTGAGGGAAACAGGACTAGAACTGGAAACGATCGCTCTGCAGAACGGAGTGCCCTGCTGGGGTGAGCCCAAGAACATGTAGCAAGTTCGCGGTGTGTCACCTGCAGCAGCAGCACTGGTGCACGGGTGGGGAAATTGGGTGTTTGGAATGACGGGGGACTGGAGTTTTGCTGAGCAAAGAAGGTAAGGGAGTGCAAAAACAGTGGCAAGAGTGCGATTGACTTGATGGACTGTGGAGTTCGGGCTGCAAACAAAGCCTGGAGAGAGTAGAAGCAAGTTGATTGATTGGGCCTGGAGGTTTTCCACAGCCAAAAAAGATTATGGCAAGTAAAAGGAGGCACGTGAAACTAGTTCAGAAAAAAACATCAGAGAGCAGGAGATGGGCAGGGTTTTTTTCATTTCCTAGCTCCGTGGTATAGAATAAAATACATGCTATGGAATAGCAACTAATTTTATGTCCTCACGACAGCCTTAGAGAAAAGAAGGTAAAATGAGGAGTGGGCAAAAAAAACCTGACCTCTTTTCATGGATATCTGGGTTGTGTTAGGCCCAGTACATATTAATTTCATTTATGTTTCACAACAGTCTTATGAAGCATAATCATGCCCTCATTTTATAAATGGTAAACTATAGCTCAGAGAAGTTGAATAATTGACTCTAAAGTCAAGGTAAGTTCCACAGCACCCAGCTGGCAATGAACCCAGAGGCAGGTGACTGGTACTGCAGCCAGCTGTGGGAACCAGAGAAAGGCATTTATTTTTCTGAGGCTCAATTTCCTAAAAGTTGAGTGGCTGGATTGGGTAATCTTTAAAACACTTCCAGAATTAACGCCCTGTGCTTCTAAATAACAATGTCTATGAGCATCATTTTTCTCATTTGTCAAAAAGAAGTAACCAAATCTCCCTCACCCACCTCAGAGAGCTGTGATGAATATCAAATAAGATAACGCATGTAAAAGTGACTTATAAATCAAGATATGCTATATGATCAAGAGATTAAAATATTTAGAAATACAGGGGGAAAGTTAAAGTCATGACGAAGAAAAATGGACTGAGATTCAAATAATATCCGGAGAACATCTCTTCTAGTTACTAGCCAGAGACCTCAGGCAGGTTAGCTGACCTTGTGTGCCTCAGTTTCCTTATCTGTAAAATGAGGATTAGAAATTGGACTACTTCAAAAGTTGTTGTGAGAATTAAATGAGTTCGTTTATAAAAAGTATCTTTTAAAAGCTCTTGGCATAATAGGTGTGCTAAAAATACTATTATTGTTATTACTACACTAAAAAACACAGACTTCTAGGGATTAGAAAAAAATCCAAAGGGAAAGTATTAGGAGGCTGGAATGGGAATAAAACTGAGATTTGAAAAAAATTATATATATATATATGATTGGTGCAAAAGTAATCGCGGTTTTTGCCATTACTTTTAACAGCAAAAATTACTTTTAATGGCAAGAATCGCGATTACTTTTGCACCAACCTAATAAGAAGTAGCACCCACTTAGTCTGCTGCCAATTCCAGATGAGTAAGTGGAAATAGCCAGCAGCCGCCTGTGTATGTGACTTGTGGAACTCCATGAAGTCTGCTCTGCTCCTCACAGCTCTCAGCCCCACAGGAGAACCACAGTGTCTGCCATTCAAGGTTCCACTATCTGGGAATGATTGCCTCAAGTGCTGGAGAATAAGAGCGGAATAAGGCAAGTCCCTGTCATTGGACACCTAATGGTGAAACAATCAGCTATTTAAACAGATAGCTCAGATACAACACAGGAACTACCTGCATTTTCTATTTAATTTATTTACCCCCCAGAAAAGCCAGGACTCCAGCTGTAGAGCTGGCACTGTTCATGCTTTACTCTCCCCTACTCAAAGGACAAAGTCAAGAGGTGGTGCCAGTGACCTAGGGAGGAACAGCAGGGCCTGAACTAGGGAAGTGGTATCAGGAATGAAGAGGAGGAAAACAGATTCAATTTACATTCTGGGACTTGAAATTGGCAAGGCTTGGCAACTGATCGGGAGCAACTGATGAGGAGATATTGAAATCAAGGAAAAATTCTAGATAACTCTGGAAGGACTTTGCCAAGTGACATGGATCTAGAGGGCACAAACATGTCAAACATGTTTTTAAAAGCCCAAGCTTATTTTTAGAATTCCTGACATCAGAGACTGCTAGTTTCCTACCCAATGTCTACTAATCCATATTCTTAACTAATAGAACCTGTAAATTTCTAGGTGCAGAAAAAAATGTCTGGCTTTCCTTCTTGATGGGGTAGCCAGTGAAATGCCAGCAAAATGCATTGGATGAGGTTGCTGGAAAACATCTTTGCTCCTGTCCCTTCTTTCCTAAACAGAACATGGGCAGGATGGCTGGAGCCTCAGCAGCTTTGTCTGTGGACCTGAGGTGACCTTGAGGAAAAGCACTAATTAATAAGGATGGAGGAGTTAAAAACAAACAGCCTGCAACATCGAAGGCATCACAGCACCACCACACTGGCCCCGGGCTGCTTATATTTAGGTTGGTGCAAACGTAATCACGGTTTTTGTCATTAATTTCAATGGCAAAAACTGCTATTACCTCCAGTCAGCGAGGGTGGTCCCAGCGTGTCCAGAATTGGTGGGTTCTTGGTCTCACTGACTTCAAGAATGAAGCCGCGGACTCTCACAGTGAGTGTTACAATTCTTAAAGGTGGCGTGTCCGGAGTTTGTTCCTTCTGCTGTTCCGATGTGTTCCGAGTTTCTTCCTTCCAGTGAGTTCGTGGTCTCACTGGCTCAGGAGTGAAGCTGCAGACCTTTGCAATGAGTGTTACAGCTCATAAAAGCAGTGTGGACCCAAAGACTGAGCAGTAGCAAGATTTATTGCAAAGAGCTAAAGAACAAATCTTCCCATGTGGGAGGGCACCCAAGCCGCTTGCCAGTGCTGGCTCTGGCAGCCTGCTTTTATTCTCTTATCTGGCCCCACCCACATCCTGCTGATCGGTACATTTTACAGAGAGCCGATTGGTCTGTTTTACAGAGAGCTGATTGGTCGGTTTTGACAGGGTGCTGATTGGTGTATTTACAATCCCTGAGCTAGACACAAAAGTTCTCCAAGTCCCCACTAGATTAGCTAGATACAGAGTGTCAACACAAAACTTCTCCACGTCCCCACTAGATTAGCTAGCTACAGAGTGTTGATTGGTGCATTCACAAACCCTGAGCTAGACACAGGGTGCTGATTGGTGTGTTTACAAACCTTGAGCTAGATACAGAGTGCCCATTGGTGTGTTTACAATCCCTTAGCTAAACATAAAGATTCTCCAAGTCCCCACCAGACTCAGGAGTCCAGCTGGCTTCACCCAGTAGATCTCGCACCAGGGCTGCAGGTGGAGCTGCCTGCCAGTCCCGTGCCATGCACCTGCACTCTTCAGCCCTTGGGCGGTGGATGGGACCGGGCACTGTGGAGCAGGGGGCGGCGCTCGTCGGGGAGACTCAGGCCGTGTGGGAGCCCACGGCAGTGGTGGCGGGAGGCTCAGGCATGGCGGGCTACAGGTCCCCAGCCCTGCCCCAGGGGGAGGCAGCTAAGGCCCGGCAAGAAATCGAGCACAGCGCTGGTAGGCCGACACTACTGGGGGACCCAGCGCACCCTCCGCAGCTGCTCGCCCAGGTGCTAAGCTCCTCACTGCCCGGGACTTGCGGCCGGCTGGCTGCTCGGAGTGTGGGTCCTGCTGAGCCCACACCCACCCGGAACTTGCGCTGGCCTGCAAGTGCTGTGCACAGCCCTGGTTCCCGCCCCTGCCTCTCCCTCCACTCCTCCCTGCAAGCTGAGGGAGCTGGCTCCGGCCTTGGCCAGCCCAGGAAGGGGCTCCCACAGTGCAGCAGCGGGCTGGAGGGCTCAAGTGCCGCCAAAGTGGGAGCCCAGGCAGAGGAGGCGCCGAGAGCGAGCAAGGGCTGTGAGGGCTGCCAGCACACTGTCACCTCTCACCAGGGCCATCCCTCTTTCCAGTCAAGCCAACCTGGAAAGCAGAAACTCAAAGCAAAGAGCTCTTCCTACTTCCTCCTTACCCTCCTGTCTGTCACCTTGCTGAAGAATCTCACTCATGTGCACATCAGTTTCAAGCTCTGTGTCTATTCTCTGCGTGGCCACAGAGAAGCCACCAGCGGATACCAGAGTGGGGAAGGGTTGTGCGGGAGATGAGGAATTCTGCCTGGAAGAGGCTGAGTGTAAGTGGACTTGAGGAGAACCAGGGGACGATGCCCACGCTGGAGCTGGAGGGGCCTGGAGCTCGGGAGAAGGGCGTTGGCTGGAGTTTAGGTGGGGGTTTGAGACCATGAACACGGGTGGGTCGCTCGGGAGAACACGTGGAGGAACGAGAGCAGCAGGTGGTGAAAGAGCCCCAGGGCGCCGGCCTCCCGCAGGCCGTGGAGGAGCCCTAAAGATGGCGGAGAATGCCCAGCGCAGAATGAGAATGAGGGAAAAACACCTCGCGTAGAGCCAGTCGTCAGAATTGTCCAAACAGAGAGGTCCGCTTAGCGAAGCGCGCCTCGGGTTAGTTTGGACGCACGCTGTCCTGCGGGAGGGCTGCGATGGGACGTCGGCACTGGGGCTGCTCTGGAGCGTCCCTGAAGCCAGGGCCAGGGAAGTGAGGAGCCACAGCCAGGGGAGGGCAGGCAGGCGGGAGGAGTGGCAGGAAGGCGAGCGTCCTCCAGAACTCGGAGAGGCAGCCTGAGTCTTACTCTCCCACCACATCAATTCCCAGCATGGTGGGCCCCAGGGCCACTTTCTTTCTTTTTTTTTTTTTTTTTTTTGAGATGGGGTGTCTCTCTGTCGCCCAGGCTGGAGTCTAGTGGTGCGATCTCAGCTCACTGCAACCTCTGCCTCCCGGGTTCACGCCATTCTCCTGCCTCAGCCTCCCGAGTAGCTGGGACTACAGGCCCCCGGTCCACTTTCTAGGAGTCTGCTGTGTCTGACTAAAAAGCCCATCTTCGCCCCTTCTAAAGCTGGAGGTTCATTTGCCAGCGTTGTTTAGAGCAAAAAGGTGAGAAAAGTAGCTTAAAGTATAAGGCAGTTTCTGGGGGCGGCCATAGATGGCCATTTTAAATATCATATCTGGTTGTTAAATTTGTACCAGAATGAATATTTGACGTGAATGGATATTTGTAAAAGATTTTACATTCAGAGAAAGTTACAAACTACTAATCCCATAATTTGGTTTCAGAAGTCTGTTTCAGCAAATGATTTGTACTATTTGAAAATACATATTCTTTAAATTGGCTAAAAATATTTTCATATTCTTTACTAAAACTACTTTAATTATTACGGTGGAAAGGCACCCATGTGTAATAACAAGAGACTTTGCCTGTTCTTCCAACATAATGTGCATTATAAATACTCGATCTGTCAGGTGCTTGCTGTTTAATGTAGTGTCAAGGTCTTTGTTTTGTTGACAATTATTCTAATCACTAAAATACTGTTTTGAATCAGATGGAATATTTGTTCATTACCCCAGAGTTCTATTTGCCTGCATACATTTTCAATTCTTTTCCTAAGAGGACTAAAGCTATTTCTGTGAGAAGCTCAACACTGAATAACTTTAAGATAAGAAATCCGATAAACTATCCATCCGAAAAGTGTCACATTGGGCTTTATTAATGTATAGCATTATATGCAAGGAAGTCTCTGTGCTTTCCTCCACCTCTAAGATGCGTGGAATGTTTATCGAAGGCCTTGCAATTGTGTTCTAACAATTGTGTCTAGTTTTAAAGATTCATTTTCAAACACTGAGATCCTTGACCATTATAATTGCATTCCGTATCTCTGAAGAGTGCCAGATTCATAATAGAATAGGGAAGTGTGTCTAGAGGCATGCCCTAAAAAACAATGGAAGAAAGCGCAGAAACAATGTCCTTCTCATGCTGCTTACGAAGCCTAACTGCTGTATAATCAGGAGCGTGACAAAATCGTACGAAGAATTGAAAAATTGACTTGATACCTAGAAACGAAAAAGACCATGAAGGAAGGCTGACTTGTCAAGTGGAATTTTTCTTTTCCAGCTAGAGAGCATTTATAATTTTTACTTGTCCAGATAACACAAAGGTCTCTGCTCTTCTACATACATGTATTATCCATTTAGAAGAAAATGTCTTCACCCTTTAGAATTTCACCCTTTATGTTGTAAATCACAATGACTGAAGAGGAGGCCTGATCCTCTTTGCATGCTGAGACTAGATTTTATCAGGAAATGTTTCATCACATTCTTTTCCTGTCATTAGAGTCAATTATCATGTATATTTATGCATTCCTTTGTATGAAAGTATGGTTTGGGTCTGAAAAGAGCCTGTACAAAAGGGTGTTTTTAATTGGACAGCCTGTGTGTCTTCTAACTTATAAATGGCTAAGTGAAATTAATACATACCTGTACTGGACAAGCTCACAAAAGCCGGTTTCCACTGCTTAGCAGTGCTTAGCTAACAGGGCTGAGGGGGAGGCAGCTGCGTTCCATTCGACCTCACACATCACCGGCCAGATACCCAGCATGAGCTCAGATCCCACAGATTATTATCGGTAATGATGTTTAAGGCAAAAATTGTTTGGGCATAGCACCCTAATTTGGCAGTTAGGGCAATCTTGTTGTGACTTGTAAAGTTTGCACTTAATATGCCAGGCATTAAATACATTAATTATGTGTAGTGCTGAATGCTATGTCACAGATTTAATGCCTTGAATTGTGTCTGGTCTATGAAAATGAGTATTCCTAAATTTCCAGCCAGAAGAAAAGGAAAATTTGCTCTTCCCCTGAGTCCAGGTAAAGAATTCTTTGGCAGCTTTCAGGTTGTGTGTTTGTTTGCTTTGCTTTTTGAGACTGGGCCTTGCTCTGTCACCCAGGGTGGAGTGCAGTGATGAGATCATTGGTCACTGCAGCCTCAAATTCCTGGGTCTCAAGCCATTCTCCTGCCTCAGCCTCCTGAGGAGCTGGACTACAGGTTGGCCACTATATCCACCTAATTTTTTTAAATTTTTTGTAGAGATGGGATCTCGTTATTTTGCCCAGGCTTGTCTCAAACTCCCGGCCTCAGTGATCCATTCACCTCGGCCTCCCAAAGTGCCGGCATTACAGACGTGAGCCACCACAGTCATCTCTCTGGCAGCTTTGAAAGCCTATATTGACTGTTTATATCTTGTCAGCTACAGCATCTGAAGTGTTTTCTTTCAAGGAGTATCCACCTTTTGAGACGGAGCCCACCAACTAATATGGAAGCTGAAAAATGACCAGCTCTTGTCTCCTCAAACTCCCTGGCAGCTGGGGAGTATAGACACATGATCGGGCTCTGCCAGCCCAACAGACCCACTCCTGCACCTTGAACCTGCTGGGCTGCTGACCTGAGAAGCAGGGCCATGCGGAATCCACAGAGCAAGGGGGGGTCCAAGGGCACGTGAAGCCAAGGGGCACGTCATTGCTGCAGTTACATCTGGTTTCAAAGGCAGTCATTTTTAAAGTGTCTGCAACTGCTCGCAGGAATGTAAATTAGTACAACTTTTATGGAAAACAATATGGAGATTTCTCAAAGAACTAAAAATAGAGCTACTTTCCGATCAGCAATCCCACAGCTGGGTATCTGCCAGATACTGGGTATCTACCCAAAGGAAAAGAAATCATTATATTAAAAATCTCTGCATTCATATGTTTTTCACAGCACTGCTCACAATAGCTAAGATAGGGAACACACCTAAGTGTCCGTTCACAGATGAATGTCTTCATATACAGAAAATGTGGTGTACATACACCAAGAATACTACTCGGCCGTAAGAAAGAATGAAATCATGTCTTTGGCAGCAACATGGATGGAACTGGAGGCCATTACGCTAAGAGAAATAACTCAGAAACAGGGAGTCCAATACCGCATGTTCTCACTTATAAGTGGAAGTTAAACGGTGGGTACACACAGAGATGCAGTGTGGAATAACAGACATTGGGGACTACACACGGTGAGCTGATGGAAGGGGGTGAGCGCTGAACATTTACTATTGGGTACCATGTTCACTATTCAGATGACAGGTACGCCAAATCCCAGGCTCCACCACTATGCAGCATCTGCATGTAAGAAACCTGCCCCTGTACTCTCTGCTTCTATAAAAATAAAAATAAAAACATGTTTAATATGTAATTTTGAAAAATAAAATTTTTTTTTTAAAATGTGTCTTATGTGGGGATATCAGCAGTGCAAGCCACCATGTCTGTGCCCAGCAGCGGCAGCTGTGAAGTGTTCACTGTGGGGAAAAAAACTTCTCTGCTACCAACTTAGTTCCACCGACTGGGGGCCTGCAAGTTAACTGATGATAGATTAACAGGAGAAACATGCATTGCACCTTCAGGAGTACCCTGTAGAGAGAGCAGCTCCCAGAACGTCTGGGAGTGAAGAGCATATGTTAAGTAAGGAATCCCGGGTATGTTAGGGCATGAAAGGATGGAGGGTTCTGATGAGGCTTGTTTATACAATGTTTTTAGAATGGACTGGAGCCCACGGTGAGTGTCGCTCTGAGTGGAGACCAGGGGTAAGGGCAGGAAGCAGTTGCGGTGGCCGACCCTCTAAAAGCTCTGTACTAGTCAGATAAGAGAATTTCAGATGTGATTTCTTTCTGCATCTTCTGAAGCTCATATGTTGTCACTTTGAAGTAATTTCTGTACCAGTTTGGGAGGTTGTTGGTCTCTTCATATTTATCTTGCAGTGGGATTTGGAACACTCGTAGCGGCACAGTTTTCAATTCTACAGGCTCTCCTATTAATTCTGTAAGTTCCTAAAATATTTTTACAAATATGGTTTACTATACAAATTATTTATTTGCTTTCGGTAGCCTTTATCTATGAAGACAATTACTGCATTTAAGGACAAATTGAAGGCATATAATGATGAAAATTTAGAAGCATTTCCATTATAATCAGAACCAAAACAAGGATGATTACTATTTCTGTTGATATTTAACATTATCCTAGACAATGTCCTTGACAAGAACATTTTAAGAGGTAAAATAACCAGAAATGAAGAGACACAGGCATTCATTATTTGCACACAAATATATATATAAACCAAAATAAAGTTATTAAAACAAGATAAATCTGCAAAGTTACTAAGATCAGGATTTAAAAATCAATAGAGTTCCTAATATAACAGTTAGAAAATGTATTAGAAAAAATATTCCACTCAAAATTATATTTTTAAGAAGGTATATTATCAGGAATAAGTCTGATTTGGGATATAGAAGACCTTTATTTAAAAATTGTAAATATTATTGGCAGACATAAAAGAAGACCTAAATAAATAGCAAGATAGACCACATTCATGGATGGAAAGATTCAATATCACAAATATGTCAATTTACTCCTAATTTATTCTGTAAATTAAATGAGATTACAATCTAAATCCCAAAAATATTTTTGTGGTAATAAGCTAACAGCAAAATACTTGTGGAAGAACAGAAAGACAAAAAAATCAGAAACAATTTTGAAGAACAAAGTAGATGATTTGCTCTATGAGATATTGGTATTTATTTTGTAGCATTAATATATTGGTAAAAAGATGAACAAAAATAATAATAATAATTGAGAGCCCTGAAACAGATAGACAGCCAGATACTCTGAGGGAAACTGAAAATCGTTAGGCAAAAAAATGCACTATACAATATAAGATGCTGGTACAACTGGCTACACATATGCAAAATGGCACATATGCAAATATATAAAATTAAATCCTTATAATTCCAGGAAAAGCAACATTTAAATTTTTCAGAAAAATATAGAAGAATATCTCTGTGACACTGTTTAGGGAAGATTTTTGAAACACACACAATAAAATCCACACAATAAAGAAAAAGATTGATAAATTTGACTACATTACCCTTAATAAGCTCTACATAGCAAAAGATATATAGAAAGCCACAGTCTGTGAGATGTTTTCAACACAAGAAACTAACAAAGGATTAATAATCATAATATATAAAAGATTCCTACAAATTAACAAGAAAAAGGCAAGTAATCCAATAGGGAAAACGGACAAGACATATAAACAGGCAATTAAAAAGAGAAAACCTCAACTGAATAAACAAGTAAAAAGATACTCAACTTCATTGGTAATCAGGGAAATGAAAATTTATGCCAAGAAATAAGATGCCATTTCACATCCATCAGATCAGCAACACTTAACATTTACAATGTCAATGTTGGCAATCTGGTTGATCAAAAGGAACTGGTGGTAGTGCAAATTGACAGAAATGCTAAAGTGAAAGATGTTAGAACTCCACAATTCAGCAATCTGCTTCTAGGTGTATTACAGGTGTGCACAGGTGTGCACAAGATGTGCAGAAGAATAAAGTTTACAAGTAGTCAGTGCAGCAACTTTTGTAATAATAAAATTTTTTTTTAAATACTTAAATGCCTGTCAAAGAAAAATGAATTAATAAATTATGGCATATTAATACAATAAAATATTCTATAGTAATTAAAATAATTAAAATGAATAAATTAAAACTACATGTATCAACATGGACAAATCTCAAAGACAAGGTTATTTTTTAAAAAGCAAATTTATGCATATAGCATGATACTGTATGTAAACATACAAATTTTAAAGAACATGCAAAATAATAATGCATATTGCTTATGAGTTCATGTATTTGAAACAAAAGCTTACATGATGAAGTGATAAACATCAACTCCTTAATGGTACAGAGAAAAACAGAATCAAGAAAAGGCACATATGGCAATTAACTGTAGCAATTCTAAGCAAAAACATAAAACTTTTGAAAGGCATGATCAAAACAAAAGTGGGAAAAATGTGGAAATCATATAAAATTAGATTACAAGAGAATACATAGAGTACATTGCAGGCTTTCAGCATTTGTTTAAGTCAACAGAGGGACTTCTTATTCTATATGGTCCAAAATCTCTATTAAAGTTAAGTTTCAAATCTTGAAAGTAATGAATTTAAGAATTCTTCAGGTTGCTTTTTCACCTTTTTAAAAATATATCTTTGGTTTACCTGGATTCTGGCTGCTATGGAACAGATTAGCAAGAGATCTAAAAGTTACATTGAGTCAAGGTATCATGTCTTATTCATTCCTCAATACAAAAAAAAAGTTATCTGACTTTGTTTCAGCTTATTCAGCCTACATTATGCAAGGATGCAATTAGAAAGCTGGTGGCTGATTGCAGACTTTACTTCCTCGACTCCTAGAAGAAGCTCTTCTCACATAAAAAGCATTCTCAGACATTCCCAACTTGGTCATACAGATTGTAGTGCAGGCCACATTTAGACACTATGCCAACACATTTAGAAAACTAGATGAAAGTAATTATGCTACTTTGCAAAGTCAACACAGGACTGAGACATGAAAATCACAACAGGAGAACCACATTTAAGAGTTTTGTTACTAACACACCTGTCTCTAAATTCTGCCACTTAATAACAAACTCTCTGATCATCCACCAAAAACGTAATTGCAGTAACACTATTAATAGTAACCCAGCATGCCCAGCACATCTATCAGGACCCTGAGACCCTTGGAACAGAGTCTACAAAACAATCTATAAATATTTGACCTAAAACTGAAAAGAAGTGAAACCCACTACAAGTGAGGTCCCAACAATTCAAAAGCACTCCACTAATATTACCAGCAAGCAGTTCTGGAAACGAAATAGACAGACAAGCTAACCAATAATGAGATTCCAGATCGGAGTGAGTCATCAATATTGAGATGGGATTCCTGTGGTTCAACTCTGCTGAATCTGGAAGGCAAGAAGAAAGATGAAAGAAAATGTTCTAAACAGCTCTGGAGCAGTAGGTTGACACTCAGGTAGGAAATTAAATACATTCCCACACAGCATCGATGAGGAAGTTTGTGAAATGCAAAATAATAGCAGCAGATAAACCAACAGGCTGCATGACAATAAGACGTTTTGAGAAAAAAAAAAAATTGTCAAGTAAACCACGAGAGAGAAAACTAAGCTAGTAACAGGCTGTTCAAACAGCAAATGGAGCTACCAGGGAAAGAACAGTCACCCTGCAAGGGCATGTCTACAGCACTCGGTATTTCAGCCACACACCATTAGTTGAGCCTTAAAAGTGAGTCATAATGCATACACATTTGAGTACCAGATAAACACACTAAATACCTAGTGTCAAATACAATTTTTCTGAGGAGCAATGGGAAGCTGCCAGGTCTTTCCCCTTGGTTTGCTTAAGCAAGTTAGATAAAGTAAGTTATGTCCCAAGGAGTCAAGGGCACCAAGAAAGTCTCGAAAATACAGGTCCTCAAAAACATAGCATAGTCCATCTGATTTGTTAATGTCATCTTTTAATGTGCAATTTGTTCCCCTAGAATGTTAAACATACAAATTCTTAAGACTTTCATTTGGATCTGTTCCTCCTAGCAGAGATAGGAATTTTGCTCTGAAGAAATGAGTTTGAGGGAGAAGAAAGGGAGGGATTTTCGGGAATGGAGAGCATATTTGCAAGAAAATCTAATTTCACAGAGCATTCACCATTACAATCATTGAATCAAACTATATTTTGATTCAGAAAATACACGGGCAATAAAGTCAGAGCCCTTGGGAGGATGTGCCTGAACATCCTCTGATAACTGATTGACATTTTGGGCCATCAGAAGGAAATATGAGAATTAGAAGGCAGGAAGGCTGCAAGTTAACTTCAAATTTTGTAGTTACATTGAATTCTCAAAAGCCATTAAAAAGCATCTTACCACACTAGTCTTCCCTTTCCTCACTCTGTTCCCCTCTCCACTCTGCCTTCTTTCTGATTCTCAGATGCATCCAGCTCCTTCCCCACTTAGGATATTTGCACTCTTCTTCCCTTTATCTACAATTACCTCCTTCTAAATTTTCAAATGGCTGACTTGTTGCATTCAGGTCTCAGCTCAGTATCACTACTTCAGTGGACTATTTTCCAACCAGTCATTCTGAAATAATTCATCACATCATTCGCTATCACACCACTCTAATTATTTTCTTTACAGACTATATATCACTATAAAAGTATCTTGTTTGTAAATTTTACTTTTTTAAAATCTTTGTTCACTAAGACTTACTGTGCTAAAAAGTCAGAACTGTATCTGTCTTTTCTACAACAGTGTCCACAACAATACCTAGCATGTCATAGGCTCTAAACACTTATGTAGGAAACGAATACATTAGTGAATGAATGGCCAAACTTTATTATGTGACTTTGTAAGCATAATTTTAGAAAGAACACTGTTCAACATGAAAAGAATCACTAAATAACTGTGCATCTGCACCATGTAGCATTCTTTTTCATTTCCCTTACATCCAGAAGGAACTTAGCAATATGTCTGCTCAATATGGATTTGGAAAGAGGAAAAATAATAGTAACAATAGTAATACTAACATCTGTATCAGTCAGGGTTCAAGGTAAGTATCAAGAACCATCATAGGTAATGTGTATTAGTCCATTTTCACACTGCTATAAAGAACTACCTGAGACTGGGTAATTTATAAAGAAAAGAGGTTTCATTGACTCAATTCCACATGGCTGGGGAGACCTCAGGAAACTTACAATCAGGGTGGAAGATGAAGGGGGAGTAAGGCACGTCTTACATGGCAGCAGGAGATGGGCAGAGTGCCACACTTTTAAACCATCAGATCTCATGGGAACTCACTCATTGTCACCAGAACAGCATGGGGGAAACCACCCCCATGATTTAACTACCTCCCACCAGGTCCCTCCCTTGACACCTGGAGATTACAATTTGAGATGAGATTTCGGTAGAGACATAGAGCCAAACCATATCAGTATATTAAGCAGAGAGGCATTTAATAATAGGTATTGGGCACTTAAAACTCATCAAAAGGACTGGAGGAGCAGATTCTAACCTGAGCTTCCAGTGACAGCACTCAAAATACTGCAAACTTGACACAGTATTGGAACTACTGTATTACTTTTATCAAATTCTGAAGAGAGAGGAAGCAGGATGCCAAAGCTGTAATCTATGGGTGCTAAAACACTACCAAAACTGTAATCCAGGGATCAGGAAACTACCACAGCTAGGGCAACAAGGGGTGGCTGCACACTGGCTTGAGGAGTTCAGAGTCACCTCTGATGTAGGTACCTCTCAACACCCACAGGTTTGGAGATCAGACATCATATCCATTTTTCATTGTCACAGTCATGCTGCATAACCAAAATCAACATGGCATCAATGGCATACAATAATAGCCATTCTATTTGGCTCACTCTGTGAGTCAGCAGTGTGGTTCTGCTCACCCTGGCTCGTCGGGAAGTCCGTTCCTAGGTTGGCCAGACATGAGTTGATCTACGAGGGCTGATGACTCCCCTGTTTCATGTGCCCAGTGAAGGCAGCATTCTAGGTTCTAAAACAGAAGTGTGTAAGTCTCCTTGAGGCCTAGGCTTGGAACTGACACACCATCTTTCTACAGCATTCTATTAACTGAAGCAAGTCATGCAGCCAGAATCAGTGGTGAAAAACAGTCTCCATTCCTCCATGTGAAGAGCCAGAAAGTCACATTGGTAAATGAGGATACAGTCATTAGACCCATCAATGCAATCAGCCCACCACAGGCTTTAAAAGTCTGCTGCAGAAAAGAACTCATCTCTCCACAAACCCATTTGCCAGCAGAAAATGGCCAAAAGCAATAAGATGATTTCTTCCTGCTGCCCTCTACATCTTGCATATGCTAACCCATATAAACCTAATTTGCATCCAGAACCTCAGGTGCAAGATAGTTGAGAAAATGTAGGTTTTCTCTTTCAAGTCTCTGCCACACAGGAAAAACTCACTAGAAGAAGGTGAGGAAGACCCTGAGTAAAAAGACATCATATTCGACATAGTAGCTAACATCTGATAAACCCTTACTAGGTGGCCACATGACATACTAAGCAATTGACACGGCTGATCTCTCTGCAGCAAAGTCCTCTTTTGCTGCTCATCTCCGTGACCCTTTCCTTTACTCTTTGGAAGAATTACAGATTTGTCTTCCATTTATGAATATTTCTGTCCTCCCAGCCACTGTCCCAGAAAGCCAATATCAGTGTTTAAGACATTTGAGACAGCACTAAAGTTCAGACCTGCAGGATTTGGCCTCTGTCTTACAGCCATTCTCTGCCCTCTGTGTGTAGTTTTGAAATGCAGCCAAGAGCATCCCTTCAGGCCTGTAGAGTAATCCACCTTCCTAAGTATGCACGGTGGATAAAAATTAGTCCGATTATATCCCAACTGTCATGCCATCCGTTTGCTGACCAAATCAACAAGCTGCAGAGAATTCCAGCAGCAACTGGAAATGTGCATCTAGCATGAATTCACTTGAGCAAAGAGATTTCTTGGTAGCATGCCTGGAATTGTTGGTGCCATGACACTTGCTTTCTTTGCTGAAAGCAGATGTTCTCCACAGCACCCTTCACAGTGTGCTGCCAGGCCAGCTTGCCTGACACTATTTTATAGCATCATCTTTGTGGTTTCATTCTCTTGGCATATTTGTCCTGATTCTATAACAAATAACTTTCTCCATGCACTCGTTATTATTTCTTTTTCTCTTCTTGGGAAATGTATTTACCATTTTTGTCCCAAGTAGAATGTATTCTTTCTCCATCACTTTCCGTAGATCATAAACCATCTAATTGATTGTAATAATTACTGTGAGCCTAATTTATACTCAGAAATCAACTTATGTTGTCCCAGCCTTTCTACTATGATTTTAAAGAGTTAATTCTCTTGGAAAAATACAAGATTCTTCAATGTTTTCTTTGATTTATAGTTGACTTTTTTTTAAAACTGTAACGTTATGATTAAGAAATCACAGTGGCTAGTTTCTAAGCCAGATATTCTGAGCAACTCTAGGTTATATTAACTCTATACAAGTGCCTAGGAGTCTTCTTTAACTAACCAAGAAGAAATCATAAAATATCGTTATTTAGAGCTGAATTTTAGAAATTCTCTAAATAATTATTTTCAGATTATATCTTATAAGTACAGAGTTTTGCAGAAGTATCGCAAGAGACATCAAGGGAGAAAAGGATGGACAAGACCAAGGCTCACACTGTGCTACCACTTCCCTTCACCCACGTACACACATATACACACACATATACACACACGCACACATACACACACACATATGCATATACACACACACTTATACACACATATATACACATACACACACATGCACACACACGCACACATACACATATATACACGTACACATGCACACACATATACCCACATATATACATGTACACAAGCACACACACATATATATACATATACAGACATACATACACACATATACACACACATACACACACATATATACACACATATACACGCACATGCACACATACACATATATACACATGTACACTGCACACGCATACACACATACATATATACATGTACACACGCACACACACATATATATACACAAACATACACACATATACACATACACACACACACACTCTTCCAAGAAAGCAACTCTTCTGTTACTAGGCTCCTGGCCTATAATATCTATATACATGGTTCAACTGCTGTAAACAATAGCAGGAAAGTTCAGATGCCATCGTCGTCGTACTCCCCTCATTGTTCTGTCAAGATAAAAAAGGGCCAAATGAGTTAAGTGACTTAATCAGGGCATTGTTTTCTCTTGTCCTGTGGTCAAGTAACTTCTCCACTCATCTTACTGTCTTCTTTTTGGGTTACAAAATATTGTATGGCCTTTAAGGAGTTTTTAAGTTTGTAATTATTTTAATTTTAACATTTAAATATTTAATATACAATTATCACTGTAAATGAAGACAATTTTAGTATTATGACATAACCGAAAACTCTGTCATTTTGTCACTTTACCTGAGCACCTAAAACTATCAAATATGAACTATGGTAAAAAAAAAAAAAAAAGTACATATCCGAATGTTGGTCTCACCAAAATTACAATGTATTTCTCCAATTTTATATACAGATCAAAGAACTGTAAAATTCAGAACAAAGAAAAATGATATGCAAAAATAGCAGGGTTTTATCCTACTTTTCAAAAGAATTTACCATGCTTCCTCAGCCATTCTGTTATCCATATGCTCCTCAAGTCAGTTAATAAAATGTATTTGACAGTCCTGAAGAAGGTTGAGTATTCAAAAAGAATTTAGAGTATGCCCAGGACTTAAGAAGGCTTTCTTGGAGCTATTAGGAATAGCACCAGCAGGGTTAGAAATCCCACCATTATATCCAGAAGGATAGGTTTAGCTTATATAAATAAAGTTAAAACTGGATTTGACTTCACAATTTAGTGCAAAATACTTGCAGTATGGAGCAGAGATGGTTCTGAAGTTCCCCAAGGAGCTGATTAGGACCTGCGGCTGTCATTTTAGCCAAGACTCTACTGTGACTTTAGACAAACTATTCCATTCTGCTTTCTTCATTCAGAGGACAATACTAACTGGCCTCATAAGATTTCTGTGAACAAAAGCTATATAAATGATAGTATAAGTATTTATAAAATCAGATGCAAACAGGCCTATTTACTATGAAATTTCAGTCATGGCCACTATAATGACACATATATTCCTTGGTGGTTATGACCAAATAAATAAATAGACTGTTTAAGGAAAAAAAAAAAAAACAACAACAAGAAAAAAGCATACAGATTCTACATTTGGAGAATGGATTTTCCAGAAAAAGCAGTATGTATATACACACAAGTATGTATGTCTATAAATTTATTAACAATTTATACGTACATACAAGCTTTATAAACCTTAATCAAGTTCTTGGACCTTTTTCAGGCTCCTTTTTTTTTATTTTTTATTTTTATTATACTTTAGGTTTTAGGGTACATGTGCACAATGTGCAGGTTTGTTACATATGTATCCATGTGCCATGTTGATTTCCTGCACCCATTAACTCGTCATTTAGCATTAGGTGTATCTCCTAATGCTGTCCCTCCCCCCTCCCCCCACCCCATAACAGTCCCCAGAGTGTGATGATCCCCTTCCTGTGTCCATGAGTTCTCATTGTTCAATTCCCACCTATGAGTGAGAACATGCGGTGTTTGGTTTTTTGTCCTTGCGATAGTTTACTGAGAATGATGTTTTCCAGTTTCATCCATGTCCCTACAAAGGACATGAACTCATCATTTTTTATGGCTGCATAGTATTCCATGGTGTACATGTGCCACATTTTCTTAATCCAGTCTATCGTTGTTGGACATTTGGGTTGGTTCCAACTCTTTGCTATTGTGAATAGTGCCGTAATAAACATACGTGTGCATGTGTCTTTATAGCAGCATGATTTATAGTCCTTTGGGTATATACCCAGTAATGGGATGGCTGGGTCAAATGGTATTTCTAGTTCGAGATCCCTGAGGAATCGCCATACTGACTTCCACAATGGTTGAACTAGTTTACAGTCCCACCAACAGTGTAGAAGTGTTCCTATTTCTCCACATCCTCTCCAGCACCTGTTGTTTCCTGATTTTTTAATGATGGCCATTCTAACTGGTGTGAGATGGTATCTCACTGTGGTTTTGATTTGCATTTCTCTGATGGCCAGTGATGATGAGCATTTCTTCATGTGTTTTTTGGCTGCATAAACGTCTTCTTTTGAGAAGTGTCTGTTCATGTCCTCTGCCCACTTTTTGATGGGGTTGTTTGTTTTTTTCTTGTAAATTTGTTTGAGTTCATTGTAGATTCTGGATATTAACCCTTTGTCAGATGAGTAGGTTGCAAAAATTTTCTCCCATTCTGTAGGTTGCCTGTTCACTCTGATGATAGTTTCTTTAGCTGTGCAGAAGCTCTTTAGTTTAATGAGATCCCATTTGTCGATTTTGGCTTTTGTTGCCATTGCTTTTGGTGTTTTAGACATGAAGTCCTTTCCCATGCCTATTCAGGCTCCTTTTTTAAAATGAAGTTTATAAAAATCACTCCATTGTTGTAAGGATTAAATGAAACTGGATTAGAAATTTTATACAATGCATTTGACTCGTGGTAAACACACTGCTTTCCTATCCATAACCAAAAATATAATCTTATATGTTAGTAAAGTTTCAGATCTTATACAAGAGCCTTTTTTCTATGATTACAGTAAGCTTAGCTCTTATAGACGTGGTGATATTTGGATACAAATCTTGACTTTAATGTAATTGTATTGCCAGCATGCGTTTTTCCTTAGCACAAACTCCTAAAAATGGATTGAATGAAAGCATAACGATGTACTTGTAGCCAGATCTGCTCCAAGAAAACTGTGTTTGAACAAGCTTCAATTTTTAACACATATCTGTAATATCATGAATAAATGAATCAGATGGCATGAGGAATCTCCTATGAACCAAAGTTAAAGAGGGAATCACCACAGTTTATGATATTTTTAATATTATTATTGTTACTATTGGCTTTTAAAATGGCAAAGTCTTCACCTGAAAAATCTTTAACTCTTTGTGGTCAGTTCCCTATCTTATCTCCCCTTTAAGTATGGTCTCTCCCGTGAGGCAGTGACTTCTCTCTTCCTTTGCTAGATTTTGCCACTCTCATTTCTGTGTGTTTACATTATTTTGACACCAATAATCTACATTATTAAAGGCCATTAAATCATAACAGAGAACCTTTAGGGCTGTGTAGAATGGATAAATTTAACTGGGAATAATAAAATCATTCATTTGATTTGAACAAGTGTTTAAGGTTTAGAATCAATCTGTCATTAAAATCCTTTAAGCAGACCACAGTGGAAAATGCTAGTTGAAGCAGGGCTGAAGAGCCTGAAGTCTTACTCGTATGTTCCCAGATCGTCCACCTCCTTCACAATCAATATCATCCCCACCACCACCAAGTTACCCCAAAGAGCTTATAGAGCACTGTTCTAAACCATAGAGCACTATAAGAATGTCCTCTCCATAATCTCTCTGGGAAAATAGGATGACTTATCCTATTGGCAATAAGGAGGATTCTCCATAAAAGATAATTTGTTGCTGGACTCACATGAAGTAAGAGAAACCTCCAAGAGCCTCCCAAGCCCCTCAAAAGTGAAATGAAAGTGGAGCATTCCATGGTGGGTGAAGAAAAAGGCAGCAGTAATCCAAGGGCAGATGCCCATTCCATCTCTGTGGCCAGCAGGCTGAGCCTTGGGCTTAAGGAAAGGTAGGAAAGCTGAATACAAGACTGTTGCAACTGTGGAATGCATCAGGGGTCTAGATAATATTTAGCTGAGAAAAAAGAGAAAGAAAGAAGCCATACACATTGTACATTTTGAGAATTTATTTTCTAGAAAAGTCAGAATGTATCATGTCCACTGAATCTCAGCACAATTCTCTCTGGTATGCACAATTCTCTCCCACCAAAAGCAATATCAATATAGGCTTCCAGGTTTCCCTGGATTAAAATCAACCAATGTTAAGTATAAAATTAAAGATCAACAAACAAACGTGGGAAAATAAAACACATTGAAATCAACAGACATGGCAAATTTAGACTTTCAAATTCTTTGGGAATTGAATTGTTAAAGACATAATTTTCAAAAATTGTTTTAAATCACAACAATAAGCAAGATCAAAATTACTAGGGATATTGGTAAAATGATCCCAAAAGGAGCTTGGGAATAAAAAACAAGATGTCAAAAGCTTAACTGATGGATAGAAGAACAGACAGACATAGACGTATTAAGATCAGTAGACAGTGGCATGAAAAAACCTTAGGAATTAACAAGAATGCAAAAAAGTAGAAGATGTAAAAAGATGTTAAGATATAGGAAGAATAGAATGAGAAAGTCTATACATACCTAACTGAATGAACTGAATCAAGGACTAGAGAGAATGAAAGAGATCAATATTTAAGGTAATTAGCAGAGAACTCTCTGATTCACAAAACACAGTGTTTGCCTATCAAAATGAGTAAAAAGGAAGCTAACACCTAGAGACTATGCAGCATTAAGAATTAAAAAGATGAGCTTAAAAGCAGTAAGAGAGAAAATGCTGACTACCCACATAGGAATGGCAGTTAGATTTACAACTAACTTCTCATTAGGAAAAAGTGAAAGCCAGAAGGCAAAGGCTTAAGATCATGAATATGCAAGGAGAAAAAAAAACTCACTCTAGAATTGTGTACCCTAAAAATTTACATTTTAACAAGAAAGTAATTCTTTGTGATTCTATAAGTCTATGATAAAAAAAAAACCCAATTTAAAATGAGCAAAAAATGTGAACAGGCAATTCACAAAAAAGAATATAAAATGATCATGAAGAATACAAAAAGACAGGTGCAGTGGCTCACACCTGTAATCCCAACACTTTGGGAGGCCGAGGCAGGTGGATCACTTGAGGTAAGGAGTTCAAGACCAGCCTGGCCTGGCCAACATGGCAAAACCCTGTCTCTGCTAAACATCTCTGCTAAAAATAAAAAATAAAAATTAAATTAAAAATAAAAAACATTAAAATAATAAAAAATTAAAAATAAGAAAATTACTGGGAATGGAGGTGGGTGCATGTAATTCCAGCTACTTAGGAGGCTGAGGCAGGAGAATTGCTTGAACCTGGGAGGCAGAGGTCGCAGTGAGCTGAGATTGCACCACTGCACTCCAGCCTGGCTGACAGAGCAAGACTCCATTCCAAAAAAAAAAAAAGATGTTCAACAATTCTTAGTTATTCTTAGTTATCAGGGGAATGCAAATTTGAAAATACACAAGGATTCCCCTATGTCCCTATTAGAATGCCCAATCAGAAAAACAGACAATGACATGTGTTGGCAAGAATGGGAAGGCAACTTAAACTCTTATTTATTGCTGCTATAAATTAGTATAACTACTTTGAAGTACTATTTAGCAGTACTAGCTACTAAAACTAAACATATATATATATACACACACACATATATGTTTGTGTGTGTGTCTTTATACATATATATAGAGAGAGAGAGACACACACGTTTATAAGAAGAACCAGCAATTCCACTCCCAAATGTATACCCAAATGGAATGAGGGCTGATGTCCTCTAAAACAGAAGTCCCCAATTTTTTGGCATGAAGGACCTGTTTTATGAAGACAATTTTTCCACAGACCAGGGTTGGGGGGTGGTATCAGATGATTCAAGCTCATTAACTTTATTGTTCACTTTATTTATATTATTATTACATTGTAATATATAATGAATATACAACTCATCATGATGTGGAATCAGTGGGAGCCCTGAGTTTGTTTTCCTGCAACTAGATGGTCACATCTAGGGGTGATGAATGACAGTGACAGATCATCAGGCATTAGATTATCATAAGGAGGATGCAACCTAGATCCTTCACATGCACAGTTCACAGTAGTGTTCATGTTCCTATGAGAATCTAATGCCACTGCTAATCTGACAGGAGGCAGAGCTCAGGCGTAATGCAAGCGATGGGGAGCAGCTGTAAATACAGATGAAGCTTCACTCACTTTCCTGCCACTCACCTCCTGCTGTGCAGCCCGGATCCTAACAGGCCACAGACTGCTTCCAGTCCATGGCCCCAGGTCTGGGGACTCCTGCTCTAAAAGATATATACAGGGAGGTTCTTACCCGCTTTATCATAATAGTCAAAACCCATCACCAATAGAATGAATAAATAAACTATGGAATAGTCATATGATGCAGTATTGCACAACAATGAAAAAAGGATGAACTACTGCTACATGCAACAAGAAGAATGAATTGCAAAGAGATAGTGTTGTCTAAAGAGGCTATACAGGAAAGGAGTATATGTGTACAATTCCATTAATGTGAAGTTGATAAACTAATATACGGAGATGGAGATCAAAACAATATTTTTGGAGGGTATTATCTGAGAGGCCGAAAAGGAAGCCTACGAGGGTGCTGGAAATGCTTTATATATTAATCTGGATGGTGGTTATATGAGTGTGTGTGTGCGTGTGTGTGTGTGAAAGTGTATATATTTATATAGTTTTTATATGTAAAATTCATTTAGCTGTATACTTAAGATTAGCACATCTTACCATGTATGAGTTGTACATTAAAGGGATTTTTAAGTAAAATAAGTGAAATGAAAATATTTCAGATTTTTTAAGGGGACAGATTTTACCACAAACAGATTTATGCTAAAATAAATATGAAAAGAGGTGATTCAAAAAAAGAAAAATGAGACCTGAGCAGACATTTCTCTAAAGAAGACATAAAAATGGCCAAACAAGTACACAAAAAGGTACTCAACCTCAGTAATCATCAGGGAATACAAATCAAAACCACACTGAGATGTCACCTCACACCCATTAGGATGGCTGTTATCAAAAAGATAGGAGGTAAGTGTTGTTGAAGGTGTGGAGAAAAGGGAACCCTAGTAGACTGTTGGTGACAAATGTAGATTGGTGCAGCCATTACGGAAAACAGTATGGAGTTCCTAAAGAAATTAAAATAGTGCTAGCATATGACCCAGCAACCCCTCTTCTCAATCCATACCCAAAGAAGATGATATCACCCCGTCAAAAAGATGCCTTCGCTCCCATCCATGTTCACTGCAGCATTATTCACAATAGCTAAGATACGGAAATAACCTTAGCATCCCTGGACAAATGACTGGATAAAAATCCAGGGGATATATTTACAACAGAATATTATTCAGCCTTAAAGAAAAAAGATCCTGCCATTTGCCATGACACAGAGGCACCTAGAGGACACTACACTACGTGAAATAAGCCAGGCACAGAAATACAAACTACATGATGTCACTTATATGTGGAACCTAAAAACAAAAGGAAAAGGTCAAATATATAGAGATAGCGAATGATACCACTGTTACCAGGAGTGAAGGATAGAGGAGAAAATGAGGATATGTAGATCAAAGGATACAAAGTAGCAGATATATAAGATAAACGAGTCTAGAGATCTAATGTTCAACATGAGGACTAGTTAATAGAATTGTATGCTATCAGGGATTTTTGTTAAATAAGTAGACTTTAGCTACTCTTGTAAACCATAAAAAGTAACTATGTAAGATAATAGATATGGTCATTTGCTTCACTATGGTAATTGTTTTACTATCTACATATATCCCATTTTAAAAGATTTTAAATTTTAAAACAATGTTGTAAACCTCAGATATACACAATAAATATTATTTTTAACAAGAAAAAGAAAAATGACACCAAAAGGATGATCTGAGTTTTTTTTTTTTTTTTTTTATGGAGTCTTGCTCTATCACCCAGGCTGGAGTGCAGTGGCACAATCTCGGCTCACTGTAACCTCCACCTCCCGGGTTCAAGCAATTCTCCTGCCTCTGCCTCCCAAGTAGCTGAGATTACAGGTGCCCACCACCATGTCTGGCTAATTTTTGTATTTTAGTAGAGATGGGGTTTCATCACATTGGCCAGGCTGGTCTTGAACTCCTGATTTCAGATGGTCCGCCCCACTCAGCCTCCCAAAGTGCTGGGATTACAGGCGTGAGCCACCACGCCCAGCCGATCTGAGATTTTAAAAAAGTACTTGGAAGCAAAAAATTGGCATATGAATAAATATAAATAAATATTGTCTCTATAAAATAATGTTACACGTTTATGAGCTTTTAAAAAAGACAAACTTAAAATTTTGACAAAATGGCACTAAGTTGCAATGGGATAATATGAGTTAAGTATTTCTAAGATTCTAGTACTGTCTTTAAAAAGGATGAATTTATTAAGCATGATAATATTTCAGAGGTAATTACTAAAATAATGAAATGAAGTGCTTAATTTTCAAACAAAACTCAGTTAATGATTTAACAAGGAAGAAATAATTTAAAAACAGGAAATTTTTAAAACTTAAAGAAAATTAGCAATGTCAAAATATGTTCATAAAAATAATGAATATAAATAAATTCAACATGGAAGTTAAAAGTCAGAGATTGCTTGGTTGCATGGAAAAAAATACCAAAAACTTAATGACCTGAAAAATCTGTAAATATGAGAAGAAAATGATATATCATTTAAATTCTAAACTAACACAGGCTTAAGTAGTTATTAGGAAAAACAGACATTACAATAAAAAGCATTATTAGGGATAGAGAATGTCACTACATGATTACATATAATCATAAAATGTTTTAGTTCACTTAGGATCATAATTATAAATATGTATGCATCTAATAATATAGTCTCAAAAGACATAAAGTAAAATTTAATAGAATTACAGAATGAAATTGACAATACTATAAAGAAGGAAATTTCAATATACTTATTTCAATTATTAATGGGTCAAGCAAAAAATAATTAACATATAAAAGACTGTACAACACAATTAACCAACCCTGCATGCCAAAGTTAGAAGTGTTCTTCTCAAATACACATGAACACATGTAAAAAATAATTGTATAAGACTGATTTGAGTAATAATAAAACTCTGATCTCCCATGGGAAAAAAAGTAACTGTATAACTGACTATAAATAATGTCTCAAAAATTTTCAAAAAATTGGCTTATATTATGAGCTTATTCTCTTATGTCACTGCAAATTGATTAGATGTAACTAACAAAATACAAAGAAAAGTAGGCTATGTTGGCAAATATAAAATACGCTACTAAATAACTAAGATGTCAAAGATAAAATCAGAATAGAGATTTAAAAATACTTGGAATTGAAAAATAATGGAAAAATACATGTTAAACCTTGTGGAACATGGCAGAAATGGTATGTTGAAAAATAATTATCGCTTCAAATTACATTACGAAAGTGTAACAGCTAAAGATTAATGAGCTGCATGCCCAAATTATAAAATTAAGGGAAAAAAGATAAGAAACCCAAAGAAAATATAAGGAAGAGGTCAGAATTAGAAAAGAGTAACTCAATAAAAGTGTTTTAAAAAGAAATAGAACGTATCAACAAAGCCAAAAGTCGGTCTTTACGAAAACTAACAAAGAACATTCCAACACAAGTATAAAGAAAAAATGAAAAAGCACAAAAATAATTAAGAATGAAAATGGGGACATAACAAAAGTTCCAAGAGAATAAAGAAATATTTGTACCAATAAATTGGATAACTTTGATGAAAATGAATAAATTTCTAGAGAATATTTTTTAACAAAATGTATTCGAGGAAATGTACGATGCCCCCAAACTTCTCTAACGATTAAAGAAATTGAATCAGTTGTTTTAAAAAGTCTTTCAACAAAGAAAACATTGAGCCCAAATACTTTTGCAATAAGGCTACCAAATTTTCAAGATCTTTCCACTTTCATATAGTATCTTTCAACTATAGAGAAATTACTAACCAACTTATTTTACGAAGCCAGTATTGCATTGCTACCAAAATGACACAAGAACAGTAAGAAAAAGGGAAAGAAAACTACAAGCCAGTTTCTTTCATGAATATACATGCAATTATCCTATACAAAATAACAGCAAATTACCCCCAGTGATTATATAAATACAATAATATACCATGACCAGGCCGTATTAATTCCAGAAATACAAGAGACATTTAAATGAACAAAATATATAAATATCATTAGCACATTAAACAAATTAAGATCATATTAATAGAAACAGAAAAAGTATTAGATACAAATTAATACTAAATCATAGTTTTAAAAAATTTCAAGATGCAAACAGAAGTGAACCTATCAATCTAAAACAGAATATCTATCAAAGTCCTAAAGAAAACATTCTTTAATATCTAAAGTGCTAGGAGCCTTCAAGAATCAGGAATAAGATATGGATGTCAGTTTTTACCACTCCTATTCAATATTGTAGCCAGATAAATAAGACAAATAAATAAAAGATATAATGATTATAAAGGCATAAAGAAAAATATTATTTACAGAAAATGTGGCTGTTTAGATAAAATTCCCAAGAAGATCTACAGATAAATTTAATTAGAAATGAGAGAGTTTCTCTGGGTGCTGTGGCTCATGCCTGCAATCCCAGCACTTAGGGAGGCCAAGGCGGGCAAGTCACTTGAGCTCAGGAGTTTGACACTAGCCTGGGAAACATAGTAAAACCCTGTCTCAACAAAACATACAAAATTACTGTCTTAGTAAAACCCCATCTCTACAAAAAATACAAAAATTAACCAGACATGGTGGCATGCACCTGTAGTCTGAGCTCTTCAGGTGGCTGAGGCGGGAAAATCACTTGAGTCCAGGAGATTGAGGCTGCAGTGAGCCAAGATCACACCACTGCACTTTAGCCTGGGTGACACAGCAAGAAGCTGTCTCAAAAAAAAAAAAAAAAAAAAAAAAAAATTTAAGAAATGACAAGAGTTTAGCCAAGAGGCCGGCTATAAAATCAGGATGTGTAATTAAACGCATTTCTATACACCAGCAATTAATGGAAAACACTTTGAAAAAATAACTGTATGAAATAGTAATAAAATGAGTCTGACAGAAGATATATCTCAGTGATATATACAGAAAATTATTTCTCTATATTTAAAGCCAGTAAAGAAAACATAATTAAAAGAAGTCTGACTTAGCCTGGGTCTCTCTATCTCTCAAAGGTAAAATCTGAGAAAAGCCCTTTTGTAAAGGTCATTTATTGAGTCTGATCTTATGGGAGGGAATGAGGGCTGAGAGAAGTAAAACAGGGAAGACAGAGCCAACGCAAGGACACATTACTGAGTTGGCCATTGCAACAGGCAACTGGATGCTTGTTACCATGGATTCATCTGAGAAACTTTATGAAAAGTGTCTCAGACCCCTCCCTTCACTGTGAATAAAGGCAGTTGCATTTATCTATTAATTCCCATTCTCTATTGATCAAGGGTTGCTAAGCAGGGTATTGATTATCCTATCTCCAGGATATGCCCTTATATGTTCTAAGTGCTTTTCCACAGACATCTTAAATAGAGAAGATCCAGCCAAAGAAGCAAAAGATGTAACATGATTTTGAGATAAGGCAGGCAGGCAGTCTGCACATGTGTGAAGCTGGTTGAAGTCGGCCTGGGATTGGTCACTACAACTATGGCTAGAATGAGAGGGAAGGCTGAGGCAATTTGAAATGGTGTACAAGAGGTATCAAATATGTAGACATTTATCATGTTCATGAACAGGAAGCCTCAATATTGTAAATACATTAATTATTTTCAAACAATACTAATGAAATCTGAAACAAATTTTTCTATGAATTTTACAAGCTCATTCTAATATTATATGGAAAACCAAAGGGCCAACAATAGATTAGACATTTCTAGGCTGGGCATGGTCACGCCTGAAATCCCAGCACTTTGGGAGGCTGAGGCAGGTGGATTACTTGAGGTCAGGAGTTTGAGACCAGCCTGGCCAACATGTTGAAACCCCATCTCTACTAAAAGTACAAAAATTAGCCAGGTTTGGTGGTGCACACATGTAATTCCAGCTACTCAGGAGGCTGAGGCATGAGAATCACTTGAACCCAGGAGGCAGAGGTTGCAGTGAGTCTAGATCATGCCACTGCACTCCAGACTGGGCGACGGGGCAAGACTCCATCTCAAAAAAAAAATTAGATTAGATATTTATAAAGAAGAATAACATAAAGGGTACTTACCTTACCAGGTAACCAGATGTATAAAGCTATAAAATAAAGGCAGTGTGGCACTAGCACACAGACAGAAAAACTGGCCAGTGGAAGGAAAAACAGATCCCAGAAGCGTATCAAATATGAAGTGTGGAAACTTCATATTTGACAGAGATGATAGTGTAAATAACTGGGGAAAAAATAAAGTATGCTTGAATAATTGGTTATCTCTATAAGAAAAAAAATGAAATTTGGATTTCTTACTCAGACCATTCACAAAAATCAATTCTCATTGTATTTAAGACTTAAATCCAAAAGGCTAATTTCTAAACCTTTTAGCAGAAAGTAGAAGAGAATATTGCTACATTAGGATACAGAAGGCTTTCTTACATGAAACTGTTAAGAAAAAGTAATTGACAAAGTCAACTAAATTAGTGTTAAGAATGTTAATCAAAATATAACATAAATAGAATGGTAAAACAAGACACAAATTTTGAAGAGAATATTTGCAACTCATAAAACACACACCAATGTTTTACAACTTTGAGTGGAATTAGAGCCAGATATTAATCCAAAGGCAGTAGATGAAGAATCAGCTCACCTAAAAGCAGAACCAGCTATGTCTCCATTGTTTTTCAACAAGGGCCCCATTGGTATTTTGGGCTGGACCATTCTTTGGTATAAGACAATACCCTGCATTGCAGGAGCTTTATCATCCTGGTGTCCACTTCTTAAATGCTAAAGGCAACCATTAGTTCCTGGACAACTAAAACACCTCAACAATTTTATAGTATTCTCAGGAATTAGGCAGTAGCTCCCTTGGTTGGGAAACAATTTGATTCTACCCAGAAAATACATTTTCTTAAAAACTAAATAAGAGAGAGAACTGAACCATATTTGAGGGCTAAACTTCCAAGTCATGAAGTGAAAGAGATTTTCTTATATATATAAAGGTGAAGGAGGTAATTTTTCACAGCCTGTCTTGGGAAGAAATTTGGGGGAAGGCTCAATGAGGAAATTTACTTTATTTCTGAAACCTCAGAGGGCAACCTGGAGATCCCTATCCAGAAGGAAGGCTAAAAAACAGACTTAAGGGCACCAAATCTCTTGTCAGATGATTTCCCAGACAAAAAAAAAAAAGAAGAAAAAAAAAAGAAAATTTAGAAAACCATTTAAGGAAGACTGTAAAGTTTTGTAAAGTTTTAAAAGAGCAAGATTTCTCTACTTATTTATTGGGCTATCAAGGAAGGAGTCTATTGAGGAAAAAAAATGTTCCATCTCCTGGCCAACAGGACAAAAAGAAACTCAGGAGGTAAAAAATAAAGTGTCAACTTCCAAAGATGAAATCAGGCTGTATCCCTGGAGCTTGAGAAAAATGAAAAGCGTATATAAAATTACAGGGCAGCCAAGTGTCCCAAACAATGGATACAAAAACGTTTCTTAATGTGCCCAGACTACATCCTACTGATCTGAGATTTTTAGATTAACTTATGTAATTAGTACTGGTTGCACAATACTTCGTTTATGTAAAGTCAGTTTTCATAGTCGGTAATTTATGCAGGATTATTATATATTCACTCAATAATAGCAGAGAAAATAGCTAATTACTAAAAAGTATTTATCTATGAAGATTAAATTTACTGGAACATTGGAGAGGGTTTCTGCTTCTGCTTATTTAGAAAAAGGTTTATATAGTAAACATAAAATCACTAAAGATAAAAAAAAGAGGTTTACGTAAGCCAGCAGCATTGGCTTTCAGCTATACTGCTATCTAAGCTACTGCTAATCACCTATTATGAAGTGTGAAGGCTCATCAGTCTTCTAGGTCATATAACTGGATTTTTCAGAGATTCATTCATCTGCATTGAGCCACGTTCATTAATTTATTCATTCTTCATTCATTCAATAAATGCTAGCTCTCTACCAGTTGCCAGGCACTAAGAAATAGTTAGGAATCTCTGCCCTCAAGGAGATTACAGTTCATCTTGGAGAACACTGGAGAGCCAACTAATGGAGGTATTTGGGGGAGGGGCAAGTGTTGACCTGAGGGCAATGCAAAAGATCTTCCTACAGAGACACTGATCTGAATTTTGAAAGATATATGGGGGTTAGCTAGGGGAAAGTATTCTAAGAACATGGGTGAATATGTGCACAGAGCCAGACATGTAAAATAGCATACATCTGAGTAGGAGGTTAGCACCAAGGCACATGACTGGTGTAGTGATGGGCAAGAGTCACAGACGAAGCACTGGCCCCAGCAAGAGCTTTTTCTACAAACTCAGACCTCCGATTTAGAACCCATGGTTGGAAGGCATAAGGAACCATTAAAGCAATTTAAATAAGAAGCAGAAAAGCTCTGATGTACATTTTGTTTTGTTTTCTTTAAGATCTCTTTGATGCGGGAATGGAGGTTGGCTCAACTCAGGACACCTATGACAAAGAGTTTTGCAGTAATCTAGGCAAGAACCAATAAGTGCTTAAAAGCAGTCAGAAGCAGAGGATCTGCATAGAAGGGTACTGATAGGAAAGGTATTGAAGAGGCAGGGTCCACAGAACTCGGTGGCTGACGGGGTAGCTGGTGGTGGAGGAGAGGTGGGTGTTCTGAATAGCTCTTTGGGTGGTGGAGGAGAGGTGGGTGTTCTGGATAGCTCTTTGGGTAGTGGAGGAGAGGTGGGTGTTCTGGATAGCTCTTTGGGTAGTGGAGGAGAGGTGGGTGTTCTGGATAGCTCTTTGGGTGGTGGAGGAGAGGGGGCGTTCTGGATAGCTCTTTGGGTGGTGGAGGAGAGATGGGTGTTCTGGATAGCTCTTTGGGTAGTGGAGGAGAGGTGGGTGTTCTGGATAGCTCTTTGGGTGGTGGAGGAGAGGTGGGTGTTCTGGATAGCTCTTTGGGTAGTGGAGGAGAGGTGGGTGTTCTGGATAGCTCTTTGGGTAGTGGAGGAGAGGTGGGTGTTCTGGATAGCTCTTTGGGTGGTGGAGGAGAGGGGGCATTCTGGATAGCTCTTTGGGTGGTGGAGGAGAGATGGGTGTTCTGGATAGCTCTTTGGGTAGTGGAGGAGAGATGGGTGTTCTGGATAGCTCTTTGGGTTTGGCTTGGGTGTCAATTGCCACACAGCCAAGGCACTTTGGAAATGGGAGTAGAGGATGAAGAAGGTAAGTTCAGCTGGGGATATGTTGACTTTGAGGAACGCATGGGACGCCCATGAAGAAGAAACATTTCATAGACAAATATATGGCACTTACACTCCAAAACAATGTCTGGACTTAAGATTCATATGTGTTTACCTTCCCAGGTAGCAGCTGATATCATGAGTTGGGGTAGAAGGAAAATATAGAGAACCAAGAATGAGGAAGTATGAAGACAACAACATTTCAAGGACCAAGAAGGAAGAGAAGGGCTACAAGAGGCTAAAAGGAGCACCCAGGACTGAAGAGCAGAAACAGAGCCACGTCACAGAGCCCAAGGAGAAAAGAAGAGTGGCCACAGCAGGAAGACAGAATAGATTAGAAAATTGATGAGGAGGACAGTGGCAGAGCCTGGGAGCGCAGGTTAGGTGGGTAACAAGGCAGGTAGCAGGTGCAGTGTAGGGAAGTGGGGGAGCCAGGGAGGAGGAGAGGAAATGGAGATTTTGACTGAGTATGACTCTAAAAGCTTGACTAAGGAGTCAAGAAGATACAGTGGCTAGAGGGGCTCAAGGGATGTAGGGAGGGTCCCTGGCCCTGTTTCTGTGCAGAAGTCACACCATCACAAGCACAGCACTCAGGTGAATAAAGAAAATGTGATCACTTTATTTTCCTATAACTAATCTAATCTTCCACTGGGCAGGGTGAAATCAACTTCATTGTGACAGATGTTATCACTCTCTTTTAGCTTTAGCAATCTCTTTTGGTGAGTCAGTCTCTTTTCAAGTCAATGCCCCCAGTGACAACCAACATTAATGAGAGTATCAGGGGGTTAATGTGTGTGAGGCACCTTTTAAGCATTTTATAAAAATTATCTTAAACTGTCATGACAACCCTATATTGACTTGAGAAATGAGGAAAATGAGTAACTTGACCAAGATGAGGCAGCTGAAGCATGTTGAAACCAGCTTTCAAATGTGGGCAGCCTGATTTCTGAGCCTGTGCGCTGAGCTGTAGCACTTGGCTAACACCAAGAGGTGGTCTGGGTGTGCAGAGGACTGAGCGCAGCGAGTCTCTGCGATCCTCCCAGTCCTGTGTCCATCTGATGGTCTGATCAGCTCTCTGGACTGATGAACACAGAGGGGCAATGAGTGCCATCTGATCATCTGGCATCAAACTGGCATGCAAGACTGGGTTTTGTGGTCCTAACCATGGCCTTTGGACACTAAAGTCCCCATTTGTCTTCTGCTTAGGCTCTCTTTGTCTCTCTCCAAAGCATCAAAGAACAGCTGGAAGCCCTGCATGCCCCTGCAGGCATGGGAGCAAGGGGCTCGGCCTGCACCACGCCATCCTTCAATCACTGTGACACTATTTCCTCTACAACATGCTGCAGATGGCCGAGTTGCACCCTACCGCATAATGCCCAATATCATTGCCCTTTGTCTTCCTTTCATTTTGCTGTTCCTCATCTCAGAGGAAAAGGGAAATACTTCTAATTTCTCCATATCTCTAAACTGAGTTCCAACTACATTTGTATATAGTAATTAGCCAACACTTTATATTCACGGAAGCTAAAGAAACTTAGAAAACACATTTCCTTCTCCCAAAGCCTGGCTTTCAAAATCATGATCTTGCTGCATGCTCCAGAAATTCAGCTTTGTGAGTAAAGCTGATCCATCATACCTTTGTTGGAGGCAGAACTGTCCTACTGTCCCCTAGGGCAACAGGCCTCATGGCTCAGCCTCAGAGGTGGAAGGCTGGAAGGGAGCATGATATCAAAGCAGATTAAAATGCATTGACTTCACATCTTCAAAATATTACCAACAAATATGTACAAAAAAGCCCTCCTTAGGGGTATAAACAAGTATAAGTAAACTCTCCTTGCTCCTTTCTCTGAAGCTGTCTTCCTTGTAGTCTAAGAATCCTGTGCTGTATTTGGTCACAAATTTCCAGTCTATAATTTTGTTGTAGCCCTTTTTAATTTTTGCAGCCAGAGTGGGAGAGACTCAAGCTTATCAACACTTTACATCTTGGAAAAAAAAAAAAGCATTATTGTAACAAGGTTCTTTTATTTAGGACTACGGCTAAGTTAGTTGTCTACTTTAATGAGTCACACACGAATGAGAAATTTAACACTACATAAGCAAATATTTTCATTACATAAAGAAGACATATTTTCCTTGCAGGAGTTCAGCTTACAGATTTAGAGAGTAATAAAAGAGCTACTGGTATTATTTACATCAGTAACGCAGACATTCTAGCTTTAAAAGGTGGCATTCATAATTATTATAAGCCTGACTTCTCTATCTGCTTTAATGAATCACATAATGCTTGCATGATTTATGCATATCTGTGTGCAGTAAGCCATCGACCACATATCTTATTGCTGGTTCTTTTAATGTAAGTCAGAAAATCATCCATAAGCTCACACAAATTAACCAGTGAAGCAATAAGACTCTGGTAGATTAGCATATAAGAAACATAAACAGACATTTTATACAAGAGAAAACAACTAATCAATCTACAGAGAAATATCTTTTTTGTACTGAAGAAAACAAAAACACCAATGATATACTATCAATAGTTATTAAAGTAAGAAAAACTTAAAGTGATGAAACCCACTTATGGTACAGTTGGATGAAAGTTGCACAGCTCTATGTTGCTGGTAGCATTATAAATCAATACAACAGCATTAGAAAACAGTTGGGAAATATGCTTTGAGACCATACTTGGGCCAAGTAACCCCTATTATCAGAATTTATCTTAACAAAATTATCCAAAATCTATTGGGGTCCTAAGTTAATAATTTGGAATGGGCAAACTTTTTCTGTAAAAGGCCAGATAATAAATATTTTCGGCTTTGTAGGCCATATGATTTCTGTTGTACCCACTCAGCTCTGCTATTGTAATGTGAAAGCAGCATAGACCATACATAAACAAGTGTGTGTGAATGTGTTCCATTGAAATTTTATCTACAAAAATAAGGTGTGGGCTGGGCGCAGCAGCTCACGCCTATAATCCCAGCACTTTGGGAGGCCAAGGCAGGCAGATCACCTGAGGTTGGGAGTTGGAGACCAGCCTGACCAACATGGAAAAACCCCATCTCTACTAAAAATGCAAAATTATCTGGGCGTGGTGGCACATGCCTGTAATCCCAGCTACTTGGGAGGCTGAGACAGAAGAATCACTTGAACCCAGGAGGTGGAGGTTGCAGTGAGCCAAGATTGCACCATTTCACTCCAGCCTGGGCAACAAGAGAGAAATTCTGTCTCAAAAAAAAAATTTTTTTTAATTTAAAAAAATAAGTTGTGGGCAGGATTTGGTGTGTGTGCCAAACCCAGCTACGTACTGTTGTTTATTATGGCAAATAAGCAGAAAAATCTAAAAGCTTAGCAATTATAAAATACTTTCATAAATTGTGATATTCAACTCAGTGGTTTATTGGGTAGCCATTAAGATAACAATTATAAAAATTATAGCAGCATGAGAAATGTTAAGTAAAAAACAGGATCCAAAATTATATATACAGCAAGATTACAAACATACAAAATTCCATCTGTAAAAGAACAAAGACTGAAAGGGAATGTACAAAAAGTGCAGATAATTATTTGCCATGAAGGATGAATTTTGTGCTTGTCATTTTCATCACTGTTATTGAAAATGTACTTGAGAGGCAACATCAGCTTCAAGCACTCATAACCACACTGCATTGCTGTCATCACAAAGCATCTTCTCTTTGGTTAGAAAAAGCACTAGGAAAGCCAGCCAGAGGCTTATGTAATTCTAGGGTGATCATGTGTAATTTCATTACTATATTAGTCTGTTCTCAAAATGCTGTAAGGAACTACCCGAGACTGGATAATTTATGAAGAAAAGAGGTTTAATCAGCTCATGGTTCTGCAGGCTCTACAGGCTTCTGCTTCCAGGGAGGCCTCAGGAAACTTAACAATCATAGTGGAACACAAAGAGGAAGCAGGCAATTATTCACATGGCCTGCAGGAGAGAGAGAGTGTGTGTGAAGGGGGAGGTGCCACATACTTTCAAAGAACCAGATCTCGTGAGAACTCTGTCACAAGATAGCACTAGTGGGATGGTGCTAAACCATTAGAAACCATCCCTATGATCCAATCACCTCCCACCAGGCCCCACCTCCAACATTGAGGATTACAATTTGACAAGAGATTTGGGTGGGGACACAGCCAAACCATACCAATCACCATATATGAATTCCTAATCCTCATCCATCAAATTGCAATGCAAATTGGCTACATTGGCCTCAGATAATCAGAGGAAAACTCTGCATGATTTAAACACATCCATGTGCACTAGTTTTTTTGTTTTTTGTTTTTTTAGATTTGAGATTCCTTTAATCAGAAGCATTCATCTTCCAACAATATGCTCTTTAGAACCCTAAGGGGATGCTTCTGAGGGACCAGGTCCCTTAGAGCGAGACTTGGGCTCTTGATAAAAAATGTATTTTCCTGATTTTATTTAAACAGTGGTGAAACTTAAAGGGCACCAGTCTAGATGCCCAAGCGTCCCAAGTATTTAGTGTTTGTGAAACCAACTCAAAGGGCCTCTTGAGCTACTGGCAGATGAACATTGTCACTATAGAGAATGGTGGCCGATATGGCTCAGATCTACCTAGTCCTTGTTACAGCATGCCGGAAGCCTGCTGAACCAAATCCCATATTTATCAGCAACTGAGCATGGCTTCAAGTCATAGTCATAAAATCTTTATACTGCCATATACTATTTAATAGTGTATTTACACTATCTCCTTTACTCTACAGAACTCATTGAAAAAGGATATTGGGAAATTTTTACATAATTCCTGATTTATTATGACACATTACAATCATGCATAACCAACTCTATAGTTTGGTGGTTAAGAGTATGGATCTGGATATAGTCTGCCTGGTTTCAAATTCCAATTCCTTTACCTACTAGGTGTGGGAACTTAGGTAAATGTATTAACCGCTCTGTGCCTGTTTCCTCATATGTAAGCTGATTTGAATAGCAAAATCTACCTCCTCAGATAGTTCTAAGGATTACATAAATTACTACCTGTAAATTGCTTAGAGCATATTTTAACACACTCAGCAATACTGAGTACTTAGGGTTTGTGAAAACTCAGTAATTATCTATTATTATTTTGGATTATGTTCTACTGATACTTTATTTCAAATCACTGCTGTATGTAAAATTTTATCTCACCACTCTGTTTACACTATTTTCTCCTCAGGCAGCACATAAAAAATTAATTCAACTCCCTAAGTAGACAATGGTTCAATAATACATCTCATAAATCCTATAGCATTGCAAGAAATGCAATGGAAAAACATCAGATTTACCCTGGTAGTACTCTTAATTTCACTGTTCTTCCACAAACAGTTTGCTATCTAAAAGCAAAATTGACAATCACCCCCCAACCCCATCAGTCTCCAAGAAATGCTGCTAATAAGACAACAAAAGCCATCTTGGACTTTCACGGGGAGCTGCATTGGAGACAAGTACCCTTTAGGTTGTTTCTAGGAGGCAGGTGGAAAATTTGTCTCGAGATTTGTGCTGTCAGACAAAAACAAGGATCAGACAAAGCAACCCAGTGAATGTTGTATTTATTATAAGCCACAGTCAGCATGGAAATGATTTTCAATAGCTGCTGTAAACATCCTGCTTTTACTATCCAAGTACTGCAGATTGAGCAAACTCTTAATGTATCAATCATCTTTGAAAAACAATGTAAGAGTTCTGAAAGGTAAGTAATATATATAAATGGGTAATAGCATGCTTTATTTGATGCCATTTGTCATAGTAAATATATTTATGTTTTCCCCATTTGTACTAACTTCACCATTTGTACACTTGGTGATATTCCTTCAGAGTGCAGAACGAAGGTAGTTTTCAACTTCGCCCATCAGTCTCTTCTGCAGATTTTTCTGCTCACCCAATGAATTCAGCAAGACTGCATAATCCTCTCAACAGAGGTGATGACCAGATTATAGGTTAGAAGTAGTTACAGTCTTAACTGGAAAGTCAATATAAAGAAATTTTATAGAAAATATTTCCAAATACACTTCCAGATGCAGACATGGTAAGAAGTTTTAAAGTGTTTGTTAACCATAACAATTTATGGGTCACACAACCATGGTTCTCAAATCTTAATCTGCAGGACGACATCTGTCTAGGAAACAAAATGCAAATTCCTGGGCCCCACCCTGACAGATTCTACTTCAGCAAATCCAGGATGGGGCCCAGGAATCTGCATTTTTATCAGACATCTCAGATGTCTTTTACAGTCAACACCAGACCACACATTGATCAAGACTGCCCCGGATAGCCCCATCGTCTCCACTCCTCTACAATCACACAGTGCTGACAGCATGAATTTGTGTATTAATAGTAGTTCATGGCCCTTTGTTGACAGACGAAAATAATGTTGAATTAGGTTCTAGATGAGGCTTTGCTGCTTTCTGTGTGATAGGGCCAAGGCCCTCCAATTCTCAGATTTCATAGTCTTAGCATTTGCTGTTGCCTCGCCAGCATCCATTACCTTAAACTGCAACCTGAATGTCTTTTGCAATGCAGTCAGCATGGGATTGATCCTGCCCTCAGCTCCAGGTTTGGAAGTGGCTGCCTTAAGCCAGTTGGTAAATCTGATCACATTAATCACAGAGATTAATTCAAAAGAAAGAGTGGCACGTGACCCAAGTCAGTCTAACCAGGGCCAGGAGAACTCACTTCTGGGGTTTTGCTTGAGGTGTCAGGAGGCAGACTCTTCCCAGTAGAAGTGCCAGGAAGCATGTGGGTGGGAGCTGCTCGTCCCCATTCTGTGAACTTTGAGAATTTAGCCCTCATGGAGGAAGCAGGAGCAAGAACTAGAGAGATAAACCTAGGCCCAGTCACAGAGACTGAGCCCTGGATAAAATCTGTCTCATCACCTGCAACATTCAGTGTTGTGAACTTCCACATTTCCATTTTTACTTAAGGAACTTGGAATCCATTTTCTGTCACATGCAACCCAAAGCATCCTAACTGACACATCTGTGAAATCAGAGTATTTTCTTAGATAACTTATAAAATCATCCTAGAAGATCTATAATCTTTAAAATTCTTTTAAGTTAAAGAATTAGATTGATTAAATGACACAATCATATCTGGAAAATGCTGTGCACACAAATTGGATAGAGACCATATCTTCTGTTAACTTGTAAACTAATGCGGAAATTTTCTATTGGCTACTCTTTGGCAAATATTCTGAGAATTGCTTTTAATTGGCACAAGAATCAAAAGATGTTGTAGTGGTGCGTGATCTGCTATCATAAGTCATGAAGCACTAAAGACAACCTAATTACTGATTCCTATATCAATCTTGGCCAAATGGAGAGTTTGATCTAGGTAAAGGGTTACATGATTTGGGTAAGGTGAGAAAAGAAGGAACTTTAGCAGAGATTAGTCCACTGAATTGGATGTGGAAATAGACCTTAACATATTAAAGATGGTCATTGTATTGTTAGGAAAAGAGTTATTGGACAATATATCAAAGAGTTCTTCCAGAAAACTTAAGATTATTTTTCCAATTCTGACATGTATCATTTCAGCTCCATTCAACCAAATTTATTGACATCTAAGATATTTCACATTTAGAACTTCCTTCACCATATTCTGTGTCTTCAGCTTGTATTCTATGTAATACAGTTTAACATAATGTCATTGGGACATATAGATAGTCCTCAACTTAACAATGGTTCAACTTACAACTTTTCAACTTTTCAATGGTGAGAAAGCATACTTCAAGTAACTATACAACCATTCTGTTTTCAATACAGTGTTCAATAAACTACATGAGATATTCAACACTTTATTATAAAACAGGCTTTGTGTTAGAAGATTTTGCCCAACTATATATAGGCTAATGTAAGTGTTCTGTGCACATTTAAGTAAGCTAAGTGATAATGCTCCATAGGTTAAATGTATTAAATGCATTGTCCATTTATGATATTTTCAACTTACAATGGGTTTATCAAAATATAACCTTATCATAAGTTAAGGAACACTTGTAATTGAAAACATTAAAAATAACATTTGTGTTACCACATTGCTGTCTAAATTAATGTATTAGTATCTGTTATGATATATTCTAGCCAACGCTTTTGAACTCATGAGAATTACAAGCACTCAGATTTAGACTCATCATTACAAAAGAATCTGTCCAATCATATGAAGAGACAAAGCCAGTTATACAGCTAGATCTTACAAAACTTACATTTTTCACCTCTGTAAATCATAATTTCAGTGTTTGCAGCATTGTGAGTGCAGACACCACAGGCAGTAATAACTGGCTTAAATGCCTTCACGGTACAGCTGTTTGCAACAATACCTCCATTGATAACTCTCAAAAAATGAAATGACAGCTACAAGTGCCTTGAAAGAATATATGCTCCTCTTTACATTGTCCTACAGGTTAACTCCCAGGGTGCTCTCAATTCTGCACAACAGTAACTGTAAATGAAAGCATTATGCCCAAAGTTATTACAAAAGGCCGTGGGTAACTACGAGCACCTCAGTGGTTCTCAGCAGGGAATTTATGTTTGAATTGCGGTATGAAATCACTCTTTCTCTTCTGGGGAATTTGTTCATATTAGCATAAAAACTTCAGAATATCTATCCATTGTTGGTCATACTAAAGAAAAAACAAGAAGAAGTGAAAGAGCAAGAGAAAGAACTTAGCAGAATTATGGTCAGGGCGCACAAGAAGTTCTGCAATAGAGTCTGCATTAGTTGAGATCCTTATTGCTTGTACATGTTAAAAACTCAATTCAAACTGGCTTAAGGAAAGGGAGACTATAGTGACTACGTAATTGGGAAGTCCAGTGCTGAATATATCTTTAAACATAACGGACTCAGAGGTAAACAATATACACAGAGCTCTGCCTCTTTTCTTCTCCACCTTTCAGCTGTGCTTATTTCTGCTTGCCAAACTATAGGCAAGCTCTTTCTGTGTGTTTGTGTCAGATAGAATGACCTCAATCAGCCCCAAGTGCAGATTTGTCCGGCCTAGCAGCCACAGTGGAATTAGACTTCCCCCACCCATTAGAAGCCCTATGACAATCTCTCAGGGAAGACAACAATTTATCTTTCTGGGGTCATATGCACATTCCTGAATCAATACTTGCCACTCCAGCAGCTAGGCTTGGCCACATACTCACCGATGAAGTGAGGACAGGTCATTGTGATTGACATCACCATCTGGACCACTAGGAATGGGGCAGGAGTAGAAGGAACAGGATGGGAAATGATGCTGAACAAACAAAAACCATAGCTTCCCCCAATCACTGCAGACTGCCTTCTAGACTCCTGATGAAACTACATGCCCTAAAGAAAAGATTTCCACAATGTGGGAAGGATCAACCCAATAAAAGGAATGGAACTTATGGATTCTTTGTAAGTTTTCATTTATTAAAACCTTTAAACCAATCAGTCAGCACTGAAAGATCATTTACACCTGAACCAATGCATGAGTGGTCATTTGAATATTGTGTTGTCTATGTGATGGGTGCCTTTCGACATTTTCTGAGAAATCTAAAATCAAGTGCATAATGTGAAGTCATGAATTTGGAGAATATAATGCTGAAATAGAAAATAAATTAGGTGAATCTTGATGCTTTACACCCAAAGCTTTGTGGGAAAAGTGACTTAAATTAAATTTTATAATGTGGAAAATAAACTACCACCCAATGAAATTTTATAACTTGCATGAAAATTCAAACTGAGGGATTTCACATTACTTTACTTCATCAATTTAAAAATTGTCTTGCCATTTAATAGTGAAACTAACAGACCAGGGCTTTTTAGTATCAATAGTCACCTCCATTGCCCCTTTAAAAAATGTAAACACTTAGGTTCCAAACTCAATGTCATTCCTACCCTTAAAAGTGAGTAATTATTCTCCTTTCATTGTCTAAAGTTTCTTTGGATGGACCAATAATTCTTTATGTGTTTTCCACATTCACGTAAAGGCCAGTGAGGAAGCAGTGTGAGAATATTATTGGGACTAATTCAATTCCAACTGACTGAAATGAGAAAGGAAATGAAAACAGCTTCAAGCTCTTTCTCAAAATGTTAACAAAATTATAGATTTAGACGTATTCACTTGTTTGAATATTCACACTAGATTCTAGTGCTTGGGAACAGAGCTCTTCTAGCTGACAAAACAGGGTTTCTTATTTGTGAGGGGAAAAAAATTCTGAACCTAAAAACAGTCATTTCCTGCTAACAAAGCACACATTGGAATCTATATATTCTTTCTGCCATGCAGCCTTTATGTCATTGGGGAAAACTTGTCTAGGAGGGAGGAACATGGTTAGAAACCAGAAAACAACTACAGAAACCATTAAAAACAAAGATGCAACTATGCCTTTACAGTTGCTATTATCACATATGCTACATGAAAGAGAAAACAATAGGCGGGTTAAAAATTAACACAGAGAGTATTAATTTAGTTAGTTTACTGAACCTAAAAGTTTCAGAATTAGGCAAGAGTTTTTGCTAAACTCACAATGTGGCCAGAATCACCAATTTGTTTTGAAAGGCATTTCTTCAGCATGGGTCCCAACCAACAAGGGATGGTCAATTTCAGTCTTTCCAATTCATTTCATGAAGTCCTCATAGTACTTTTTATTATTTCTGAGAAATGACAGAAAACGCCTTCTAAGAATGTTAGTTCTCTTTTCACTATACAGGATAAAAGAATTCACACAATTGCTTTCAACCCTTTGTTTCTTCACTAAAATGCAGCTGAAATTGCAAGGCAGTCATTTCTCTTTTGACTAAAGTTTATTCCCCCAGCCTCCCAGAAATCCTTTCTTGGTAATTGGTCTTACCAATTCACTAAACTTTTCTTATTTCATAATATAAAAGTTTTTCTTCCTCTCAACTCTCCCAGGTTTAAAACTTTAAATAACCATGTTTTTAGTGCTGTTCTCAGAATATGATTCACATAGCACTGCCTTACAAATAGGTTTTTAATTAATATTTCCACACATTTTAAGTTAAAAGAGAAATCTAGGATTCCATGTGCCACATCATCTGTTCACTATTCTAGAAAACATGTCTTCTAGACAAGTTTCATTGAAAACTCTTAAGACTTTTTGATGTATTTAATAAGTGTTAATCTCTCTAATTTTAGTAGTTCCATCTAACCAAGTAAGTATTCTTTCACTCTACAAGCTCATTTACTAGCAAATCAAACTAAAATATAACTAGAACAGGATATTAAATGTATAATGGTTAACCATTACAGAAGGTATCCTCTAACTACAAAACATTTTGATCTTTGATTTCAACTTATCTAGAGACATGTTTTTATGGTGGTTGGACTATGCCATAAAAAGGGTGTGAAAGATGCTGACTCAGTTTTACTACATTATAGGAGACTCATTCCGCCTATGTCATTTAGAGGCCAACTCTGTGCTGCCTAAGTGAAGAATTACCTTCTGTGCCTGGGTTATAAAAGATTCCAATCTGTCTGGGCATGCCTAAGAAAGCTGAAGGCATGAGAATTTGGAAGCATCTTGGAAAAGCTACCTAGCTTTGTGACCCATCTTACATGTATAACACAAAGTGAAAAGAGTAATTTGTCTTCCAGGATCTTCTTCATTCTCAAATACCACCCTGCTTTGACAATCTCAAAGGGTGTTGGTTATGAAGCCTGGTAAAGCAGCTGCTTGGCTCTATTGTGCCATCCAGGCAATAGCAGAGACTACAGTGCATGCTGGAATGGCTGCTGAGAAATATCCCAGTCTGACCTCAGTGCCAAAACTTGTTGCATCCCTCCAAAGCAACTGAGAGTCATTTTTCTCCTGGCCTTTGCAACCATGCAAATGATTAGATATCTTTCTTCTCATTGGCTGCTGGAAAGCTTAGAGTCAACTTTTGTTTCTGGCACTATTATAGACCAGATATTCTGGAAGAATCTGCCAACAAAAATGACTAAAATTTTGAATTAAGAAAAAAATTGCATTGCTGAGCTGGCAAAAAATATATATATATAAAACCCACAGAGATCAAAAGTGAAGTGAAAGCAGAAACTCAAAAGTTAAGCATGTGCCAATGCCGGCTTTCCCTCTAGGAACTGTGCTGAGCCCTGAAGACATTGAGTTTCCACCATGACAACTGCAGCAGGTGTGAAGGACAAGAGATAAATATGTGCCCAAGGTGGGAAAGTAAATAGGAGGATACTCTACATGCTGCTGGGACGTCAAAGATCTACATACTCTCAGCCTTAGGACAAATGAAAAATATGCCCACTTCACAGAAGTAGACGGCACAAAAATTTGCCTCTCTCAGCCTCAGAGAAATGCAGAAGAGATCTTGAGAGCTGACACCATTGAAGTTCAAATTCACCTACCTATGTAATTCAGAAACCTTAAAGCAGAGAATTTTATTTTAAACAATCTAGCTGAAGAGTTTGTGTGCGTAAGATGACTGAAAAAAGCAAATGCAAACTCTCTTCAGAGGAACATTACTTCAATCTAGATGCTAATGAATTTCCATAGTTAAAAAGAATATCACCCCCTACTAAAAAAGGTCACAAAACATCAAGGACACATGAAAACATACAGCAGAGTCAACCAAAACAACAGCAAGCAGAAAAGAACAACAAAAACTTCAGACATTGGAATTTTTTGATCCAGAATATAACATAATTATGTTTCTAACTAAAAAGAAACTTGAAAACTGAGAGAGGAACATGAGAGTATTTAATAAAAAAAGCATATTTAAAAAAATCAAATAGAAGTTTTAGAAATTAAAAAACTCAATGAACAGATTAAATAAAATAGATACAGTTGAAGAGACAATTGGCAAACTAGAAGATAGATCCAAAGTAACTATCCTGAATTCAGCTAATGAAATAAAAAAGAAAATATCAAAAGGAGTTTAAGAGACCTGAAGAATAAAGCAGAAAGGTCTACCATATTTTCAACCAGAGTTCCAAAAAGGAGAGTAGTTGAAGAGGCAATGTTAAGGAGATAATGACAGAGCACCTTCTAAATTGTGACCTCCATGGGCAAAGTATATTGCAGCATCTTAGTGCTTGGCTCCTTCAGAGAACACCAGGATGATGACCAGATTCATTAAAAGTTATTTGTAATAAAGAAGAGATGGTTCCTCAGTTCAGTGGCTGAACTAGTCTCAGAGGACCTCCCAGGAGCCCCAGTGGGGCAGCAAGTATGGATGTCATGAGGTAGAAAAGTTTAAGTTAAGTGGCTTCAGAGGTCATACCTATACCATATAGCAGACCCAGAAAAACTCTGGGATAAGTCTGCCCAGACCTCAGAAAAGATATGATGAGAGTGACTGCCAGAAATTGTACTGCTAACGGCTTAGAACTCAAATTACAGATACAGGAATCCAAAATCCCTTGATTATACCTCCTTGGAGGAGTCAGGAAAGTAGAAATTAAGAAGATGCTTGACCTCTTCTCTCCCACTTCTTTGTCTTCTCTTTGCTATTCTTTATGCCTAAAACGCTCCTTAAAGTTTTCCCGAATAACCACTCATTTCCAAGTGCCCCTTGTATTGCATGCTCATTACACCATTACTGCCCTACACAGAGTCTTAATCTTCTCATAACCTATTTAACTGCCTGTTCCCTCCCCTCATAACTTCAGACTTTACATTCCTACAAAATACAGATCTTATATTATTATTTGTATCCTTAGACTCCATTAGGATCTAGTGCAATGCCTTGTATATAGTTCAACATACTTCCTAAATTAAAAAAAAATCAAACATATGCACACACACACACGTAATTTCTTGATTTTTATTTTTATTTGTGTATTTTTTTTGAGATGGAATTTTGCTCTTGTTGTGCAGGCTGAAGTGCAATGGTGCAATCTCGGCTCACTGCAACCTCTACCTCCTGAGTTCAAGCAATTCTCCTGCCTCAGCCTCCCCAAGTAGCTGGGATTACAGGCACCCACCACCATGCCTGGATAATTTTTTGTATTTTTAGAAGAGATGGAGTTTCACCATGTTGGCCAGGCTAGTCTTGAATTCCTGACCTCAGGTGATCCACCCACCTCAACCTCCCAAAGTGCTGGGATTAGAGATGTGAGCCACCGCGCCGGCCTAATGTCTTTTAAATCTCTCTTTCACACACACAGATATATTCCTAGTCATCACACCTTAATGGGTCAAAAAGTTCAGACTTAGATCTTTGCTGCAAGTGAAATACAATGAGATCTACATTGCTGAAAGTAAAAGTCAGAAAGGCTAAAGAATAGCAAAAAAGACTGCAGCTAAAAGAATTAAATAAATTTTAACATTTCTTATACTTGTATTCTCATTTTGATTTCAACGATTTTACTAAGAATTAGTTTTGCCTCCAAAATTATTTACAGTGATTAGTATCCATTATTTTCCAGGTTGCACAAATTTTATAAAACTTTTTCTTTTCAAATTTTTCTCCCCCAGGCCTCCACAGCTAGATGTGTTCTGCCTGCATGGAATCACAACATTAGTGCCTCTGTCAGCTGGTGCTATCATTCAACCCACATATTTTTCATTCAAAATTAACCCTGCACCAGATTCCTTATTAATTATAGCAGGACGTTTTGGAAAAGCTGATGCTCTTCTGGTATGAGATGTGGAATCCAAGAATAGAGTTAGAAAAAATATATATAAAGATTATTATTCCCTACAACATTAAGCCATAAATTATGCCCCAAGAAAGTTAAAGAATATAATTAAGTACATATTTATTATTTATTTTAGTAAGTTTTCATTTTGATATAATTTCAAACTTACCAAAAGCGGCAAAAATATTTTGAAGTCTACTGTACACTTTACACAGGCTTACTATTGCCACCATTTGCCCCATCTTCATGAATCAATATCTCTCTCCCACTCCCCTCTCTCTCTCATTTGATAGATAGATGATAGGTAGATAGATAGATTAGATAGATAGATAGATAGATAGATAGATAGATAGATAGATAGATGGATATAGATAGATAGATAGATTAGATAGATAGATAGATAGATAGATAGATAGATAGATAGATAGATGATATAGATAGACAGATGATAGATAGATAGATAGATAGATAGATAGATAGATAGATAGATAGATAGATAGATGATATAGACAGACAGATAGATGATAGATAGACAGACAGACAGATGATAGATATTCTGAATCATATGAGATGAAGTTACAAGCATCATGCCCTTTTACCCTTAAATTACTTCAGGACATATTTTCTAAGAACAAGGACATTCTCTTATGTAACCACAGTACAATTATTAATATCAGAAAATTTAACATGGACACTATCTCATTAACATTGACATTGATCTTATCTATGATACATATTTGAATTTTGCCAACTGTCCCAATAATATCGTGTATAGCTTTTTCCTCCAAGTCCAGGATCCGAGCCAGGATCACACACTGCATGCGAGTCAGCTCATGCCTCTTCAGTCTCCCTTCATCTGGAATGGTTAGGTGGCCTTTCTTGGTGCTTCACTCTGTTATTTTTTAAGAGTAAAGGCCAGTTATTTTGTAGAATGTCCCTCAGATTGAGTCTGTCTGAAGTTCCTACCTAATTAGATTCAGAATATGCACTTTTCTGGCAGAAATGCCACAGAAGGATGGGCATCTGACCAGGCAGCCCCTGAGGGCAGGCCGGCCCATTAACAATTGGTGATGTTAACTTTGAAAAGTGTGTATATAACCGTATCAGTACATCTAGAGGTGAGGAATACCAACACGTAGATTGTTATGAAAGCACACAAAATGTGAGCCAAGTATGAGAGATCTGTGGCATTCAGAGAGACAGCATATACTCACACCAGCCCCTTTCGGCAAATAGGCAAGAAGATACGTGTAGTCTTAGAATTAGCATCAGGGAGAAATTGTTATGGAGAAATTTGGGGCATGGGGACATTTGCACATTAAGGAAAAACAAGTTGCTAATAGTTTCAGGGAGTGGATAATAAATTGGGGGCCATTCAAAAAAATAAGACAAATTTCAATTCCCCTAGGTTGTCTTTCCAGGACATCGCTGGTAATTATGTTTATAAATCATAACTGGTTCCTGACAAAGGAAATTTTGATCTGCTTCTGGCAAAAAAAAAAAAAAAGTAATTTCTTTTTAAGTTCCCTTTGGTGGAATAGCTTTTAATTTTAAAAGGTTTGTAGGAATATATCCTTATGACACAGCTTTTAGCAGCAAAATTAAAACATGCAGGTAAACTTAAACAATAAGTAGATTTATATACATGCATGTGTGTAATCGCATATGTATTTCCAATGTATACACATATACAAAATGGAAAAGTTGTTCCTTTCCATTAGTAAATGTCACAACCCACAGAGCATTCGCTCATCTAATGTCACCTTTGTTTCTGACCCTTCCCAATTCAGAGTTTCCACGTGTAATGGGCAACATTTTGGTTTAAGAATGAGACTCTGAAATCTTCTGTGGTAATTTTATTCCATCCCTGCAATTGGATACAGTACAATGCTATTTAGAGTAAAGTAGAAAGGAATTTCAATGCATTACAATGTGAAAACTATAATTTCAGTCCCAATTTTCAGAAATTGTTCCGTTAGAAAAAATAACTTCACTGGAAGATTCAGCCCTGCACTATTTTTACGTAACTCTCTAGGCATGTAAACTTAAAAGGCCTGAATTGCACAAAGAAATGATTTTCTGTTTGTTTTGTTAAGAACTCAGTTCCCTTAGCACTCAAGTGGAGAATGAAGAGATTGTCCTCCTTTTTTTTTTTTTTTTTTTAAGATGACACTGTGATATCCAGAAGTGGGACAGGAAGTTACAGCATTTGCCATTCGTCCAGGACTTAATGAGGCTAACTCATGTGCAAGTCACCATTTTAGACTATGAGATAGAATTTTAAGAAGACATCCCATCACTTGAGCTGTTTAATATGTCCTAGGGATTGTGAAATACAATAAAAACAAATACTTTTTGGATAATATTGCCACACAATATTATAATTCATAAACAACTATGTGGAGGAAGTCACCTAAAAAAGATGATGTTCAGGCTGGGCGTGGTGGGTCACATCTGCAATCCCAGCACTTTGGGACCCCAAAGCAGGAGGATCATTTGAGGCTAGGAGTTTGAGACGAGCCTGAGCAACAGAGCAAGACCCCATCTCCATAAACATTTTAAAAATTAGCCGAGCATGGTGGTGCATGCCGGTAGTCCCAGCTACTTGGGAGGTCAAGGCAGTAAGTTCACTTGAATCCAGGTCGAGCTTACAGTGAGCTATGATCTCACCACTATACTCCAGCCTAGGCAGCAGAGTGACATCCTGTCTCTAAAAGGAAAAAAAAAAAGTACAAAAGACAAGGTGTGGAGGTAGGGGGGTGGGGGTGTGGTCGAATGAGCTTTTGGTGTGTCTTGAGTTGAGAATCTTCCTAAACTTTAATCCCCAGGGAAAGGAATTTTAAAAACATAGCTCTTTCTTAGACATCACTGAACAACCCGCCTTTTAAGGTCTGCCATGAGGTATAACACATGAAATTGTTCAAAGGTAAGGAAATAGAGCATGACAGGTGAGAAAAACATCCAACACATTCCTGCTCTTTTCTAATAGGTTTTCCTTGTGTTAACTCCCTTCTTCCCCCTTTGCTGTGGTGTCTACACAATCAGGCACTTTCTCTTCCAAATGCTGAGCCCTTATAAGTGCTCCCTGACAGGAGTTAAGGGAGAAGCAGTTGAAAGTAGACTTGGTTTCTGGCTCCTAAGATGATAAGAAAACTTTGCCCTTTCCCCTTCATGTCCACTAGCTTTATCAGATGGAAGAAATGAGTGAGTGACTCACAGTCACTAGCAAATCACAGGCGGAGGAGGCAGGGGCTGCCTTACAGCCGTGTGGACATCAGCGTGGCCTTTTGTCTCCCATGCCACAGCCTGTGGGGGACACATGGCAGGGACATCAGGGAGGCAGCCATTCTTGGCCCGCTCATCACCACCATCCACGAGACTCCACAGGTTCCACGAGGGGCACTGAAAATAACCCTGTCTACATGGGAGGCCTTACAAGAGTGGTGACCAGCATGACTCATTTTTATCTCCGTGGAAAAAGGAGGAAGTTGTTTATGTGGAGGGTGCTGCCTGCTGTAACAGGTCAAGGCATAATGAGAGAGCTCCAAATATTTAAAAGAAAGAGCAATAGAAAGCAGTTTTCCCATTGCATTTTTATATTTTAACAAAGGAATGTTGAGACTTAAAGCACTCATTTTTACTTTAAAGCAGTTCCCCAGGCTATAAACTTTGACAAGGTTTTCACACAAGTAGCAGACATTAATTTGAAATAAAACTAAATTCCATGCTGCATGAAGTGAGCTGAAATAGATAATTCCACATAGTTTAAGAATTAAAATGTGTTGTTCTTGGGGTCATTGCATTCTTGCAAGGTGGAAATTATTACATAATATTTCTCTGTGACGGCCTCCTCTTTGGGGTCATGAAAATAACATTTACCTTAAATGATCCATGCCAACATCGCTATACAATCAATAGCAACACTGTGATTTTGAATCAGATGTACTTCTGATAACTGCCGTATAAAATGCATGAGCCTCACTTTTCCAACCCAAAATGAAAGTCGACATAGAAAAACAGCAAAAGATGTCAACAGACTGAACTCACACAGAGGGGAAAAAAGAAAAAAAACTTAGACAGTGAAGGGTTGGCTTTGAAGTGATCCATTCTTTATTAAGCTAAGGGACAGCCTGAATCCCTAGCATATTTTACTTAATCCAGGTTCTTAAAAAGTTTTGGATTCGATTCAGGTATGGTGAGCGCCTAAGCTGAACACTTCCACAGCTGACATGACTTCCTGGCTGGTGTGCTCGGCATTAGAAATGTCTGCAGGATACAGTCCACAGTGGCATGGCACAGAAAACCGGCGCTCCTCCCTCCTCTTCCCAGGCCCCTGAGTGACACAATAAAGAGGGAACTGGGATTTGTACGAAAGAAACAATCAACTTCCCATTGTGAATTTAGCCTCTAAGTCAGATTTTGAGCAAAAGTAAAGCAACAAAAACAAAAACAAAAGTGCCAAGGAAGAATCCAGCCCTTTGTGCAGTTTCTCTTTCAGTAACCCCTTCCCAGCAGGCTTGGTTATCACAATGAGAAGTTAAAGAAAACCAAATTAGCCATCTTTGAAGGCTACATATGTTATGATATATGAGCCAACTGAAAACTAATCAACAGTTAAAAACGGTTAGGCTATGGCCAGGCACAGTGGCTCACACCTGTAATCTCAACACTTTGGGAAGCTGAGACGAGGGGAAGGATTACTTGAGGCCAGGAGTTTGAGGCCGCAGTGAGCTAGGAGCCCTCCATCCTGGGTCACAAAGCGAGACCCTGTCTCTAAAATAATAATAATAATTAAGTAAATTGTATGCATCAATATGTAAAAAATAACCAAAAAATAACCAAGACATTGAAACATTAAGTGAAAAAAAGCTCATTTCCAATTAGAGAGGATAAAAAGTCCATTTGTGTGCAAAAAAAAAAAAAAAAAAGTGGAAAAACTACACGTACATATTTTAAAGTTTCTGGAAGAATATGCAAACCGTCGTAGTCACTTTGGGTCAGGGGCCTGCAGTAGAGGCACTATGATCACTCTGGCCCGGATAATGCTTTGCTGTGGGGGATTGTCCTGCGTGTGGTGGGCTATTTTGCAGCAACCCTGGGCCGTTCACTAGATGCAGTAGCGGCGGTTCCCCACAGACGACCAGATGTCTCCAGACATTGCCAAACATCCCCTAGGAGGCAAAATCCTCCCCAGTTGAGAACTGCTGCTCTGGGGAATGAGGCTGGAAGAGGAATTTTACTTTTCATCTCTCTTCCTCTGACTCATTCGATTTATTCTCGTTTCTTTGTTTGATTTTACCATGAACACATGCTACTTCTATAAGGAAAAAAATTCTTTTTTTCAAAAAAGTGGGGGGTGGGGGGAAGTTTACAGATCCACCTCCAAACTCATATATAACTTGGACAAAATGAACTAGATAACCATAAAAATACTCCATAAAGCTGTATTGCCATTTTGACCAATTTGGTAGTTTCATGTGGTTCATTTACTCCAAAGAACTTAAGGCTCTGTAAAAAACACACATTTCATGAAAAAAATCACAAGCATTCTTATACACCAATAACAGACAAACAGAGAGCCAAATCATGAGTGAACTCCCATTCACAATTGCTTCAAAGAGAATAAAATACCTAGGAATCTAACTTACAAGGGATGTGAAGGACCTCTTCAAGAACTACAAACCACTGCTCAATGAAATAAAAGACGATACAAACAAATAGAAGAACATTCCATGCTCATGGGTAGGAAGAATCAATATCGTGAAAATGGCCATACTGCCCAAGGTAATTTATAGATTCAATGCCACCCCCATCAAGCTACCAATGACTTTCTTCACAGAATTGGAAAAAACTACTTTAAAGTTCATATGGAACCAAAAAAGAGCCCGCATTGCCAAGTCAATCCTAAGCCAAAAGAACAAAGCTGGAGGCATCACCTACCTGACTTCAAACTATACTACAAGGCTACAGTAACCAAAACAGGATGGTACTGGTACCAAAACAGAGATACAGACCAATGGAACAGAACAGAGCCCTCAGAAATAATGCCACATATCTACAACTATCTGATCTTTGACAAACCTGACAAAAACAAGCAATGGGGAAAGAATTCCCTATTTAATAAATGGTTCTGGGAAAACTGGCTAGCCATATGTAGAAAGCTGAAACTGGATCCCTACCTTACACCTTATACAAAAATTAATTCAAGATGGATTAAAGACTTACATGTTAGACCTAAAACCATAAAAACCCTAGAAGAAAACCTAGGCAATACCATTCAGGACATAGGCATGGGCAAGGACTTCATGTCTAAAACACCAAAAGCAATGGCAACAAAAGCCAAAATTGACAAATGGGATCTAATTAAACCAAAGAGCTTCTGCACAGCAAAAGAAACTACCATCAGAGTGAACAGGCAATCTACAGAATGGGAGAAAATTTTTGCAACCTACTCATCTGACAAAGGACTAATATCCAGAATCTACAATGAACTCAAACAAATTTACAAGAAAAAAACAAACCCCATCAACAAGTGGGCGAAGGATATGAACAGACATTTCTCAAAAGAAGACTTTTATGCAGCCAAAGGACACATGAAAAAATGTTCATCATCACTGGCCATCAGAGAAATGCAAATCAAAACCACAATGAGATATCATCTCACACCAGTTAGAATGGCCATCATTAAAAAGTCAGGAAATAACAGGTGCTGGAGTGGATGTGGAGAAATAGGAACACTTTTACACTGTAAACTAGTTCAACCATTATGGAAGACAGTGTGGCAATTCCTCAGGGATCTAGAACTAGAAATACCATTTGACCCAGCCATCCCATTACTGGGTATATACCCAAAGGATTATAAATCATGCTGCTATAAAGACACATGCACACATATGTTTATTGCAGCACTATTCACAATAGCAAAGACTTGGAACCAACCCAAATGTCCAACAATGATAGACTGGATTAAGAAAATGTGGCACATATACACCATGGAATATTATGCAGCTATAAAAAATGATGAGTTCATGTCCTTTGTAGGGACATGGATGAAGCTGGAAACCATCATTCTCAGCAAACTATCACAAGGACAAAAAACCAGACACCACATGTTCTCACTCATAGGTGGGAATTGAACAATGAGAACACATGGACACAGGAAGGGGAACATCACACTCTGGGGACTGTTGTGGGGTGGGGGAGGGGGGAGGGATAGCATTAGGAGATATACGTAATGTTAAATGACGAGTTAATGGGTGCAGCACACCAACATGGCACATGTATACATATGTAACAAACCTGCACATTGTGCACATGTAACCTAAAACTTAAAGTATAAAAAAAAAAAATTTCAGAAAACACATTTCTAAAATTTTTATCGCCAAAGAATGACTGCAGCAAAACCAGTGGGGAAAGGGACAGCCAAATCAGGCTATTTAATGCATGCGACAAGCATTCACTTCTGGGGTGAAGAATTCCTTTCCGGACTACAGACCCCGCCTGCACAAAACTGCAGGCAAGTGAAGCATGCTTCTGCCTCTTCCTCGCCGCGCCTGTCAGTTCACTCGCTCATTCACTCGAGCATGAGCATGCTGAGGATCGTGCCAGATCCTGGGTTCCTCGGGGCAGCGAGGGGATGGATTAATCTATGGCTCCATCCTTACCCGTGACCTGTGCACTTGAACATCCTATTCCAAGACAGAAAAGTACTCACGGGGTAGCTCCAGGGACCAGCAGCTCCGGCAGGGACCCCCAGGGAACAGGGCTGCCTGCCAACTGGGACCCCAAAGGCTGCTGGTGAGCCCAGGGCAAGGCCGCTGCACCTGCGCCAGGGATGCTTGAATCCACCGAAAGGGGACAGCCACGTGCTTCCCCTCAGGGATGGAGAGCCTGAGTTGGGTGTGGATCTCAACACTTCCTGAAAGTGAAAACTGAAAGTGTTTGGACAAACTGAGGAGAAAGTGAGCAACACACCAAAAGGAGCGGTGATGGGGAGGGGAGAGAGAAGGAGTGGGGGGAGGAAGGGAGAAGAGGGAGGGAAGTCAGGAGGGGAGGGAGGAGGAGGGGAGAAGGGAGGGAGGAGAGGAGCGGGAGGGGGAAGAATGGGGAAGAAGAGGGAGAGGGAGGAGAAGGAGGGGAAGAGGACAGAGAGGGAGAAGGAGGAGAGAAGAGAGGGAGTGGGGAGGAGAAGGAGGCAGGAGGAAGGCGAGGGGGTAGGAAATGGAAAGTGGAGAGGACTGAGGAGGGGAGAAGGAGGCAGAGTGGGAGGGGAGAAGGAGGCAGAGTGGGAGGGGAGAACTTTCAATAAAGTTGCACAAGCTAATTGAAGGAGGAGGAGGAGGGGGAGGAAGGAGGATGGGGAGGGAGATGGAGCAGGGTCGAGAGACAGCAGTGGGAGAGAGAGCAGTCCAGAAGGAAGGGTCCTGGGGAAATGGGCGTCACAATGTCTCCTGGCAGGAGGACGGTGGGTAAGAAATTTCGACAGTGGACTTGGATAGATTGGGAAGGGCCTCAAGGTAAAGGGTGTTTTCTTATATCTCGGAACAAGTGGTGGGTTGTAAAGAGAGGGTTGATAAACTCCCACTCAGGAAAGTTAGAGACATGAAGAAGTAGGTTCCACTTTTTAAAAAAAAAGTCATATATGTCTTATTCAAGTCACCCTATTTTAATTTCATAGTGTCATCCATTATTCTGTCTCTGCTTTCCTCAGCCTTCAGCCAAGCAGTGACTCTCCCTCTCCCAGTTCCGTGGGTGGCTGGGGTCATGGGGGTGTTCTGTGGCTTCGCTCCCTCGCTCCCTCGCTCCCACCCCTCTCCTTTTGAGAGTGTGGCCCTCTTTACCCCACTCCATAAAAAAAACTGTCATACATGAACGCCGTCTGTGTGTGGCCCTGGAGCCCCTCCAGCCAGATACTAACAGCCACAGCCAGAAAAGGCAAAACATGGATTATAAACGTCAGTGTTAATGTTAGAACTAGCAGTGGCCATGGTGCTTGTGCTACTTCTTCTGAAACAGGAACAGAAAGAATAAATGTTCTGGGTTTTTATGAAATGAGTCAACATTGGCAAAAATTTCTGTTCATTGTATTGCAAGTCATTTGTATTAACTTCTGAAAATATCTGTTTTCTTAATACGTGAAAAAGCATAAAATCAAGAATTTGCCATTTAAAAAATAGACAATACTTTCCCCCTTCTTTAAATCCTATTTATGGCAACATTTAAATGACTTACCACAAATTGAAGTGTTAAGAATTATGAAATAGCCAACTGGAGGCTCCCTTCTATCACTGCCCCTATTCTGAAAGAAATGGAGCTCCTTAAGCCATTTTCAATATTTCTAAGAGTTAAACAGAAATCATAAGTTCACTTCCAACAAAGTTGCACAAACAAATTGAAATGTCAAGCGTTGATTCTGCCTGGGATTGTATTAATGTAAAGTGGCAACACCGGTTATCTCTTGCAGATCAAGATTTCTGTCAGAGAGAAAAGAGAAGAGAAGGGAGAAAGGAGGAAGAGAGGGAGAGAAAGAGAAAAGGAGCAAGATTTAGCTCTAGACTTGAGCCAATCTGTTACATTAAGCAATTTTAATCCCAGTAGGTCTCAGTTTTCTCATCTGTGATTTGGGCACAATCCTGACTTCATGGGGCTCTGGTGAGCTTTGGGAATAATCCATGTTAGCACTCATAGCGTGGAATCACCAACATTTTTTGAGCGCTTACTATGTCCTAGGGCCTGTTCTAGGTGCTTTTCATGGATTCATTTAAAAAATTATGAATTTGGCACAAGTATTGTCCTCCTCTTAGAATAAGGAAATTTAGATACACAACAGTTTGTAACAGCTTATATATAAGGCCACACAGCTAATTAACTGGGGTTCTAACTAAGGCAATCCGGTTAAGAGCCCATGCTCTTTGCTACAAATCCATGTCCTTAACCACACTGCACTGTTACCTTAATAGGAGAAATACGAAGCTATTGTGTGATCAATTCTGTCAGTACTATTATTCCATGTCACTTTTATTAAAAATGAGAAAAAGAAATTGCTATCAAATAAATATATCATGTTTAGTAAACAAAACTTTTCAAATCTCAGGATCTATGGTGGTAAAATGGTTGGTAATCATTGCACTGTAATGGGGAATTTGACATTTTATGGTCAGTCATTAATTTAGTTACCAGGATGACTGACATAAATGGCCTTCCTATCATTCATTCATTTTTTCAGTCATTCATTAATTCACCAACTACATGTCAAGCACTACACTATATGCTGTTATGTGAACAGATTGCTATGCCATCAAGTCAAATACAGTGTTATTCTGAAACCACAATGTACTTGTAATTTATGTTTTAATACTCGTTAAATAACAAAACATAGATTCCTAAGTGTATGCTCTGAAATCACAAATCCTGTATTTGATGTACTTTTCCATTTGGTTTGTGTTACTAATTTTTAATTTACTTACATGCCATTACACACAAAAATGTATTTTCTCAAACACACAAAAGGTCTCATGCTTCCTCTGAGAAGATTTAATGAATTAATGTAATACAAATAAATAAGAAAAAATTATCCCAAATAATCCTTACATACAATGGATTTTAAAACAAAAAATATATAAGGCACATGTCCTAATACACAGTTCTTATAAATCAACTTGGAAATTTTTTTTAAGTAAAAAATTTCTAACTACAACCAATTAGAATGCAGTTAGCTACAGTGGACACACATTTCCAGTTGTCCAACAGTTAGTTATTCGCTTGACAGGTTAACCACGCTCCTTGTGCTGCCATCTTCTCATTTTCTGCTTCCCTGAATCTTTTCCTTTAGCCTAGTGCCTTTCATGAATGTGTGAAGATAAGAGCCCGCAGAACAGAGTTTTCAGATGGAACTCGTTGAGGCACTTTGGCTCCTCGTTAGCAGGAAATAGCCCAATGAGTTACTTTAGGTTTCACATGCCAGAGTGAAGCCTCCTTTCGGTAGTTAGGCTGACTCTATATGACATCTTTACTGCTTGAAAATGAATTCCTACCTCCATACTTAACAGATCATGAACCTGGAGCCCAGACAAGGTAGGTGAGTTGCTCAAGGTCATTCAGTGAGAGAACACCATGGTCAAAGTCAGAACCTAGGCTTTGCTCTAATGCCCCAACCTGTTCTTTCCCCCTCCTTTATAATATTTATGCAGATACATCTTCCCAGGACATTTTATTTCTTCAGTATTTCATTGTAGTGAGGAATTGAGTGACTTCACATCAATTAGCATTATTAGCAAACAAGTACACTAATAATTACAATAAAATTCATTTATTTGAACAACAGTTTTGATTGTTTTTTTCCACTGATGGGGTAAACCAGTGTTTATCAATTATTTGCATATAAAATCCTTCCAATTCCTTTAGCAAATAATGGCTGTCTAACACAATGGATAGCAAAAGTCCACTTTTTCCAAGAGCATTTAGTATAGAGCAAATGATTTGAATCTTTTTGGAAGGAGACATAAAATAGGAAAAGGTAGGAAAGAAAACAAGAGGGAGGAAGAGAAAGAGGAGGTGCTAATTTTATCATAAGGATTCAGTTCTTCAAGGAAATAATATTTGAATTCGCTGGAAATGATTTTTATCATAGATTCTTGGTGCTTGTCAGGAAACTTAATAATATGCAACCATAATCTCCATTTACACTTATCTAAAATGTGTTCTTTGATAGATTACAAAGGCAAACTCTCTAAACTGATGCACTTATAAACTATTATTTATATGAGATCATCAGCCTCAGAACAAAATTAGCTTCCCAAAGTTTCATCATTAATTTATCTCTGCTTTAGGGAGTATAGTGTAAATAATTCAATATTTTTAAATTGCCTGCAAAATTCTAGGAAGATAAATGATTAAGATAATTTAATGTAATTTATGTTTAGAATTATACAATCAAATATATCCTACATTCATATATTATCTAGGGATCTGGTGGTAATACTTTTCTAACACATTTTGTTCCATTCATCCTTGGCCTACTTTGATTTGTTCATTTTAAAAGTTTGATCATTCACTTCACTTTGATCTATAATTTCTCTAAATTTTATACATATAAAATCTCTAAACATCTTCAGTTGCCAGTGTAACAAACATTTCTTCAAACATTGTACCTCTAAGAATTAAAAGCAGCTAATTCTTTTTATATATGTTAAAAGTATGAATAAAAATTGGAACAAAAGATACGCTTCATTTCTTATACATAATGGTAAATTAATTGTATTTTCAAAAATAAAATTTTTAATATCCAATAAAGAAGCCAAAGAACATTTAGTGCATCTAAATAAACTTTTTTCTGATAAATATTTTTTGTACAGTTGCTTTTAAAGGTGCACAATTCGGTTTGTCATGCAAATTTTGTTTTTCCTGAGCTATTCAGCTACTTTAAAATATGCATATAAGCTAGCTAGTCATTTTGAATAAAAAGAAAAATAAATGGAGAAATGATTATAACACTGTGAGTGTTTATGCCTTTTAAAAATAGAATAAATGCCTAAATATTTGAATTTAGTCTCCGTTGACATAATTTCAAAGACTGGTATTTAAGTAGTTTATTAAGTTATATTTCTGAGGACATTCATAGTACAAATTCAGTGATCATTGTTTTTCTTGAGTTCGGCTGTGGTGTATATAAATGGGGCAATTTTTAAAAATAGTTAAAGTAAGTTCCAGCCACTCTGCTGAGGGGTTTTCATGCATTACCTGTTTATTTTCACAATTCTGTGGGGTATAGCTATGTTTATTATCCTCATGTTACAGAAGAAGAAACAGGTTTACATAAACAGCTTGCTTCACAGCTCAGCTTATAGGTGTCCGAGCTGTGATTTGAAGCAAGTTCTGGCTCTCAGTTCTGTCCCCGAGTAACATTTGACTGCACAGTATATAAGTTTACTTAAAGAGTCACTTTATAAAATCTATCTAAAAGTCAAAATTCTTCAAACTCTGCATACCCATGCAAGAAAATGGAAAAGATCATTCTCTGGATAATTGAAGAAAATGCTTCTTTCACCTAAGCTGACTAGGTTAGTTGGTAAGAAGTTTGATATTACTACCTGGATTATCCTCTTTGCCACCTCATCTTTGAAACAGATAACTGAATTGGGTAATAAGACTTTGTGAGCATCACGCTAGGGAAAACTGGTTGATTAGATCAATTCAGTGATGTAATTCTGTGTTTTTTAATCAACTGAGTTGAATATTTGAAGTTAAATAGTCGAAAATAAAATTTGAATGAGTATTTTTCTTATTCTCATATGCAGCTTTCAACGTTTAAAAAAATTTCTGGATTTGTTTTTGATTTGGTTTCCATACTAATACTGGATGCCTTCTACTGTTTTTATCTTTGCCAATCATAATAATCTCTCTCTCTCCCCACCCCTCACACCTCTCCCCCATGCACACACACACACCTTCCATCTTTCTTTTGCATGTCTTATGTTTACTTTGTAATCTCTTTTTGTAAATTAGGTAAAATAGCCAATTTTTCATCAAATGCTTAACATACTAGATAACCAACATGCTTTGCCTTAAAATAAAGAATTGGAAGTCAGAGAGATGGAATGGTGTGAGCAGGAGGAGAGGAAAGCCACACAGTATTACCATAGGAACACAAGCCATGTAACATTAGCCTGGGATAGAAAATCAAACAGGAGGCCGGGTGCGGTGGCTCACGCCTGTAATCCCAGCACTTCGGGAGGCCGAGGTGGGCAGATCAGGAGGTCAGTAGATCAAGGCCATCCTGGCTAACACGGTGAAACCCCGTCTCTACTAAAAATACAAAAAATTAGCCAGGCGTGTTGGCGGGCGCCTGTAGTCCCAGCTACTCAGGAGGCTGAGGCAGGAGAATGGCGGGAACCCGGGAGACGGAGCTTGCAGTGAGCCGAGATCGCGCCACTGCACTCCAGCCTGGGCGACAGAGCGAGACTCCGTCTCAAAAAAAAAAAAAAGAAAAAAGAAAAAAAAAGAAAATCAAACAGGAGACTTCTAGAGGAACGCCTAGGATAGAACTTTTAGCTTTTTAATTGCTGTAGCGGTATACTCAGCCTTCAATAAGATCTTCTACACACACACATATTGAAAAGAATTTGGGCATAGATGAAAGAAAAGCGCTGAGCTCCATGTTTGGGTCAGCAGGAACCTCAAAACCAAAGGGCACAACAGTGAAACGATCCTGAATGAAGTCATTTAGTGGAGACAGAATGAGGAGTGGAGGGAATATGAGAATATATAACCAAAGGAATTTTCAGAAATCTTAGAGATGGCCTTGCCCTTTCAGTTTTCTCTGGAAAGGAGGAATTATGTCAATTTTATCTATATTTTAAGGGGCAAAATGTCCCCAGCTAACTTTGGAATTATCATTTCTTTCAAGAATAATTCATGCTAAAATGAATTAATTGCTGAGTTTTTAGGCAAGAGGCAAAAGACACTGAGATTTTTTTGCTTTGAGAAGCAAATATTGTCAGAGTAGTGCTCAAAAGGCCAAAAGAATAGTTCTAAATATAAATTCCCTGCCAAACAAATTTAACCCCTAATAAGACAAACAGAATACTCTATGGGTATAATATCTCTAGAAAAATGTTTTAGGCTATTTCTTCCTGCTAAGATCTTAGAATTGGCAAAAAAAAAACTGTTTTGACAAATATTTTTCTTTTTATTATTGGCCATTTCAAAGTTAAAATTGCTTATATGACCTGGTTTATTACCCTGAATTTTTTACGCACATCAGGAAACACGATGATGACGAGTTTTCTCTCCATTTTCCCTCCAGTCACCTGCCACCTGGACTCCCATTACACACACACAGACCTATTTATGTATTTGTTATCAGACGCTATCCAGGATATAGAGTGTGCCCAAGAGAAGGAACTGTCAGTTTCTCCCTTTCCAAAGCTGGTTGCTACACAAATGACTGGAGTGAACCATGGGCCAAAAGAATGTGAGGGCACAAGAATCGCCAGACACAATCCTCTCCTTGCATTCCCCAGACCCACTCAAGCTTTCCATTAAAACTTGTCTGCCAAGAACCTTCAGGGTATGAGCTGACCACAGTCTCTTCCACAGACTTAATACAGGAAGAATATGGGAGGAAGAGTGGAAGAAGCTTCTGACCCACTACTCCAACTGATCCCTCCTCCAGGACTCATTCTCAATATCCTCATTCTTGGCTACCAGTTCAGCAGGTCTAAGCTGATGACCTGGTGAAGTAACCCAGATCTTCATCTCTAAGAATCGGAGTATTTAGTTGCCTTACCATTGTTGGGCATTTATAGTTATTGAGGGCATGGAAGTATGGAGACACCTCATTGAATTTCCTGGCTTCCAGACATGTATCTTCCTGCCTTTGTTATGTAGCAGCAACTCTGACTCTCTATGGTAACAAACACAAAACTCCCATCTTTATCTGATGATCCACTATCATGAACTATTCAAAATGACCTGGCAGTGGTCATGGTTTCAAGTTCAGTGGTATTCTTATCATACCATCCAGAAATGCATCTCCACCCTTACCCTAGGAACCAGGACCTCTAATCCAGTAGAGCAATAAGTTGGCAAGAATAAGAAGGACTAATTCTGCAAATGAGTCACTGGGAGTGATAGAGCCAATCTTACTTCTATTCCTTGTTTCCTGAACCTGTGTATTCTGTTAGACAAAGTACCATGTATTGATCATTGCTTCAATAAATACAACTTCACCCTGAAGACAGCAACCCAACCCTGTAGAGTGTGTTCTCAAACTGGTACCTTACATAAGTCTTTAATAAGTCATTTCCCTCTCCTTCTATGAGGCCAGGTGCTCCTGGGTTGTGTTTGTACATGATCCAGGGGACCTCAAGGTTACATACCCACTCTTGCATTTCTTTGCAAAAAAACAAAAGCAGATGGGGGTCCTTTCATCTGAAGCACTGTTGCAAAAACCAATACTGGTAAACCAGGCATGCTGAAATGCCACCCTAAGATGGTGGCTCTGGGAGAGACACTGCAGGCAAACAAGGAAAACCCAAACCCAGAGTTTCCATCATTTCTGGTAAAGAAGAATGTTTATCCCTGCCAGAGTAGAGGGTTCGATGATCACACTTCAACCAAGTGGCTGGCCTCTCCTCACAGGGTTCGCAGCATTAGCGTCTGTTGCTGGCAGGTTGGGCACTGAGTACTGGCAGCAGCCAGGTCAGCCTGGGGCCATGCATAGTCCCCCTTCCCACCACAATGGCCACACTACTCATAGTCCCATTGCACAAGAATGGGGTAGTCAAGGCCTGCGGCTGTCTTGCCTGCATGGTCAGTCATGATGCCCAACGGGCTATTCGAGGCTCTTCTGTGTTGATGCTCTCTGATGGGAATTATCTTAACACACAAAGACGGACACATTTTGTGCCCACTCCCATTTATAGATCGATATGCCTCTTCCTCAGATTTCCTTATTTCCAGTTTTCTAATTTTGCTCCTTCTAAGCCCTTGACCAACTGGCCAAGCTATTTACCACTGCCCTGAAGCCCATATTTACCCTAAAGCTCCGTATAATACTAGCATTCCAGTATGCTGCTTGCAGTTTTGTCCACTGGGAGGATCTTCCTTCATCGTGATTCTCTAAGGCCATCCCTAAGTGAGCAGCAGTATGGCAGCAGTCCACTTATGGCTAGCACCAAGATATTGAGCTAATCCACCTGAGACCCAGACCTAATTTTGTTCTTCCTCTTCCGATTGGTCATAGGGAGCCCCCATGAGACCATAGCTAAAACAAAGGAGTTATAACAGAGAACAAAGGATTCTGAGTCACATATTAAATGTGACTCACCTGTGGCTCCTGAGCCTGCTGGAGGCTCATCAGAAATGTACCATTTCCATCATAAGAGACATTGCTGCTATATCCACCCGGACTGATAATATCCAGCTCACCATGGACATCACCCCAGTCATAATGTCCCATGAGCAGGTGCTCAGTCTCTAGTAGGGCCCAGCAACACTGCAATAGCTACCCTCCCAACAGCTAGAATTTCTTTGCTGCAGAATACATGGTCTTGCTCCAGACCTCTAGTAGGCTATGCTGTAACACTCCTTGAGGGGTTCATGATGGATTTTTCTAGCACCACTGGATATAAAAGTCTCTATAAACACTGCCCTGGGGACTTTTGCTTTCCTAGCATTCCTTGATGTGACAGTTGGCCAGCCTGAGCCTGTGGTTTTCACTGAGAGTAACTGTGCTGCTCCTGCATGGAAGGGCTTCCCTGACCTGCTGACAGCAGCGGTACTCTTATCGCTCTCTGGCCTGTGAATGACCCAGCTCCTGATCCTCATCCTGAAGATCTGAATTCTAAGTCACTTCTGGTACCAAACAGAAAGCTGTATGCATGTGTTTTATTTGGGGAATTGATCTTAGGAAACAGGTAAGGAAGAGTAGAGAAAGGAAAACAGGAACAAGGAAAAAGCTAACACAGGGATGCAGTCTTCAGCTGGTCACAGCTGATGCCAGTTGGGCCTTGACAGCTGAGATCCTGGAGGAGCCGTGTGTCCTGCACCTGAGGCACAGAAAGCAGACCTTTAGCCACTGCGTCCATCTCCCCAGTTAGACATACTTGAGTGCAAATAGCCCAGGCTATGGTGTCAGAAAGGCTCCAAGGAAGAAAGTGAGATATACACAGTGCAGTGAGGCCAAATTGCTGCAGAGAACCTGTGTAAAGCTCATTGCAGCAACAGTGGTTAGAGCAAATGATGGGCTAAAAGGATAGGAAGTCAAACACAAGAGATGTCCTATCCAGATGGCTCCAAGGTCATTTCGTCCTGCATACAGATTGAATTATAATTCACTGAGGTAGAAAAAGACTGTGTGAGAAGCAGGTTTTGGGGAGAAAAATAAGAGTTGGATTTTGGACTTGTTACACTTGAGATGAATGTTAGGCAACCAAACGTAAAGATAAGTGGGCATTGAGACAGACAAGTTCAGAGTAAAGACACAGGCTGGAGAAACAAATTTTGGAGTTGACTATATGGATGGTATTTAAAGACTAGCTGTGGACATCAAAGAAATGAGTGGTCTCAGGATCAAATGCTGTGACAATATAAAGAATCCAGGAAAATGAGGAAAAAACAAACAAAACAAATTGAGAAAGAGAGGTGGTGAATGGGGAAGAAAGTTGAATTGTGGAGTTCTGGAAGCTGAATGAAAAAGTGTTACAAGGAAGAGAGAAGAACCATTGTCAAATGCTGGATATAGGTCAATTTAAGATGAGGACTTAGAGTTTAACATTTGGATTTAGCAACATAGAGGTCACTGATGGCTCTTTCAAGAAGATTGTAAGGGTGTCATGTGAGGTGCTAAATGCCCGATATGGAGTGGGAAGAGAAAACTGGAAAGGGAAGGGGAGCTATTACTGGCAACTCCTTTAAGGAGTTTTAACTGTTCAAGGATGGTAGGGAAATAAAGCAGTAGCTGGAGGGGAACACAGTCTAGAGAGATTTGCTTGCACATTTTAAGATGCAAGAAATCATCTTTGATGAGCTGATAAGGAATGGGTCAACAGAGAAGAAAAGCTGATGTTGCATGAGAGAGGAGAGAATTACGGGGTTCAATGTCCTTGAGTAAACAAACAAAAGCGAGATCTGTTTTCGCTCTGTACAGCTACCGTAACAAATGACCACAAGCTTGACAGCTTGAAACACAAATTCATGATCTCAAGGTTTCTGAAGCTCTGTAGGGATTGAGAGGACTTGGCTGATCCCTCTGCTCAGGATGCCGCAAGGCCAAAATCAAGGTGTTGAGCAGTCTGAGCTCTTAGGTGAAGCTCCAGGGAAGAATCCACTTGCAAACTCTCTCAGGTTGTTGGAAGGTCGGTTCCTTGTGTTTGTAGGACTGAGGTCCCTGCTTCCTTGCTGGATGACAGCAAAGAGACTCCCTCAGCTGTTAAGATCTCCCACATTCCTTGTCACATTGCTCCCTCTGTGATAACCAACAATAGCACATCAAGTCCTGCACGAGTATTGAATCTTGCTGACTTCTGCTGCATCTCTCTGTTTTCAGGCATAGAAAGTTTTCTGCTCGAGAGGCTCATGTGATTAAATTCAGCCCACATGGATGGTCCAGGATAATGTCCCTATTTTCATCTGTAACCTTAATTACATCTATAAGATCATTTTTTGCCATGTAACAATGTAGCCACAGGTTCCATGGATTAGGGCATGAGGGTTTTAAGGGAGACCTCTCTGCCTACCACAGGAACAACCGTATTGGTTTCAGATAGGAAGCAGAGTAGACTAGGCGGTCGCCATATACGCCACAGATGATAATGGAGCAACACAGGGTGGCAGCTGATGAAGTTCTCTTATGACTGCTCCTATTTTCCCAGTGATGTCATGTCTTAGTCCATTTGGGCTACTATAACAAAATACCATAGACTGGCTTAGAAACAGTAGAAACTTACTTCTCACAGTTCTAAGGACTGGGAAATCCAAGATCAAGGCATCAAAAGAGCTCGTCCTTTAATTCATAGATGGCACCTCCTCACTGTATCCTCACATGGTGGAAAGAGAAAGCAGCTCCCTTGGGCCTCTTTTATCAGGGCACTAGTCCTGTTAATAAGCTACCTAATCGTCTCCTAACAGCCCCACCTCTTAACACTGAGGCAGTGAACAGTAAGTTTGAACATGTGAATTTTCTGGGGGCACAAGCACTCAGACCACAGCATGTGGGTGGTAAGGACAGCAGATAAGTGGGGTTTGAGAAGAGAGAAGGTATGAAATGGGAGGAGGGAGAGGTGAGTGGACTAAATGTAGCATTATATCCAGGCAGGATGAAGGGTTTCACTGATCTTCATGGCCAAGAATCTAAAGAGGGACCAGTTGTGGCAGTGTTATTAAGTATCCTAGCTGCAGGAAGAGAAAAGAGAGGATCCAGATAAGAACTATTGCAAACTTAGTGACTGAATATTTAGGGGAGGGAAGGGAAGAAATCCTGTCTAGGGGACGGGTAACATTTTACACAAATAAGGCACACTTCATAGAGGTAAGAATGTCTGAGGCACAGGAAAACCAGTTTGGGGGGCATTGGGGTGGTGATCATTCAATATCGGACATACTGTGTTGGACGGAATGGTGGAGCATTGCCAGTCAAGCCAAGATGTAGGCTTGGAGCTTGGGAAAGAGATAGGACTCAGAGATGCAAACAGGGAATTCTTTGAGGAGATGGGAGCTGGAGCTATGGTAACAGATGCATTTTCTAATCGCCTACATCTTAGGGTTACAATAAGATTATAGATTATATAATAATGCAATAAGATTATAGATAATATAGATAATAGAATATAGATAATACAGATAATGACAGTAGATAATGCCCTATACATACTGCCTTGCATACAGTAAGCATTCAATAAATATTAAATCAATGTTGTTTTCATTATCATTATAAAATGGTAGCGCTGAAATTCAAACTTGGCTTTTTCTGACTCCAAATGCTAAGTTTCTACCTGTGCGACACTTAGGTTAAGGGTAAACAAGACATAAAACCCATTTCACATTTACATTATTCCTTCTCTGCTTATCTTTTTTAAAACACAATCTTTGTTTGAAGGGCAATAGAAATTCAAGATATTACTGATAAATATGAAAGGGGCTAACCAAAATTCTGTATATTCAATCAGTACTCCATATAATGACATACGAACAAGTTGAAATAAGCAACTATCATTTCCAACCCAATGTGTTTTGTGCTTTGTTATACTAATATATAGTCTTTGGCATGAAACTATTAGGAATGTCGATACGACATATTCAAGACTCCTAGATGTCCATTCTACAAGCCATTTGAGTTTTCTCTCAGTGACTAACACGAGGCATATTAGTAGGCAATGCACTGGCTGAATGAGACATAAAAGTGTGCTTTTGGTGGTCATCTTAAGAAGTGTCACAGGCAGCAAAACGTTGTTTATTTCAAATTTCTCTGGCTGGGTACTAACCACTGAGCCACTATTTATCAAAGACATGAAACTGGGAATCTGTGATGCCCACGCCAGCTGTGACATGACAAGCTAAAACTTCCTGAGCCCGAGCAGCATTCTCTCGTCCTCACCCTGCGTGCAGCTGGCCTCCATCCCAACAGCAGCCCTTCTCCACGGCTGCCGCCACCCGCTTCACAGGCCCTGCTCTCCTTCTGCAGAGACACGCACCAGCTCCCGATTCTGTAAACATTCCCAACAGCTTCTGTACTCGTGTGTCTTTTCCCCCAGCTCCATTAGGGGCAGGTGCAGCCTGCTGGCCTGATGTCCGTCTTTTAGTTTAACACAGAGGTATTGTTTCAGACTTGCTAATATATGGGGAACACATGCAGTTCAGTACATTTGCCAAACAGACTACAGCTTGCTTCATTTTGGTGTGTGTGTATATAATTTTTTTTTCAAATACTGACCCACCTGCACTTACTGAATTTCTATTTTGGCTTTAGTTTTTTTATGCTGATATGAGGAAATCTTACTACTCATCTGTAAGCATTTCAGAGCCCATGTGTAAGCAGTGTTGCCATAGACCATTGCCAGATGACGGACAGAGGCATCCTCGGGCACCAGCAGGACAGTGCGGCCTCTAGCAACTCCCTGCATAAGCGAGTTCTAGAAAACATTTTTATTCCTTTGTACGCATTTTAGAAACTTCCTTTATCCAGGAGTGTATTTTATCATTTTTATCTGTGAATGAGAAGGCGGAGGAGGTGGTGATAATGAAGAGAGCAAATGTCTAAATGACCAGCCCAGTCATTTCTAAAATTGGGTGTAAAATCTCCTAGATTCTATTAATTTTTTTTCTAAGAGGTGACTTCTTCACTGCCCCAGATTGTGTATGTGTGTCATCCTAACCCCTGCTTTGCCAATATTCTCACGTCTTTATCTCCTGATCCATATAAACCTCATTTCCACATGAAACTAATACCATAGGGATTAAAGTGAAAATGCAAGTGAGAATCCATAATACTTTACCAAACGCATAATGATTTTAAGGTAATATATATTTATAATGGCTTATGGTTTGAAGGCAATAAAACAGATCACCATGTTTATGCCTCAGACTGGTCCTCTGAGCAGTATCCTCACTTAGAGCAGACAACACCGAAGCTCATGAAGAAACTTGCCCAGAGTTATGTAGACAGCATCAGGTAGAATTATGTATCATTGACCATATTCAACCATTCTGAGCTGCAATTTCATATAGTTCCACCTGGTAAAGATCCAGATCTCTCATACCTCCATGCTTGGATTCTTACAATATGTTATTTTTTTAATGCCATAATAAATGTAATGATTAGATCATTGCTATAAAGCACTTAAAAATAATATTTCTGGCAACTTGTTACCTGCCTCAGCCTTAAAATGAACTTGATTACATGGCCATAAGTTAAAAACCTTTACACACTAGCCAAGGTAAACAGTGAGGGAAAAGGAGGTAAAACAAAACATTATAGAAGTATGTAGGCTTCATAAAACAGCACAAAATTCTGAGTTTAAGTACGATGGAAACAGAAATTTCATGACTCACTCCTCATAGAAATAACAGCAAAATAATGGAATTGAAGCCCCTAGATCTGTGAGTGGAATGTTTGTTTTGTGCAGGAAAAAAAGATAGTTACCGAGTTTCTAAAAATTGGGTTTATTAATTCTTTTTATATGAGTCTTTCACTATATGCCCTTTACAAGTTTAGTAGTTTAAAAAAATTATTTTTACTTAAATTCCTGAGATATTTCATTGTTCTATGACTGTATTACTGTAATCCTTGTTTATCATTCATGTATCAACTTGGTAAATAGGCACACACACATACACACACTGCAAAAAGTGCTTACAATTTGTAAATGAGAAACATAAATCTGGTAATACAGCCTAGGCTACTGTGATGATGGTTAAATTTCAATTCAAATTGTATCACCACCATTTCCCAAAGTAAAAAACAGTATCTTTTTATAGACACTGCAAAATAATGGTTTTAAGTACTATAAAATGCTAAATTATAATAATAGAAGATATTACTTCACATGAACAAATGAGAGAACATTTATGACTCAAACAATTTAATTATTAGTTTATAACTCTTAATTTAATTATTAATTTATTAGTTAATTATTAAAGGAGATAAAATTCAATGGGATCCTAAGATTATTGCTAAAATCACTTTGCTAATTTTGAACATGAAAGACAAAGTTAGGAAATAGCTAGTCTAGCCCCACTCCCATTTTGCAGACGAGATAACTAACCATTAGAACACAGATCAAAAGGATTTTACCAGTTCAAAAGTTTACCACATTCTTTGAACTAAATTCTTATCTTCCAGCTTCCTGTATTGTCAGCCTCTACCATAATCGGAATTTGTACCAACTGACTCGATAGTAATGAGCAAAACTGAATGATTGTGACTCACTTTCTCACTTTTTTCTTCCTTCTTCCCCTTAAAATATAGGGAGAAAGAACCTTGGGGGAAGACTTCTGTATCTCACAGTATTGCAGCAAGAGGTCTAAAACTTCCTGTCATAAAACACGTAAGAGCGGTAGATGAAATATTAACACCACTCTTATGAATGAATGATTGAACTTGGAAAAAAATAAGGAAAATAAAAAATCTTTTTAAATCTTTTAAGATCAGAAACAAAGTCAAAAGCAAGAGTCCTGGGAGGTAAACAGCATTTAAGCCAACAGTCGACCTGGGTGTGTCTACCAATTTCAGGTGACCTTGAATTTTGGTTTCATGTCTGCACAAGGTCTGAGATCCCTGCGTAAAACCAGGACTCAAGAAAGCTATAGCATTAATGACAGGGTGAGACAGGTAATGGAGAATGCCACTTGGTAAAGCTAGACAGCAGTAAACCTGTATTATCCCACTTTGGTTCCAAGAGGAGAGGAAAGAAAGAATATCTCCCTCAAAGTACACAGCCAGAGAATTCAGATGGGTCTGAGAATTTATGTGGGCTTGGAACCTGAAGTATTACTAATATTGAATCCCCAAAGACCACAAGTTAATTTCATTTTTGATTGAACAATACACACCTACAGAAAGGGGCACAAAATAATAGCGAACAAGTTGATGAATTTTCACCAACTGAATACCCCAATATCAATTAAACAAACATTAGCAACATACTGGAAGCCCTTTGGGTAGCCCCTTCTAACCACTCTACTCCTTAAAGGGGAACCAATATCCTGATTTTGCACAACAAAGGTTTTATTTTTGCTAGTTTAAGAACTTCATCTCAATGAAGTCATGCAATATTTACTCTCTTGCATCTGGCTTCTTTCTCAACATTACATTCGTTTAATTCATCCAAATTCCCATGTGTAGTAGATGCTCTTTCATTCTCATTGCTATACAGTCTTCTAGTGAGTATTTGTACCATCATTTCTCTGACTGCCCTCCTTGTTGCTGGGTCTTGGCCAGCTTCCAGTGCAGGGCTATTATGATCTCAGCAGCCAGGACTTGGGTAAGCGTATGTGTGCCTATCTATCTCTTCCACTTTCAAGAGAGACTGCTGGGTCATAGGAGATGCATATGCAGCCTTGCTAGTTGGTTCCCATCTGTCTTATTTTACCACTTCTGGTAATCAGCTGATATTTTAAATTTAAACAGTAATCCTGCTTGATAGTGCATCCAGATATCTGGCAGAAGCAAATCAAATTCTTCCTAGAGAAACATGCTCTCAACTCAAGCAAATAATCAGAAGAAATCTTGTGTAACTTTTTATATCAAAGTATTTTATAAGGCAAAAAGCATTTCCAGAGAAAAGGAGGATCTCTTTATTATGACAGAAGCACTGGTGTGCTGGTAAATTGGTGCTCTGAAGGGTGGAGGGAAATAGCCTTGATTTGTGACACTTGCTAATTTCCATGGTGTACATACTACCACCAGGGGCAATTTCCAGCTTCTGACGTGAAATCTCTAGACACAGAGTTGGGAACAGACACGTGCAGTCAGCCCTCTCAAGCCAGTGTATGCTGGCCCCACATCACAGCTGCTGGAGACTTCAATCAACCAGCAGCCTATAGCTTCCCTCATCTACACAGCTAATAGTTTAGCTAAAAAAAAAAAAAAAAAAACAAAAAAAAAAACAAAAAAACTACAAGAAATGGCAAATTTGACTTTATACTGGGAGATTTTTAATACACCACTCTCTGTGAAAGTAAAAACAAAATATCAGCAAATATATGGAAGATATCTAATGGACATAGATTCTGTCATCTAACAACTGAAGAATATGCGTTCATTTCAGACACATTTACAAAAATTGGTCCATAAAACAAATTGCAAGGAACCATTATAACACAAACTATGTTTTCTAACCACAATTCAATAAAAATAGAAACTCGTAACAACCACAAAAAGGACTAAAATTCACAAGCATTTGGAAAATGAGAACTGATGGAATATCTTCTGAATGACAGCTCCCATTTCTTGAGAACAAAGTTTACTAAATTCCTCCCCTACAAAATTTGGTTACACTGATTTGTCTGTATTATCAGTTATAAAGTTACTGTGTGGCAAAAGCTTAATACTCATCTGCCTGTAATTTCTATATGTTCTAATGGTTCTTACTGTAGAAATTCATGTATTTAAAATACAGGAATATTTTTCCAAACCAAATGCAAATTAGTATTTTGAGCTGGGAGTCTTGACATTGTTTTTAGAAAAGAGAGTAAGAAAAGGCAAGGCAACCTTAAGTAAAAGAGGCTGCTCTATCTCAGCCAATCACATGCATTTCCTCCTTCACCAACTTCCCCATTATTGTAATTTTCCCCAAGTTGTTCATAGACATAGATCTATTTTCTTTAATGTTCTTTATTCATTGTCTTACCTCCATAGACCTTCTTAAAAAATTAAACTGCAGAGTTAAGCTGTAGTCAACAGAGGTGACTCCCATCCTTAAACACTGTAAAAATGAAATTACTATTTTCTATAAATATATCCACCTTTGTTCATTTCAATAGTTCTTCAGTCACTGCAGCCTGCAAGGTCAATTATTTCCATTCATTCATTTACTTCACAAATATTTAATGATATAAACTATGTGTTGGATACATCTAGCTGTAAAAATACAATGGCCAGAAAGATGTACACCATCCCAGCTATCATAGAGCTTACTTTGTAGCAAAGACACCCACGATGTATATTTACTCTTTGATCCCATTTTCTGACATGCAACTCCTAAAATTCTTAGAATCTCCAAAGTGATGTGAGGGCTGGCAGCCCCCAGGTACCTTCAGGATGGGGCTGGTCACCAGAAAGACCATGGCCTGATTAGAGGGGGGGACTTTCAGCCCTACCCCCAATCTCCAGGGAGGGGAGAGGGGCCAAAGGTAGATCACCAATGTCCAATGATTTAATCTGTCGTGCCTACTCAATGAAGTCTCCACAAAACCACCAAAAGGACAGGGTTTAGGGAGCTCCTAGATAGCTGAATAACACGGAGATTCCTGGAGAGTAACAGGCCAGTGTGGGTGGGGGGCACGAACGCTCCAGCCCCTTTTCCCATACTGCGTTCTATGCATCTCTTCATCTGTATTCTTTGTAATATCCTTTATAGTAACTAGTAAACGTATTTCCCTGTGTTCTGTGAGCTGCCCTAGCAAATTAATTGCACCGGAGGAGAGGGTCGTGGGAACTCTGATTTATAGCTGCGGTGGGGGGCTGGGGGGCTCAGAAGTACAGGGAAAATCATCTGCACTTGCTGATCGGCGTCTGAAGTCAGGGGCAGTCTGGTGGGACAGAGCCTTCACTTTACCGCGTCTGAGGCTGTCTCCAGGTGGACAGCGTTGGAACTGAGTTGAATCAGGGGACACTTAGCGGATGTCTGCTGCTTCATGTGTGGGGAGACACTCTTTCGTGTGTGGGAGACCCCTTTCGTGTGTGGGGAGACACCCTTTCGTGTGTGGGAGACACCATTTCGTGTGTGTGGGAGACACCCTTTCGTGTGTGGGAGACGCCCTTTCGTGTGTGGGGAGACGCCCTTTCGTGTGTGGGAGACACCCTTTCGTGTGGGGGAGACACCCTTTCGTGTGTGGGAGACGCCCTTTCGTGTGTGGGGAGACGCCCTTTCGTGTGTGGGAGACGCCCTTTCGTGTGTGGGGAGACGCCCTTTCGTGTGTGGGGAGACGCCCTTTCGTGTGTGGGAGACACCCTTTCGTGTGGGGGGAGACACCCTTTCGTGTGGGGGAGACACCCTTTCGTGTGTGGGAGACACCCTTTCGTGTGGGGGAGACACCCTTTCGTGTGTGGGTGTTGAATGACAGGATAGAAAAAGCGCTTTGAGTTTTAGTGTGGTTTTTTTTTCCACACAACATTTATACATGTGTTAAGTAAATTCAACTCAATGTGACAAATCTGTTCATAAATTTTACTTCTTTTCATGAAAAATCACAACATAGGAAAATGGCACATGCCCAAATCTGTATTTACCAAAAATGAACAAACTGCCTTTGTATAGGAATAACTGATAGCCTTTTGGTTTCATAATATATAATCACACTGAACAAAGCTGGAAATCTTTACTTGCTCAGCACAAATGGAGAAAAGAGTCTCTTTAAAGAACATACAGCAGGCTTTTGAAATATGATCAACGCACTTTATAACTAAAAATGAAGCACCCAGAGAAACAGATGACTCGTTCTACTCAAAAATGTATTTTTGTGCCCTTGTGACAGTTGTTATATGGTGATACAATCTTCCCTAGAGAGAACTAGGAGGGTTTTTCCCCCTACCCAAAGAGAAAAATCAATTTGCACATACTGGTTATTCAACTGTGACCTATTTGTATAGCATAATTCCCAAGATACTCAATTCACAAATGGGCCCACTTGTTGGATTTGCTGGTTGGAGCCAGTCTTTTAAAAGTTGAAGCAGGAAATCCTCTTGGGGTGTGTGTAAAAGGAAGAGAGACAGAATCTAATCCTTCATGGTACACTGGCTGCCTGCCAACCGCTGCAGAGGAATTCAGAAGCACAGAGCCTGGAACGCAGCCCATCGGGACGCTGCCTGATGACAGAGCATTCCATGTGCTGCTGCGGCCCCTCCATCCATTGCCCCCACAAAGCGGGGGTGGCAAGTACCAGTTTCCATTTTGACTTCAAGACACCCTGCTTTAAACACTAGGAAAGAGGGAAACAGATGAAAAATGGTTTGTCTTTGCCACAGCAATATAAGCAAATGATTTATCTTAATAATTTTTAGATTACACTGTTGCTTCATATGTCAAATGTACATTAAAGAGCAATTAGCTTAAATGTCAGCATTAAATGATTCACTACTTAGCATTTCGAAAACAGGAACAAAAATAATGAAAGCAAGTGTCAGTGTACGCCGATCCGAAAAGTTTCAATAACTATAGGCTCTTTTTTCTGCTTTGAATTTGGAATAAGGCTGTCTCACATCCCATTTAGGACATACTAACTATTAATACAAAACATGTACACCCACCTGGCCACCCACAGACACACACACACAGTCACAGTTATAGTTAGTCATCAATGAACTAAGGCCCGCAGGCCAAATCTTGCCTACCACCTGTTTTCCTGTATAAAGTTTTATCAGAACATAGCCATGTCCATTCATGTACACATTGCAAGTGCTTTCAGGCTATAATGGCAGAGTTGAATAGTTGCAACAGAGACCATATGGCCTGCACAGCTTAAAATATCTGCCATCTGGCCCTTCACAGAAAAGGTGGTTTATAAAGTGTGTATCATCCACAAGGTGAATCCTTCGCAGGATGCCCAAGCGCTGCCCAGAGAGAATTACTGAAATCCGTAAAGCCCATCGCTGGATAATTCAGCAGAATAATACTCAACGATCAAACTACCCAAGACCAGAGGAATAAACATTAGAAGGTTAGAGGAAACAGTGCCAAGCCCTGTCACAGAAGCAGAAATAGTTCCTGTTTCTATGAGCCATATCAGAAAACATTATAAATCCAAGGCATTGGGTAGCTTACTCTCAGAAGGGTGTTGCCCCAATAAGGGAAGGATTTTTTTAAAAATTCACTAAATAGAATTAAAAAAAGACTAGGCATTGCAGAAGAAAATATTCATAAACTTGAAGACAGAGAAGCACAAATTCCTGAAAATAAAATAAAAATAGTAAGTAAGTGAAAAAGTATTAAAGGACTGTGGGACAATATCAAAAGGCCCGATATATGTTTCCTTGAGTCCTTGAAGGAGAGGAGAGAGAAACGGAAACAAAACAAAAAAAAAATGAAGAACTAATGGCCAAAATATTTCCAAATTTGATTGAGTTATAAGCAGATTTGAGAAGCTCAACAAAAACCAAGTTTAAGAAACATGGAGAAAACTATACCAAAGTCATCTGCTCTCACCATTTCTGTTTAACATTGTCCTACAGGTTCCAGTCAGTGCAATAATGCAAAAAAAAAGACAATTTTTTTTTTCAATTCCAGACAGGAAAGAAAGAAGTAAAACTGTCTTTATTCACAGATGACAAAACTGTCTACATGGAAATTCAATGGAATCTACAAAAAAGCTACTGGAACCAATAAGTGATGATAGTAAGGTTGCATGATACAAGATCAATATATGATAATCAACTGTGTTTCTATATACTCATGATGAATAATTAGAAACTGAAATTTAACAAACAATACTACTAACAATAGCCTCAAAAATACAAAATACTTTGGGATAAATACCTGCGTACTGCAAACTACAAAATAGTACTGAAGGAAATTAAAGAAATAAAAGGAGTGATGTGCTGTTTTATGGGTCAAAGGACTCAATACTATTATGATTTGAATTCTCCCCAAATAAAACTATAGATTCAACATCTGAGAAAAAAATCCCAGTAGACTCTTCTGCAGAAATTTGCAAGATGATGCAAAAGTTTACATAAAAATTCAAAGGACCTAGAGTAATCAAAACAACTTTGAAAATGAGGAACAAACTTGGAAGATTTACACTACCTATTTTCAAAACTTCTTAGAAGTTACAATACCAAGGCAGTGTGCTATTGGCATCAAGACAAATAGATCAATGAAAAGAATAAGATGCCAAAATAGACCCCTATATAGACAACTAATTTTTGAGAAAGGTGCAAAGGCAATTGAGTGGGGAAAGACTGGTCTTTTCAAATAAATGAGGCTGGAACAACTGGGATATTTATATTCATCAAAATAAACTTAAATCAATACATTGCACCATATAAAAAAGTTAGCTCAAAATGGATCATAGACCTAAGCGTAAAGCCTGAAACTATACAACTTCTGTAAAAAACCTATGAGAAAATCTTTGTTACTTTAGACTAAGCAAAAATTGCTTACACAAAACACTCACAATAAAAACCACAAGTTGATTAATGTGACCACGTCAAAATTTAAAACTTTTACTCTTTGAACGATACCAGTAAGAAAATAAAAAGACAAGCTATAAGCTAGAAGAAAATACTTGTAAAGTATATAACTGATAAAGGACTTGCATCCAGAATGTATAAAGAATTCTCAAAAAACAATAAGAAAGCAAACAGTAACAAATTGGGCAAAAAGTTTCAACAGACATTTCACCAAAGAAGATGCACAAACGACAAATAAGCACATGAATAAAAACTTAACATTTTTAGGCTGGGCACAGTGGCTCACGCCTGTAATTCCAGCACTTTGGGAGGCCGAGGAGGATGGATCACTTGAGGTCAGGAGATCGAGACCATACTGGCTAACACAGTGAAACCCCGTCTCTACTAAAAATACAAAAAATTAGCCAGGCGTGGTGGCAGGCACCTGTAGTCCCAGCTACTCGGGAGGCTGAGGCCGGAGAACGGCGTGAACCCGGGAGGCAGAGCTTGCAGTGAATCGAGATTGCACCACTACACTCCAGCCTGGGCAACAGAGCGAGACTCTGTCTCAAAAAAAAAAAAAGAAACAAAAAAACTTAACATTATTAGTAATTAGCAAAGTACAATTAAACACAGTGAGACACTGCTATACACTCACTTAAACTGATAAAATTTAAAACACTGACCACACTAAATGATGGTGAACATGCAGAAAAACTAAAACTCATACATGACTGCTGGAAATGCAAAACAGTACAACTCCTTTGGAAAACATTTTTACAGTTCCTTAAAAAGTTAAACATATGTATGCTATATGATCCAGCCATTCCTCTCCTAGATATTTACCCAAAAGAAAAAAAGCGTATGTTCTTACAGAGACTTGTACATGTTCATAGCACCTTTATTTTTTTTTTTTAATTTTTTTTTTTTTAAGAGTCAAGGTTTTGCTCTGTTGCCCAGGCTGGGGTGCAGTGGTGCAATCGAAGTTCACTACAGCCTTGACCTCTTAGGCTTCAGCAATCCTTCTGCCTCAGCCCCCCAAATAGCTAGGACTACAGGCACACACCACCACACCCAGCTAATGTTTAATACCCCAAAAAGTGGAATCAATGGATTAAGTGGATCAATGGATTAAAAGTCAGGGTGGGGAGGAGAGTGACTAAAAAGAGACAAAACTTTTTACATGGGTAATGGATATGATCACGAGTGTTTTGAGTCTGTATGTATATAGATATGTATACACACATGTATATGTATGTCATATATGTATATCATAATGTATCAAATAGTATACTTTAAATATGTACAATTTAGTATAATATGTGTATTTATAGAAGGTATACCTCAATAAAGCTGCTCTAAAAAATAATATATGAAGATCTACATCACAAAAATGAATTTTACTTGGAGCTGAGCCAATTGTAATATAAATTAATTTTTTTTTTTTTGAGATAGAGTCTCACTCTGTCACCCAGGCTGGAGTGCAGTGGCCTGATCTCAGCTCACTGCAACCTCCACCTCCCAGGTTCAAGTGATTCTCCTGCTTCAACCTCCCAAGTAGCTGGGATTACAGGTGTGCACCACCACACCCGGCTAATTTTTGTGTTTTTAGTAGAGACGGGGTTTACCATGTTAGCCAGGTTGGTCTTGAACTCCTTACCTCAAGTGATCTGCCCACTTCGGCCTCCCAAAGTGCTGGGATTACAGGCGTGAGCCACTGTGCCCAGCCAAATTAATATTTATTGAGCTTGTTGTTTTCCAGGCAGTTTTACATATCTTATCACAATTAATCATCATCACACATCATATAAGTTAGATACTATTGTCTTCATCTGACAGAGAAGAAAACAAGGTTCAGAGTGTTTTAGTAACATCCTTCGTGTCACACAGCTATGTAGTAGCAGTTTGATTTTGAACACAAAAGTCCATACATACTCTCTCAATACACTTTGCCTCACCAACAACCTCTCTTTAATAAAAACTGTTTCTTGTTTTTGTTTTTTTTTTTTCTGTGGAGATGGGAGTCTCACTGTGTTACCCAGGCTGATCTTGAACTCCTGGCCTCAAGCGATCCACCCACCTCAGCTTCCCAAAGTGCTGGTATTAGAGGCATGAGCCACTGTGCCTGGCCAAAAACTATTAATAAATATATTAACTTACTACACATCCTAAAATGTGTAAAACTCTCAACTGACAGAAGACAAGCTTAAATTCCAACACTTATAATTCAAACCTACCTCTTAGAAATATTTATTACGATATAAAGGTCTACATGTAGCAAAATGTTAGAAATTTGCTAATAATTACAGCTATTTAGAAAAGAGCTTTCTTATGAGGCAATAAGTTTGTCTTCTTCCCCTATAAGATAGTAGGTATTAAAACATAACTGGATATCCATATGCAAGAGAATGAGGTTGGACTCTCACCTCATGTCATATATAAAAATTACCTCAAAATGTACAAAACTGAAATGTAAGAGCTAAAACTATAAAACACTTACCCTAAGAGTAAATCTTCATAACCTTAGATTTAGTAATGGATTCTTAGATATGACACCAACTTAAGCCTACTTTATAGAAATATTTATCACAATTTAAAGTTCCTACTTGTACGCTGGCGCAGTCGCTCACACCTGTAATCCCAACTTTGGGAGGCCAAGGCAGGTGGATCACTTGAGGTCAGGAGTTCGAGACCAGCCTGGCCAGCATGGCAAAACCCCGTCTCTACAAAAACACACACATGGTGAGACCCCCATCTCTACAAAAAAAAACAAAAAAAAAAAAAAAAAAAAAAAAAAAAAATTAGCCAGGCATGGTGGCACACACCTATAGTCCCAGCTACTCAGGAGGCTGAGGCAGGAGAATCGCTGACCCCAGAAGGCAGAAGTTGCAGTGAGCTGAGATCGTGCCACTGCACTCCAGCCTGAAAAAAAATAAAAATAAAAAAAATAAAGTTCCTACTGGTAGCAAGATATTAGAATGAAAATTGCCAATATTTACATCTATTTAGAAACAGAATGGCTGTCTGATGAAGCTATACATGAGCATAAGATATGTTTCCCATAGGAACTGGTAAACAAATCAGAATTTTACACTATATTCCATGTTTGGTTTGCTGGAGACTTCGATCTAGAGGATTGATACCACCTCTTTCTACTCCTCCTTTCTCCCTTCCAATCTGCCACATCAGTTATAGGAAAACAAACTACTGAAATTTTCAGCCAAGTGAGTAGTTGCTTCCAAACTGTCATAAGTTTGCAAACCACCCTATGTGTTGGCACACTATTTTAAAGAAATGAAAGTTTCTAAGAATTTAATTAGCCTTGCCATATTGTCTAGCCTTATGGATCTCCAAACATGTCATTAGCTGAGGATTCTACAAAGGAACAAAAAGTGTTTTGTTTCTCTATTTCACAAAGAAAAAGAAAACAGAACATGAAAACAAAAGCTTTAGTTTCCACTCTCTACAGTTTCTTATTTAAGTATATACAAAATCAAAGACAGTTTCTTTTGCATTCAATTCTACTATTAGAGTCTCTGTCCAGGTATCAACAGTATCTTATACACATTACCACAACCATCTGGAATCCAAGGGTTCTGAGTTCTGACAGAACCTGGACAGAGGTCTGAACCCTAGAAAACATGCTATATCGATGTCTCGCCAACTCACAGGTTAAATAAATAAAAAATGTCTAACAGGATCATCAACTTCTTTAACTTTTGGTTTATTCTAAAGCGTTGTCTTTTAATCCTGACAATCTTACTGCACATAGCTGTTAGTGGCTTAATCGTGTTGAGGTCTACTGCTGTAACTTCAACATCACTTAAAATACCACATTTATCATAATAAATACTAGACGCATTTATGTTCAACAAACATGTGAGTGCACAAACAAGTTAGTATGTTTCATGGTACACACAGATAGAAACAGAGCTGGAGTTACATAGGTACAGTTCTGGAAATACAGGTGGATTCCGATATAAATATGAATACAGCTACCAGTACAAATGCTAATTTTACAGACTCTACAGATAAAGGTCAGGATTTACATATGTTTCTGAACTTGGAAGAAAATGTAAAGATCTCAAAGTTAACTTTTCATCAAATGTAAGAATTCCCTTTCTTTTCAGTATTCCTAATTTTGGCTTGAACACTTCCAATGTCAGAGCTTGTGTTTTTTTGTTTTGTTTTGTTTTGTTGGTTTTGTTTTGTTTTTGTTTTTGTTTTTGAGACAGTATCTCACTCTGTCGCCCAGGCTGGAGTGCGGTGGGTGATCTAAGCTCACTGAAACCTCCGCCTGCTGAGCTCAAGTGATCCTCCCACCTCAGCCTCTTTAGTAGCTCAGAGCATAGGTGTGCACCACCATGCCAGGCTAATTTTTGTATTTTTTGTAGAGATGGGGTCTCACCATGTTGGCCAGGCTGGTCTTGAGCTCCTTGGCTCAAGCTATCCTCCTGAGTCAACCTTCTAAAGTGCTGGGACTGGAGGCATAAGCCACTGCACCCAGTGAGAGTTTGTACTATTTCAAAACCACTTGTTCCTTTTTAGGACAATCAAAATTTATAGAAAGTTAATCATTATAGTTAGGTTGAAATCTGTTTCACATTTTTACCCATTGGCCTTAGATCAATCAACTGAAGCTAAAATGTCTGTTCTTTTATGGGTGAAGGAAGGAAGAGGCAGTCTAGTGGAAAGAAAAGTATAAAAAAAGAGCATGTCGTGCTGTAAAATAACTGTGGGTAAATTAACTATTAATAGGTGATGAACTAATGTGAGAAGGTCCTCCCAGAGAATAGTGACAAGAAGGGCATGTTTCATTAAGCTGGACATGCCACTTTCTGGGCTCAGGATCTCATGTATCAAATAAAATGACAAGCCGGGCGTGGTGGCATGAACTGTGGTTCCAGCTCCTCGAGAGAAGACAGGTGGGAGGACAGCTTGAGGCCGAGAGCTCAAGGTTACAGTGAGCTATGAGTGTACCATTACAATCCAGCCTGGGTGACAACGCAAGACCCTCAATCTCAAAAACATAAACAATAAAATGATTTAACTTGTCAAGGGCTATAAGCTCAAATGCTTTCAAGAGGCAGAGAGGAAAATCAATGAACAAAAGATAAGAGGAAGTACTGGAGACTGTCAAACTGAGGAGCTCCTGCACCCCTAAAGACATTCCCAGTCAACTTAAAAGTCATCCCACTGAGAACCCAAACACACACAGCCACACCATCTGGCTCTCAGGTTGCCAGTTTCCTCCCTTGGATTAGACAAGTTTTCAACCTGTCAGGCTTCTTCTACCTGTAACATCTACAAGTTTATGGCTAACTGACCCCTTACCATATTGGTCTTCTCTAAGCATCCTGCTGTTTCCAGTTTACCTGCACTTTGGCTTGCATTCTGAAATGTGATGAAATGTGTACGTTATCCCTCGTTTTGCCTTTATGCACTTCACCCTCCTAGCTCTCTTCTTATGGTGTGTTATTCCCATCCTGTAGCAATTTCATTCTCATGATATAAAAAACAGAACCTGTTTTTTACAGGAATATCTGCTGGTTCTGACAAGGATTCTCAAGAGGACTCCACTTAATTCAAAGGTACAGGCTAAAATGATGATATTCCAGGCATGCTTCATGACAGTAAAGCAGGGTGAATATTTGGGGGCAGAGGTATGGCTTTCAGTGTCCTGTAGGCCCCATCATGCATGTGGTATTCCAGGTTTTTTTGTTGTTGTTTTACTGGTATCACTGATACGGATGGAGACAGGGAAATACTGGGTAGAAGAGGGCAGTTCTCTGACAAAGGCCCCACCCCTCAAGCCTGGAGACCCGCAGCCCTAAATGGAGATAGGCATTCCTGTTTTTGTGCCCAAAAAGTTGTCTGTTGGCCCACCATGCCCCGCTATCCTGTACCCATATAAACCCCAAACCCCAGGCTTCAGAAGCAAACGAGGAGAAGAGGAGGCAAGCAGATGAACAGTGCAGCAGAGAAAAAGAGACGAGAAGGAATGTCTGAACAACAAGAGGAGTTCAGCTGGGGGTGGGGGGCAGTCAGAGAGGAATTCAGCTGCTGGACAGCCAAACTCCAGGGAAAGATCACCTTCCCACTCCATTCCCCTTTCAGCTCCCCATCCATCCCACTGAGAGCCACCTCCACCACTCAATAAAACCCCCACATTCATCCGTCAAGTTCATGTGTGGCCTGATTCTTCTGGGATGCTGGACAAGAGCTTGGGATATAGAAAGCTGTCACACAGGCCCTCTGCCCTTGCAGAAAGGCAGTGGGGCACTGAGCTGGTTAACACTTAAGTCATCTGCAGAAGACAGAGCTAAAAGAGCATTGTAACACTGGGGTCTGGGGTCACAAGCACACAGCCCTAGAGACTACCACGGGGCTGCAGCCCAGAGTGCTCATCCTGGCTCCTGCTCCTGGCCATCTGTGTGCTCCCTCTCCCACAAGGGGTTTGAGCTTGTGGTGGTCGAATAGAGAGCCACACCCCTGTCATCCACCCTGTGCGGGTGGGGGGAGGGCAGAAATTCTCCTGTTTCATCACACTCAAAAACAAGATGTATAAAATTATCATTGGTCTCAAGTCTGTGATTGATATGTACATATCTGCCCATGTGTTTTTGACTATGTCTATATTTATTTGTTAAAAGTAGATGTTGTACACAACAAATGTATAGAATTTTTATTTGTTAATTAAGAAGCTGAAAAAAATTGCAGTGTGGTATGCAGCAAATAACCAACTGGACATTAGAAAATTAGATGACACAAGGTCTTCCTCTGCCTCTTGGCAGATTGACCTTTCATACAAGATTTAATTACTTGGACCCTAGTTTCTAATTTATAAACTAGAAGGATTGATGCACATCTTTCTCAGTTCATAGAATTGCTGTGAGAATACAAATTGAGATGTCATATTTACTTTCTAAAATATAAAGGATTATATAATGCAACATATCATTAACATTTAATTTACTTGGTCTTCACTTTTGAGGATGTGGTAGGTTATGAGAGGCCAATGCTTCCACTGCAAAAGCAGAAAAAATTTTGTTAATAATATTTTTATAAAGATGTCAGAGAGCTATGGAAACAACAAAGAGTAAACCAACTAAAATTCCAGAGATGAAGAACTGTTGTGAGGAGATCTGGTGATAGTCATTTTTCTTCCCTAAGGGTATTTGCTGATTCTAGCCTCAGGCTTAGTATAGGGTATGGCCCAATCAGAGATCATTATCTTGGAAAAGAAAAGCCACCAAAGCATTTAGCAGTTGCATAGTGCCAGAGGACAAATCAGAAAACTTGAAAGGAGGAGCCAGAAACACACTACTGTTTTACCTCCTGGGACATTTGTTGAATGTTGAGGTTGCGCAGGAGGCTGTAAAGCTAAGCCTATTGTCCTCAGAGGCAGAATGGATCTCCTGCAGTTTCATAGTGTTTAAGAAACACTCATGCCGGGGAGAGAACTGCCTCAAGGGCATGATTAGTCTCTCTTAAGATTTTTGCCATTTCTTGAAGTTTCATAGGAAAGTTGGCCTGAGAGCTGGGCTGGGAACTTTCAAAGTATAGATCTGGATCTCTTGCAGTCTTTTTGGACTAAAAAGAAGAAAAACTGATGAATTCCAGTCAAAATACCATGAGGACCATAATTGAAGAAGAGCAGCAAGTAAGATATAGACTGAATTTTACTAATACTGCAACCCAGTCCCAAACCAATTCAATCTGTGATTGAATTGAATTTATAATCCTCTTACTCTGTATCTGTCTGCCTGCACAATGGCAGAAGATAAAGTCATCTGGAACTTCTGTAATTATTTTCTTCACAATATGCAGCATAAAATCAAAAATTACTAGGCATATGAGAACCAAGAAAATATGATCAATAATCAAGAAGAAAAAATAAGAAATTGATGCAGCCCCACAGATTATTTCAATATTGGAGTTGGCAAATACTTTTATAATAACTATGATATATATATTTTTAAAGGTAGAGATGTACACAAGAGAAGTGCATAGATATATTCACCAAAAAACAGGTACACTAATATCTATAGTAGCACTACTCATAATCGTTAAAACTAAAAACTACCCAAGAAATGGAAGAATGAATAGAAAAATTGTGATATATTCACACAATAAAATACATACAGCAATGAAACTTAATAGAAAACTACTCATAGTAACACAGATGGATCTAATAAATGTAATGTCAAGAGAAAGAATCCAGATACAAAATAATACATTTTCTATAAATCAATTCATATAAGGTAACAAAGTCAAAATTAATCTATAATTTAGAAATAAAGATAGTGGCTACTACAGGGATGAGGAGAAAAGAAATACAAGCAGAGATCCTCAGATGCTGGTAATAGATTATGTTTCTTGATGTAAGGACTGCATACTACAGTGAAAACTGTAAAATTCATCAAGCTGTATACATTTAGAATATGTGCACTTTTAAAATGAAATTCAAGAGTTTTTAAAAATAAATAAATATATCTGTTAAATCCTATAAAAATTCCCAAACTAAATACAGTCGTATGCCACATAAGGACTTTCGGTCAAGACAGACCACATATATGACGATGGTCTCATAAGATGATAACAGAGCTGAAAACTTCCCATTGCCTAGTGACATGAGGCAAAGCATTATTCACGTATTTGTGGTGACGTTGGTGTCAACAAACCTACTGTGTTCCCAGTTGTATAAAATTCTAGCCCATACAATTATTATATAGTACATAACACTAGATAATAATAATAAATGACTCTGTTACCGGCTTATGGGTTTACCAGAAAAACTTCACTGTGAAACAGCCTCAGACAGGCCCTTCAGGAGGTATCCAAGAAGGCATCGTTGTCGTGTTATCGTGTTATCGCCCCTGAAGCCCTCCCAGTGGGACAGGATCTGGAGGTGGAAGGCGGTGATGTTGATGATCCTGACCCCGTGCAGGCCTAGGCTAATGTGGGTGTTTGTGTCTTCATTTTTAAACAAAAAAACTTAAAAAGTAAAAATAAAAAAAAAAAATTTTAAGCAGTCAAAAGCTTATCGAACAAGGATATAAAGAAAAAATAATTTTGTACAGCTGTGCAGTATATTTTTGTTTTAAGCTAAGCGTTCTTAAAAGTGTTTTAAGTGTTATCAAAAGGTTTTTTAAAAATAAAAGTGCATAAAGTTGAACAAGCTGCAGTAAGCTAAGGTTAATTTATTATTGAAGAAAGAAACTGTTTTATAATTTAGTGCAGCCTAAGTATACAGCGTTCATAAAGTCCACAGTGGTGTGCAGTCATGTCCGAGGCCTTCACATCCACACACCACCCACACACTGACTCACCCAGAGCCACTTCCAGTCCTGCAAGCTCCACTCGTGGTAAGTTCCCCACACAGACGTACAACTTTTTCTTTTATACTGTATTTTTACTGTATCTTTTCTATGTTTAGATATACAAATACAAACTGTTGTATTACAATTGCCTAGAATGTAGAGTCACCTGCTGTGCAGGTGTATAGTCTAGGAGCAACAGGCTGTACCATATGGCCCGGGTGTGGAGGAGGCTGTGCCGTCTAGGTCTGTGTAAGTGCACTCTATGGTGTTCACACAACGGCAAAATTGCTTGATGCTGCGTTTCTCAGAATGCATCTCTGCTGTAAGGTGATGCCTGACTGTGTATGTAAGTATGTGGACACAGCCTAATTACCCAGAGAACTGACTTATTACCTAAGTATTCTGTGGAAAAAGTTCATCTGGAACAACTTTCCAAAGGCAACATCAGAGGTTTTAATCTACCAAAGCCAGTCATTTTTTCAAACCACAATGTCCCGCCTCCCTCTAGTTCTTCATTATTTGATAAAAATCTCCCATGATTCTTCCTTTTCCAAAAATGTTTTCTCGTGCCAAGGCATTCCTTTTTGTGCAGTAAGACACTCCTTTAAAACTATTGAAATTTTACAGGAAATTCTAGCTCATGGCCAAATTTGTTTCAGAATGTCTAGAAGGTAAATGGCAACACAGAGATGAATTTTTCTCCGAAGTACTTGAACTTCATCATTTTGCCTGGCACTGTAATCCTCAACTAATAGCCTCTAACTGAAAAGCATCCATTCGTAACACCGTGAAAGGATTCTGTTACCCCAGTTGCAGCTGGCTTGATCTGGATCTGCAAGAACTTGTTGACACTATGTCAGAAATTCCTCCTAGCAGGGATATCTAACTCTTCACGGGGTCAGAACTTACATTTATTCACTTGTTTCAGGTGAACAATATAGTTAAACTTGAAATGCTTACACACTGCAGCAATCTTCAAAGATTATTTATATATACATATGTGTGTGTATACACATATATTTAGACAGTCATATATATATTCCACCAAAACATTCATTCCAAAACAACATGAGTGCTAGCTCTCCCATAAATACTACCATGTGCTTGTTTTTTCATAAAACACTTAATGCATTTCAAAAAGCTGCACTGTATCTTTAATTAAAAATATTAATAGGCATGCTTCTACAAAAAAAGATACATGAGGATATTCTCAGACTTAATGTGTATATGACCTGTTTTTCATTACACTGCTTTAAAAGTCATATTTCTTAGGTTGGTAATATTTTAAGGTAAAACAAAATGTAAGTAAATATAAGGGTGACTAGCTGCAGCACGTATTGTAGAATCTGTATTCTATTAGCAGGGTCATTGCCAGATTCCTTTGTGATTAAAACTACTGGTCCATCTCTTTTTGTTCCAAAGCTGAGGAAGATAATTTACTAGGTCATAAATTTAAAGGTCATCAGATCTAAGACTGTACAAATGAGGGAAGGCAGCCAGAAATTCCCTCAAAACAAGCATGGCTGTGATGAGATCACAAACACACAAGCAAGAGAAAGTGCTGGGGCATCTTAGATATTTACAGTTTCATCATTAAATGAAAATACTGTTTTACATCCAAATGCAGTTTTGTGCTGAAGTAGTGTAAAGAACATCTCTGTGAATACGTAAACATGATTAACAAACACACCGTTGTCCATCACTCAGTAACCTGAGTCGCTCGTTTTTTCCATTACGAAAACTGTAGCTTAGGAACTGAATGCCCAAATCATAGTTCTTTGCTGTAGCTGCTATAGGGATAAGTCTGTGGTAAAATACATTCCTTAATCTGTCTCCCATTAGCAGGCTTATTAGCAGATTTTACAAACAGCAGTTATAAGCTTGTTCTCCAATTCCTTTTCTTCCTTCTGTATATGAAAGTATCATTTATCAATGTCGTCCATCTTCAAGTTTTCAAACATCAAGCTTAAAAGTCAAGCCTCATTTGAAAGAAAAGATACACATTGTAAAATCTTTCCTTATGTTTCAAAAGTATAATTTTCTTTGGAGCCAGAACAAAATGCCTATGGACTGTAGAGGAATTTTCAACACTTGACGCTTCATAGAAATGGGGAAAATGCAAACTGCAAGAGTTAGGTAATTTGTTGAGTGTTTGCAAATTGTCTTTGCAACGTTAGAAAAACAACGTGGACAACTTTCCAGAAAATGTCCTTTGGAAACAAGTGTAAGCTTTAAAAACATATTTTTGCTACCTGGAAAAGAAGACAATAGCTTTGCCCTAATAAGTGCAGTTCCATATAAATCTCTCAGTTTCAATTAGTCACAACTGATCACAACTTACAATGTATTATCCTAGTACATCCACTACTGAGTTTGGATTATATTTCCCTACAAACTTAAAAATGCAATAAAAAGTTGCCTTGATTTAGATTCTGCCTGATTCATGGAATGACAAAAACTAACCTTGAAAAATTTAACACAAATTTTAGATACATATTTTTTTAAATATGAGGCTGAAACAAATAATATTTTTCCCTTTTGGAACACATTCATTTGGGTTTAAATATCTTTTTTTTTTTTTTAAGACAGAGTTTCACTCTTTCACCCAGGCTGGAGTGCAGTAGTGGGATCTTGGCTCACTGCAACCTCTGTCTCCCAGGTTCAAGCGATTCTCCTGCCTCAGCCTCCCGAGTAGCTGGGTTTACAGGCACGCACCACCACACCTGGCTAATTTTGCCATGTTGGCTAGGCTGGTCTCAAACTCCTGACCTCAGGTGATCCGTCCGCCTCGGCCTCCCAAAGTGCTGGGATCATGCCAGCCTAAATGTTATATCTTAAAATGTATTTTTAAATCCTTGAGATTGTGGAATTATCTTTGTAACACATAATTATTTTATACAACTGAATAACCAGTGTTATAACAAAAGTTCATTGTAAACAAATGTAAGATATATTGACATTTCTTTTTAATTTCAGACAATGGAACAATTTATACAACTTCTTCAAAGTGAGTTGTCAACTTCAAATGAATTGTGAGATTTTGCTGTTGTTGTTTGAAGCAACAGGAATACAAAGTTCATGTTTAATGTTACAGTTAATGATTGATTTCCAGCCTTGACAAATACATTCTTTTCTTCTTACTCTCTTTTCTCTGGTGTCTCTTCAACTTTGAAGTGGGCTCATTTATAAAACGAAGTGAAAATGTACGAGGCTTCCTGCAAGTACTAAGCCTCTTCTGGAAGATTTCTTTTGTTCTACATAGGACAATCCATTCTTATCCCTCATTAATTCTAATAAACTAAGGCAGGTGGTTGGCCTTCTTAAAGGTCTTGCTTTAAAAATATAACAAAACCTGTGTCTACACATACCAAATCAAGAGGAGAATTAAGCTACCTTCGGTTGAACTTAATTAATGGGGGCTACCAACCTCAATTATTTAGAGAAAAAAAAATACTTTCTCCAATAGACAATAAGATTTGTCTTAAATTAACCAGATTAGGGGTCGGCAAACTGTGACTCACAGGCTGCAACTGGCCCACTGTCTGTTTTAATAAAGTTTTACTGGAACACATCCTTGCTCATTCATTTGCATATTGTCTAAGGCTGCCTTCCTGATACAATAGCACAGTTGAGTAGCTGTGACAGAGACCAAATTGCCTGCAAAGCTTCAAATGTTTACTTTCTAGACTTTTACAGAAAGTTTGCCAATTCCTGATTCTGATAAATGTCTCATTTCTTCACTTCATATTTTGTATCCACAAAAGTAGCCAAAAGCATGGAAAAAACCCATGGGGCAGCTTAAACTAAACATGTGTTTTGTTGAATTTCTGTGAGTCTTTATTTTAAAGAAGATGTGGATTATATTTTAAGTCCTGATCAAAATGTTTTACCTCCACATCTTCTTTATATCAAAATAAGTCCTGATCAAAATGATTAATGAAGGTATATCTACCTATTTGACTCTGGTTTTGCTAGAGCCTCAAAGGGCACGTGAAAACACTCTCCCTGAAAACGGTATCTTGCTCCGTTAGAAGGATTTGTTGCTTTGATATGTGTGTTTTTTCTTTAATTGCTGCAGGGATCTGAACTGTAGGTGAATCAAAATTTAAAATTCTGAGCATTTTGCAAACTTGTCATTATGCATGCTACAGGCAAGTTAGTGGATTTAGTTATGCCAATGATTGCAAAGATACATTATTGCTGCATTATAATGCATAAACAGGTTTTATGTTCTTCTGCATAATATTAGAAACTCAAATTTATGGAGTCACAGAGCTGTTATCATCATCCAGTTTTTAAATAAGGTAGCAATTGGTGATTTATATTACATATGAAGAAGTTTCCTTGTCAAGGTGCTTGCAGATTCTTGGCATGTTATCTGGATAAATGATATGAGTTTTTGATGTAGTCATTAGGAATTATTTGCATTCACGGTTTTTTAAAAAGTGTTTTTGTTGTTGTTAATCTCAGGTAACATCTACTCCTTCTGGACAAATTTTGGTTGTTGAGATTATCCACTTGAATAGCTTTTACATCACAACCTTTAAAATCATAATGTGTACAAGAAGATCTAAGCATTGTGCAGCAACCGCATTATCTTTATAGCAAGACAACACACCAGAGGTTGTGTTTAATTAGGTTTCCTAATTAAAGAACACAAGTTTACCTATGAAGAAATCTTGCCAAAAAAAAAATGAACTTGGATTTGATCTTATCCCTATATACAATTTACAGAAAACACAGACAGCAAAGAAACAAGGTAAATCGCTTGATGGGACAGCAACTCCCTGTCTCCAGATTGGTGGAAACTTTACAGGGTAACCATCTGGTTTCCTAACAAAGTAAATTTCAAGGGGAAAAGGGAAGTAAAGTAGAACCTAAAGATTAATAAAGACGAAGAAAGCAGGCAATTACAATGTGTATACCTTATTTGGGTCTAGACTGAAACAAACAAAAATATATTCATGACCTTTAAGAGAATTAGAAATGTGAGGCTTGGCTAGATATACAATAAAAAAATTATTGTTAATCTGTAAATGCCATAAAAGTATTGTTGTTGGCATAAAGATATTGTTGTGGTTATGTTTTTTTTTTAAGAATTTTCATCTTTAGGGACACAGCTAAAATTCTGAGGATGAAATGATAATGGATGCTTAGGATTTACTTCAAAATAATAACAAATAATTTAAATACTAAAATAAAAAATAATAAGGGAAGGAGTAAGGGAGGGTAAAATGAAACTAGATTGTAATGAAATAATAAATGTTTACACTGGAGGATGGACACATTAAGGTTTACTATGCTGTATCCACTTTTGTATATATCTTAAATTTCCATAATAGTTAATATATATAAGGGATATAAGATGCTTCTTTATTATTATTTTTGCCAATTACTGGTAATAAAAGAAATAGCTATAAGTAATTTATTTAAATATAGAATTCCATTATTAGCTTAAAGAAAAAAATTCACTATCTGATTAGCAGTAATCAATAGATTTTTTTTTTTAGAAAACTAAGCAGTTTCATTTAATAAAGTTTGAGAAGTGTAGGATCGATGGTTATTTGTTCATTTCCAGTATGACCTTGTATTTTGTCTTTAAAACTTAAAATCCTGTACACAATCCTACATAAATTTTATTCAAATAACACTTTCTCTGGGTCTTCTGTGTAAAGGGCAGTTTCGCTTGAGTTCCAGTGGACCAAGCTCCATGTCTGTCTTCTCCATTTCTTCCCCGGGAAGGGGAGAGTGTCTCTGCCCAGGGTTTATGCAGAAACCACCACGGAGAACACACACAGCTCTGTGCTCCACTTCCTACACTTGCCTTCTATTTTCAAACCTACTAAACTTTTATCCCCTCTCCTCTTGTAGGCTGCTTGTTAAAACTTACCTACTATGCAAGCTCACCCTGCCTCCCCTGAGAAAGGTTTCTGTGAATGTTCTTTCTTATAGTCACAAGGTGAAATGAATCTGTCATGAACAAATGCATACACCAACAACAAAAATGTTGACACTGATAATTCAGCTCGTGTCCAATAAAGTCAACTAAAGAGAAAGATGTTTTCATTAGTTCAGAAAAATTGTATTATGACAGATTTGACATATGCAAAACAGTAAGGAAGCTTTTTACCACGCTCCAAAACCCAATTAACAAGGATATAGTTATGCCTTTCTTTTTCCCATTTTTTTCCCTCTTGTGTACATAACTTTTGGACTTCTCTATTAATCTTCTTGGCCATAATTTTCAGGTTTAAGTTCTAATGTTTTTCTAGAAAGAATCCATCCCAGTTAATACGAATGTAAAGCTACAGTCTTCTGTGTCAGGACAACAAGCAGGTGAGTAACCATCTGCTTCCTTTGGTCACCTCCGACATCCACGGGGGCCCAGCTCTCCCTTAGCTCTAGCCTGGACTTTTGAAGCGTCTGCCCAAGTAGGTCTTCCCACCTCTGGAATCTCTCAACCCTAAACCGTCATCCACGGCGCTACTGGAGGGGTGATACTCTTCCTGTTTAAAACCTGTCATTGGCTTCCATCACTCTGTTGGGACAACTGAGTTCCTCTTCAAAGACTCAACCTCCTGGTCATAAGTTGTAAACAATCCTACCCCCTCTTCTGTTAAGCCTAACCGTTTCTTCTTTGTCTTCCCCTCCACCCCCCTTTAAAACCCGAGTTTACCCTATTGGGAAAATTTAAACTTAAGTCAATCGGGATCAGCTTAGATTGTGCTGTCCAACCCCAGCCAATAGGGGAAGGACACAGAAACAGGAATTGCGTTAGGGTTAAAAACCCCTTCCTTCCTTTGTTCGGTGTGCTCTTGTGATTGTAACAGGTGCAAGCAGCACCCTTCTGCAGAAGTAAAGGTGCCTTGCTGAGGAGGAATTTTCTGTCAAAGGGCAGGTTTCTTTTGGCTACACTGAGCACTTGTTTCCAACAAATTACAACTGTACCTCTGCCCATAGTTATTCAGTCTCTGCCCTCACCAACTTCCCTCTGGACCCTCCTGGCTGCTTCTAGCCTCTCTCCCACCACCCCTGCCCCTGGTATGCCTTGCTGGTTCTTACCTCTGCAGAGACGCTGTGCTTTATAAACACGTGTTAATGCCTTAATACCTAGCTCAGAAACTACATCCTCTTGTCTAGAAAATCTTTATCGTGATCCACACACTATCATATCCTATGCTGCTGATGTATCACGTTATATGGCAAATCATTGGTTAGATGTCAGCCTACTATTTCAGGAGCTCCTTAATTCCAGCAACGGTATTTACCTTGATACCTCCAGCCCTTATCTAGTGTGGGGTATACAGCAAACCTTCAGCAAGTGTTTATTGAATGAATAACTGAATAATTCAATGTTATAGTTTAGTAAATCCCTGGAGAATACCTTCTGTAATGGTCTGACCAATTATTTAATAAATGTTTATTTGGCATTCTGTGTAAGATACTATGTCAGGCACTGTCATAGAATACAAAACTGAACAAGGTGTGGCAAAGTACTTGTGCTTTGAGAGAGAAGATAACTAATATGCACAGGTCACTGCATTCAAAGTATAAAGGATAAAGCCCTATAGGTGCCATAAAAAAATGTAAGCAGGCCGGGCGCGGTGGCTCACACCTGTAATCCCAGCACTTTGGGAGGCCGAGGCAGGGGGATCACAAGGTCAGGAGATCGAGACTATCCTGGCTAACATGGTGAAACCCTGTCTCTACTAAAAATACAAAAAAGTTAGCTGGGCGTGGTGGCACGTGCCTATTGTCCCAGCTACTCAGGAGGCTGAGGCAGGAGGATTGCTTGAACCCTGGAGTTGGAGGTTGCAGTGAGCCGAGACAGCACCACTGCCCTCAAGCCTGGGTGACACAGCGAGACTCTGTCTCAAAAAAAAAACAAAAAAAAAGTAAGCAGATTTTTCTGCAAATTAGCAGAGGAATAGAGAAGGTTTCAGGAAGGAGGTGTCAAACTTTTTAGTGAGATGCAAAATACTTCATCCAACAAGTTGTCCAAAAGCTGTTAAATGATGTTCACATTTTTGAATGAACCTTTCACTCTTTTTACTATCCTTTTATCTAATGTTCAAAAATGCCATTCTTATAGCTGAGAAACATGAAACTGAAGAAATGTTAAAGATATGGTAGTCCAACAACCTTATTTATTTTTTTGAGACAGGGTCTCGCTCTGTCACTCAGGCTGGAGTGCAGTGGCACAATCTTAGCTCACTGCAACCTCTGCCTCCTGGGTTCAAGCGATTCTCCTGCCTCAGCCTCCTGAGTAGCTGGAATTATAGATGCCTGCCACCAAACCCAGCTCATTTTTGTATTTTTAGTAGAGATGTGGTTTTGCCATGTTGGCCAGGCTAGTCTTGAACTCCTGACCTCAAGTAATCCACCCACCTCGGCCTCCCAAAGTGCTGGGATTACACGTGTGAGCCACAGCACCCAGTCTCGACTGCCTTATTTTATGAAGAAAGAGCAGAATTAGAGCTCAGATCTTCTTTCTCTAATTCTATAACTCCACAATGATACTCTACCTCAGATTTTAAGAATTAACTCAATATGTTGCTTTTTGATTTGTGGTAACTTTAGACACTGACCCTAAACTGTGGATAGAAAAGAAAATTGAAAGACAAAATGTTGCTTGTATCTAGGACTACACTGTATTATTATAAGTTTACTTCAAAATTTACTATTCACATAGCTGTATTTTAAATGTTAATTACAGAAAAAATTAAGATGAATATCAAACTAATATTATTTAACTCTGACAATAAAGTAACTTCAGAATTGTTTGAAATATGGATAACATATCACGTTTTATTTGTTTCTCTATGGACTTTCAAGCATATGGCAAACTATAGTTTCATATTGACAGAAAATAATGTATCATTTTAAATAATACAACTCTGTATAGGGTTTTCATTGGTAAATGAGATTGATAGAAACAGAATTCATCCAGTCATTCAAAGATATTATTTTCTGCCTTCCATGTATAAGGCACAGTGGTGTATAAACAAAATAATCTTTTAGTGCTTTTAATATCTATGTGAAAATTGAGATTAGATAACTCCCTTCTGCCTGTTATAGTTAGGAATTACATTTTATACTTGGAAATAACATTGTTTACCCAGACCTTATAAATTCATTCTAATTTGTTCATACCAAAAAGAGTCCTCTTCCAACACTAGCATTTGGCAAAATTATGCATGTTATTTGTTTCATTGTGCATTATACTGAACAGCTAGGTGGAGAAAAGATCTAACACCATCCTAATGGAGTGTCTGAGATGGAAAATCCCCACCTTTTTCTGCATAGTTAGATTTACCAGGTAATCTTCTTCTCCTGAAAACCAAAGAGAAAAAAATATCCCTAATTCAACATAAACCACAACTCAGAAGTAAACTTTGTGGTGAAATTCTTCAACTTGGTTTTACTCCTATTCAGATAATTACTTAAAAATTGAAAGAAGGTGTTCAAAACTTCTCTTAAGTTTGTGGCTTGAGTCATATTCAGGCTCAAGCAAAAGCATTTGTAAAGCACACATTGACATGAGATGAGAACCACAAGACAAACAAATCTGATAGCCTCTTTCCTTGGAGTTTGACCCAAGTGGTGACTATCTTCAGAGTAAATGTGAAAGTACTAAAGCTGTGATGTATTACCATGTGGCAGGGGTCAATGCTGGATAAAAGATAACAGTTAAGTGAAAACTTGAGAGGTGGTGACTTAGCACCAATCTGTTGTGAAAAATCATCTGTCATATCCTTGAAAATATTTCTAGTGGCTGTTGCCAAGTATGTCCTCTCCCAAGGAAATCTGGAAGTAAATATTACAACAGTTACAGGTTTTGTCAATAGTTATGGTTGCCAGACTTTGAATTTCATAGATCAATAAGAATTGAAATATAAATTTGGGGATTAATGTACAGTTGCCAACCTTTAAAGCTTGTGGTCAGGTAAGAACATTTTGAAAAGAAAAAAATTATTTTAGCAATGATCATATTTTTTAGAAAAGGATGTTCTAGCCATAAAATAGTGAAAAGAGTACAATACCAGAATAAAGAACAATCTTCCAAGTTGGAAAAAAAAACTTAATTTACATTCCACAATATTATACTAACTTTCCTTATTTCAAGACAGACTGAAGTCTTCAACTCATTAAGTGGTTAGGAGCTACTGAAGGAAGGGAGAGAAGAGCAAAAAGATGCCAGGAAAACTTGGTTGAGCAAAAACTGAGCAAAGACTATCTTACTTTGGAACAAACATTTCCTGAAATTAGGAATTGGTTTACTTACGTGTCTCCTCATTGGTACAAGAATAGCTATAGGGAAACCAACTCACTGGGTCTAATGAGATCCTCACTCCTACCTTAAAGTTCTAAAGAAACAGCAGAAACTCCTGAGAGTATGATAGTGTTTATTTTAACATGTTGTTCAGTTTCTCGGCAAATAATAAAACAGGACCTAAGATATATGGGGCTTACTAATGCTGTAGCTTTCTTTATAGAGTTCCCAAGAAAGACTTTCAAACTGTCCTTTCTAAGATACATTCAAGAAGAAAACTGCTGGTGCTGCATAATACTTGATTCCAGATCATCTGTAATCTTGCTCTCAGGTGAACCCAAGTCTGCCAGTTGGCATTCTAGCAGCACCTATCATGCCAGGTCCTAGGACACGCCAGGTCCTAGGCACTGGCATTACCAAGATGACCTGCAAGTAACTAAAAGCAGATACACACACTGAAGTAATAGAGGCTGACAGTGATTTATTTAAAGCCTGATTATGAATATTCCTTAACAATACTGCATAATAGTTTAGAAATATATTTTTGGAATTTAAATCCAAAATCACCTTAATCCCCAAGCCATATTAGGTAACCATAACAACAGTAACAATTGTTACCCTATATAGAAAGCAACATGCTGGCCAGACATGGTGGCTCATGCCTATAATCCCAGCATTTTGGGAGGCTGAGGTGGGTGGATCACTTGAGGCCAGAAGTTCAAGACCAGCCTGGCCAACATGGTGAAATCTCCTCTCTACTAAAAATACAAATATTAGCCAGACGTAGTGGCAGGCACCTGAAGTCCCAGCTGCTCAAGAGGCTGAGGAATGAGAATCACTTGAACCCAGGAAGTGGAGGTTTCAGTGAGCTGAGATCACGCCACTGCACTCCAGCCTGGGTGACACAGTGAGTCCCTGTCTCTTAAAAAAAAGGAAAGAAAAAAGAGAAATCAGCCAAACGAAAAACAAATCAGTTGAGAAACATTTTGAATATATAAAGAAGGCACCTGTTGCGCTAATCTAGATTTTTGAAAGCTTCTCTCTCATGAGACCAGTATTTGGCAATGCATAGAATTAGGAGAGAACTTATGTAGTACAATCTGTATGGAGCCTTTCAAGATATCAAATTGAGGACAGTGAACACACCTTGAACAGCTGCAAATAATGCAGCCAAAGTAACAGTAAAAATAAGAGAAAATCATATGCTCTATTTTTTTTTTTTTTTTTTTTTTTGAGACAGAGTCTTGCTCTGTCGCCCAGGCTGGAGTGCAGTGGCGCGATCTTGGCTCACTGCAAGCTCCGTCTCCCGGGTTCACGCCATTCTCCTGCCTCAGCCTCCAGAGTAGCTGGGACTACAGGCGCCACCACCACGCCCAGCTAATTTTTTCTATTTTTAGTAGAGACGGGGTTTCACCGTGGTCTCAATCTCCTGACCTCGTGATCCACCCGCCTCGGCCTCCCAAAGTGCTGGGATTACAGGCGTGAGCCACTGCACCCAGCCAATCATATGCTCTACTGTTAGTAAGTTGTAGATACATAACTTAGTAAATAAAGCTTACATTTTGGACAACCACTGTAGTATATGTTAAGAGATCTTCCCTCACATCAGTGCACTTTGGAGTTAACAATAGTGGCTATTACATTCCATATATAGTATGAATGTCTCAAGAACACAATGGCAGCAATGGTACCATTTAACTTAGCATTCTTTTTGTCCTCCACACATCCTCTGTTAAGAAGTAAATTATTGTGCTAAAGAAAAGAGTTCGTGATATTAAACTAACAGATATAAGCTAAGCACTTCAGTTGGAAATGCCACCTTTGGAGTTATATCTTTTATAAATTCTTATTGGAAGTTCTGAAAAAATCAATTTTAACCTTGTACAGGAACCCAGAACACAAGAATCATGAAGTGTGTGGAGACAAAAAGGAGCCATAAGCCAAAGATGGGAAAATATGTGGAATTGCGAGGGTGAAAACCATAAATCTTAGCTACATTAGTTCAATTTCCATAGTAAATCAACTTTTGATTTTTTTATACTCTATATATTTTTCTACTGTTATTAAAACAATAAATAACATCCAACAAAAGAAGTAAAACTTATTCCTTAAAAATCCAATTTTATTAAAAGAAAATAAAATCTTATTTTGGAAAACAGCGATTATTTGGCTTACGTGAACATCATTGGATGCATAATGCTAGTAATTCACCTAACCCCTAAAGGAGAAGTTAGTTGTTTTATAAGAGTAGTTCATGTCCCATCGATCCTCCCTTATTTTTTCAGAGACACATCGTCATGCAAATCTGGACTCACATTTTTGAACCTCAGCTTCTTCACCCTGATAATTATGACAACAGTCCTCACCTCCAAGGATTGATCTGCGAGTTAAATGAAATAATGTACATGAATGCTTATTGCCTTCAGCATTTAAAAATATTAATAGTAGTAGCAGCAGTAACAAGAGTTGTAATGTGAAAGTACATGAATGAGAAAGACAAGAAGCACCTGAATTAAATTTTTCATGACATTAGGCATGATAATCCGACTCATCAATCTCACAAATAGTATGCTGCCGCCCGTGGGGTCAAATAGTCTGTGCAGACAGACATTCTGGAATCTTTCTTCATTAGGAATGTCTTTGCTAATAGGATAGAAATAATTGAAGTCTGTTGACCAAAGGCTCTTGTCCTTGTCCTTGGCTGGCTCTGCCATTATTTCTCTTTTTTTTTTTTTTTTGAGACACAGTCTTCCTCTGTTGCCCAGGCTGGAGTGCAGTGGTACGATCTTGGCTCACTGCAACCTCCGCCTCCCGGGTTCAAATGATTTCTCCTATCTCAGCCTCCCGAGTAGCTGGGACTATAGGCACATACCACCACGTCCAACTAATTTTTGTATTTTTAGTAGAGACGGGGTTTCACCATATTGGCCAGGCTGGTCTCAAACTCCTGACCTTGTGATCCATCTGCCTTGGCCTCCAAAAGTGCTGGGATTACAGGCATGAGCCACCGCACCTGGCCGCCATTATTTCTTTAATTTTCATTTTCTAGTCTTCCATCGTTGCCCAATCTCTCTTTTCATTGATAATTGTTACTGTTTTTTTAATGTATTACCACCCTCACAGCAGTTAGAGTCTCGCAAACTCAAAAGTAATTTTCTTTTCTCCCTGTCAAGAAATGATCAATTCACAAGTTGATCTTACAGCTTAATTTTCTAGAGGGAAATATTTTCCTCTCCATTTCAAGTTATGGAGTTGAGGACACACTACCCTGAAATATGGCAGCTTTAGTATTTGAGGAAACAGCAGAAACAAGAAGGTCTCTCTGACCTTCTCCCACTCTCCTCCCTGATGCAGGCCATAAACGAATTCTCATGAGAGATATACTCTCCTATACCCAGAGGAAAGTGATGTTCCTATTTCTGAGGACAGAGAAGGATCTGAACAAATAGGCCTTGCTAAGTTTTCCCAGTTTGCTACCATGAGAGCACACCTCTTATCCAATCAAACTTCTGCATGGAGCCCACTGTTCATCAAACCTCAACATAAAAACATACATTTTCCTGTTTCTTTGGGTCTTCATTCTGAAATCTTCTGTATCACATAAAACTTATATTGAATAAATGTGTATGTTTTTCTCTTGCTAATCTGCCTTTTATTATAGGTGCCTCAGCCCCGAACCTAATGATTGGTGAGAAAAGATATTCCTGCTTCTACCCTACACAACTCTAAGGGGACAGCACACTGAAACCCTCCCAAACTGTCAAGAATATCTGAAAAAGTCAATCATTTTTGCTTTGCACATATTTGATATTAGCATAGCATGAACCCCAGTTTGAGCCTGCATGAAGTTAAGCCTAGGATTCGACGTGGGCCCATGCCTAAGACCTAGGGAAAGGAACTGCGATAGAACAATGTCCAAAACCCAAGGCTGCTTATTACAATCTCATTCAGAACAAAAGTGCAACCAGGCCGAGTGCGGTGGCTCACACCTGCAATCCCATCACTTTGGGAGGCTGAGGCTGGTGGATCACGACATCAGGAGTTCAAGACCAGCCTGGCCAACATGGTGAAACCCCATCTCTACTAAAAATACAAAAAGTAGCTGAGTGTGGTGGCTCACGCCTGTAATCCCAGCTATTTGGGAGGCTGAGGCGGGAGAATTGCTTGAATCCAGGATGCGGAGGTTGCCGTGAGCCGAGATCGCACCACTGCACTCCAGCCTGAGTGACAAAGCAAGACTCCGTCTCAAAAAAATAAAATAAAATAAAAAAATAAAAGCATGACCAGACAGCGCTGCTTTCTCATTTCTGCAAGAGTGTAGCTCAAGTCAAGGTCCGAATTGTGATGCCCTAGACTGCCCAGGATTGTTGGACCAACAACTGCCGGGAAGCCCAGGGGAGGCCTGGTAGGCAGAGGCTCATCAGGAAGATCTCTCAGCCAGTGCCACTCAGCAGAGCCCTCTGCACGGAATTACTCACAACAAAGAGAAAGAAGGACCCAGAAGAAAAATCCAAACACCTCATGGGGTCTCCCCAAACAGCATCCCCCAAAGGAAAATCCAAACACCTCATGGAGTCTCCCCGAAGAGCATCTCCCAAAGGAAAATCCAAACACCTCATGGAGTCTCCCCAAACAGCATCCCCCAAAGGAAAATCCAAACACCTCATGGAGTCTCCCTGAAGAGCATCTCCCAAAGGAATCGAAAAGAATTAGAGCTGGTTGGGATTTCCATAGCGTGTGCCAGGGAGACGGTAAATCATTACTTTGATTCTGCTATAGTAGCTTTGTTTTTACCTCAGGCAGCTGTGAAAGAGGTAAATATGGAATACATTAACATATTATTTCAGAAAATTGTAGCCATTTGGCTCAGCTTGCTTTTTTTTTTTTTTTTCTTTGAGACAAAGTCTCACTCTGTCACCCAGGCTACAGTGCAGTAGTGCCATCATAATTCACTGCAGCTTCAAACTCCCAGCCTCAAGGAACCCTCCAGTCTTAGCTTCCAGAGTAGCTGGGACTACAGGCACATGCCACTACTGCTGGCTAATTTTTAAATTTTTTGTACAGACAGGGTCCTGCTATGTTGCCTAGGCTGGTCTTGAACTCCTAGCCTCAAGCAATCCTCCTGCCTTGGCTTCTCAAAGTGTTGGGATTACAGGCATGAGCCACAGTGACCAGCCAGGCTCAGCTTTTTAAAACCATTTCCTCATCCTTCATAATAAGCCATAGTTTGGACATAGGGAATTCTCTGGTTATGCCAAAGAATATTTCACAGTTCAACCAAAAAACCAAGTTAAAGGATTGGAACACAGTTCTCTATTCTTTCAAATTACCATTTTTGCATACATTATCAAACCAGCCAGTTGTGAAGAACTTGGACACTAAAATAACATGTATCTGTTCAAACACCAGCGAAAGCTCTTATAGCTGTACAACCCTGAACAAATTCTTTGATTTCCGGTGTCTCACTGTCCTCATTTGTAAAGTGAAGCTAATAATTTTAGCTACCTTATGGTTGTGTTGTAAGGATTAAAAGGGTTAATGCATTTAAAGCACTTAGACCAATGCCAGGCACCTACTTAAGCTTAGCTCGGTAAAAGTTAGCTAATAATGAAATACACATTCATTCTGAGGTAAGAGACCAGCAAGATTTGCTTTCTGGTCATAACCCTGCTGACCAAAACAGGATCTGGTCCAGAGAGGAGAAACTGAAGAAATCAGCAGAAACCAACAGATGGCAGAGAGGCTGATCCCTGGCTGCCCTCATTGCTTAGTTGCATAAGACACTTCCATCAGCACCATCACAGTTTACAAATGCCACGGCAACAAACCAGAAGTTACCATCCCTTCTATGGCTGCCACCAGGAAGTTACCATCCCTTTCCTGGAACATCCTAAATAACCCACTCCTCAATTTGCATTAACCTGCCCCTGAGTTTGCACAGAATTGAAGTGTGTAAAAGTGAGTGTAAATATAGCTGCCAACAGCCCATATGTTGCTGACTCTGGGCCCACTGCCTAAGAGTTAGCCCTGCTCCACTAGGAGCAGTACCAGTCAATAAAAATTGCTAACACTACTGGCATGTCCTTGAATTCTTTCCCGGGCAAAGCCAAGAACCCTCCTGAGCTAAGCCCCCTATTTGGGGGCATCAATTCCATGACTACTTGTGGAGTGCATGTATATGATGAACACTTTTTCACACTGGAGATATGGGAGAGAATAAACTATACAAGATTATCTTCCTCAAGGAGCTTATATTCTAAATATTCTCTAAGTGGATCAATAGCTCAATAGTCCAGTGTACCATAGTTAAATACTTCCATACAATCAGGTATTCAGAGTTCGTAGCTTCCCATTGTTACAAATAGCATTAGTAACAATCAAAATGTTTGCCTAGATTTTGAATTTTTTTAGACTGGATATCCAGAAATTGAACTATTGGGTCAAAAGTTTCTGACACTATTTTAAGGAATATATACCTGGTCTTTAAAATAATTCAGTTAGCATCTATCCGTAAAATATAAACATGTAAATATATATCAAAATGTAGTGAAATAAAGTTTAGTGAAAATATTGTTAGTTCATTTTGGAAATTAGATAAAATGATGATTCCTGACACTCTAATTTCTGACCATGTAGAGAATAAATTTAGCCTTTGGTAAAGTATAAGTTACCTAAGACCTAAGCTAAGCTAATACAGTTCAGTTACACTGTCCTCAAAGAATAGCTTTGCACAGCAAAATCTTTTTTGGAGGGTAGATTTTATGTACAAGTGATGAACTGTGATTAGAGAAAATTGTGTAAATTTCCAATATTCGGATATACGTAAAAGCTTCAAGAAATAATATGTTTCTTGGACACAGTGAGGGGAACAACACACACTGGGGCCAGTTGGAGAGTGGGGAACTAGGGGAGAGAGAACATTAGGACAAATGGCTAAGGCATGAGGGGCTTAAAACCTAGATGACGGGTTGTAGGTGCAGCAAACCACCATGGCACATGTATACCTATGTAACAAATCTACACGTTCTGCACTTGTAAAGTAAAATTTAAAAAAAGAAGAAATAATGTGTTTCAAAGCATGGATGACCCATATTAAAAAAATGTTCAGTGTCCTACTTAACCACAGACAACTTTGATTGTGGAATACCACACATTCATGGGTCAGAAAAAAAGAAATTGAACCATGTAGAAATTGAACCATGTAGAAATTGAATCATTTGGGCAATTATTTCCCATTTGGAGTAGGTTATCAATTCATTTTCTGAAACTTTTATTAGACAATTTTAACAAATATTGTTTTATTAAAAAGTATATCTGTTTCATGTCAAATATGAAAAATATTCCTTTTAAGCCTTGTTTAAAAGCCGATTTCTGTTTAAAACCCTAAAATCTGAAGGCTTTGTCTATAATTTCACTTGGTTTCCCTTATTTTCGAGCCCTCTTGGACATCACCAGTAGTTTTCTCTCCAGAAAAGCTCCTGTATTTCCCTCTGGGGAGGACAGTGGGAACTATAGAAATCTTTGTGTTTCCTTTGTCAAGAACTCAGAGCTAAATTTAGGACTTAGCTGATCCAGTAAATGAACTCTACCTCAGATATATCTATTCACCTTTCTGTTTAACTGCATTTCTTTCTCTTTTCGTTTTAACTGTCCACCTCATATGTATTGAATATTCAAAGCAATATTGAATCCCTTTTGGAAGAAATCGAGCTCAGAAGTCATACACATATTACATAGAGGTCAATGACAATTCCTCCTCCAACTCATATAGTCAGTGACTGCTACTTCTCCATCACTCCCGGTCTCACCGTGCCACCTGGTTCAGCTAAACATGGCACTAGAAAGGGTCTGAGAACCATTCTGCCACCTAGTATATAAAGCCTAAAATCTAGCCTCAGTTTGCAACTACATGATAGAAAATCTTTGGGAAGGAATTAATGTCTGTATATGGGTATAAATATGAGTTGCTTAACCCACATTCTAGAACTGCTTTCAAAAAAAAAGTTCATTTCTTAAACAAACAATTGGTCCCACTGAACTAGTAAATTTAAAAGAAAAGTAGGCCGGGCACGGTGGCTCATGCCTGTAATCTCAGCACTTTGAGAGGCCCAGGCGGGCAGATCACGAGGTCAGGAGATCAAGACCATCCTGGCTAACACAGTGAAACCCAGTCTCTACTAAAAATAACCAAAAAAAAAAAAAAAAAAAAAAAGAAAAAAAGAAAAAATTAGCCTGGGGTGGTGGTGGGTGCCTGTAGTCCCAGCTATTTGGGTGGCTGAGGCAGGAGAATGACTTGAACCCAGGAGGCGGAGCTTACAGCGAGCCAAGATGGCGCCACTGCACTCCAGCCTGGGGGGCAGAGCGAGACTCCGTCTCAAAAAAAAAAAAAGAAGAGTAGCATCCAAAGTTGGTTAAGGTGTGGGGAAACAGGAATTCTCATATGCTTCTGGTGAGTGTGCCAATTAGCACCACCTTTCAAAAGGCAGCTACTGATTAGCAACAAGGTTTTGGCATCAGGAAGACCTGAGTCCCACTTCTGGTTTTCTTACTTACTGGTTATAAGACCTTCGTCAATATTTTACGTCCTTTAAGCCTCTTTATCTTTATTATTATGATTATTTATTTATTTTTGTAGAGACCAGGTCTCGTTGCCCAGGTTAGTCTCAAACTCCTGGGCTCAAGCAGCCCTCCTGCCTTGGCCTCCAAAAGTCCTGGGATTCCAGGCATGAGCCACCATGCCCAATGAAGCCTCATTCCCTAATCATCTTTAAAATGGGTATGTTGATAACACTAAATCTGAAATGCTGTCATAAAGACTGAGACACAGAGCTCAGTGCACTGCAAGCATTCATAAGTTTGGTTTTATTATGATTATGATTATTTTTAATATCCTGGTTTGCCAATACAAACAAAAGCCTTTAAATTAAATATTAGCTTTTGCCCCACTAATTCCACTTTTAGGAATTCAGCCTAAAGAAATAATTAAGGACACCCACAATGATTTAACTGCCAGAACATTGTGGAATTCCAGAATCATAATTCTGAACATTGGCTGTGTGTGTTCAGTCCTGGAGCTGGAGCCAGAAGGTACATGCTGTAGTGACTCTAGGTCTTACCTGCTGTTCATAGACTTTCTCTGATTCTAAGTAGAATGAAGAACATTAAATTTCAATTATGAGAATTTTATTTTTTTGATGACTTTATGATTTTGATTATGAGAATGATACTATCTGGAATAGCAGACTTGAAATTTAGGAGAAAAACATTTAAAAATAATCTTCAATTTGAAAGTTTTATTGACGCTTTAAGTTTGGGTTTTTTCCTCATCTCTAGTGAAGAAATGCTTTTAACTGACAATAATTAATTAATAACAAGATTAGCCCTGGGAGAGTGTTTACTTTGTATAATTTCCTAAACCCCCTGCGTTAAAAATCCACTGGTTTGTTTGTTAAACATGCAGATCCATGTTTTCATCCCAGGCCAGCTCAATCAGAATCCTGGACAGGGGCTTGGAAAGCACCCAGAGCTTAACCTCCAGGCTACAGTTTCAGTTCCACTCCCTGGGAGATGAGGAACACCAGTTCATCAAGGAGAGCAGTCCAGGTCTTCTCAGGGGGTTGGAAGGTTCCAGGCTGTGGACAGTGGTGGCATTATTTGAAAAGAGAAATATAGAAATGAATTATTTATAAAGGAAAATAGAAATAGATTTTTTATTGCACTGTTCTTGCTTTCAAAGATCTATTAGATGACTTGAAATAGTGTCACTTATGCCTGCATCTGTTTCTGCACATGGATGTTTACAGGATTCTCGCGGCGAGTCTTTCTTAAAGAGTTTCATCGACAAAGAATGCTCATATAAGCATTTCATTCTTGGAGGGGCACTTTCCTGTAAACTCTTATATCCCTTACAGAAATCCAGCAGCTGTCCAGCCTAGCTCTGGCAAAGGGTTTCATTTTTCTCTCTCCACTCTCTTCACTGGTGTAAGCCTTAAATTTATTGTCACAGATGAATGCAATTGAAAGATTGGCTTTCAAAAGGCAAATACGGTCCACTCCATGGCAACCATTCTGTAGAGCTGAGGAATCTCTTCTGCATTCTTTCTACATTGTGAATTGTTTCTCCTTTAGGTTGTTTAAGATTACACAGAAAAAGAGTTTAATAATTCATTTTAGCTTTTACATCACTTTCTCAAGCAAGTCAACTTCAAAAAAAACGTGACAGTAGCCTGTTAGCAACCCAGACTGTCTGATCATAGACCTGTTAACAGAAGGTGGACCTTAGAGACCTGTTAAAAAAAGGCAGACCTTTGCTTTGGTGCCTTCCATAGACAATGCCTTGAAAATCAGGTGTTTAAAGATGACAGTTCAAGAAAGCTCCTGAGGGAAGGCAGAGAACGAGGTAGTAGTTCCGGCAACTATGAAATTTCTTAATTGAACAAAGGTGTAATATGCGCACGGAGGCAACTCATATATGTTAGATATATGTGTATTTCTTTGTCTATACAGTATGATATGCAAACATATTAATCTATATAATTATTCTGTATATATGTTAAAAAGACCTTACTTTAATGATGAAACAATTTTACTTTCAGCAGTTTTGCTTTTCTTCTGTATTCTAATATCCAAAATCCAAGGCTAATATGTAAAATCTGAAACCATGCATTTTTTTAATTCATCTTGGTCAACCTGGCACCAACTATCCCAGCCAGCCTACCTCATCTCCTGTTTTCCCCAGTCACACCCACCCACCTACACATACATTGCCCATATGTAAGCAGGTAAAATCTTCTGATGCAATTCTCATTAACTGTAATTCCCTCTCTCCCCTTTCAGCCATCATATCCAGATCTTAACCTGAGATTCCCCAGCTTTATGAAGGGCATTACGTCTCTGCCCAGTGCCTCCCTCTCTCTCTCACAGTCCAGGCATCCTTGGAGCAGTAGGCCAGCCTCCCAGCCTGGAAGAGTGAGAAGTTCCAGCCAGGGTTCAAAGGAGTAGTGAGAGGAGAAAAACTCCAGGAGAATGTTCTCTGAAGTGTGCCTCTGGGAATCTTGGGGCAGAGAGATGGCCTGTGGGAGGAAAAGACGAGGAGAGCTAAAGTGGCGAAGCAAGGAGGGGATAGAGCAAAGGGATGGCTGTAAAATGTAGCCACAGCTGGCCATGTGTGCCCAGAGCCTCGGCATTAAGCCCCTCAGGACTGCATGCAGACCACAACCTCTTTAGGTGAATGGCGAGGCTAAGAAGGGACATTTCTTATATGTTCTTACCCAATGCCTTGAGCATTCTTTGAAAGGTAAATTGTTTTCAAAGGCCCCATTGTCCCAATAACCTACTGTTCTCATTTAAAAATTTAAAATAAAATAAATGTTGGTGTTCAATTATTAAAGAAATTTAAGAAATATTTTTTAACCTGCAAAATTACACTTTGGCATAAACACATTTTCTATAAAGAGTAAATAACGTGGCCGGTGCGGTGGCTCATGCCCATAATCCCAGCACTTTGGGAGGCCGAGGCAGGCAGATCACCTGAGGTCGGGAGTTCGAGACTGTCTTGGCCAACATGGTGAAACCCCATCTCTACTAAAAATACAAAAGATAGCCAAGTGTGGTGGTGGGTGCCTGTAATCCCAGCTACTCGGGAGGCTGAGGCAGGAGAATCACTTGAACCCGGGAGGCGGAGGTTGCCGTGAGCCAAGATCGCATCACTGCTATCCAGCCTGGGCAACAGAGTGAGACTCCATCTCCAAAAGAAAAAAAAAAAGTAAGTAACTGTAAATATTGCCTTAGTTTACTCGAGAGGAATCTCTGTAGCTAACTATTAAATAGGAGCTGCACTGGGGGCAGGGATACCAGGGGAGGTGAAGAAACAGAAAGGACAAGCCAAAGGCGGAAGGCACAATTCACTCCAGCAGTTCACAGAGTTCACAGTCTGAGCGAGGGCCTGCGTGTCTCCTTAGTGATGGCAATGGAAGATAGGCAGAGGCACTTTTGGTATTGAAGATTCTGCATGGCTGGGAACAAAGTGCCTTGACCTGCATTCTGCCTGACATTGCCTAGGTGGGGCCAACTCCTCTGCCCTGCTGGGCCAGTACCACCTGCTATTTCATGAGATCTCCTGCAACATGCGCACACTCCTTCACATGCAACAAGCCACTATTACATGATTCATCTGGAAACTCTATCTCACATCTCTGTCCTCTTTTTGGAGCTGTCTTTTCAACGTCTCTCTGCTCCTCCAGCCACCTGAGTATTTTCTCAGTCCAAAATCCAGGAGATCTGTTTTGTGCTTCTCACTCTACCCACTCTCCAGAGACAATATCATCCATTCCCATAGCTTCACTGATGATCTTTACATCCAAAACACCCTCCCCCAGGTCTTCCTCTTGGAGTTGTCTTGATTTCTAGGCCCTAATGCCCAGCTGTGCACTGGATGACTGCTCTGCGATACCCAGCAGACCCCTCAAACACAATGTCAATAATGGAACTCATCATTGTCCACCCTCCCCAAAGGCTGAGTCTCCCATCTCAGCACAATGCTATTACCATTGCTCTGGGAATTCACCCTGGGCCTTTCATTTCTATTCACGGGACTCATCTTTCTCCTACACACACATCTAAACAATCACTTGGTCCTGTCATTCTGAAGAATTCTACAGTTCCCTATCCCACTGTTTCAAGCCCAGTCCACACTAACATCATCTCCTGCCTCTGTGGAAGCTTCTAACTACTGTTTCTATATTATCTTCTGCCCTTGTTAGCCTCCCCCCAAAAGATCCAGAATGTTCTTTCTGAAAAATGCAAAACTCAGGTCAGGTGCAGTGGCTCATGACTGTAATCCCAGCTCTTTGGGAAGCCAAGGCAGGTGAATCAGCTGAGGTCAGGAGTTCGAGATCAGCCTGGCCAACATGATGAAACCCCAACTCTACTAAAATACAAAAATTAGCCGGGCTTGGCGGCACATGCCTGCAGTCTCAGCTACTCAGGAGGCTGAGGCAGAATTGCTTGAACCCAGGAGGTGGAGGTTACAGTGAACCTAGATTGCACCACTGCACTCCAGCCTAGGTGACAGAGCAAGACTCTGTCTCAAAAAAAAAAAAAAATGCAAAAGTCAGCAAGCCAATTCCCTACTATAGTATGTCAACACTTTCCAGTTATTCATGGGTTCAAATACAAAAGTCTTAATATTGCATGAAAGAAAGGCTTGCCTAGCTTTAGCTGGACGTTACTATTCTCTCTACCAGCATCATTTTCATTTATTTTTTTTTTTTAAGAACCAAGCTCCAGCTCACCTCAGTGTTTACTTCCATTCCAGATTGTTCTCTCAGCTCAAACCTGACTTCACCCCAACCCTTGCTTTGGCCTGGCTATTTTTTCTTAGCATTGGTAATAATATCATTTTTAAGAAGTAAACAAGAAAACAGAGCTGTGGTTTGAATGTCTGTGCCCCTCCACGTTTCATATGTTGGCACTGAATCTGCAATGCAACAGTATCAAGAGGTGGGGCCTTTAGGAGTGATTAGGCCATGAGGTCTCCACTCTCCTGGGTGGGATCAGTGCCTTCAAAAGAGCTAGAGGGAAACAGGTAGCCCTTTTTTGCCCTTCCACTTTTTGCCACACGCACAGAGTTTGTCTTCTCCAGAGGACACAGCAGCAAGGCACCATCTTGAAAGCAGAGAAAGCAGCCTTCAGAAGGCACCAAATGCTGGCATCTTGAGCCAACACTTCCCTTCCCCAGAACCTGAGAACATCGATTTCTGCTTTTTAAGAATTACCCGGTCTCAGGTGTTTTGTTACAGCAAACCGAACAGACTAAAACAACAAATAAATAAGAAATGACTCAAATAAAAAGTGAGCAAAACACCTTAATAAACATTTCTCAAAATAAGACATAAATATGGTCAGCACGTATGTAAAAAGGTGCCCAACTTCACAAATCATCAGGGAAATGCAAATCAAAACCACGAGATATCACCCCATACCTGTCAGAATGGCAGTGATTATTAATAAAAAGATAAGTGGGCTGGGGCGCAATGGCTCATGCCTGTAATCCCAGCACTTTTGGGAGGCTGAGGCAGGCAGAGGTCAGGAGTTCGAGACCAGCCTGACCAACATGGTGAAACCCCGTCTCTACTAAAACTACAAAATTAGCTGGGCGTGGTGGCAGGTGCCTGTAGTCCCAGCTACTTAGGAAGCTGAGGTAGCAGAATTGCTTGAACCTAGGAGGTGGAGGTTGCAGTGAGCCAAGATTGTGCCATTGTACTCCAACCTGGACAACAAGAGTGAAACTCCGCCTCAAAAATAAATAAATAGATAGGTGTTGGTGAGGATATAGAGAAAAGAGAATCCTTGTATTCTGTTGGCATGAATATAAATTAGTAAGCCATTATGGAAAACAGTATGGAAGTCGTTAAGAAATTAAAAATAGAGCTACCATATGATCCAGCCATCCCACTTCTGGAGATATGTTCAAAGGAAATGAGATCAGTGTGCTGAAGAGATAGCTGCACTCCCATGCTCATTGCTGAGTTTCTCATAATAGACAAGATATGGAATTCCAAGACACTGAGGAATCAACATCAGCCTCCATCACTGGATGAACACATTTTTAAAACGCGATAAAATCAATACATAGAAACAGAGAAGAACGGTGGTTCCCAGGGACTGGGAAGCGGGGGAAATGGGGAGATGCAGGTCAAAGAATGCGAAGCTGCAGTTAAATAGGAAGAATGTACCTACAGCTCCCATGTGCACCGTGAGGACTTCAGTTAATAATGTTGAATTGTATACTAGAAATTTGCAACAACAAAAATTTTAGATATTCTAACCACACGCACAAAAGGGAAAGGTAACTATGTGAGATGGTGGTTATTTTAATTTACTTGAGTGAAGTAATCACATCACTATGTGTATGTATATCAAAACATATTGTACACCTAAATAGACACAATAAAAAATGTGATATGTATACACGCAATGGGATAGTATTCGGCTTTAACAAAAAGAGAAAACAAATTCTGTTATTTGCAGCAATATGGATGGACCTGGAGGATACTGTGCTAAGTAAAATGAGCCAGGCATGAAAATACAAACACCACATGCTCTCACTTATCTGTGGAATCTTAGAAAAGTTGAACTTATAGAAACAGAGAGTAGAATGGTGTTTACCAGGACTGGGGAAGGAGCGTGGGGTGTAGGTGAGGGGGATACAGGGAGATGTTGGTCAACGAGAACAAGGGTTCAGTTAGACAGTACGAATGAGCTCTGGAGATCTGCACAACACAGTGATCACAGTTAATAATGATGTATTGTATTCCTGACAGCTGCTAAGAGAGTAGATTTAAATGTTCTCACTACACACAAAAAAGATAAGTATATGAAGTGATGGATATGTTAATTAGCTTCATTTAATCATTTCACAGCCTATACATAGATCAAAACATCCCATTGTGCACTGTAAATATAAGCAATTTTTATTTGTCAAATATATCTTAATAGAGCTGGAAGAAGGAAGAAAATCTGCCTTCTCCAGTTTTCAGTCGAGTTCCATCGCTTTGGCACACACGGCTAGTTTCCTATGCCAAATTCACTCTCCCCATCTTTCATAATAACAGAATCTAGATTTTATTCAGGGTAGCAATGTGCTCATCTTCTGTGTTGAGGTGATTATGTGACCCACTTCTGGCCAATAACAGGTCATTGGAAGTCTTCCAGTGGGGCTTACCAAAAAGATTTTCTTTTTTTTTTTGAGATGGAGTCTTGCTCTGTCGCCCAGGCTGGAGGGCAGTGGCACCATCTCAGCTCACTGCAACCTCCGCCTCCCCAGTTCAAGTGATTCTCCTGCCTCAGCCTCCCGAGTAGCTGGGACTACATGCATGTGCCACCATGCCAGGCTAATTTTTTGTATTTTAGTACAGATGGGGTTTCACCATGTTAGCCAGGACGGTCTTGATCTCCTCACCCCATGATCCACCCCCTTGGCCTCCCAAAGTGCTGGGATTACAGACATGAGCCACTGTGCCCAGCCCCAAAAGGATTTTCTAAAGAAAGAGATTGAGTTGGCCTGTGTCTACCGCCCTTCATCTTTGGCATGTTGTCTCCTCCTCTCCCTTCTGAGCTCATGAGTGACGTCTGGATGTAATGGAATAAATGACAATTTAGCCCCATAAGGACACTCACATTGTGATGGTGGAGGAGGAAGGTAAAAGGAACTCAGGTCCTTGATATATTAGGGGGAAACCTCTTACTTTTAAAAGCTTACTGCCTTGTTAATTACCACATGCCTGCTACAGTGCTTGACGCAAAGTAGAAACAGTAACTATGGAATGAATGGAGGAATGAAAGGGAAAGGAAGGCATGCAGTCCATAGTAGCAGTGAGTACGAGCTTCCTCCAAGGCCAAGTTTCTTCATTCTTTTTAAAGGTTTAAAGGTTCTGTGGATATATAAATATAAATATTAGGCTATGAGTTTCTAATATTCTCTCATTGGTCATTCATCTGATTTGAAAGCCTAAAACTTTGGTTAAAAATGCAGGTATCATATGGACAGAGAAACATGTTAGATTAATATTAATGCTCAAATTAGCCTATCTGGTTATCTATTTATAATTTGCTTACCAGTAACTTGGAGGAATAGGGCCAGGACCCAAGACAAATGTTCATGGGGAAAAGGAGGCAAATTGGAGAGAATGGGAAGGGGATGTCAAAATACAGTCTGGAATACGATGAAGCATTCCTGTAGCAGTATCTGTGTTGGCAATAAACAATGATGCTTCCTTAGTTCACACAGGACAGCTCTCTAAGAACTTCTGGGCATAACTGTAATCTCCTTTACATTGGAAACATTTGCAAGACCAGTACAGCCACCAGAGGAGTGGTATCATTTTTACTAACTGAAATACAGTTTTATAACTACATTGAGAACTGCTACAGGACAGGGATTCAGGGCTGTGGCTGAAGTATTGGTAGAAATGGAAATGTTCTTTTTGTTGCAATTGTCAGTCTCAGATCCCATTCATGGGAATAACAGTGAACTGTGAACTGATTGCCTATAGCCACTTCTCAGATTGTTATAGTTAATGCACATAGGAGTAAGTATCCTATCTCAGGCTGCTATAATGAAGTGTCATAGACTGGGTAGCTTGTAAACCACAGAAATTTATATCCCACATTTCAGGAAGCTGGAAGTCAGAGTGTCAGCATGGTCCAGTTCTGGGGAAAGCCAGCTTCTTGGTCCATAGTTGGCTGTCTTCTTGCTGTGTCCTCAGTTGGTGGAAAAGGGGCCAGGGCGCTCCCCAGGCTCTCTATTGTAAGAGCACTAATCCATTCATGAGGGCTCCACCCTTGTGACCCAGTCACCTCCCAAAGACCCCATCTTCTAATACCATCATATTAGGTATTAGGTATTACAGTGATTTCAACATATGAATTTTTGGAGGCATAAACTTTCAATCCGTAACAGTAAGTAAAAGGAAAAAAGGTAAAAAAGAATAAAATAGTATCTTCTGAGGGATGTTACTTAGTCATAATTGTTACTTTAAGAGAAGAAAGGACCAGAATTCATTATCAAGGAGTTTATCCTTAGTTCCTAAGAAGAGAAACTGGTGAACTCCTTTAAAACATATGTCACTGAAAATGTAGATAAGTAATAGGAAACAGAATACAAAGAGAAAAGAAACAGGTGCTGAGAGTTTTCTAGTCCTTTGATGCTAAGCCTACATTTTTAAACATTAGACGACATTAAAAATAAATAATATTTTGATCTAATGACTATAAAATACCAATAGAGCAAAAAGCAGAAGTTGACACATTATCACATTACGTGTCTACAGGAGCCAAAGTAAATAAAATATAGATTAATTGGGATTATAATTTTTTGAAAGTACTTCTGTTTAGCTTTAATAAATAAAAGTTCTGTATTCACATAATTTTTAAAATATTGTTTCTTTTTTATTTATTTTTTAATGAGAGGAATTTCACTAATGTTCTTCATTTCCTGAATAGCTACAGCAGCTATCTCACCATGTCAAACACTGTGGCCCATGATTCAAAAAAGACTTGTGGAAACATAAACGTCTTGTTAACAATTGAAGTACTGTTAGTAGGGAAAGGGGCAGGCTTAGACAAGACAAGCTAGGTAAGGCATTTATCTTCTTTTTTGGAGGAAAATAAACAATCTGTATTGGTTGGAGAAAAAGATTGAAAATGTATTGAAAGACAAATGGAAGGCCAAATAAAAGATGTGATAAACACTGGTCCTCTGTACGGAAAGACAAACTTTACATCTTCATAGGAAAAAAACGCAGCTCAAACTCCAGCCCCAGCAAGCCAAGGTAGCTGTCAAAGATTGCAGAGAAGCAAACTCTCAGAAAACTCTTTCTTGTGCTTTGTCCCTGAAGATGGTTGAAGGGAGTGAGTAAAAAGCCCTAGAGCCTGGCTAGCAGATGTGTGGCTACACTCTCATCACAAGAAATACAAGAGAAGAAAGAGTCTTTCTGAAAGTTGATGGCAAATGATATTTCTATCTTAGCAGCCTAAATATGCATAGTTTATATGGGCTTCAAAGGGGGATCTCTACAGCTAGAGATAATACTGATTGAGGTATTCACAATATGGCAATGGACAGATTGCCTTCATATGCACTGTACTGTCTGAGGTCCGGTGTGTAAGATTTATCTAGACGGGCACCATATTTTGAAAAGACTAATTCAGGATATGGGAAGCTTAAGATTGCCTTCATTTGCACTGCAATGTCCTAGGTCCAATATAAGATTATCTGGATGAGCACAATATTTTGGAAAGAGTAACTCAGGAAATATCACCGCCTAAGAAAGACATGTATTTTTTAGCAGAAACTGCAGTGACAGACAGATGATGCATACATTGCAAGCTTCTAATTCTAGCAAAGGGGTACAGGTCCTACCATGGCCCCTCTGAGTTAGCCACCTCAGACAAGCATGACACGCACAGCCAGCCCCTAAAGGGAGTTTCCCAGATGAATGAGCTCTGCCTTCAGGAACGTACTGTTTTCTCCGATTCCCTGAACTCTTCCCCAGGTCTATACTGGGCAAAAGGAAGGGGATCCAGGATCTCCATATGGAATGCTAGGCCTCATCTCCACTTGCCTCCCCTGGGATAAACTTTCTCTTCTGTTGGAGGCATGGCGCAGAAACTTAAGGAAAAGAAGGAGGGGCAGCAGTCCTCGGTGGGAGGGTGGCTGAAGCAGTTTTCACCTCTCTTCATCATCTTCCTCAAGGAGCGCCACAAGCAATAAAAAGATTAGGTCATCAGGTATTAGATTGGGCATGAATCTTGAACAATAGTACGAAGTACAGCAGAACCATCATAATTATTAGGCTCCTCCATAAGGCACTTCCTGGTTCCTTGAGCCACAGTTGGCCAATCCCTAGTAATTGCCACCTCAGGACTTTATGGCTACTTTTATTGAAACACTTAATGAGTTGAAGTAAAATGATTTATTACATGTCTGTCTCTTTCCTCTTGTGGCCTGTTAAATGATGGGTCCTTCATGGCACAGTGGATGTCTTCTAGATCATTATTTCATCCCTAACCTATCCCCCTTGTCCCCAAACCTACACATGCCTAACATTTGTCTGGCACTTTCAAGGCAGTAGTAAAACAGTCATTTGTTGAACAAATAAATTATTATTATTACATTATTAAAGCAAAGTTTCCCAGCCAGGCGCAGTGGCTCACACCTGTAATCCCTGCACTTTGGGAGGCCAAGGTGGGCAGATCACCTGAGGTTCAAGACCAACCTGGCCAACATGATGAAACCCCGTCTCTCCTAAAAACACAAAAATTAGCCAGGCACGGTGGTGCTTGCCTGTAATCCCAGCTACTTGGAAGGCTGAGGCAGGAGAATCACTTGAACCCAGGAGGCAGAAGTTGCAGTGAGCTGAGATTATGCCATTGCACTCCAGCCTGGGAAACAGTGAGACCTGTCTCAAAAAAAGAGAAAAGTTTCCATACAGAAGATCAAGAATGACCTAACACATTTTTGTCCCTGAGAATTGTATCAACTTCAAAGTTAGAAAATAAAGGAACTTGTAATAAAAACATATGGAATATTTGTATATATGTTTGCATTTTCTTCCCAATATATTATTTTGAGTCTAAATATTCCAATAGAATTCTTCTAAATAAAATTCCATATTTCTGTTTGTGAAATAGTTTTGTATTGAATACTTCATGTGTTAGTCCATTTTCACACTGCTACAAAGATACTACCTGAGATTCCGTAATTTATAAAGAAAAGAGGTTTAATTGACTCCCAGTTCCATATGGCTGGGGAGGCCTCAGTAAACTTACAATTATGGCAGAAGGGGAAGCAGGTACATCTTACATGGTGGCAGACAAGAAACCATGAAAGGAAGCGGGAAGAGCCTCTCATAAAACCATCAGATCTTGTGAGAACTCACTAGCACGAGAACAGCATGTGGGAAACTGCGCCTATGAGCCAATCACATTCTTCCCTCAATGCGTGAAGATGACAGGTCCCTCCCTCAACACGTGGGGACAACAATTCAAGATGAGATTTGGGTTAGAACATAGAGCCAAACCATATCATTCTGCCCCGGCTCCTCCCAAATCTTATGTCTTTTCACATTTCAAAACCAATCATGCCTTCCCAACAGTCCCCCAAGTCTTTACTCATTTCAGCATTAACTCAAAAATCCAAGTCCAAAGTCTCATCTGAGATAGGCAAGTCCCTTCCACCTATGAGCCTGTACAATCAAAAGCAAGTTAGTTACTCCCTAGATATAATAGGGGCATATGCACTGGGTAAATGCGCCTGTTCCAAATGGGGGAAACTAACCAAAATAAAAGGGCTACCGGTCCCATGCAAGTCTGAAATCCAGTGGGGAAGTCATTAAATCTTAAAGCTCCGAAATGATCTTCTTTGACTCTATGCCTCACATCTAGGTCATGCTGATGCAAGAGGTGGACTCCCACGGTCTTTGGGAGCCCAGACCTGTGGCTTTGCAGGGTACACGTGGAAGCTGCCAAGGCTTGGGGCTTGCACTTGACCAGCTCAATATACTACAAAATGCGTATGTAATGGGAAGCCCAAAGTAAGAGCAAATGCCCAATCTCAGATCCAGGATGCAATGAGTGCAGTTAGAGAGCAAACAAAAAAACAAGTAAAAATACAACATAAAAGGAAGATCCTCCAACAAGCCCAAACAGGGAAAGAAGGGGGCCTAGGTGGGTTCGCCTCCAGGGAAGTAGGTGCCTGAGTGTTTGTCACTTGCCTGTAATTTGGGACAATTGTTTTCAGCGTCCTTCAAAGACACAGCCACTGCTCACCTCCACCCTCCCAAAAATAAGGTAGACCCGCACCGCTGGGGACTCGGGCCTAGAGAAAAATGTCAGAAAGGTGGTGTTACTCAGAGAAGGCCGAATCTAAGCTCAGGGGAAGGGGCTGGGGAGGAGACTAGGGGATCTTGGGCTCCATGTGCCAGGTTGGGTGGGGGTGATCTGCCTATTCTAGCAGTTGATGGGAAAGTGAGCTCATAAACAGGCCACAGACCTCCCTCCTACCAACTACCTTCTAGGTGGATTTCAGAGCCTGGGGTTCTCATTACTTCCTCTAGCCTCCTTTCATTTTAGTTTTCACAACTTTGTCAACACTTTACAAGTCTGTTACAAAGGTTTCCTTTAGAACTGCCGAGGAAGAGAAACAACCGTCTTCCTACTCCCGACTCGCTGTGGTTTTGGTGCTACTTTGAACGGCAAAGCGGAGAACAACGGAGGGGAATGATGGAGGGGCTTCCTGACAGCAGCAAGTCACAGCAGAGATTCCAGAAAATTCCCAGCCTGCTATTGAAAAGCAGATGAAAGCTCATGGGCAGAGATGCCCTGCCCAGGGAGCACATGGGGCTTCTAGAATCAACAGTCCTTGTGCGCAGGAAAGAGAGGCCGCAGTGTCTCCTTCCGCTGGGCAGGCATGTGCCTGTGGGGAGGAAAGACGGGGTGGGGCAGGAGGGGAGGGAGAATCCTGCCATTGGAGAGACTTTGATGTCAATCAGCAGTTACTCATCTAGCCTGAGATACAAATGTTAAAATATGGTTCATGTTGCTAGACAAAAAACTAGCCAAATAAAAATTCAAGTTTCTTGTAATAATATACACTCATTCGGACAAAAATACTTTGTTTTTCATTTGGGGAGATACAGATCTATAAATTATTTTCTCTGAAAAAACCCTATTAGTAAAACAATTATAGATAAAGCACTCACTCTTTGATAAGATGGTTTCAGCATTTAATTTTGAAGCCCCTCAGCAGAGATCAGAACGCCTTGTTTCATCTAGCTTGTCTAACTCTTATTCATCCCTAGAGAATGCTAATGACTGTATTTTTATATGTCAATTTGCCTCCTGCTGAAGATTGTCTTCTAATCCTCTTTAAAAATTCTCTTGTTCTAATCAACTTCCAGAGGAATTAATTGTCTGAACAGAGGTGTTCTTGTTTTGATTTATACAAATCACTGTGCAATATCAACAAATGCTTTTGCCTGATGATTTCACTTGCACAAATTTGCCTGGAAATAATGAATACCATCCACCTAAGCTTACAAAGGAATTGACATGTTCTGTTGTGGCAATGCCACCTGCATTTAATCTTTGTTCTGTTTTAAAGATGAGGGAAATAATTTCTTTCTATGTATCAAATATTTTAGGTACCTTAATATTTGAGAGAGAGCACATTTACATCCATTTCTTTTCCTTCATTCTGTACACTAAAGTATGTAGTCATTTTGCATATTAAGAAATATAGGCCACGTGTGGTGGCTCACGCCTGTAATTCTAGCACTTTGGGAGGCCAAGGTGGGTGGATCACCTGAGGTCAGTGGTACGAGACCAGCCTGACCAACATGGTGAAACCCCGTCTCTACTAAAAATACAAAAAATTAGCCGGGCATGGTGATGGATGCCTGTAATCCCAGCTACTCAGGAGGCTGAGGCAGGAGAATTGCTTGAACCTGGGAGATGGAGGTTGCAGTGAGCCGAGATCACACCACTGCACTCCAGCCTGGGTGACAAGAGTGAAATTCTGTCTCAAAAAAAATATATATAATAGTTGAGATGTATATATATATATATACATCTCAACTATTAAATTAAAAAGTAAAATTTCTTTTAACTCTATTTTATTACATTTATGTGCTTAGTATTATGTAGGCAGGTTTTACCTTAACTTTTGGTTATCACGTTGTTTTGTTGGTGGTGGTCAGCAAACACTTACTAAGTAAGTTCTATCTACAAGTTCTTTCTGGTAATCATTATAGCAAATAAGAAAAAAATGAGCACATTATTCCTATTTCTAAGAAGCTTAAAACATATTTAGGAAAAAATATATTTGGGGTGATAATCATAATAATAAGTATTTAACAATTCACCAAACTCCACCACATACCTCATCTAATATGATTCTTTGAGATTCTTCTGAACTAGAACAGATATCACTATCTCCATTTTATAGAGGAAGAAATGAAGACTCAGCAGGTAAAATAACCTGCTCACTTAATGGTAGAGCCAAGATTGGAGCCAGTAATTGCAGTATTAGACTACTGTTGTTTCTATTGCACCAAATAACATTTAACTCAGAAAGCATTGAAGGGTGACATGAGAGTGATTCAGACAATTTGCTGTAGTGTTTACCAGGGTGATGTTTCATCTGATGAAAGAGGTAGCAGGAAGATGGAGTAAGAATTCGTCCTATGGAGGCAAGGGCAATAACATTCCAGGAAATAGAATCACATAAGGAAAGGCATGCAGGAGGGAAAGGACAGGACATACTCGGGAAAGATGAGGGGATCAAATTTGGCTGGATTATGCATTATCTTGTGCAAAATAGGGCTAAAAGGCATTTTGAAATGACAATGCAAGGGGTCTTTGAAATCAGGCAAAAGTCTCTTCACTTTACTAAGTTAATAGGGAGCTTCTGGAGATTATTTGGTTGGGAAAATAATAAACTAAGATTCGGACAATAGGAAAATTACTATGACAGTGGTTTATGAATGGGTTTGAAGAAAGAATGATGTAGACATGAGAGGAATATGGCAAAAGCCCAGGAAAAATAAGAATGAAGACCTGCATGGAAGTGTTAGTGGGAGAAAGGTAAACACAGGAATGGATAGGAGGATTATTTCGAAAGTAGAAGCAAAAAGACAAAAGGACTGCAGACATAGCACATAGTTAACTGTTGAGAAGGAAAATAGGGAGACTTGTTAAAATTTATTCTAAAATTTCAAGCCTGGGTGTGAGGAAAACAATGGTAGCATCAACAGAAATATGGAAGTCTGTTCCACAGATACGTGGAGTAGAAGTGGTTTGGGGTTGAGCCAAGATGGCCAAATAGGAACAGCTCCGGTCTACAGCTCCCAGCGTGAGCAATGCAGAAGACAGGTGATTTCTGCATTTCCATCTGAGATACCGGGTTCATCTCACTAGGGAGTGCCAGACAGTGGGTGCAGGACAGTGGGTGCAGCACACCGTGTGCCAGCCAAAGCAGGGCAAAGCATTGCCTCACTTGGGAAGCACAAGGGGTCAGGGAGGTCCCTTTCCTAGTCAAAGAAAGGGGTGACAGATGGCACCTGGAAAATCGGGTCACTCCCACCCTAATACTGCACTTTTCCGACAGGCTTAAAAAATGGCACACCAGGAGATGATATCCTGCACCTGGCTAGGAGAGTCCTACGCCCACGGAGTCTGGCTGATTGCTAGCACAGCAGTCTGAGATCAAACTGCAAGGCAGCAGCAAGCCTGGGGGAGGGGCACCTGCCATTGCCCAGGCTTGCTTAGGTAAGCAAAGCAGCTGGGAAGGTCAAACTGGGTGGAGCCCACCACAGCTCAAGGAGGCCTGCCTGCCTCTGTAGGCTCCACCTCTGTGGGCAGGGCACAGACAAACAAAAAGACAGCAGGAACCTCTGCAGACTTAAATGTCCCTGTCTGACAGCTTTGAAGAGAGTAGTGGTTCTCCCAGCACGCAGCTGGAGATCTGAGAACGGGCAGACTGCCTCCTCAAGTGGGTCCCTAACCCCTGAACAGCCTAACTGGGAGGCACCCCCCAGTAGGGGCAGACTGACACCTCACACGGTTGGGTACTCCTCTGAGACAAAACTTCCAGAGGAACGATCAGGCAGCAGCATTCGCAGTTCACGAAAATCCGATGTTCTGCAGCCAATACTGCTGATACCCAGGCAAACAGGATCTGGAGTGGACCTCTAGCAAACTCCAACAGACCTGCAGCTGAGGGTCCTGTCTGGTAGAAGGAAAACTAACAAACAGAAAGGACATCCACACCAAAAACCCATCTGTACATCACCATCATCAAAGACAAAAAGTAGATAAAACCACAAAGATGGGGAAAAAACAGAGCAGAAAAACTGGAAACTCTAAAAAGCAGAGGGCCTCTCCTCCTCCAAAGGAACGCAGTTCCTCACCAGCAATGGAATAAACCTGGACGGAGAATGACTTGGACGAGTTGAGAGAAGAAGGCTTCAGACAATCAAGCTACTCCAAGCTACAGGAGGAAATTCAAACCAATGGCAAAGAAGTTAAAAACTTTGAAAAAAAAATTAGACGAAGGTATAACTAGAATAACCAATACAGAGAAGTGCTTAAAGGAGCTGATGGAGCTGAAAGCCAAGGCTCCAGAACTATGTGAAGAATGCAGAAGCCTCAGTAGCCGAAGCGATCAACCAGAAGAAATGGTATCAGTGATGGAAGATGAAATGAATGAAATGAAGCGAGAAGGGAAGTTTAGAGAAAAAAGAATAAAAACAAACGAACAAAGCCTCCATGAAATATGGGAATATGTGAAAAGACCAAATCTATGTCTGATTGGTGTACCTGAAAGCGACGGGGAGAATGGAACCAAGTTGGAAAACACTCTGCAGGATATTACCCAGGAGAACTTCCCCAATCTAGCAAGGCAGGCCAACATTCAGATTCAGGAAATACAGAGAACGCCACAAAGATACTCCTCGAGAAGAGCAACTCCAAGACATATAATTGTCAGATTCACCAAAGTTGAAATGAAGGAAAAAATGTTAAAAGCAGGCAGAGAGAAAGGTCGAGTTACCCACAAAGGGAAGCCCATCAGACTAACAGCTGATCTCTCGGCAGAAACTCTACAAGCCAGAAGAGAGTGGGGGCCAACATTCAACATTCTTAAAGAAAAGAATTTTGAACCCAGAATTTCATATCCAGCCAAACTAAGCTTCATAAGTGAAGGAGAAATAAAATACTTTATAGACAAGCAAATGCTGAGACATTTTGTCCCCACCAGGCCTGCCCTAAAAGAGCTCCTGAAAGAAACACTAAACATGGAAAGGAACAACCGCTACCAGCCACTGCAAAATCATGCCAAACTGTAAAGACCATCAAGGCTAGGAAGAAACTGCATCCACTAATAAGCAAAATAACCACTAACATCATAATGACAGGATCAAATTCACACATAACAATATTAACTTTAAATGTAAATGGACTAAATGCTCCAATTAAAAGACACAGACTGGCAAACTGGATAAAGAGTCAAGACCCATCAGTGTGCTGTATTCAGGAAACCCATCTCACGTGCAGAGACACACATAGGCTCAAAATAAAAGGATGGAGGAAGGTCTACCAAGCAAATGGAAAACAAAAAAAGGCAGGGGTTGCAATCCTAGTCTCTGATAAAACAGACTTCAGACCAACAAAGATCAAAAGAGACAAAGAAGGCCATTACATAATGGTAAAGGGATCAATTCAACAAGAAGAGCTAACTATCCTAAATATATATGCACCCAACACAGGAGCACCCAGATTCATAAAGCAAGTCCTGAGTGACCTATGAAGGGACTTAAACTCCCACACAATAATAATGGGAGATTTTAACACCCCACTGTCAACATTAGACAGATCAACGAGACAGAAAGTTAACAAGGATATCCAGGAATTGAACTCAGCTCTGCACCAAGCAGACCTAATAGACATCTACACAACTCTCCACCCCAAATCAACAGAATATACATTATTTTCAGCACCACACCACACCTATTCTAAAATTGACCACATAGTTGGAAGTAAAGCTCTCCTCAGCAAATGTAAAAGAACAGAAATTATAACAAACTGTCTCTCAGACCACAGTGCAATCAAACTAGAACTCAGGATTATGAAACTCACTCAAAACCACTCAACTACATGGAAACTGAACAACCTGCTCCTGAATGACTACTGGGTACATAACGAAATGAAGGCAGAAATAAAGATGTTCTTTGAAACCAATGAGAACAAAGACAAAACATACCAGAATCTCTGGGACACATTCAAAGCAGTGTGTAGAGGGAAATTTATAACACTAAATGCCCACAAGAGAAAGCAGGAAAGATCCAAAATTGACACCCTAACATCACAATTAAAAGAACTAGAAAAGCAAGAGCAAACACACTCAAAAGCTAGCAGAAGGCTAGAAATAACTAAAATCAGAGCAGAACTGAAGGAAATAGAGAAACAAAAAACCCTTCAAAAAATTAATGAATCCAGGAGCTGGTTTTTTGAAAAGATCAACAAAATTGATAGACTGCTAGCAAGACTAATAAAGAAGAAAAGAGAGAAGAATCAAATAGGTGCAATAAAAAATGATAAAGGGGATATCACCACTGATCCACAGAAATATAAATTACCATCAGAGAATACTACAAACACCTCTACGCAAATAAACTAGAAAATCTAGAAGAAATGGATAAATTCCTCGACACATACACCCTCCCAAGACTAAACCAGGAAGAAGTTGAATCTCTGAATAGACCAATAACAGGCTCTGAAATTGTGGCAATAATCAATAGCTTACCAACCAAAAAGAGTCCAGGACCAGATGGATTCACAGCCGAATTCTACCAGAGGTACAAGGAGGAACTGGTACCGTTCCTTCTGAAACTATTCCAATTGATAGAAAAAGAGGGAATCCTCCCTAACTCATTTTATGAGGCCAGCATCATCCTGATACCAAAGCCTGACAGAGACACAACCAAAAAAGAGAATTTTAGACAAATATCCTTGATGAACATTGGTGCAAAAATCCTCAATAAAATACTGGCAAACCGAATCCAGCAGCACATCAAAAAGCTTATACACCATGATCAAGTGGGCTTCATCCCTGGGATGCAAGGCTGGTTCAACATATGCAAATCAATAAATGCAATCCAGCATATAAACAGAACCAAAGACAAAAACCACATGATTATCCCAATAGATGCAGAAAAGGACTTTGACAAAATTCAACAACCCTTCATGCTAAAAACTCTCAATAAATTAGGTACTGATGGGACGTATCTCAAAATAATAAGAGCTATCTAAGACAAACCCACAGCCAATATCATACTGAATGGGCAAAAACTGGAAGCATTCCTTTTGAAAACTGGCACAAGACAGGGATGCCCTCTCTCACCACTCCTATTCAACATAGTGTTGGAAGTTCTGGCCAGGGCAATTAGGCAGGAGAAGGAAATAAAGCATATTCAATTAGGAAAAGAGGAAGTCAAATTGTCCCTGTTTGCAGATGACATGATTGTATATCTAGAAAACTCCATTGTCTCAGCCCCAAATCTCCTTAAGCTGATAAGCAACTTCAGCAAAGTCTTAGGATACAAAATCAATGTACAAAAATCACAAGCATTCTTGGCTGGGCACGGTGGCTCACGCCTCTAATTCCAGCACTTTGGGAGGCTGAGGCAGGTGGATCACGAGGTCAGGAGATTGAGACCATCCTGGCTAACATGGTGAAACCCCATCTCTACTAAAAATACAAAAAATTAGCTGGGCATGGTGGCGGGCGCCTGTAGTTCCAGCTACTCAGGAGGCTGAGGCAGGAGAATCGCTTGAACCCGGGAGGCAGAGCTTGCAGTGAGCCGAGATCGCGCCACTGCACTCCAGCCTAGGCGACAGAGCGAGACTCCGTCTCAAAAAAAAAAAAAAAAAAAATCACGAGCATTCTTATACACCAATAATAGACAAACAAAGAGCCAAATCATGAGTGAACTCCCATTCACAATTGATTGCTTCAAAGAGAATAAAATACCTAGGAATCCAACTTATGAGGGATGTGAAGGACCTCTTCAAGGAGAACTACAAACCACTGCTCAATGAAATAAAAGAGGAAACAAACAAATGGAAGAACATTCCATGCTCCTAGGTTGGAAGAATCAATATCGTGAAAATGGCCATACTGCCCAAGGTAATTTATAGATTCAATGCCATCCCCATCAAGCTACCAATGACTTTCTTCACAGAATTGGAAAAAACTACTTTAAAGTTCATATGGAACCAAAAAAGAGCCTGCATTGCCAAGTCAATCCTAAGCAAAAAGAACAAAGCTGGAGGCATCATGTTACCTGACTTCAAACTATAGTATAAGGCTACAGTAACCAAAACAGCATGGTACTGGTACCACAACAGAGATATAGATCAATGGAACAGAACAGAGCCCTCAGAAATAATGCCGCATATCTACAACTATCTGATCTTTGACAAACCTGACAAAAACAAGAAAGGGGGAAAGGATTCCCTATTTAATAAATGGTGCTGGGAAAACTGGCTAGCCATATGTAGAAAGCTGAAACTGGATCCCTTCCTTACACCTTATACAAAAATTAATTCAAGATGGATTAAAGACTTACATGTTAGACCTAAAATCATAAAAACCCTAGAAGAAAACCTAGGCGTTACCATTCAGGATGTAGGCATGGGCAAGGACTTCATGTCTAAAACACCAAAAGCAATGGCAACAAAAGCCAAAATTGACAAATGGGATCTAATTAAACTAAGAGCTTCTGCACAGCAAAAGAAACTACCATCAGAGTGAACAGGCAACCTACAAAATGGGAGAAAATTTTCACAACCTACTCATCTGACAAAGGGCTAATATCCAGAATCTACAATGAACTCAAACAAATTTACAAGAAAAAAACAAACAACCCCATCAAAAAGTGGGTGAAGGACATGAACAGACACTTCTCAAAAGAAGACATTTATGCAGCCAAAAAACACACGAAAAAATGCTCATCATCACTGGCCATCAGAGAAATGCAAATCAAAACCACAATGAGATACCATCTCACACCAGTTAGAATGGCATCATTAAAAAGTCAGGAAACAACAGGTGCTGGAGAGGATGTGGAGAAATAGGAACACTTTTACACTGTTCGTGGGACTGTAAACTAGTTCAACCATTGTGGAAGACGGTGTGGCAATTCCTCAGGGATCTAGAACTAGAAATACCATTTGACCCAGCCATCCCATTACTGGGTATATACCCAAAGGACTATAAATCATGCTGCTATAAAGACACATGCACACGTATGTTTATTGTGGCACTATTCACAATAGCAAAGACTTGGAACCAACCCAAATGTCCAACAACGATAGACTGGATTAAGAAAATGTGGCACATATACACCATGGAATACTATGCAGCCATATAAAATGATGAGTTCATGTCCTTTGTAGGGACATGGATGAAACTGGAAATCATCATTCTCAGTAAACTATCACAAGGACAAAAAACCAAACACCACATGTTCTCACTCCTGGGTGGGAATTGAACAATGACAACACATGGACACAGAAAGGGGAACATCACACTCCGGGGACTGTTGTGGGGTAGGGGGAGGGGGGAGGGATAGCATTAGGAGATATACCTAATGTTAAATGATGAGTTAATGGGTGCAGCACACCAACATGGCACATGTATACATATGTAACAAACCTGCAGATTGTGCACATGTACCCTAAAACTTAAAGTATAATAATAATAAAATAAAATAAAAAAATAGAATAACAGCATTGCATTTAAAGTAAAAAAAAAAAAAAAAGAAGGGGTTTGGGTGAGAAGAATGCAATTTCCATTTTGGGGATGGTGAGCTTGAGTTATTGGTAGGGTATTCATATAAACATATAACATAAATACATAATGGATGGTGTTCCACCCCCATGAGAGGATGCATAGTAGTAGACATAAGAGTCAAGGGAGGGAAGAGAAAGAGAGTTAAAAGAAGTTAAAAGACAGAATTTAGGAATTACAGAAATGTGTTGAGCCAGGCAGGAATGAAATGGAGAGATGGTCACTTCACTTGCAGGTAACTAGTCAAAGGAAGGAAGGAATGGTCAAAGAAGTAGAACAAAAGAAGAACCAAGAAGTAGAAGAAAAAGAGAAGAGCCATCAGTGCTGCAGAATTCATCCAAAAGAATAACACTCAAAAAGACATGATTGGATTTATGTCTACTAAGTAAGGAAAGAAGTTTCTGTGGCCAGGCGAGGTGGCTCACGCCTGTAATCCCAACACTTTGGGAGACCGAGGGCGGGGGGATCACCTGAGGTCAAGAGTTTAGGACCAGCCTGGCCAACATGGTGAAGCCCCATCTCTACGAAAATACAAAAATTAGCCAGGCAGGATGGCATCTGCCTATAATCCCAGCTACTTGGGAGGCTGAAGCAGGAGAATGACTTGAACCCAGGAGGCAGAGGTTGCAGTGAGCCAAGATAGCATCATTGCACTCCAGCCTGGGTGACAGAGAGAGACTCCTTCTCAAAAAAAAAGAAAGAAGTTTCTGTATAAGGATGGGGTTGGCAAACTAATCATGTGAAACTGGAACGGGAAAGGTTGAATACGCTTGAAAGCTTTGAGAGAGATAAGATAGGATAAAGGAGGAGAAAAATAAGGAAAGCAACAAGATAAGGTGGTAGCTTGAGATGGAGGTACAACTAAATGAAGACGCTTTAGAATACATGGGAGAGCTGACTAGAAAAGACAAAGGAAGGGAATATGATACCCAAGACAGAGGAGGGAAAACCAACAGAGCCAGTGGCTGAGGGCATAATGTAAAGATTCTGGGTGAAGAGAATATAGAAAGAATATATTTAGAGAGAAATTTTGATGGGGAGAGAATTTAAGGGTGCTTGTACAGAATGGCCCCAATTTTTATTTTTCCACTTCTCAACACAATCTTACACTGAACAGAGACTGTGGTATGTCACCACGATCCAATTCTATAGGTAGATTTCACCTACTCCACAGAAGCAGACTAGATTGATTAGGTATTATAAATTATCGCTGAGGATCAGAAATAATTTAAAACTCCTACTTGATACAATGTAATTTCTTCAACAACGTATGAGCAAGCCAAACTGTAGCAGAGCCGACCCCCTAATAAAGAACAAAGGAGTTTATTTCTCCTTCAAGTTACAGTCTGAAGTGCGCATTGTTTGTCAGAGGTCAGTTCTACTCTACACAGTGTTTCAGGGACCCAGGGTGATGACAGCGCCTCCATCTTTAACAGTGGTTTTCAGGGTTGCTCTGGACATCATTTGTCCAGGGACAAAAATATCCTCTTAAGGAAGTTAGGCAGAAACAAACACATCCCTTCCATTTATATTTCTTTGGTGTGTCCAAGGGACAAGCGACAAGCTTCATCGCTAGGAGCTAAGAAAATGTAGTCCCTTGCTGCGCAATCCCTCCCCAACTAAAGTTCTACTTCTAAGGAAGAAGAAGAGAATAGACATTGGTAGTGAACAACAACAACAAATCATTGCCACAAGTATCTTCAAAAAGAAACTTAATTGTGGCTTGTGCTCTAGAACATTCCAAATTAAATAACAGAAATGGTTTCGCTCTTGAGGAAATCACCAAGTTGTAAAGAAACAAGCCTGGAGAAGAGAGTGAAATGACAAGTTTATTTCTTACTGGCTGAACTGTAGATAACATTCCCCCCCTTGGAAGGACAGATTAAAGCCCGATAGATCATAGATGCTTATTAATTATTTACGTAAGTAACACTTCCTATCCCTCGCTTGTGCGATCTGTATCTTCTTCGGGTGCAATTAATTAGAAATGAGATCAAAGCTACACACTCCTTTTGATGTCCTACTTATGTAACTTATTTCTGTCAGAAGAAAATAATCACAACGTCATGTGTCATGTGAATATATGCAAGTTCTGTCAAACATGGTTGTTCTGCGTTTCTTAGCTTTTTCTCACAAAGGACATGCCCTGTGATGTGACATCTTGTCTATTCTCACTGCATCCTTTTATGTATACAGACTTGGTGGTCTCTCTAACTGTGTATGTCTTCTAACTTATTTTTACTTCATTGACGTCACGTTTCTGGGCTTCGCATTGTTCACTTACTGTTCCTGGACCCTGAGTCATGTTTTAAGTAAATGGCACAGTAAAGAACATGATGGCACTATTCGCTAATGTGCTTAAATTGTGATCCTAATGATTATTACTTATATTCCCTGCCCATATCATGTCTTGGAAAGTTGATAGGAACGCGGTTACACATTTCAAAAGCTATTCACATAGATTAGGTATCTGGAGAACCAGTTATTTAAACAGTTACCAGTTAATAACCTACCAAATGTGCTGAAATGAACAAGTTGCATGTTGTCAACAAAAATGTGCTCTTTTAGTGGATGCATATAAAATTGATTTTTGGTCTCGCCCTGCCAGAAAATAGATATATCATTTCAGTCAAGTCTCTTATGCTTTCTAGATTCCTTGCATATCCTCACTGGTCAAATGGAAATGGTATCTTCTGAACCTACCTTGTCAAGTCATTAGAAATTTTAAGAATAAAAAATAAAACTACATTAAAAGGCAAAATCAGAAGCATAATTAATTCCTCAAAATGATTTCAATTTCCTGATAGATCCAAACAGTGTTAAGAATTAACAGAAGAGTTAACAGCAAGAGATCACACCAGTAATCACTAAAAAAATTCTCGTGTACTCTAAGGACTAAGAAAATCCTATTAAAGCCATTTTCCCCTTTAAGGCAGAAAAAGACCATCTCAATATTAGTAAGAAAAAAGGTTTAATCGGAGAAAGATAAATTTTCCTAAAACTATTACTAATTTTATTTTGGCCCTTTTTCATTAAAAATCCAATGAGATTTTTATGTCTTCATTAAATCAATTAAGAAAATGGTTTTAAAGTGGACCTCTAATCTCAGAAGAGAATCTAAGGATAGCAATAGTTGATTGTGTTAGTTAGGTACAGGTTGGGTTGCTGTAAAAAGAAACCCTAAACGCAGTTGCTTAAATAAGATAGAGGTTTATTTCTCACACACATAACAGTCCAGAAGATGGGCACAGTCCACCCTGGCAAGACAGTTGAGCTTAGGAACTCATTCAGAGACTTATGTTTCTTCCCTCTCGCTCTACCATTTCTTAGAGCAACAATTCTCAAATTTTTGGTCTCAGAATTTACACTTTAAAAAACTACTGAGGACTCCATAGAGCTTTTGTTTGTATGTGCTATATCTACCACTATTCATACAGTCAAAATGAAAACTAGAGCATTTATTTGACTCTTTAAAATACAACATTATACTCAGTTCCTAGTTCTGTTGTAACTAATTACCACAACCTTGGAGGCTCAAAGCAACACAACATGATTTGCTTAGAGTTCTGGAGGTCAGATCTTTAAAGTCGAGGCATCAGCAGGGTTGAAATCCTTCTGGAGGCTGCAGAGGGGAGTTGGTTTCTTTGCCTTTCTCAGCTTCCAGAAGCTTCCTGTATTACTTGGATTATGACCTCTTCAATCTTCAAAGCACTTCCTTATCCCTCAGTCTCCAGCTCTTTCTTACTTCCTTTTTTTTTTTTTCTTCTGACATTCCTGTCTCCTTCTTGTAAGGATCATGCTGATTACATTGTGGCCGCTTGCATACACCAGAATATCTTCTCCCTGAAGATCCTTAACTTTATTACATTTACAAAATCCCTTTTGCCATATGAAATAACATATTTACAGTTTCCAGTGATGAGGAAGAGGATGCTTTGGGGGGGGGGCATTGCTCAGCTTACCACAAACATTAATTAAGCCATTAATGTCAACATGACTAAAACAGATGTTTATGGAAAAAAAAAACTGTATTTCCCAAAGCACAGACTATAGTAAGGGTGACATTGTTTTATATTTTGCAAATGTCTTCCATGACTGGATTAATAAAAGACAGCTGAATTCTCATACTTACTTCTGTATTCAGTCCACCCTGATGTGTTATTGTGGTTAATTATACGAAAAAAAATCTATCTTCCTACAGTCACATATCTGTAAAATGGAGAAGCATTTTAGAAGACTTATCAGATAATGTAGATATGCTTATTTAATACCACGCCAAAACTTAACAAGAGGTAGGTTTTTAAAGGTTGGTTGCAATGTATTATCTGAAACAATATTCATGAACTTCTCATATTCTGTCAGAGGAAAATTGGTTTATGTTGCAACTTGAATGTGTCTTTTCCCCATGAATTGTGTATACCTTTGGAATTTAGAAAATATATTATACAATGTTTTAAAAATTCGTTAATAGTAACACCAATCATATCAGAAAAGTCTTTAAATGGAGCATTGGGAAGCTATCAAGTTCATAGCAGCAGATACAGGTTTTCCAGTTCCGATTTCCTTTTGATAGAGCTTGAATTCTATCTCTGGCAACAAACACCATCAGTTATTTTCCTTGAAGCAACAGGCTTCCATCGCTCATTTCCAAGGAAATGTCTGCCAAGTCCCCAAGTCTGAATAACCAGGATTTGTCTATCAGTAGTTTTTGCAAGTAAAATGGTGTTACCAAAAAAAAAAAAAAAAAAAAAGAATGGCTCAGTTCTCAGCTCAAAGAGTTGCACAAGCACTTCTCTTCCAAACAATCCTTATGCTTCATATGCACAACGGTTTTATGCATACTCCTTATATGTTTACACATACTACTTAAAGCCAGGTACTCAAAGTTCTGGGTTTCATAATATCAATCATTGTTACAGCTTCACCAAGGATACTTCTAAGTGCAACTGGCACTTTTCTTCTGTGGGTGTACAGCAGTGAAGAATTCAGGGACTACTTGGTGTTGCTGCCTTGACTCAAGGAATCAGCACTGCCAACATCAGTACAAAGGTCAACTCAGTGAAAAAGGCCAACAACTTAGTACAATTATTGAAATGGCTCTGACAATTCAGACCCACTGAAACTGTCCCAGGGGTCCCTAGGGATCCAAGGGATGGCAAATTGAGAACTGCTGCCTTAGGGCATTCTCTTTGCCTACCTCATTGAATGAGTGCCACATCCATGATCCAGCTTTCAGGAAGAAAAAAAGACCAGAGTTGGAGGGCAAGCAATTTCCTTCTGGACAAGGGATAGAGCAGTTTTGCCCATTACTTCCACTCACATCCCAAGAGTAAGAACATAGTCATGTGATCAAACCTGGCTAGGGGCTTATGGGAAATGTGGCCCTAGGGAGGCCAGGCTGCCTTTGGCTAAGCTAGATTACTGTTAACAAAGGGGAGAACAAATTCTGTGGGAATAAGAAATGTTCTGTGACATTAATCCCATCCAATAGCATCAGCTAAGTTTCCATATAATATTCTTACATATTAATTAATACCTTCTTACATATTAATTTTAGCATATGTATAGCTTTCAAAGGACCATAAGCTGGCTATGTAATTCATTTTATGAGTTGAGTTCTACTGAGAAACAGCCATGAAAATGCTGCAAATACAAGATTGCAAAAAGTAATATTCCTGAAGTGGAGGCCCCTTAATGCTGGGACTAGCTCTGGGCAGTGGATCTACGGGGAGTAGGGAGGAAAGAATCAGGGCAGCAGATCATATTTTTCTGTAGATGGAACCAGATTAAAATAAAAATCTGGATAATTTTAAAGAGAAAACAGGCTGGGTGCAGTGGCTCACACCTGTAATCCCAACACTTTGGGAGGCCAAGGTGGGAGGATCACTTGAGCTCAGGAATTCAAAACCAGCCTGGGCAACATAATGAGACCACATCTCAGTAAAAAAAAAATTTTTTTTTTAATTAGCCAGGCATAGTGGTGCATGCCTGCTGTCCCAGCTACTTGGAAGGCTGAGGTGGGAGGATCCCTTGAGCCTGGGAGGTTGAGGCTGCAGTGAGCTCTGATTGCACCACTTGCCCTCCAGTATGGGTGACAGAGCGAGACCCTGTATCAAAAGAGAAAAGAAAATCTCAATATATTTCTATCTTGTCGTCTCCTCTCATTCAAGACAAGAGCCTTCACAGTAGTGGAAGGAGCATGGGCCTTTACACAAGAGAAAGTCAAAGTTTGTTCTCAGGTGCCACATCTGTAAGTGGGAATAAATAAGATCCAACTAATAAATAAGATCTATTGGATCAAGTGAGATGACCTGCATGGTGCTGTTGCCACAGGCTACTTAGACTAATCAATAAGATCTATTGGATCAAGTGAGATGACGTGCATGGTGCTGTCGCCACCGGCTACTTAGACTAATAAATAAGATCTATTGGATCAAGTGAGATGACCTGCGTGGTGCTGTCGCCACAGGCTGCTTAGCGAAAACAACAGCAAATCTCATGCGGATCACCAGGCAAAGTGATTTTTCTGGGCAGGAACTAAAGCTAAAGTGATTGAATTGTCTCTGATTTTCTAGTTCTAACACTACCATTTAATGATTCAAGTCTATGCACAATAAAAGTTGGCCTCTCAAATATCCCTAAACCATTAGGTGAACAATAGGAGGCTTCTCAAGGTCACAATTTTCTATACCACAGGGTTGACTACATCCCTGACCTGTGGAATCTTACGCATTATAGATATGTTTTGTTTTGAGACAGAGTCTTGCTCTGTCACCCAGGCTGGAGTGCAATGGCACAATCTCGGCTCACTGCAACCTCTGCCCCCAGGGTTCAAGCAATTCTCCTGCCTCAGCCTTCTGACTAGCTGGGATTACAGGCGCCCGCCACCACGACGGCTAAGTTTTGTATTTTTAGTAGAGACAGGGTTTCACCATGTTGGTCAGGCTGGCCTCAAACTCCTAACCTCAGGTGATCTGTCCGCCTCAGCCTCCCAAAGTGCTGGGATTACAGACGTGAGCCACTGCACCCCGCCGCATTGTAGATATGTTTTAAGAGCCTCTCCCCATCTAGGTAAATAGCTCTAAGATCATATCAGCCAACCCACCCTGCCACCTCTCCCCACAGGGTAGCAGGTAAGAATCAAGGCAGCAGCTGGGTGAGAAAGGACCAGATAAGCTGGGATCCTGCTAGCTGCACCCTAACATGATCTGATCTCTGGGATGGTAAATGCAAGTGTTCCCAGTCACTGATTTAGCATGGGTCTTCCTGCTCTTTCACTTCTGCTGCTAGAGAGTTGTCCTGGGGCAGCCTTCTTTAATAGCTCCTCAACCTCCTAGGCAGGCCCTTTGCCTTTTGTTCCTGTCAACAGAGGAAGTATCTACCACCTGTTCAATAATTGCCAAATGCTGGGAGCCTTGGGGACAAAGATGAATTTCTTCTAGATTACGTGGTTAGTCTCTGGATTCATCAGCGAGAGCCTGAGCACTTTGATTATGTAAGAGCAATGGCTTTTCATGAACGTAGGTGCAGAGGTTGAAGGCCATTTCCCATTAGGCTCCTGGCCAGTCAGGGCACAGTGCAGGGCATACAGAGAGCGCTGGTGAAGGCCTGTCATTCAGCTGTCTGCAGGGAGGACAGGACACAGGCCGCAAGCACACCCTAGCACATTACAAGGAAGACAGAAGGCTAACCACACCACGGGGCTGCAAAAAGCAAACATGATTAGCCCAGTTCAGCCCTGACAGTCTCCAAGATGAATCAACAGGCTATGGTGTTCCCTCAATCATGTAGTGACTCATACTAATCATTAATACCAGGAAAAAATACTGCTTCTGGTATATTCCTTTTTTTAAAATATCTGCACCAGCTACATAAAAGGTAGCTCAAAATACGTTCATTTTCTAAAAGGAAAAGAACTTAAATTTACAAGAGAGTAGGAAATGGCCCTCTCTCTTGGCTTACATGGGGTGAGATGGAATGGAACATAAATTATATAAAAACACCAACATTCACAACTCCTTTTTGCAGCCCCCCTCCTTGATGGATGCCTCAGGCACATCTGTCTGCATGATTGGAGATTTGAGGCAGAGCCACGGCCAGATCAGCCAAACCCACAATCACCAGCCACACCCACATTCACCGGTCACACCCACATTCACCGGCCACATCTGCTTTCAGAAAGTTGGCAGATGCAATGACTACCACCAGCCACTGCTAAGAACCCCTCAGGAATCCAAATGTGCTGACAACTGGGCACACTCAGGGTTGCTAAAGCCCTAGGCAACAACAGGACATCAAACACGTACAACTTTATCCACTGAGCCTTTTCCCCCTTTCTTAAAAATGTTGTAGTATGCCAACAATAACCAAAGGATAGCTTATTATAGTCTAAGCCACTTGCACAATAATAATATCTATTCATTATCTGTAACTCAGTAAATAAACACAAACAGATTGTAAAAGCAAAGTTTATAAGCACAGAAATGGAAAGTTAGAGCACATTAGAAAACATAAATAATTTACAAGTGATTACTACTTATAATTTTTTTTCTGCTAAGTTTTGAGGGAGAGCCAATTCATAATAATTATGGACCTCCAGGTTGATTTCTCTTTTTCTAATAGCACCCTTTCTTCCTTTACTTTATTAAGAGAATATATCTAGCCTGTTTTAAAATGCTGCGACCAGGCATGGTGGCTCAAACCCATAATCCCAGCACTTTGGGAAACCGAGACAAGAGGATTGCTTGAACTTAGTTCTAGACCAGGCTGGGCAACATAGTGAGACCCTGTATCTACCAAAAAAAAAAAAAAATTGCCAGACATGATGGTAGGAGGCTGAGACAGGAGGATCGTTTGAGCCCAGGAGGTCAAGGCTACAATGAGCTGTGATCACACCACTGTTCTCCAGCCTGGGTGACAGAGCAAGGCCCTGTCTCAAAACAAAAAACAAAAAAATACTGTGACAAAATGAAAGACCCTCCCTCTCTGCCTGGGCTGAAAGTTTTTCAATATTTTTATTTTTACCATTACTTGTTTTAAAAAGAACACTCATTCAAATAATACACTAAAGACAAGATTCAAAAACAATTCAGAACCTTCCAAACATTGATTTGTAACCATTACCTTTGGATTTTTTCCCCCTTAAACAATTATATTCTCTGGAAATGAGAATCTAACAATTCATTTCCATTCTCCTTCTTGCAGGTGTTCATTTTTCTAATTAGGGATCAAAATGCTAATTTTGTTCAGCCCATCAACATCAAATTATCAGTACTCAGAAGCTTATTGTTTACAAATCACACAGAGAGTGGGACCATACCTGAAATGGAAATCACATAGTTTGTTTGTTCATTTATTTATTTATTTATAAATTTATATATTTTATTTATTTATTTTTTATTTATTTATTTATTTGAGACAGAGTCTCTCTCTGTCGCCCAGGCTGGAGTGCAATGGTGCAATCTCAGCTCACTATAAACTCCGCCTCCCGGGTTCAAGCCATTCTCCTGCCTCAATCTCCCAAGTAGCTGGGATTACAGGTGCCCGACACCACACCCAGCTAATTTTTGTAATTTTAGTAGAGACAGGGTTTCACCATGTTGCCAGGCTGGTCTCAAACTCCTGACCTCAAGTGATCCACCCAACTCGGTCTCCCAAAGTGCCGGGATTACAGGCGTGAGCCACCACTCCCGGCTGAAATCACACAATTTGAATGAAATTTTAATCAAGATTAGTGATTAAGACAATATGCAATTATTTTGGATTTCAAAATTTTCTTTTCTTTTGAAACACATTATAATCTGTAACTATCCTATGAAAATTTGTGACATAGTTGAAACAGTTAGACATCTTGCTTCCTATAAGCAGGCTGGGAGTCAAGTTGCTCCAAGCTATTATTTTTTATACTTTATTTTCCGGTCTCCCAGACTCTTTATAGGAGGTTCCACAACATCCAGGTCCATAGACCCTTCTACTGCTACACTCCTACTTGAAACATAGTGAGCACCCAATTAGTGCAGGTCATCACTATTATTAAAATAGTTACTAAGATTAGAACACTAACCCTATTTCATTTCTCCACGACCCAATGCTAGAAAGTTTGCTAAAGTCAAAATTTAGGCTAGCCTGTCAGTGGGTGCTACCAAGATTAGCTCTTTGTACCATATCTTATTCTTATTAAAGTAGACCTTGTAATATTTATAATGCCCTAAACTTAAACAGTGGGAGTTTCATGTTCACCTGCAAGTAGAAGTTTTGCCTTTGCAAACATTGTAGATGTCAGGGAACAATCCAAAAGGGCAGATGTTAATAATCCACTGTGATCTTCGAGTTCTATGTGACATTTGCTAGCCCTCTGTTTGATGGCATGTCTCCAAGTGTCGCTCAGTCCGTAAAAGACAAAATTTACCTCCCTTTCCTTTCCGTGCTCTACAATATACGACTCCTCTTGTTTTATATTCTCTATCTGATGATAAATATTTCCCCAGGATAATACTTGTCTCTCAGGCAGAATACAGCAAACATTTTTAATCTCTTTCTTTGACATACTCTATATACCTCATGAATAATTAAATAATGATTCACAATTGGCCAGTTTTTCTTCATTTTTTTTTTACTTTGCAGACTTCAAAGGACTTTTGGACAGGTAGAAGGTGAGGCTGGTGATAAATATCAACCAAAATTATCACTCAATATATGTTTTTGCTAAGGAGAAATTTGTTATTTAGCAATGATGAGCGAAAGCCAAATCTTCAGCTTCAAAGTTTGAAAGTTTTTAACAAATCCTTGTTCACTTCAACCCATAATTCTGAATTGCACCTGTATCTGCTCAATCATCTGAGTCAAAGTCTGTGTGCCATCACCTAAATCCACACGCCTCACTAACCAAGGCTGGATTCTCCTACCGAGCAAAGTTGTGCAAGTGGAGACCAGATTAGCCAAGGTCAAAACACATAGCTTTTACAGCAGCAGTACAGTTTTCAAATGCATAAGGAAAATCAGGCAGTTCAGTTTATGATAAAATCTGTAGTTCATGCTCTTCATTAAGTATTTTGTTTAATGGGTTAGCTTTTAATAGCAAAAAGCTAAGTGAAAACAATCATTAGAACAAGTCTTCAGCACATCAATTCACTTCTTATTTTAGAAATTAAGGCTGGGCATTATAGCTCATGCCTGTAATCCCGGCACTTCGGGAGGCCTATGCAGATGAATTGCTTGAGCCTAGAAGTTGCCCAGCCTGGGCAACATGGTCAAACTCTATCTCTACAAAAAACACAAAAATTAGTTGGGCATAGCGGCATGTGCCTGTAGTTCCAGCTACTTGGGTGGCTGAGGCAGAGGATCACTTGAGCCCAGAAGGTCAAGGCTGCAGTGAGCCGTGACTGTACCACTGTACTCCAGCCTGGGTGACAGAGTGAGAACCCAACTCAAAAAAATAAAAAATTTAAAAAGCAAATGTGAAGTGCTAAATTGAATCAATTAAGGTGGATACTAAAACAAAGCATACTTCAGAAATGTGTTGCCAATACTCATTTTCTATTAATTATGACGTTTGGCCTTCAATGGTTCATGCTCAGTATTTATTTTATGAGACTTTTAGATCTAATTTAACTTTTCTTGTTTTCTTGCTTTAATCCATTATTCTTAATAAAGGAAGTGTTCAGCTCCCATGAATAGGATTAAATCAACTCTCTGGCAAATCCATGCTGGCCTCAGGCCCCTGGGTCAAACTTTGGTAGGGATCCCTATGAGGACTGACATTGGCATTTGGTTGCCTAGAAACTGTTCTTGGACTCAGGCAAAGACCCAGCACATAATCTGGCACCTTCTTAGGCAAGTTTAAGACTGGCACAGGCTTCAGTGCATATCTCTTATGAGTAGACTATTAGTATCGTCCCTCTGGGATTGTCATGCAGATTAAATGTCATTCGGATTAAATAAATTCATCCACATAAAGTGCTTAGCACAATGCCTGCTATCTGGAAAGCCTTCAACACTGTTAGCTTTTATTTGGTTAGTGTTGTTGTTATTGCCTCAACCCATGAAAGGACAATTAGAGAAACAAATCTCTATCTCTCTCACTTGCTAAATCTGAGGCCCTGCAAGGCATGGGTATACCCAAGAGGAATGCACTTGAATATGATGCAATATTTTACAATCGGTTTCAGGTGGAGATCTCAAAGAAAGCCTTTTCTTATAACACACAATATATGATTAATATTATACATTGAATGTATGAATAAAGGTAGCACATATGGAGGTCACGGTGCCAAATTCAGAACAAGCTTTTCTTTACAACCAAGAAAATGTATTTCAGTGCTTGCATTGTTTTAGTTCTGGATGAGTGTGTGGCCAAAGCTGATAGAAGTCGAGAAGGGAAGATGGGGAGAAAGAAACCAGATGTATAATGTAGGGAAGAAGGAACTCACATCGTTTGCAGTGGTGCCTTTTGGAATGATGATGGGACAAACCTGGGTATGTCACATTCCAGCACCATGCATTCTGCATTTTCAAAAAAACATCAATCCTAAGTTTTCATTCAATTCCATCGTCTTCTCAAAACAATTCAGTTCATCCAACCATGCATTCCAACGTTTAGTCCATCTGTATTTAGCCATTTCATTAGTCAGAAGATTCCATTTTCCCACCCCTCCTCCCCTCCATCCCAGTATAAAATGCTTTCTCATACCAGCTTGCTAGCGCTTCACACGCCAGCAACAAACGGAAAGGCCCTCCATTTCACAATTCCAACCTCATGCATGATACTTGAGTACCTCGGATCCCCTTTGACTTTAAAATTCAAATTAGGTTACACACCGCTGGATTCAGCGTGCACCCAGGAGCCAGCATTTAACAGCAGTGGTGAACACAGACACACGGGGGCTGTAGGGTGGTGGAATGGGGGTTGTGTGCCCTAGAGTAGGTCACGGGTAAATAAAATAATAAAGGGTAGGGACCCAGAGACAAGTTTGTAGCCTTCAAAATTGTTGAAACATCAGACCCGTACAGGAGTGTTTGTTGAATAGGAGTAAGAAGGTGGTTGTAGACAACCATTATTTTTTATAAGGTTTCGATTTTTATAGAATCTGGAGAGTTTTATTTAGTAGTCTGCTCTCTAGGGACAAAATGGATTGAAGAGGCACCAGTGTCATGAACTCCCCACGAGGAGAGCTGTGTCCAGAGAGCAGACCTTGTTGGTATTCAGTCCACAAGAATCGACGGCGATGGATTCTGAGCTCCTTTCCTTAAACTAGGCCCTCTGAGCTAACCCCACAGCCCCCTCGGCGGGTGACTAAGGGAAAGCAAGGAAGTGATTCTCTGTCCTAGCCAAGTATACGCCCAGGCTTGGAGAGGACTGGTAGGGCTTGCTGCAGCTTGTTCTAGAATCAGTTAGTAAGAACAAAAGATTTACCGAAACGTCTTTTTTCCCTCCTTCACTGCACTAAATTCCTTATTAGCTAAAGCAATCTGCACGTAGCCACCCACAAACACTGGAAGCGTTTGGCAGATGGGCCCGCTTTCGTGTGGAAGCTGTGAGGCGGTTCTTTTTGTCGATATGTTTTAAAGTCCCAATTAATATCAATGCAATGCTCAATACATATTTCCGTATTCGTCTCAATATCTTTGGACTTTCTTCATAGCTAGGTTTTTTTTTACTCCCATAAAAACTTAATATCAGTGTGTTGGACAAGGAAATGGATCTACGTATAAATAAGTGAAATGCAAACCATAGTTGTTTGTATGTCATTTCCTTCTAAACAGAAAATAAAAATAAATGATAGACATCTAAAACATCCTTACAGTTTAGAAGAGGATCCGCGAAGCTACAGAATCACAGACGACGCGGAGCTGAAACGCTGTTCTCTCCGGGCGAGTCCCACCAGGGAGGATGAAAAGCAAGCGGCCGGGAAGGGCCCGAGGGCCGAGCGCAGGCTCACGGGACACAGCGCGCACCAATGATGAACAAACTGAATCAGCGTCAGGAGGCGCCAGTTAAACTCAAATGTTTCAGCTCAACAAGACCTGTGAGGTGGTTCCTATTTCTCCAGTTTTACGTGTGAGTAAACCGGGACTCAGGAGAAATGATGTACCTAAAGTCACATGGCTAATAAGTACGTTACTGGAGAAAAGACTGGAACTTGAGTCGTGCCCATTCCCCCGATATGGTTTGGCTGTGTCGCCATTCAAATCTCAACTTGAATTGTGTCCCTCAGAATTCCCCCATGTTGTGGGAGGGACCCAGGGGGAGGTAGTTGAATCATGGGGGCGGGTCTTTCCCGCGTTATTCTCGCGAGAGTGAATACGTCTCACGAGATCTAATGGGTTTATCAGGAGTTTCCACGTTTGTTTTCTCCTTATTTTCTCTTGCCCCTGCTGTGTAAGAAACGTCTTTCGCCTCGCACCATGATTCTGAGGCCTCCCCAGCCATGTGGAACTGTAAGTCCAATTAAACTTCTTTTTCTTCCCAGTCTCTGGTATGTCTTTATCAGCAGCATGAAAACAGGCTAATACACCGCCCACACCATGGTACTGAAGACGGGACACAGCTGCTCTAGTGATTAAATTCAACTGACTTGAGGTTGCAGCTTTTCTATTCATATATTCACCATCCCATTCTTGATGATGTTCCTCAAGCTTACTTAACTTGCACATGGATGGAGAAGAAAGGTTTCTTTTGAAAGACTGTTGTAAATAAAAGAGTCTGTAGTGCTTATCTTGTTGTTTGTTGACTGACTATAAAATAGATCCTTGTTGATTTGTACATTTGATTTGCCATGGTGCAGTAACAATATGAAAGTAGGATTAAGGCCGGGCAGAGTGGCTCACCCCTGTAATCCCAGCACTTTGGGAGGCTGAGGCAGGTGGATCACTTGAGGTCAGGAGTTAGAGACCAGCCTGACCAACATGGTGAAACTCCATCCCTACTAAAAATACAAAAATTAGCCAGGAGTGGTGGCACATGCCTGTAGTCCCAGCTACTCAGGAGGCTGAGGCAGGAGAATCGCTTGAACCTGGGAGGCAAAAGTTGCAGTGAGTCAAGATCATGCCACTGTGTAGCAGCCAGGGTAACAGAGTAAGACTCCGTCTCAAAAAAAAAAGGAAAAAGAAAAAAGTAGGATTATTATGTGTTTTCCACATTATTGTCTTACTGTCTTTGTTCCCCTTCCTAAGTGTTCTTTTCGAACGGCACCAGGAGAGGGTTAGGATCACCATTATAAGCCAACCCCAGGAATGTTTCCCATAACACATGAATTAAGTCAGCTGTGGCTTTTTGACACTCTTCTCCCAGTGGCTCCAGGTGCAGAGCTGGGCGGGCAGGAAGGGCCCCAAAGGACCATGAGGCAGTGCAACTCCTGACTATGCACTGAGCTTTAAGAGCCTCGGTGCCTGGATTCGAGAATTCCAACCTCGTCATTGCAGCCCTTTTTTTTTTTTTTTTTTTTTTTTAAATACTATGCCCATCTGTTGGCCTCATGAGCAAGCAGCTGCACGAGGGCCTGAGTATCAACATTCTCAATGTCAGGGGGTTGTGAAATTTTGCATTTGTGACAAGAAGTCTTCAGGGCTGTAATTAACAGAGTAGGGAATTTCAACTCAAATACTATAGCTTCTTTAAAACTATGCCCATCTGGTGGCCTCATGTCCTCAACAGAGCTTAAGTCCTGAAAGCAAAAGGAAAGGAAAATTACAAAACGTAATTGTTATTTCAGTAAGTTTTGCAGAGAGGAGGGGACGTGGTGGTGAAGTGGTGAGGAAAGAGGGAAGGGCATGTTCGTAATTTACAAAGGAAGTAAGAGGAGCTGTTATAATTGGATTTTAATTCTGCGTTTCAAAATGTTCTCAGTAGGGCCAGGCACAGTGGCTTACAACTGTAATCCCAGGACTTTGGGAGGCCAAGGCTGGAGGATTGCTTGATTGCTTGCCAGGAATGCAAGACCAGCCTGGGCAACATAGTCAGACTCTATCTCTACAAAAAAAAAAAAATTCTCAGTAGAAATTGGGCTGGAGGTTTGGAGAATCCTGGATTAATGTCTTACAATTAGCAAAACTCGTGCTCTTTGTGCTTTCTTTCTCCCCCTTGACCCCACTCCTTTCCAGCCTACCCCAAAATTTGAAAAGCAGCTTTGTTTCCTTATGTAATATAGTAATGTGAGTAAACCTCACACTGATACTTTTTGTGGCTGAAGTGGGAGAAAGTTCCAGTAAAATGTTGTAAGTATCCAGTCATGTTACCTGGGTATCCTTCCAGTCGTTTTTTCTGTGTCTGTATACGCATCTGATTTTCCCCCAAAATGGAGATCACATCAGCAGCATCTACTGAGCAACTATGGCTGAGATTAAGGATATAAAGATGAACGGGACATAATCTCTGCCCTGGAGATGAATCACATAACAGTTAAACAGATCATTCACCCCTGGGTGATAATGCTTCCTCAAGGAAGGCCCAGAGTGCCACAAATGAGAGCACTCCTGGACCCAGGTTAAACAAGGCAGACAAAGCTTCCCAGAAGAGGTGTCACCTGCATGGAAGGATGAGGAGTTGATTAGATGACACAGGGTGAAGTGGGTGTACCAGGTCAGAGGAGCGGGTCGATGGTAACAGCATATTAATAGCTGTTCAGAATTGCTGGAGCATACACTATCCACAGTAGCAAAGACTTGGAACCAACCCAAATGCCCATCAGTGATAGAATGCATAAAGAAAATGTGCCACATATATACCATGGAATACTATGCAGCCATAAAAAAAGATGAGTTCATATCATTTGCAGGGACATGGATGAAGCTGGGAACCATCATCCTCAGCAAACTAACACAGGGACAGAAAACCAAACACCGCATGTTCTCACTTATAAGTGGGAGTTGAACAATGAGAACACATGGAGACAGGGAGGGGAACATCACACACTGGGGCCTGTTGGAGAGTGGGGAGCTAGGGAAGGGATAGCATTAGGAGAAATACCTAATGTAGATGACAGGTTGATGGGTGCAGCAAACCACCATGGCACGTGTACACCTACGTAACAAAGCTGCACATTCTGCACATGTATCCCAGAACTTTAATTAAAAAAAAAAAAAAAAGAATTGCTGGAGCATGAAATGCCACTGTGGAGGCTCCTCCACTGAGCAGAGGCCAGGTTGTGGAGGACCTAGAAAGGCGTGCCAAGGAGTGTAGATTTTACCCCTTGGAAAACAGAAGCATTTCAATATGGTGTTAAGTTGCCATTTTGATAGATGATGGTGGAACCATGTGAGGTTTGGATTTGAGATAGAAGACACTATGGAAGACCAGTCAGGAGCCTAGAATTAGTCCAGGGAGCAGAAAGCAAGGAAGAAGGAAAGAAATCCAAACTATTGGTGGTTAAGTTCACTGGACTTTGGGACTATTACGTGCATGTAGGAGTCGCAGGAGAAAGAGTTATGCAGATTACCACCAAGGATGACGTAATAATTGTCTAATTCAGTTAGACAAGACAGGAAGTGAAGCTTGCCCTATGGCAGTGGAGGGAGACCAAAGCTGAGTTCAGTTCTCTGCATGTTGTGTGTAAGGTAAATATATATACAGGGCCAGTAGATCTGCAGCTTAAGTTCAGACAGGGGTTGAGGGATAGAGATACAAGGATAGAATTTATCTGCATACAAGTAAAAACCATGAGAGTGGATGGATTGAACTAAGGAACGTGTACAAAGTGAGACGAGCTGCAAGCAATGAGCTCTAGGCTTCATGCTTCAGAGGCTCCCAGGGTGTCAAGCTTTGTGGTCAATAGGTTGAAGGGTCTCTCACCAAACACCTGTGTAGTCATAAATCGAGATGTACCCACACTCCAAGTACAGGAGATAATTTATGAGTCAACCTTTCCTAAAAGGTTATTCCCAGTATGTTGACTGACTACATGAATCATTCATTTATTTGACAAATCTTTACTAAGCTCTGTAAAACAGGCAACAGTTCAAGACCCTGTTGGTGATGGTAGGAATGTAATGGCTGTTAGAATATGGAAATATTGCTGCATCAGAGGGTATATCACAGTGGTTGTCAACTAGGGTGATTTTACTTCCCAGGAGACATTTGAAAATATCTGGTGACATTTTTTGGTTGTCATAACTGAGGGGGACGTGAAAATGGCAACTAGTGGGTAGAAGCCAGATTCCTAAATATCCTACATCAGGACAGCAGCCCCCAACAGCAAAGAATTATCGCTCCCCAAAATGTCAGTAGCACCACGTTTAAGAAAAGCAGGAATCTAGTCAAGATTATGAGGTCCCTGCCAGTGTCCCCACCCTGCCGTGGCGTCTCCCTAGGTTCTGCCTCTCCCACTTTCTCCATACAAGCCACTGAAGTGTTCACGTATGCCCCAAAGTGAGCCTGCACGACTTCGTTCAGCTTTATGGCCAGTGTCTGTTCTGATTGGTTGGTGCCTGAGCCTTATCAGTTGTTAAATGTCTTAAATATTTTATAAATATTTATAAAATATGGTCTCTCTCTTTAATGAGTTCATGAGAATCATCTAAATGATGATTTTGACTGACATTACTTCCTTTAAGAAAGATAAAACCTTCTACTAAATAATATGTATGACCAGAAAAATGAAGCTTTGATACACCTAGCTCTTTGTGATTAGTTGGGAAAATATACATTAGTGCTACATGATAGTACAAAAGAAAGAAAATAACATGATTATTGCCAACATAAAGGAAAATGTGGAAAAACTCTGAGAAATGTAAAAGGCAATGACCTGGACTCAGCTAGTTTATTCAAAAGTATATTAAGGTTAAACAATTTAAATAATACTCAGAAAGATATTTGCAATATAGCAGGTGATAATAGAAGAGAAACTTTCCCCAGTTGTTGAGCCAGTAATTTTCCATCCTTACACTTTTATATAGAGTTTATTAAATGTGAGGTACTACTACTATTTGGATACATTGTACAACATTTTAAAAGCTTTAACATAAACAGTCTTAAAAATAAAATACCCCAAAGAAATTGCATAGCAAAGGAAGTCTGTTTTGAATATGTTGTTTCTTTCAGAACATCGTCACATATTGACATGGTTAGTTACTAAAGATAAACATAAAATATTAATCGGCCACCTACAGTGTCGCTCTCTATTTGATGCTACTGAGAACTGGACAACTGAATTATGCTTATTAAAATGCACTGTGAATTAGAAAAACAGTTTGGTAAAGGCTTATTTTCCTGGTCATACAACTTAAAACAGGGTGGCATGGCTTTTAGTTCTCAAAGTTCTCCATTTCATCACAGCATTTAGACCTAAATAGGCAGCATTTGTGTAAAAGAAGTTTTCCCCCAAAAATATCTTTTTAGCCAACAACCTGGACTCCTCAAAAAATACATAAGTGACGGCTGCCTCCAAAGTACACTTTTATTTCTTTTGTTACTTGTAAAAGCAACTATTCTTTTTAGCCAGAAGATACTATTGCAGAAACAAAAAGGAAAACAAAAACAAAACGAGTTGTTCATCTCCACATAAAATTTAAGTCAATATTTACATGAAAATGTCTTTCAATAACTTATATAAAAAATCCATTCCAGTTTTTCTGTACAAAAAGAAAAACATAACACACAAATCCAATGAAATATAATCAAAGTGTTTTTGAAAGTATAAAGTAGGCTGGGCGTGGTGGCTCATGCCTGTAATCTCTGCACTTTGGGAGGCCAAGGCGAGTGGATCACCTGAGGTCAGGAGTTCAAGACCAGCCTGGCCAGCATGATGAAACTCTTTCTCTACTGAAAATACAAAAATTAGCTGGACATGGTGGTGGGCACCTGTAATCCCCGCTACTCGGGAGGCTGAGGCAGGAGAATCTCTTGCACCCAGGAGGTGGAGGTTGCAGTGAGTCAAGATTGCACCATTGTACTCCAGCCTGGGTGAAAAGAGCGAAACTCTGTCTCAAAAAAAAAAAAAAAAGTATAAAGTGAAAAACTAGTATCAGTACTTTTCTTTGTCATGAGGAAATTGAAAATTTAATAAAGCGCAGGTCTGCTTGGGCACAAGAAAACAAGAAAAGCCATGAGCAACCATGTACTTTTTGCCCTTATAATTAACATCATTTATTGCCACCTGAAATCTCGCTTGCTGAAATGGCCTTAAACTTGTCTATGTTTTTTCAAAAGGAGAATATTTTCACGTTAGCTTTCATTCAATGTTTACTCACCAAGTACCTGTTAAGATTCTGTGTCATGCCCCACATACAGTTTGACATTGTGAACTTTCTCATGGATGCCAAGATACTAATTACAGAATCTGCATTGTGTGTGGTCTAATAGGGCCATGGCCTTGGAAATCAGGTAGGGAACAGGCTGTGTCCTGGGGCACATAGATGGGAACTGGCTGTGATCCCATGCAGGTAGTTCATGAACCACATTAAAGACTCAAATTCATTTGGAACAAAAAAGTCCATAGTGGTATGCTCACTAAATATTTGTTAATCAACTTGATATTTTAGAATGTATATATCTTTCTGTGTTTTATCAGACATCTCAGATTTAAGACATACTATTGATTCATTACTGCCCTTGAAATTTTAGGAGACTGACTTACATGCATACATACATGAATCCAGCTGGAAAGAATCTATTTTGTAGAAATGTTCTTACATGTTATAAATGGCTTGTATTGAGATGCAAAATTTTCATAACATTTGGAGAAACCAAACTTTTCTAACGTTTCAGAGTTTCAAAAGACTTCAAAATCTTTGGACCTCAACTGCTAACAAGCTCTACAGCACACGTGAAAAGTCCGTGGCTGGATATTTCCATGGAGAATCAAAATTGGGCCACACCTAAACTTTCATTTTCAACATCTGTTGAGAATCTCTTTGTCAGATTACCCCTTCTTCCTAATTCTCAGTTTCTGTGTCTGCCAAGTGTGAATAATAAGATTTCTTATATCATCATGTTGTTGTTAGGTGTAATGCATAGTTCTAGGACACTCTTACTTGGTCGGTCAGGCACATGGAAGCAGCTGCTTCCAGTCGTCTAAGTCACTCCTGGTGTGACCCGAGCACCTCATTTCATGCCTGAGTCTGTAGGTGTAAATGAAATACTACGTGAAAATGAGTAAATACATTTTTATTCATAGACAAATAGAATATTAGAGCTGGAAGAACCTCAAATATCTAGTTTTTCTTCTGTTTAGAAATGAGAAAATTAACCCCCAGAGAGGGTAACTTGAAGAAAGTCACACAGCTTATCAGTGGGAGGTCTAAAATCAAAACCCCGGTCTCAGGATATCCAGCTTGGTGCTCTTTGCAAAATATTATCCTAGGGTACAAGCTAAACTAACTTTTAAATAATTAATAGTAAATACACCACAAAGTTCTACCCCCAAGCTAGCCACTCATCAAAAAGTTTCTCTTATTTTAGACTATAATGCAAGCCCTCGACAGTGACTAATTTGATTTATGTTCTGGATTAGTTACTATAGATGCTTTAAAAGATGTTTTTCCACAAGCTTTCTCATGGAAACAGAGCTAAATATTAACACTCATTAATCTTTTTCCCAAATCTGCAGAGGAATTTTAATAGATCTACAAGCTGTAACATCAAACAGGTTCTCCTGCATCCTGAATTCCTCTGTACCATCGGCCCATCCCTGAGATTGTGAGCCCTACATAGAAATCTGGGAGTGGAAAAGCAGCTGAGAGTAGAAGGGCTGAGATTCTGGGGGAAGAGGGTTGCTGGGCGCAGAGGGTAGTACCAGCTTCTCTGCACTCACCTCTGCTTTGTTCTGAGGTCCTCTCTACCTGGGTCCCAAGGCTATTTGATTAATCAGAATCCACTGGGGAAGCTTGTTTTGTTGGCTTAAAAAGAATTTGTTCATGTATTTTAATTTTTTAACCTTTGATTATGGACATTTTCAAACATTCACAAAAGTAGACAGTACTACATAATGCATGCCATGTATCCTCACCCGACTTCAACAAACTACCAACATTTGTCCATATTTTCTCATTTATTCCTCCCCCCTTTTTTGCCCACTTCTAAATTTTTAAAAGTAAATCCCAGTCATTGTATCATTTTCTCCATAAGTTCATCAGTGTGTATATCTAACAGAGACTTAAAAAAGGGCCGGGCACGGTGGCTCGTGCTTGTAACGCCAGCACTTTGGGAGGCCGAGGTGGGTGGATCACCTGAGGTCAGGAGTTCGAGACCAGCCTGGCCAACATGATAAACCCCATCTCTACTAAAAATAGCAAAATTAGCTGGGTGTGGTGTGGGTGCCTGTAATCCCAGCTACTCGGGAGACTGAGGCAGGACAATTGCTTGAACCTGGGAGGCAGAGGTTGCAGTGACCCGAGATCGCACCACTGCACTCCAGCCTGGGCAACAGAGCGAGATTTCATCTCATAAAAAAAGAAAATAGATAATCACAATGTCATTATCACACTTGACAAAGTTAGTAATAAATCTGTAATACATCTAACATTTAATTTGTATTCAGTTTTTCCAAATTTTCTTTAAAACATATTTAAAAATTGGTTTGAATCAAAATCCAAACAAGATCCTAACATATTCAGTTTGTTTTCTAAGTCTCCTTAAATATTTTACTTTCTCCCCTCCCCTTTCACCTACTCCCATTTTTACTATGCCCTTTGTTCAAAAATGGGTTATTTTGTCTTTCAGGATTTCCCTTATTCTGAGTTTGGGAGATTGCATCTTTAATGAGTCAATTAACATGTTCCTCAATCCCTCACATTTTCTATAAACTGGTGGATCAAGATGCTTAGTTAGAGTCAGGCTCAGTCTTCAGGCTCTAATACCTCATAGGAGGTAGGACATCCTATGTGCAGCTGTCTATCCCCCTTTTAGGGACAAGATTCATCACTGGGCTCAGGTGTTGTCAGACTGCCCCACCGTTATAAGGTTTCTCTTCAACCTTTTACCTAATGTTTCAAAGAGGCTCTCCTTCCTCCTGCATTTGTGAACTGGGATTCTATTACAAGGAAAGAATTTTGCTCATCCACTATCTGGTTTTCCTGAGAGAAAGTACAGGGAAGGCAAGATAGATGCCTTTTTTTCCCTTTCTAAAGTTTTATCTTCAATCCGTTTTTTGGAATATCACTATTGTCTCCTGAATTTTTATTTCACATATTTGATATGTCGTCATCCACTGCACGTATTCTCTTTGCTGCTGAAATTGCCCCGTTTTTGACCAACAGGAGTTCTCAAATTGGCTCTTGTGTCGTTTTGAGAGGACCCAAGTTTGGCAGCCTCCTTTCTTTCTGGCATGATAAGATGACCGAGTATCATGTCGTACGCTGTCTGCACTTGGTGTGTGCCTCCCTGGATTGGCTTGGCCATCGTCTTTTGCTCAGTGCTGTTGAAGACCCACCGGGAAGGCCAGCTGGCACTAATCACAGCTACAGGGAGCTTTGATTAAGAAAGCTCATCAGTTTCATCACCCCCTTCGTGGTGGAGGCCAGTAGTTCTAGGATACTCCTACTTATCGGTCAGGCACATCGAAGCAGCTGCTTCCAGTCCTCTAATTCACTCCTGGCATGACCCGAGCACCTCATTTCAGGCCTTGGACTGTAGGCCTCTGTCCCCACCAGGGGTTTGTAGGTCATCACTAGAGCACAGCTGCTCACCTGGCTGCCTACATGCTGCAGGCTGCAGCCAGGGGGGCCATAACTTGCACCTGCACACTAGTGTGCTTGGCATACTGAGGCGCTATTTGTCAGGCTGCCCAAAGGGCCCCAGCAAGAGAAGCAGGAAGTGAGGCAAACTTTGACCAGTGGGAGAAGAGAGACAGGAAGGGGCTGGCCGATTATTTACCCTTCCTTCTTGCTAACATTGTTTCAGGACGCAATGATTTCATGTCACCTCTCAGACGATATCCCTGCTGACCTGGCAGCCAGCTGTGTTTCCTAGAATTCCAGCTGGTCAGCGATGTGCTCTTTTATATTTGCTTCCCTTCTTCTTTGCCTCTTTTTTCTTTTATCCTCATTTTCGCTTCCCTCGGTTATACCACACACACCCACACCCACACACCCCTCTATAAAAAGTTAGCATGTAAGTTTTAAGTTTTAACGATAAATATATATTAACATTTCAATAAATAGCCACAACACATTTTCAGTTAAGAGCACACAAATACCTTCCTTAAAAACCTGTAAAATCATTATTGTTACAATAATTTGAGTTTGAAAGACATCAGCTGACAAAACAATCCTCTCCTAAGCTTTGCATTTTCATACCCAACACCTTGAACAGAAGAGTTATGGTGCACACTTTTGACACTTCCAAACCAGGGAACGCAATGCTCTTGGCACAGCTGCAAGGAAATCCTTTACATAATTCACTCTTAAATAAAACTCAGAATCCAGGGCCCAGCAGAGTAACTCTGTAACTGGTTTGCTCTCCTCTTAACAGATTCACCAAAGTTTATAACACATGCACAAATCAATTTATAGATAGTGTTATTATTTGACATGGCTTGGTTTGCTTTGTTTTTAGTATTTGCTTATTTTTTTATACAGTAAATTAATTGGACCGCAGCCGGCAGTGAGTGGCAAATCAAGAAAAGGAGGTTTGATTGTGGAAAGCAGTATGGAGATTTCTCAAAGAGCTAAAAAGCAGAACTACTATTAGACCCAGCAATCCCATGACTGGGTATACACCTGAAGGAATATAAATCATTCTCCCGTAAAGATACATGCATGCGTTATGTTCACTGCAGCACTATTCACAATAGCAAAGACATGGAATCAACCTAAATGCTCACCAATGGTAGACTGGATAAAGAAAATGTGGTACATATACAGCATCAAATACAATGCAGCCATAAAAAAAGAACGTGATCATGTCCTTTGTAGCAACATAGATGGAGCTGGAGACCATTGTCCTTAAACTAACACAGGAACAGAAAACCAAATATCATATATTCTCACATATAAATGGGAACTAAATGATGAGAATATATGGACACATAGAGGGGAACAACACCCACTGGGGCCTTTTAGTGAGTGGTGGGTGGGAGGAGGGAGAGGATCAGGAAAAATAACTAATGGATACTAGTCTTAATACCTGGATGATGAAATAATCTGTACAACAAACCCCCATGACACAAGTTTATATAACATCTGCATATGTACTCCTCAACCTAAAATAAAAGTTAAGGAAAAAGAAAAGGTTTGGGGGATTTTGGTTTCTTGGAATTGACAGTAACTATAGGAAGCCTTTGTAGAAATAAAGATTCTCTGCTTCATATTTGAGAAATTCAGATTTAGGAAGAGCTGAGATGGGGCCTAGACAATTGTCCCTTTCTAAAGCTCTCCGATTATTCTGTTGTACAATTGGGTTTTAGAAGCAATTCTCATACCCTTGTCTTCCTACTGAAGGGGAGGGAAGAAAGTGGATGAAGTTTTGAAATAATCACACCTACCTACCCCAGCTATTCTCTTTTCTTGCCTCCATTTTTTTAAAATGGAAGAAAAATTGGGCTTCATGTGTAAGCTCTCAAGTCTATTCAAGCATTTTTACAGAAATAATCAAATTTTCCATCCAATTAAGTAAATCTGCATTCAAAACAGAAGAAATCATGGGTACTGAATCCTTATTGTCACTACACAACTCAATGTCTGTGTCCGTGCTGGATATATAACCTAAGCTGCAGATGGTTTTGAACGCTTATTGCTATTGTTTTTTTAGTCAGTGAGACTCTCAAAATCCCAGCCTCACTCATCTGCCAACACCGAAAACTGCTGGAGCTAATAAGTTGTCACCAAAACATTACTAAAGGAAGCTAGTTTGTTTAAAATATGTTTCGCTGTGCTATGAACAACTCCAACTATACAGAAAAGTATACGGAATGGTACACAGTATCATCTAGTTTTGTCAAATCTTGACATCTTTTCCTCTTCTTTTAAGAAACAAAACATTATAGATAAGAAGCTTTGTTACCCACTCATCAATCTCATTCTTCTCACTCCCCTTGGAGACATAACCACTTTTCTGAATATAAATATATTAGGTGTGGTGACTCACACCTATAATCCCAGCACTTTGGGAGGCCGAGGCAGGAGAATCACTTGAGGCCAGGAGTTTGAGACCAGCCTGGGCAACATAGCGAGACCTTGTCTCTACAAAAAAGAAATAATAAAAAATTAGGCACAGTGGCACATACCTGTAGTCCCAGGTACTTGGGTGGCTAAGGCAGGAGAATCATTTGAGCCCAGGAGTTTGAGGCTGCGATGGTTGCTGCACTGTGCTCCAGCCTGGGCAACAAGTAAGACGATGTCTCAAAAAAAAAAAAATTATTCTACTTACATTTTAACAATTTCACTACATATGTATCCATAAGTAATACAGAACAGTATTTGACATTTTGTAAAATTATGTTTTATTATACTGTATTTAGCCTTCTCCAGAAAGCTTTGGAATAAACATTGTGTTTAATACTTACGTTATTTTGACATATACGGCATTTGTTCATTCAATATAACTACCTTTTATTCCACCATCTGAATATTCCACAATGTATTTAGTCATCTTTTTTAATGGACATTTGTGTCATTTTCAAACATCACTATTTAAGCAACATTGCAGTGAACTGATATGCATTAGTCACCTTGTGCCAGAGTAATAAACAACCCTCAAGTCTCAGAGGCTTACAACACAAAACATTTATTTTTCTCTCAGTGAGATCGTGGTTTGGAGATAGTTCAACTCTAAAACTGGGGCATGAGGGGCCGGATGCAGTGGCTCACACCTGGAATCTCAGCACTTTTGACAAGCTGAGGTGGGCGGATCACTTGAGGTCAGGAGTTCGAGACCAGCCTGGCCCCCATGGCGACACCTGGTCTCTACTAAAAATACAAAAAAATTAGCTGGGTATGGTGGTGGGTGCCTGTAATCCCAGCTACTCGGGAGGCTGAGGCAGAAGAATTGCTTGAACCTTGGAGGCAGAGGTTGCAGTGAGCCAAGATCATGCCATTGCACTCCAGCCTGGGTGACAGAGCATGACTTCATAAAAATAAAACTGGGGCATGAGGGAACAGAGAAAAGGAAAAGAAAAACAGGAAATTTCCGTAGCCTAAGAATTATATATTCCCTTTCCTACTGTTCGAGCTGGACTAGAGTGTTCTTCTGGAGCTCTCTGTCCTTACTCCAGAGCTGGCCAGGGAGAGTAAAAGAAGGAAAAAAAAATGTAAAGTTGTATTATGCCAGGAGATCAAATTTCCTATATAACTCACTACCAGTTACATGCTACTTGAATTCTGATCGTCTGTGTTCTGCCTCCTACTATTTACTTCCCAGGATCTTCAAATAGCTGCTCCATGCATTCTGTCTTAGTTTTACGGCTGCAGTTCAGTGGGAGAGACATCGAGTAGAGTGTACTTGCTCCATATTATTTGGAACCAGAATCTGCTATGTAAATTTTAAAAAGTTGTCTTGTGAATTGCATTGTTGCATGGTAGATGCACCTGACAGCACTAACTTAACACACCTGAGAATGACCCTGTATGGCAGACACACCTGAATGTGTGTGTGGAGCTCTGAAGTAAAGAATCCCAAAGTGCTGAACTCCGAAATTCATTCCTTGTCTATGAGGAACATCTGAGCCCCAGTGCGTCCCATGGAATATGGGCTTTATGAAGGGATTGAGGCCTTTTGGGTTAAATGAGGATTGCCACATGGAGGTTGTGGGGGAAGAGTGCTAAGTGAAGGTGCTATATAAACTACACGCTTCCTGCACGTATATAAACCACAAGCTTCCTGCAGTGGCAGCAGTTCTCCCATGCAGCCTGCCATCACTGCACTGCCCTGTATGTAAGTCCCCTTCAATCAACCCTATATCTCATTTGCTGGCTCTGGGTCTCTTCTTCGGCCTGTCAAACCTGGTGCCATCCTGCTGGAGTTAATAAGGGTCCAGCAAGACAATTATATAAGGAAAATAGTCAATATTCTATTAATAGTTTGATATTTTTTGAGGCTTGTTTTGTAGCCCACTAAACATCAATTATTGTGAGGGTTTATTTGTGCTTGTTTAGAAAACAAGTGCTCATTACCATCTCTTCCTCTCATTTGCTTTTATAATACCACCACAGCTTGTTTCACTGGTGTGCTAGAACCAGCAACCACCAGCTCATCGCTGCGACTGTGTAAAACACTCTTCCCGACTTTGCATGCAGATGTTAGGTGGACAGTCTGACGTCAGCCATGGTGGGAATATCTACACCACAGTTAGGAGAGCTCTCCCTTCTGTTCCCCTTCCCCTCCCCCCACTCCAGAACTGGTTGTTAAGCATTTCTCAACACACCTTACACCTTTTCGCTTCCACAAATACCTCATCTTCTACCTGAACCAAGTCATAAAAACTTCCCCGTAATTATATGTTTAAAATGATATGTTTAGTACACTAGACCTGGTAGGACTCGAATAGTGGTATTTCAAAGCCTGGTCTCTGAACCAGCAGCGTCAGCATTACTCGAGAACTTTGTAAGAAACGCAGATTGTGAGGCCCCAACCAAGTCCTCCTAATTCTGAAAATCTGAGTGGGTGGGAAGAACCAGCAACCCGTGTTTCAACAATCCCTTGGGTGATTGATGCCTGATAAAGTCCAAAAACCACCAGCACAGAAGAATAAAGAATTAACAGTAATAAACATCGTAAGATCAGTAGTAAAGTGAGAACATGTATGTGCTCCTGAATGTCCTGAAGGTGGAAAAATGAATAGATATTTATTAAACAATGGGATTCTTTTTACACTGCAAAGGGTTACATTATAAAGTATTTGCAATTGCATAAACTATGAAACACGAAGAAACCAAGAGATACTATACTACTTATTGACATCTTAATAAATAATTCCGATTGATGTGATGATAGCTGAGTGTACTGCTATTAATTTATAGGAAGATTCTACTTTATGTTTTTGTTTTATTACTACTGACATTTGCGTGATCCCATTTTGTGACAAAGTTCTTTGGATCAGTGTACTACAATATTGGTCTCTAAACGAACACTTCTCCCGAGTTCATTTTCTGGCTAATTTGCATCCAAATGGCCCTATCTGAAACACTGATAACAGGGATAAGATAGTTGAAAGACCCAAGTCTATGGAAGAAATCTTATTAGAGTTCAGCTTGAAGAGTTGTATTATGCCAGGAGATCAAATTTCCTATATAACAATTATCTAATCTGTGCCTTTTAAAGATATAAAGAAGACTTTTAGGTTATTGCTCAAGTAAATAGAATTTGAATACGTTTTACAACAATCAATAGGTAACAAATACATAAAGGATGCAGAAAGTTGGAACCTATGTTGGAGTAATTGCTGTGTCTCAGACTTTTTTAGGTGCTTACATATGTTCGGTCAATACGAGCCTATTAGGTAACTATTATTATGTACATTTTTAGATAAGAAAACTGGGGCTCAGAACTGTTAAGTAACTTGTTCCAAGTCCCAAGTGGCAGTCTAACCTCGGTGTGCCTGACGGCAAAGCCTGCATTCTTGCCCTATCATTTGTATTCTTCAGCAAAACAATCTTTCCATGAAGTTTCCACGAATAATTCCCAAGTAGATGCATTAAAAAGGGAGTCTTGGCACATGAAAAATGCAATATGAACCTAGCCAAGCAGGAGTCAGATCTGAGCCTAAAATAAAACTGGAAGGTAATTTCATAAAATGCATAGAAACAGTCACCATGGATTATTCGGGTTTTTTTTTTAAAGTGGGTATTTCCGATTAGCTTTCTACATTTGGCTATGTAACAGTGTCCAAAAATGAATCAGTGCAGCATGCCAAGATAATGATCACAGTGACACAATTAGTTGTGGAACTGCTGCTTAATGAACATAGCAAGTATTCATGGCCACTCTCCTGGGTCCCGCGCCTGCCTTGTTCCTTTTCCAGAAGTGTCTGGATCACAGTCACCGTGTCCCGTGTGTGCGGCCTGGGCGGGGCAGCACATGAGAGGGTGATGCTCGACGGTCTAAGCACCGTGATGTGATGTTTACACCACTACTCTCTTGCTTCCTGTTGAATATTCCCACAGCTAATTGTGAAAATACTGAAGTTTTACAGAATAAACATTTGAAATATATTGCAATAGCAAACACAGATGGCCCGCATAGTGGAATTCAAAAACTTCTCATCCTTTTCCGAAGAACATGAAGCTTCACAAAAAAGAATCCTGAAGATTTTCAGAAATGGATTCACTTGACTTGGCAGACTAAAGTCTACCAGAAAGTTATCCCTCTTAATACAGTCACTATATTTAAAACACACACTAAAATAAAACCACTATTCAAAAATAACTATCCAACAGGAAATATCTGGACATAAAGGGAATCTAGAATGTTCCCACAGCTAAACCTTTTCAAAACACATATACACAATCAAAAGGCATATTGGATACGTTTTTACCCAAATAGGATATCTTGGAATTAGAACATTTCCAGAAGATGGATGCTTCTTAAATATATTTATAAAATCTTTATCTCAGTCTCTTAAATTTACAGCATAACCTCAACATTGCCTCTTCACAATAGAAATAAATAGACCAGAGATGACACACATAAGTTCAAAAAAGAAAAACAAAAAGCCAAAAAAATAAACAGAGGTAGGCCAGTTATTTAGCCTTCTGCAGTCAAAGTACTCAACTCATTTCCAGAACCTTTCATTTCACATCCAAGCAATATGATATCAGAGTGCCACTGCCAAATGAAGCGCATGTAAATGCATTTTATGGCTATTTAATCAAAATGCGCTTTACCTCAGAGAGGCATTAAGAGACATAATTAAGGAGGCTTTCCAAAAAAAAAAAAAATCAAGAAATGTTAAGAGTGAAGAAACAGTAACTTTTATTAAACTAAAGATTCAGCAATGAGGTTTTGATGGGTTTATCTACACAGGTGCTGTGCCCATATAGGACACATTAAATACTGAACCCAGGCCGGGTTTGGTGGCTCACAACTGTAATCCCAGCACTTTGGGAGGCCAAGGTGGAAGGGTTGCTTGAGTCCAGGAGTTTAAGACCAGCCTGGGCAACATGGCAAAACCCTGCCTCTACAAAAAATACAAAAACTAGCCAGGAGTAGTGATGCATGCCTGTAGTACCAGCTACTTGGGTTGCTGAGGTGGGAGCACGGCTTGAGCCCAGGAGGCCGAGGTGAGCTGAGATCATGCCACTGCATTCCAGCCTGGATGACAGAGAGAGACCCTGTCTCAAAAATAAATGAATAAATACTGAACCCCAAGAAGGCCTTCCTTCCTGGAAGCTGACTCCAGGGGGTGGTGGCACCAGTCTTGGAATATTATGCTATCAATAATTTAGGGGGTCCTGAGAAAATAATTAAGGGGGTCCTATTTTTTCATAAGATCATTTGTAGCCATTATGTGAAATGCACAGGACTTTAGGGAACTGTTGCTAAAGCTCTTATAACATCTCCCAAAGGTGGTGATATTATCCGCTTACACTGTAGGTTTATCATCTCTCTGCAAAGCACTGAAAGCTAGTAGGAGTACCAAAACCTCCTAAGACATCCCCTTACATGGAAAATCCTCTTGGGAGATACAAAGCGTGCCCCTCCTGACTATCACAGTTCTAGGGGCGTGGTAATAACTCATCCACAAAATGAACGTAGTGAATGTTTATCCCCTCAATAAGCTACCAAGCGATTTCCTGAACTCAAGGTACTAGACCCTGGGCTACTTTTGCTCTGTTATTGTGACTAAAGTAATTGTCACAATCATTTTAGGGATTTTTCCCCCCTCATTGCCAAATGTGGGGAGGGTATGGGCTATAGAATTAGATGATGGGCCGGGCGCGGTGACTCATGCCTGTAATCCCAGCACTTTTGGAGGCCAAGTCGAGTGGATTACCTGAGGTCAGGAGTTGAGGGAGGTGGATCACCTGAGGTCAGGAGTTCAAGACCAGCCTGACCAACATGGCAAAACCCTGTCTCTACTAAAAATACAAAAATTAGCCAGGCGTGGTGGCATGCGCCTGTAATCTCAGCTACTCTGGAGGCTGAGGCAGGAGAAGCACTTGAACCCGGGAGGCAGAGGTTGCAGTGAGCTGACGTCGTGCCATGGCACTCCAGCCTGGGCAACAGGAGCAAAACTCTGTCTCAAAAAAAAAAAAACAAAAAAAACAAAAGAAGAATTAGGTGATGATTTCATTGACACGACTTTCCACATGATCCCTCAATTCATTAATCTCCAAAAAAGTAATCTGTTTAGAAGATTGTTGAAACAGCCTTGAGTCACTTAAGATGATGGCATAATGATCCCGAGACTCGCCTCATATGAAGTCCTTCCACAAGCAGTATGTTTTCCCTAGTCTTTAAGCTTCCCTCCTCACTTCTTCCACGTCTGCAGTATTAAATTCTATAAAGATCAGTCATCCAACTCAGACGGTGCTACTCCTAGCATAAGATCAGAAAATGGGACAAGCACTCAGGGTTTATGGTGCTGTCTCTGGTGCCATCGCCTCACCCTCGACTCTCAATCTTGAGCGTGGGCTGCTAAACCAAAGGCAGGGATGGCAGGGCCTAATACCTTTCGCTTGCCTCTACCTTCCACCCTTCTGCAGTCTGCTAAGGGGGTCGAGCTGCTCCTATCAATGCACCTCCTGCTCTTCCTTGCTTCAGTGGGAGCCCAGATGGGAGATGCAGGGAGGGAGGCTAGTGAAGACATGGTATTTGTTCCCTGGGAAGCTACGTGGGGCTGGCTGTGTCCTTCAGTGGCACATGGCTGCTTTCTCCAGGTGGCGCAATCTGACTTTTTCTTCCTGGGTTCTAGGAATGCCTGCCTTCCCTCGTCCCTTCAGGCTGTGTTAAACGTTCAGCTGCTGCTAGCATCAAGATGCTGCCTATTCCTCCCCATTCTCCTGTGCTAATGGTTCTCACGCTGTAGCACTTACCGTCAGCACCCGAAGGGCTTATTAAAGCAGGTGGCCGGCCCCAACCCCAACTTGTGGAATTCACTAGGTCTTGGGTGGGGCCCGGACGTTGGCATTTCTCACAAATCTGAGGCCACCTTTGAAAACTGCTGCTGCTTTATAGACACCTTTGTTTACAAGGAATATAGGCAAAAAGTGGACGGCAACTGCTGCCAAGAAACCACGCCCAGAATTGCCAACAGCTGGTTTGAGAGAGATAATTAATAGGCCTGCTTGTATCAGTTAGGGTCCCAACTGGAAACAGATGGTGCGCTTCAAATAGGATAATTCCCTACAGCCAGTCAGTGAATGTGCAAACCTCTCAAGGCCCTGAGGTTTTGTACTAAAGACCTAAGCACACAGGTAAGAAATTGAACTCTGCCCGTCTTCACTCATTGAAAATAGCTGACACAAGTCAGGTGACCGGGCGACCTCGATCTGCAGGCTAGCTAAAAGGCCTAAGCAGGTATTCCAGCTGTACCCTCTGCAACTTGTTTTTTTCTCCAAGAGCACTTGGTGGCCTTTTCCTCTTCGTCACACTAATTCATCTTTACTCAAAGCATGACTCTTGTGATTTTAAGCATCTAGAAAAGCTTTTTTGTGATGGATAAAACTTTTATCTTACCAGCTGATCTATAGCACATTTCTCTATTACTCAGGATAACAGCGCTCCTCACTTCCACACACGTGCAGAGCATTTTCCTTTCCATTTCTAGGCTGGAGGTTATATCCATTCTTGCTACTCTGTTTCTTCATATGCTTGTCAAAAGGGTATTAAACTGACACACTGATAGCTTTCAGGTTACAGATGGTCTTGATGTGACCCTGTCCAATTTTCCAGCATTCTCCTTTTATTTATTTTTATCTTATTTATTTATTTATTTATTTATTGAGACGGAGTCTCGCTCCGTCCAGCCCAGACTGGAGTGCAGTGGAGCGATCTCAGCTCGCCACAGTCTCCATCTTCCGGGTTCAAGTGATTCTCTGGCCTCAGCCTCCCAAGTAGCTGGGATTACAGACACCCGCCACCATGTCCGGGTAATTTTTTTGTGTCTTTAGTAGAGACAGGGTTTCACCATATTGGTCAGGCTGGTCTCGAACGCCTGACCTCAGGTAATCCACCTGCCTTGGCCTTCCAAATTGTTGGGATTATAGGCATGAGCCACCGCATCTGGCCTTGTTTTGTTTTGATGTTAGATATTTTAATAGTGATAAATATTTTAAATAACATATAAAACATTTTTAAGTTCTGTACAAAATAAATACCAGCTATTAGAAACCCATTTCCCATCTCAGGACTAGAATATACCCCCTTCCTGCATATATCTTCTCATCTTTTTAAAAAATGATTACGGGGCTGGGCGCACACCTGTAATCCCAGCACTTTGGGAGGCTGAGTTGGGGGATCACCTGAGGTCGGGAGTTGGAGACCAGCCTGACTAACAAGGAGAAACCCTGCCTCTAATAAAAATACAAAAAAAAAAAAAAATTAGCTGGGCATGGTGGCACATGCCTGTAATCCCAGCTACTGGGGAGGCTGAGGCAGGAGAATTGCTTGAATCTGGGAGGCAGAGGTTGTGGTGAGCCAAGATCATGCCATTGCACTCCAGCCTGGGCAACAAGAGTGAAACTCTGTCTCAAAAAAAAAAAAAAAAAAAAAAAAAAACCAATATGCTATCTCTTCTGTATATTTCCCTAAGCAACGTATTGTTTAGTTTTGCTGGTTTGGGCACATTTTCTGTAATTTGTATTTTCCACTCCCTTATAGTTCTAAGAATTATTCATATTGTTACATGCAACAACAGTACATTCATTTTCCCTGTGTAAATTTCATAATGGGAATATGGTATAAATTATTTATTCATTCTGTTGCTAGATACTTGAGTGTTTTCCAGTTTTTGTTATTATTCACAACGCTGCTATGAATTTTCTTAAAGATACTTCCTGGTGTACACGCTTTAGAGTTTATCTTGGGTCTCCTAAAACTAGTAGTAGAATTGCTCAATTATAAGATACATGCATCTTTATATTATATTACCATCTTCATAAGGTAATATCAAATTGTTTCCCAAAGTAGTTGCACCAACCCCCAGTCCTACCAGTATTGTATGAGTTCCATTTCTCTCATAGCTAGTGAAATTAATTATCTCAGCCAGTCATGGTGGCTCACACCTGTAGTCCCAGCACTTTGGGAGGCTGAGGCAGATGGGTTGCTTGAGCTGAGGACTTTGAAACCAGCCTGGGCAACATAGTAAAAAGCCATCTCTACAAAAAATACTAGAATTAGCCAGGCGTGGTGGCATGCACGTATAGTCCCAGCTACTCAGAGGCTGAGGCAGAAGGATCACTTGACCCTGGGGAGCTGGAGGAACTGCAAGTGAGTTGTGATTGGGCCCCTGCACTCCAGCCTGGGTGACAGAGCGAGACCCTGTCTCGAAAAGAAATGATTTATTCTTACACACTATATTAGTTTCTCAGGGCTGCCATAACAAATGACCACAAACTGGGTGGCTTAATAATAACAAAAATTCATTCGCTCACAGTTCTGGAGGCTAGAAACCCAAAATCAAGGTGTTGGCGGAGCTGTGCTTCCTCTGAAGGCTCTCAGAAGAATCCTTGCTTGCATCTCCACCTCTTGCTGGTTCCAGACGCTCCCTGGCTTGTGGCTGCATACCTCAGTCTCTGCCTCTGCCTGCAGGTGGCCTTCTCCTCCGTGTGTTTCTCCCCGGGATGGCTGTTGTAAGGATGCGTGTCATTGGATTTAGGACCCACCCAAATAATCCAGGATGATCTCATTTCAAGATTCTTAATTACATCCGCAGAGACCCTGTTTCCACAAAAGGATTCACAGGTTCTGGGGGTTAGGACATGTCCCTATGGTAGTTACCATTCAACCCACTGCATGTACAATCCCTATTCATATTTTCTCTTCCTGAAATATAGGTTCATGATTTTTTTCCATTTTTCTATCTAATCTTTGCCTGTTTTTCTTTTCTTTTTTTTTCTTTTTTTGAGATGACATCTCAAAGGAAGGAGTGCAGTGGCACGATCTCGGCTCACTGCAATCTCTGCTTCCCGGGTTCAAGTGATTCTCCTGCCTCAGCCTCCCCAGTAGCTGGGATTACAGGCACCTGCCACCACACCCAGCTAATTTTTGCATTTTTAGTAGAGACAGGGTTTCACCATGTCGTCCAGGCTGATCTCGAACTCCTGACCTCAGGTGGTCCGCAGTATTCATCCAATAATATAGTATTGCTTGAATACTACAGTATTGTATGAATATTCTCCCAGTCTGTATATTTTCACATTTTAATAGAGGTTCTTAATTTTTTATGTAATTGAATTTATCAATCTTTTCATTTTAAAAACACTTTGCGTTTTACTAGTAAATCCTTCCACAGTCCCAAATACATTATTTTCTTATATTTTCTTCTAAATCATTTGACAATTGGCCTTAGAGTTTTACATTTTAATTCATCAAGAAAATGTTTATGTTTATAGTAGTGTGCAGTAAGGATGCAGTTTTTCTTTTTTACGTGAGTGGAGATAACCAATGCCCCTCATCCCGCCTTGATGAATGTCTAGAGCAGCTGTGGTTACCTTGTAATAATGTGACTGCAAGGTTGAGAATAAAGGCGTGACTTGACATGACTGAGGGATGGGATGCCGTCAACACTGAAGTGACCATTAGCTTTATTACAGAGCACAACTCAACATGTATCATTGTATTCCCAGCACTTTGAGAGGCTGAGGCTGGCGGATCACCTGAGGTCAGGAGTTCAAGACCAACCTGGCCAACATGGTGAAACCCCGTCTCTACTACAAATACAAAAATTTGCTGGGCATAGTGCTGGGTGCCTATAATCCCAGCTACTCAGGAGGCTGAGGCAGGAGAATCGCTCGAACCCAGGAGGTGGAGGTTGCAGTGAGCCGAGATCACAACACTGCACTCCAGCCTCCTGGGTGACAGAGCGAGACTCCGTCTCAGAAAAAACAACAACAACAAAAAAGAATAAGCAAATCTAGATCAACCTCCCTACTCTGATAACAGCATGAAATACGTGCTATCCTATAAGCTCTAATATAATTTTGCATATATTGGAGCCTATCTCTAGTCAAGTTTAGCTATAACCACCAGTAACTTAGTGCCATTCAAGCTGTATTTTGTGTTGCATATTTGCCAAGTGACATCACTGAATAAATAGAGTGTGGCCAACAAGCCCTCAGGTTTTAAGTCGTTCTCATCCACCAGGTGGATGAATCAGCAGTGCCTGGTGTGGTTAAGGAAACTGGGCACAGTTGCATTGCATGCCTCTTCAATTAGTCATGCAAATTAGCCAGTTGGGTGAGACAGTCCACTGAATCCATAATTTCATGTCTGATAAATTGAACATGTACATACAAAGAGAAATCTGAGGTCTCAGAAAACCCAGTTTTACAAAATGCATAGTTCTTTTTTAAACAAGGAAGGAAATAATTGTTCAGTGTAACTCAATCCATCACTTCTGGACCTCATAAATAACACAAGTCTTCCTTTAGAAAAGGCACAATGGGAGAAGAAAACATGCCCACGAGCTGTATGTACTGTATTCTCACTGACCAGATTTTGCAAGTCATTTGTTGGCTTAGAAAGTCTCTAGACCTGCTTTGCCCAAAATGGTAGGCGTTAGCCACATATAACCGTTTAAATTTAAATGAATTAAAATTAAATAAAATTAAAACTTCAGTTCCTCACTTTGCACTAGCCACATGTCAGGTACTCAGTAGTGCCACCCGGGGCAGCATAGATAGAACATTCCCATCATCACATAGACTTTGGATAAAACTATTCTATACATTTTCTTCCAGTCTATGTACAGGGTTCTAACATTCGTGGTATTCCTTAATGGTTTACCAAGTGTTTTCTCATCCTCATAACATTATTGGTAGAAAGCCAATAATATTTTATTAATAGCCAATAATAATTTATTCCAAATTTCTTTATCAATTGCTGAGTAGCAGATTCCCTCAAAACATAGCCATTTAAACAACAAACATTTGTTACCTCCCATCGTTTCTGATGGTCAGGGGTCTGGGCGTGGTCGGCTGGGTGATGTGGCTCACGGTCCCTCATGAGGGCACAAGTCAAGATGTCTGCTGGGGCTGCAGTCATCTGAAGGTACGTCTAGGGCTGGGGACCCACTTTCTAGCTCACGCATGTGGCTGTTAGAAGAAGCCTTCCATTCCTCGTCACCTGGGCTTCTGGCTTTCCCCAGAGTGAATAACGGAAGAGACTATGAGAGAGAGAGAGAGAGAATGAGGAGAGACCTCGGTGTCTTTTATAATTGCTGTGGGTTGAATGTGCCCCCAGAGCTCAGGTGTTGAAAACATGATCCCCAGTGTGGCCATGTTGGGAGGTGGGGCCTAGGGAGAGGCATTTGGGCATGGTGGCATCACTCATGGACAGATTAATGCTATTATGGAGGGAGTGGGTCCCTTATAAAAACACAAGTTCAGTCTCCTCTTGTTCTTTCTCTTGCCTTCTATCACCCTCTCGCCTTCCACCATGGAATGCTGATAAAGAGAAGGCCCTTGCCAGATGCTGGGCCCTCAGTCTTGGACTTCTCAGCCTCCAAGAGCGTGAGCCAAGCAATTTCTGTTCATTGTAAATTACCCAGTCTGTGCTATTCTATTACAGCAGCACAAAATGGACTAAGACAATAACCTAATCTCAGAAGTGACATCCTGTCCTTTCTGTATTATTCTATTACACAGACCCTGGTGGATAAGAGATGGGGGAGATGACACCAAAGTGTGAGGATCAGGAGTTAGGATCCCTGAGGCTCAGCTTAGCGTCTTAGCTAATCACATTTTAGCTAATCCCCCATTGCCACTTAAGAAGCCAAGTAATTTGCGAAGTTTACACACAGCCCGTAAATGTTAGCGGCAGAACGCTCACCTCAATCCTGACTTTTAACTCCTTTTCTCTACAGCACTCTACCTTTACCCATCTAGGCACCACCCCAACCCCCTTAAACAATTTGGCTTCTAATAAATCGATGACACAGACGAATAATGTTAACCTGCAAATGTTACAGCTAAGATTCAAAAGGTCTCAGAAGCTTTATTAATAACAAATATCCCTCTCCTTTCATTGCTTTTTCAGGACAAAATAATCATAAGACAGTAGAAAAAAAACAGAAAGAGCCTGCTACTGACAAAGATCTTCTCCTGAGCCAAACTTTAGTCGGGCTCCTGCCAGCCCCCCAGGCCGTGACCTTGCTGTCTGTCCTTGTTGGACCTGCACTGACCACTTGCAGCAAGAATCCTGTGAGTCTCTTTAACCAGAACTCCTCTCACTCCTGATGTATCATTGTAGTTATTTTCCATCCACAGACCCTCCCCACTTTGCTCCCTGGCTATAAATCCCCAGTTCTCCTAGTTGTGTTTGGAGTTGAGCCCAGTCTCTCTCCCCACGGTAAGACCCCACTGCAGTGCCTTACAGCTGTCTCAGTAGCACTGAACACACAGCCTGCCTTTCCAGCTTCACTCTACTCTAGAACAAACGTCTAGCAGAGGGAAAAAAATCAGGGAAAGGTTGTTATTTGTTCTGGGTCTTTCATACACCTAACCATACAGGAGAGGCAATATTTCACAAATTGTTGCATAGAAAAGGATGGGTTGGGGGCAGGGGCAAACGATGTTCCTTCCTAAACATGCAAAACAACCAAACCCACTTAAAGAATCTTATCCTTAACACGGCACAAGTCTTTTTTCTTTTTTTTTTTGTTGAGACGGAGTCTCGCTCTGTCGCCCAGGCTAGAGTGCAGTGGAACAATCTCGGCTCACTGCAAGCTCCACCTCCCAGGTTCAAGCGATTCTCCTGCCTCAGCCTCTCGAGTAGCTGGGACTACAGGTGCAAGCCACCACGCCCGGCTAATTTTTTTTTTTTTTTTTTGTATTTTTAGTAGAGACGTGGTTTCACCGTGTTGGCCAGGATGGTCTTGATATCCTGACCTTGTGATCCACCCACCTTGGCCTCCCAAACTGCTGGGATTACAGGTGTGAGCTACCGTGACTGGCCAACATGGCACAAGTCTTAATTTTTTTTTTTTGAATGATTCTATTTCAAATAAAGGACAAAGTGTGAACAAAGTAGGCCATATCGCCAAATATAAGCTGACTTCAGTTTTTGGCTCGAAATTTGATATTGACAGTTACAGGTACAAAGAAATTCAAATTCCAAATGTTCATAGATTTGCTGACAGTCGGTGTTTCCAGCTGACTATTTATCCTCTGGTAAGTATTGGATATCTGAGTTTGGTTAATATTCACTTCCGGGAGTTCCTTTACAAAATTGGAAAATATACTAGAAGGTTTTGGGTACTTGAGGAAAGAGCAGTGGGAGTGGAGAAGAATCTTCTGGTTAAACAAATAAAATTTCATGTTCTTATTTTGTCTGCCATTATGATAGAACAATAGTCTGCAAGACTAAATAATTTTGCATCTAAAAACTTCTTTCTCACTGTTATGGACTGAATCTTTCTTCCATCTCCCCAATTCATGTGTTGAAGCCCTAACCCTCTATGTGACTGTATTTGGAAACAGGGCCTTTAGGAAGGCAATTAAGGTTAACTGAGGCCATAAGGGTGGGGCCTTAATCCAACAGGACTTGTATCCTTGTAAGAGGAAGACACCAGAGCTTGCTCTCTCTGAGGCACCGAGCAAGGCCATGTGAGGATACAGAGAGAGTGTGTCCACCTACAAAGCAGGAAAAGAGGCCACACCAGAAATGACACTGTGGGCACCTTGATCTTGGATTCCCAGCCCTCAGAAACATGAGAAGATACACTTCTATTATTTAAGCCACCCATTCGATGGCATTTTGTTATGGCAGCCCAAGTAGTTTAGTATACTCACCATTAAGAGAAAGCTTCAAGAATCCTTCAATCTTATCATTGGAGTTAGGCCCAATTCCTGCTGACCAATGAGCTGAAGTACATCAATTTATGTTTTCTTTAAAATAATTCCTAGGATATTTTAAAAGGGATTGCTTAGTTGAAATAGATGATGTCAACTGCAAGTAATGCTAATCCCAACACAACTCAGATTAAACAATATAGAAACTTATGCTCTCCCATTAAAAACAAAACAAACAAACAAAAAAACACGTCTTTAGTTTGCGTGGCCTACAGGGATGGTTCTTTCAATGTCATCCAGGCCCTTCATCTGCCTTCCTTGGTTTAGGCCTCATCCTCACTAATCAAGATAACTACTGTAGTCCCAACCATGACGTCCTTATTTTTGTCTGCCATTATGATAGAACAATAGTCTGCAAGACTGAATCATTTTGTATCTAAAAACTTCTTTCTCAGATAATATCTCTTGTGGTTCTTTCTTAGGAGGGAGGAATTTTTTTTCCAGAAGCCTCCAAGAAACTTCCTTTAATATCTCACCGACTACCATTGATCAACATGCCCATGACAAGAAATAGAGAACTACCCTGACGGGTTTAGATAGATGATCTGTTAGAGAATGGATGCTGAGAAAATATCACCATACCGCATTAAAGTTTCTATATAAGATTAGCTTTTGTGACTAAGAAATTCTACCAGGAAAAGGGATGAGATTTAATAGTAAAGAAGTATAGCTAGAGGGAATATTCCAAGGGTAAAATTACTTGTTGTCATATGTAAAACAGAAATGGAGAGAAAGGAGAATTGGAGAGAGAAAAAAACAAAACACTAGTGGTTCCAGTCCAGGAAAGAGAAAAGCGAGGTCTAAATCCAAATGCTGATCATGAAAGCATGTGACAGTCCTTGTCAGAATTCATTGAGAAGCATTGGTGTGTATTTTTCTGCCGTTCAGTCTAAACAAGTTAAAAGCCAGACTATAATTTTTGAATTGAAAAGCAATGTGTCTAACAGTATGCATATATATATATATATAAATATGTAATCCAAACAAATAATGGATGTATTTTATGTATGTATTCCTGAACACAGTCACTGATGCTCTCACTCTGATTAAAGGACCTACTTTTACACAATTATTTATCCAAACTCGTAGCTGCTACAAGAGAGCATTTTCCTGCAGCTATTATTTGATAGTTTTTTGCTCCCCTCCTAGGCCAAGTCTTAAACCACAACATTGCTGACCTTTAGTGTAAAACTGTCATGGTTCCTGAAGGGTGCAAATGAGGTGCAGGCTATGAGGAGCTAGTGCACTACAGCAGGCAAGAGTGTTTGCTTTGGAGGCGGCCAGCCTTGGGTTTCAGTCTGAAAGGTGACCCAGTGTGTTATTTAATCTACCTCAAACCTCAGTTTTCATCTGTAAAATCGGGGTAGGGGATTAATTGCTAATGCTTCCCAGGATTTTGTAAGAATGACATGAGATAATGCATCTAAAGAAGTTGGAACCAAGTCTGGAGCATAACTGGCCGTAAATACATGTTACTGGCCATTGGTTCTACAGAGCTTCATAGCTGAGATGGGAGTGGCAGGGTGAGACACAGCAGGTAAATTTGAGGAGAATAATGATGTTGTAGTCACAATTCTTCTTTTTTTTTTTTTTTTAGATGGAGTTTCACTCTTGTTGCCCAGGCTGGAGGGCAATGGCACAATCTCAGCTCACTGCAACCTTTGCCTCATGAGTTCAAGTGATTCTCCTGCCTCAGCCTCCTGAGTAGCTGGGATTATAGGCACACACCACCATGCCCAGCTAATTTTTGTGTTTTTAGTAGAGACAGGATTTTGCCATGTTGGTCAGGCTGGCCTGGAACTCCTGACCTCAGGTGATCCACCCGCCTCAGCCTCCCAAAGTGCTGGGATTACAGGAGCCACTGTGCTCCGCCACAATTATTCTTTACTGGTATCTCTCACAACCAGTGAGGTAGATTTTTTGTGTGTGTATGTGTCCATTTTAGAGATCTATCTTTATAGAGGAAAGTGAGACTCCCAAAATTCAGTTATAACCAAATAAATTCAAACTATAGATGTCAAAGACAAGATTCAAAACAGGTCTTCTAACCTCAAGTCTAGTGCTCTTTCTACTGCACACTTCTGTTGAGAAAGTAGCTTCAACAGTAAGTTGCTGGACGACTTGTTGCCTATTGTTGAAAAAGTTAGACTCAGAATCCTTCAATCACTGAGCTGGGAAAGCATCACAAAAATTCTATTTATTTTGCAACATCTGTTCCCAAACCACTTGGGGATGTTTATCTTATATTTGAGGGACAGAATGTCTATAGCTGCCCTACTCCACTATGGATCTGTCTTTAAAATGAAAGTATACTTTGTACCTTTTTAAAAAATTGTTAGCCAATAGTAGTTGATTTGTAATACCTCCAAATACTTTCCCAAGTGACTGGTTATGGCATTAGAAATTTCATGTTTTAAGTATAGCTTTAAGAAAGCCCTTGCTATAATGCACTGGGAAGGGTGGAAGGATATTATTATAACATACTCATACCCATAGTTAACCAGCACTGATTCCCATCAGATTGACTAGGTGTCTAATGTTCTTTTTTTTTTTTTGAGACGGAGTCTCGTTCTGTCACCAGGCTGGAGTGCAGTGGTGCCATCTCAGCTCACTGCAACCTCTGCCTCCCGGGTTCAAGTGATTCTCCTGCCTCAGCCTCCCGAGTAGCTGGGATTACAGGCACCCGCCACCATGCCCAGCTAATTTTTGTATTTCTAGTAGAGACGGGGTTTCACCATATTGGCCAGGGTGGTCTCAAACTCTTTCCCTCAGGTGATCCACCCGCCTCAGCCTCCCAAAGTGTTGGGATTACAGGCATGAGTCACCGCGCCCGGCCAGGTGTCTGATGTTCTGATGGCTCCCTCTGAGCGTACAAGCTGATTCTGGAGAAGAGCTATATTTGAATGCAAAGGGTAGAATAATTCCAAGGCGTAGGGGAGGTGGAGAGGGCTGATACTTCCTCTCACCTCCAGGAACGGGAGGCCGCAATGGGCACGCAGGCAGATGAGAAAGCAGTGAAAGCAGCAGAGAGGGTGGGATGCCAGGAGTCAGTCAAGCCTACTTACAAGTGTTTGGTCCTAGGGCTATTCCAAAAAATGTCTCAGAATTGTTTCCTGCTTTAAATCTATGATTTCCCCTGGTTTTACTAGTCAGCAAAGAGAGAAAACAACTAAAAGGCATGTTAATATTTCTTAATCACTAAACACACCTACCTCATTAAATCTTGGGTCTTACATATTTTCACCCAGCATATTGTTGGTACTTGATAAATATTTGCTGAATGAATGAACCGTTCTGTGATTCTGGGTCCTCCCTTATACTCCAGAAGTGACTCACTATTGGACACACTGAAATTTTACATTTGATGTAGCCTTCCATAAAATAGCAGTGTTTTTAAAGATCTATACCAAGGTGTCCAGTGGAACTCTGTCATGCCGAAAATGTTCTTTGATCTGCTCGGATCAATACAATAATCACTAGCCACACATGGTCATTGAAACTTGGAATGTAGCTAGTAAGACTAAGGAAGTACATTTTAATTTAGTTTAAATGAAAGTAGCCACATGTGGCAAGTGGCTACACACTACATTAGCACAGCTCTAGAGGTTTTGTTAAAAGTTTTCTGCCCATCTCACTTTGAAAACTAGCTATTTTGACTAATATCATCAATTGTTATTCATCAGTTTCTGTCATTTGTGATTTTTATCTTTTTTAATATAAGTAATTTGGTTTATTTATGACAACTTTAAAGTTAGTACAGCAAACCAAATGGACTTCAACCAGAAGCCTCTCGGGGTGAATTTATTGTGAATCATTTTGAGGACTTGCAATATGTGGTCAATTTCTAATTTCAACTATTGACACAAAAGGAGAGAGCCTTTGTAGTTGAAACGGGGAAGCAGGAGAAGTCCGCTGGGCACTGACAGACTGGCCTCTCAAGCCAGCCTCCTCCCTCCTCAGGAATCTGGCACCCTCTAGCTGCCCTCGCGGTCTGCAGGAGCTCTAAAGTCCCTTCCTGTATCCCTCCGTGTCCTAGCTCCCTGGATCCTCTCCTCCCTTCCAAATCAAAATGTACCTTGAGGGAGAGGCTTAGGCAGGAGGATCTCTTGAGCCCAGGAGACCTGATTTGAGTCTGGAGACCTGCCTGGCAGAATCTCGAATCAGTGGTGATGATGCTGATTTTATGGATTAAAAACTGAGACTGCAAAGAAGTGAGGGAAGGGAGCGGGGGAGGGCAGGAAAACTAATATTGTTTAAGTACCTACTATGTGCGTGCTAGACACTTCATATGATGCTCAGTAAAAATGTTTTGCCTGCATGAATAACTGCTATCTCCCTGGCAAGTAGAGTTCAGTACTTTTTTTTTGAATGGATAAACATATGAATACATTTTTACCACACGAAGCAGGTATTAGTCCCATATCACAGATGAGGACACTGACATTTAGACAAGTTATGACCTCAAGGCTAAACACACACAACATTCCAATCACCTAATCTTGTTCTCTCCTTACTGTTTAGCTCCCTGCCCAGTTTCCTCTGTGCTCAGAATTTTGCTCTTGACCTTTGCAAAAGAACGACCAGCTAAACTGATCAACATATTTATACCAAGGGATGCAAATATATGATAGAAACGCCCCCAGCCCCCTTTTGCAAGGATCTTGAATGTTAATGACAATCTTCTGGGGACAATGTCAACTCACAGAAATGGCTCCCTCGGAATTTCACGCTGTTCAGGGAGATATTTTGGTACTTTAGTGGCGGCATTAAAAATATATTCCACAGCAGATAATTTCCTGGAGGCTGGACACTTACATAAAGACGACGCATTCTTTTATAAATTAAACCTCAATAGTGTTTGCATTTATCTAAATGGGTATTATTTCGAGGAGGAGACAGTGATTTGTGTATTAGCCCCTATCACTACGGATGACTTGTAAGACACGTTAGGAACTGGCTCCTCCCTTATCCCTTCGCCCCCTCCTCTCAGAACCATATAAGCTTCAGAGTACGGTCAAGGCAAGAGTAGCATTGGGAAAGAATTTGAAAATAAAAATACAGCTCCGTGATTTTCAACATAAAGACCACGAACAGCATAGTCAGTCGTGAAAAAAAATTCACATCCAGAAGTTGGAGGGCCACAAAGTACAAGTCGCCCAGGCCAGTCTGCAGAGACTGTTCATGCTTCCGCCCAGCAAAAATCTGGAAGGCGACACGTCGCGACGAATTTCAGCTGCAGAAGAGGAAGAGCATCACCTGCAGTCCGCGGCGTGGGAAACGCCGCCGGAGGGGCTCCGCGAGCCGGGGAAGTGCGCGCAGCGGGGCTCCGGGCGGCTCAGGCGCTGAGTGCGAGGAACGCCCGCGCTCGCCGGCGCCCGGGAAACGCAGCCGAAGGAGGAGGGCAGGCGTTTCACCCGCGCCACAGCTGCGGCCGGCCAGAGAGACCGCAGAGGCCGGGACCCCCCGCAGCCTCCGCGCCCGCTGCTGCGACTGCCGGAGTGGCGCGCCCAGCCGGAGAATCCCGTCCGCGCCCGGGGCGGGGGGCGAGGCGGGGCGCTGACGTCACCTCCCCTCCCCCACCGCCTCCAAGAGGGAGGGAGTCGGGAAAGAGGCAGCGAGTCGCCGCAGCCGCCGGCCGCAACTCCTCAACTCGGCGGCTGGCTGCCTGGGCACGTCCTGACAAACTTGGCTGCTCCCGGGCCCTCGTTCCGGCCCCGCGCACTCTCTTTTCGCCTGCGTTTGGTGCTTAAGTTTGTCCTGGTCGGAAGCCTCCGGAGATGCGGCCGCCTGGGTCCCGGCGGCACGGACGTTGGCACTCTGGTTAGGGACACGCTGAAGATCCCGGGGAGGCAAAGTTGGTACTTCAAACCCGGCTCGTAACACATATCTACACCGCGGGGGGATCACGGAGCTGCCGGGGACTTTAGAGCCCAGGGCCGAGGACTCGGCTAGACTGGTGAGTTCTTTGTTCAAATCGTGCATGCCTTTTGGCATTTAAGTTTAAACCGTAAATGAAATTACGTGGGGTGTGTGGCTCTAAGCGAGTGCGGGGAAGCGTGTGCGCCCTACGGGTTCTCGGCTCCAGGAGCTGCGCATCCCTCTGGCTTTGTGCGGCTCGGCGATGAAAGATTCGTATGCATAGCTTTGGGAATTCATAAAATACATATAGAGCACTGTTCAAAAGAACTTGAGAGGCAATGCTGTTTGTGCATTATTTTGAAGGTAACTTATTATAGCAATGGTGCCTAGGGAGGGCGCATCGGGGCCGCGAGATTTGCAGGGGCGCAGCGCCCTCTAGTCCGGGCACCTGGCGAGGCGCACTCCTTGCCGGGTTCTGCGCGGGGGCGAACCTGGACCTCCCCGGCGCTCGGCGACGTGGGCGCTTGCTCACCCCAGTCTTCACTGACCACCCACCCGGGCCCATTCTTTATATGAGTTACAAAAATCAGCTTGGGTGGACTGGATGTAGAGGCCGTGCTGGAGGAAAGCGTTTTGTTTCTGGAACCGTCTCCCCAACCCCCTCCCTAATTTCCACGAGCCTTTGGGGACAGGGTTAGGGAGGGTCGATTATTTAAAGGACAAATGTGGAACTTGAACCACATTTCTCTCTCTCATGAAAATAATTCGATTTGCGGTAGCTAACAGGCATGTCCATTTCGTTCTGTTGGCGCTTAAGGATCAGTAGAATCGTGGCAGAGTCCTAAGTCTGAAATCTCCATCCCTGGCTCTCGGCGGCTCCTGTGGCGACCAAGTGCAACTTCTTCCAGGCAGATAGATTTCTCAGGGAGCCTGGAAAATCGGGATTCCCAAACAGATGTAAAACATCTAGTAAGCCCTAGGAAGCGTTATTACTTATTAATTAATGGTAATCTTCTCCAGGAATTCTTTTGTGCCATTTTAAAAAAATCCCGTGATTTTACGTCAGGGAATGGTATCTTTGTACTTTTTTACTGTTCTTCTTTTCCCCTTTTAGCACTACTCCCGCTCCCTCGCTCCCAGGAAACGGCTGGAGTTCCGGTGTGGTTGGGTTTTGCTGAGATTTACAATTCGGCAAGCGGCACAAGCCGGTTGGGCTTGGAGATCAGGTCACCCACTTTCGAGGTGTTCCATGTATGAAATTGACCTGTAAGCACTTGCAGCAATTATGGCCGGGGCAAACACGTCTTTGGATGATGGAGTTTGCATTGCTGGATGTGTGAATCTGTGAATATTCCAACTGGCGGGCAGGGAATATAGGGCTACGAATCGGCACACTCATCTTGCAGGCATTATTTTTCCTTCCCAGCCACAACCTGCTAGACACTTTTATTATTATTTTTTCCGGTCACCTCTAAGATGGCTTATAAGGTGACTGCGTTAACTTTGAACCCAGGAAATTCTCTTTCACACTTGACTGCCCTGCCGTTCCCCTCCCCGCCAAGCTCCCTCCACCGGTCCCCGGGAAATCGGATCTCTTTGTCTTCCCAGTGTTAAAATGCCTGAGTCCCACAAACTTTCCGAGATCAAGTCCGCCCTCTTGTCCAGGCTGCGTCCCAGCGCCTCCGGCCCTCCGGGCTTCGGCCGAGTCCGCCCTGCGCCGAGCCTGCGGCTGGAGCCCTGCCCGCGCCGGGGATGGGCTCCGCGCCCGGGACGTTCAGGCTGGGCGCCCGGCGCGGGGAGTTCTCGGAGCGGGCGTCTCGGCGCTGGGGCTTCCCCTCTGCCTAGGAACTTGCAGTTGTCGGCCTGGGGTCACGCTTTGGGGCCCCTGGGGCCGACTCCCAGCTAGGAAGCCCTCGGGACGCCGCGACTGCCTTTTGTCCCGCAGGCCTGGGCGTCCGGGGTGTCAGCGGGGGACGCCAGGCGCCCGCGGCGGGGAGGGCCTGGGGTCTAACTCGGCAGAAAAAGGTCGCGGGGGAAGCGTTTCCATTTTCTGGGGACTCAGTGTGGACTGAAGGAGGAAGTACATTCCGACCTAGCTGCATTCCTTTGGAGACCTGGGGGACGACTTCAGCCCACCAAACCTCCGCGGACCCAGAGCCGCGCCATTCAAATGCAGATTCAGGGGCTCCCAGAAGGCTATGGAAAAGCTAAAGGGATGCCTCTAGGAAGCTTTCTCATTAGGCCCCAGCCTTTTTTTTTTTTTTTTTTTTTTTTTTTTTTTAGCTAAGCTAACGTTTCCCTTTCTTGGCTTGGAGCACTCCCCAATTCCTTGCACAGCGCCTGTGGCTGGCCGTAACTAACCTCAGCATCACAAGCCTCGCCCTGCCCCTCGGAGCCACGCTAGACCCCGCTGGGCGCCTTCTCGTCTCCCAGCACGGACCTGGCGTTCGCAGGGACTGGGGCTCTTTGGGCCCGGGCGGGACGGCGTGGCCGAACCCGCGGGCCCCGAGCCGGCAGCCGGGGAAAGTCGGCTCGAGTTTCCGCGCCCGAGAAACGAGCGCCGGCGCCGGCGGGCGGGGCCGGGGCGGAGGGATCTCCTGCGCTCGGGGAGCGTGAGGCGCCGGCGCCGGGGCCGAGCTGGGCGGCCGGGCGCGGGGAGAGGGCGCAGGAGCGGGAGCGGGTGCGGGTCGCGCGGCAGGTACCATGCGGACGCGCGAGCCCGGCGAGGCCCCCGGCAGGCCCGGTCCCTGCTCGGGGGCGCGCTGAGACGGCGGGTGAGCTCCACGAGAGCACCGTCGCCACTTCGGGCAAACTTTGCGGTAAGTTCGCTGGGGTGCGGGCCGGCCGGCGGGGGCGAGAGCGTGCAGCGCGCTGCGGTGCGGGCTCCGTGAGTGTCCGCCCGGTCCCCGGCTCGGGCTCCGGCGCTGCCGAAAACGGATGAGTGCGCGACCTCCCGGGGGGTGGAGTGACTCGGTCCTTCCCAATTGGGAAGTTCAGCACTGGCTAGGGGGGTCCCGGCGGCGGAGCGGGAAAAAGAGGCGACCGCGCGGGGCCGGTCCGGAGCCATTGCTGGGGTCCGATCCTTTCTGACGCGCCGCCTTCCCTCCGGGAGCTCGCTGGGCTGCGCCGGCCTCGCGGTCTCCTGGGGCATCCCGCCGTCTGCGAAAGACCCGCTCGCTGAGCGGTGCACGCGGGAGGCCTGCGCGGGGCTGCCGGGTCCCTGGGTCTCTGGGTGTTTGCGCCCTGCAGGAGGTGCGGATGCAACCGGTGGACTGCGGAGGGAAGGGCTGCGAGGCTGCATTACGGGGCTGAACATCTGCAGAGTGTGCGGTTTGTCGGTGTTTTCTGTCTTCTCTGGAGGAGGAACTTCTAAGATCTTTTTAAAAGAAAGAGGTTTTGGTCCTTCATTGCCTTAAAAAAAAAAAACAAAAAACTCGGTGCTTTCTTTTAGAGAGCCAGCTTTCTGCTGTGTGTTAGATTTTTTTGTTTCCGCTGATGTGAATTGCAAGGCTTTGGAAACAAGGACGCAATTGTATGAGTTAGGAAAGTAAACTCATAAATATTTTCTATGCAGTTAAGTTTTTTTTTTTTTTTTGTCTGAACTGTGGTTTCATTAAGTGGCTTTTGTTAAGCAATTCCCGGGTGCCTGATAGAGGCGATTACTTTTTTAAGTGGATATTAACAGTGATTATTAGTATGAGAAAAGATTGAAAAGAAAATGACCTTCAGCTATTCATTTCTTTTTCAAAAGCAGATTCTTAGTGCTTCATATATTCAGATACAGGTTTCGATAGTTTAAGAAGGTATCTGTGTGTGAGAACTAGGTAATGGTGTTGTTTTTCACACTATTCTTAATGAGTTTGGTTATGCTGTCCAACACATCTAGTTGTTACAGGGACGTTTGAAAAGGTGTTTCTCCAGTTAATAGTTAATTGTGATATTTGTCTTTGTCTTTTTGTCTTAGGAAGACAGCTCTGATTCCACAATTAGAATTATTCCTTTGTATTTAAGATGTAAAAATACTTAAAACACTATGTAATTTTTTAAAACAACAATTGGTATAAGCCTTGAGTTATGCTAAACATGGCATTTAACAAGCTCAAGGTAAGGTTTGATTTGAATGAAGTTTGCATTTGTATAACCATTTTTTGAAAAATGAACACCTTAAATGAGCCAAATTATTTGGCACTCTGAAAAGAAGTGTGGTTGTTAGAGGACTTTATAAAATCATTTCGGGCCACCTGTATATTCATTTGTCTCTTTTGTCACTAGAAGTATCCCCGTTGGGTTCTCATCATGTTAGTAGATCATTTAAATCCATGGTCCGGACAGGTGCCAACAGAAAAATATTTAAAAATTATGGCCAGGCGCGGTGGCTCACGTCTGTAAACCCAGCCCTATGGGAGGTCGAGGCGGGCGGATCACCGGAGGTCGGGGGTTCGAGACCAACCTGACCAACATGGAGAAACCCTGTCTCTACTAAAAATACAAAATTAGCCGAGTGTGGTGGCGCATGCCTGTTAATCCTAGCTACTTGGGAGGCTGAGGCAGGAGGATCGCTTCAACCCGGGAGGTGGAGGTTGCGGTAAGCCGAGATCGTGCCGTTGCAATTCAGCCTGGGGAAAAAAAAAAAGAAGAAAAAGAAAAAAGAGAAGAAAAATCTTTAAAAATTATGCACAAACTAATTCTGTTTTCATTCCCTTGATCATCCTCTACCTTTCCATTGCCTTTAGACTTTGCTTTGAGGTCCCTTTGAAGCAGTCGTTTCTTTGAATGTTAGAGGTGGATAGGATCTTAGAGATTATGTTTTAACACTTTACCCACTTGCTTTCCACCCAAATTTGGCTGATTTTATGTAGAATCAATCAGCCAAATCAAATTAGTACATTATTATTGCATTAGATTCTGTCTCAGTGGCATAATTTGTAGCCTAAAGGACCTGATTTAATAGCAGGGAGCCGTAAGGCTTGATGTGCTGTTTAATCTTTATGAGTGGGATTTGCGCTAGATAATTGTTCTTTTGACCAAATTATATAGAAGTTGAAGCCAAACTCTATCTTTTGGTCTCACTTAATTGTTCAGTTTGCAAATGCTTATTTATCCTTAGACACTGGAGAAGAGTTTTTGAAATGAGTGATATACGTCAATTAAGATCAGGAAGTTGCCGTTTTCTCTTATATCTGAGGGGAACTTTTCATTTCAAAAATATATTCTGATGAGGAATCCGCATATTTCACTCTTTTAAGTTTTTTAAGTCATCTTTTGCTGTAAGTCCCAGATTTAAATACATTGCCTGAATTCTTGCTTAATTCCAAGGGTTCATTATGTATGTGAAGATAAGTCTATAAAGTAAAAATAATAAAGTCGTCTACACACTGCTTAGGAAAATTAGTCATGATTTAATCTGTATCCTTCATAGAATATTAAGGTTAGAGCTTCGTGATAATCTGCAACACAGACACTGACCTGGCATTATCTATAGCCAATTTTGAGGCAGTGTAAGGTGGGTGGTGACCTCTTTCTGAGCTATTGGAAATGAGTCCTCTACAGAGCAGCCACCTGCAGTGTTGTTACCAGCCTCGTGGTTGTGCCTGGATTTTCTGTTAATTTGAGGATGGATGTTTTATTTTCATATGTTATCCCTCTCTATATCCCCTCCCCAACACAGTCCTGCCTCCCATTTCTCACTCTTAATGCTTTATTCATCTGTCCATTTACCAGTCCAACAATAGTGGACCTCCGCTGTGTCAAACATTGAGCCAGATACAACATCTAGTGCTGAACAAATCGTGTTTCCTGCCCTCAAGCAGCTTGTAGTCTGATAAGGGAGAGGACAAGTACACAGTTTCTTGTAGACCAGTGTGATAAGAAATCCATTCAGGTCAAGGTGGTCCGTAGCAGCACCTCAGTGAGCTGGGGGATCTGGGGCAGGTGGATTTAGGATAATATGAGTTCTGAGGGAAGTGTGAATCAGAGGGGAACAATTCAAGCAGAGGAAATGATGTGTGAAGAGCAAGTTATAGAAAGCATAGTGTGGCTTGTGGTGTGATGAGTGGAGAGAAATTCTGAAGACCTCACCGTACCATGTTATCTGAGGGAAAGGATTGTCTTCTTTTTTTTGTCTACATAGAACATAGATAATCTTGACTATGACTTAAATAATCTTACTAAAAAAGGGAGGATTGTTTTTATGAGGCAGAGGTTAAGGAGAGAGAAAAAGAAAGAAATGTTGAAGAGGAAAGGTGAAAACAAATAAGCTGTATGTGAGGAGTGGAGGGCAGGAAACAAAATAGTAATGTTTGCATTATCTTTCGGAAGGGAAGAGGTCAAGATGTTACATTAGTTTAGAGCCTTCACCACTAGGTGGTGTTATTGGCTCAAGACAGCTTGGCTACTGAACTTGTTGCAAGTCTGGGAAGTATGCCTTTTTGTTTTAGAGTAAGAAGTAGTGTTGGGAAATTAGGAAATTAGTTAGAGATCAGTTTATCAAAGGTCTTTAATGCAAGGTTAAGAATAATATACTTAGCAGGCTAAGGGGAAATACTGAATATTTTCAAACTAAAGAATAATGTCACAAAGAAGTTTGAATAGGTTGACTGAGATTGGGGGTAGAAAGCAGGAATACCAAAAGACTGTAGGAATACTCTGCATGAACAAAATACCCATTTGAACTAGGTGGTAGCGGCAGAAATGCAAAGGGAATCATTTTGAGAAATTGAGAAAGAAATGTCAAGTCTGGATAACTTTTGAGAAATGAAGGTGTGAGAGCCAGGAGGCTGCAAAGATTTTAGTCCATCCTTCAATTTCTCAAATACATGGAGTCGAAAGGATTAAGCAAGTTCCTTGAATTCACACAGTTGATTAGTAACAAAGCTGGAGCTAGGTTCCACATTTGATGTTCTCCCAACCCCTTCCTTTTTGTTTGATTTGTTAGTTTGCAAACTTGGTTGATTTGGGAAGTGGTGAGATTGGAAAATACACTGGAAGAGCTGTTACTTTGTAATGGTGAAAGGGTGAAAAGTCTATATAGTTGTCCCTTGGTCTCTAAGGGGAGATTTGGGATTTTATACCGAAATCTGAGGATGCTCAAGTCCCTGATATAAAATGGGGTACTATTTATATTTTTACTGTTTTATTGTTCATTTTAAAGACGCTCTCAACCTGAGGTTGGTTGGATCCATGGATGCAGAACTCTTCTATAGTGAAGGCCAATCATATAACTTAGGTTTGATGGTATTTCAGGAGGAGTGTTAGGAGGTGTTTGAGAGAGGTTAGAGCTGAAATTGCAGATTTGGTGCACTGATCCTTCATGATTTGAGGCAGAGTGGATGAGATCTTTAAGGGTGGTAATAAATGCGTGTGGAGGAAGAGTTGGAAGACAAGTTTGTAATGCCAGAGTTTTAGGTGAGTCAGTGTAGAGTATAAAAGAGTGTGGAAGAGAATCAGGAGAATGTTGTCATTCATTTTTCATACCTATGGATTGCCTCTTTGTTTTGGGGGACTCTGACCATATGAAGGATCAGGAGTGGTGGGGAGGGGAGTGAGTAGTGTCAAAGGTGTCATGAAATCAAGGAGGATGAGCACTGAGAAAAGGTCATTGGTTTGACATTAGCTTGTGATGCGGGAACAGCTGTTCTGCCAGGGTGGACCTGCAGGATCTCTGTGGAGCAGCGTTTAGTGGAGAGGGAGTTTTTTTTTTTTTTTTTTTTTTTTTTTTTTTGAGACGGAGTCTCACTCTGTCACCCAGGCTGGAGTGCAGTGGCGTGATCTGGGCTCACTGCAAGCTCCGCCTCCTGGGTTCACGCCATTCTCCTGCCTCAGCCTCTCCGAGTAGCTGGGACTACAGGTGCCCGCCACTACGCCCGACTAATTTTTTTGTATTTTTAGTAGACACGGGGTTTCACCGTGGTCTCGATCTCCTGACCTCGTGATCCGCCCGCCTCAGCCTCCCAAAGTGCTGAGATTACAAGCTTGAGCCACCGCGCCCGGCCTTGGAGAGGGAGTTCTAAGGAAGCCAGGGCGGTGCTGTGAAACTCCTTTTCTTGCAATCTTCGCCAGTATAAAGAAAGAGAAGAACAAGAGTGTTTGTTTGAAAGAAGCAAAGGTTTGAATGAAGTTTATTTATCTTATTTTATTTTAATTAATTAATTTATTTATTTATTTTTTGAGATGGAGTCTGGCTCTGTCACCCAGGTTGGAGTGCAGTGGCGCAATCTCGGCTCCCTGCAACCTCCGCCTCCTGGGTTCAAGCGATTCTCTTGCTTCAGCCTCCTGAGTAGCTGGTACTACAGGTGCATGCCACCACGCCCGGCTAATTTTTGTATTTTTAATAGAGACGGGGTTTCGCCATGTTGGCCAGGATGGTCTCAATCTCTTGACCTCATGATCTGCCCACCTTAGCCTCCCAAAGTACTGGGATTACAGGCGTGAGCCACCATGCCTGGCCAAGCTTGTTTTTTAAGTAGGGGAAGAACCTGTGTGTGTATGGATTCTGCACAAGGTGTCAGGAGTGGGAGGAGCTGTAGAAGAGGCAGGATTTTGTGGCATCAGAGTATCTTTATTTGCAACTGGGATGGGTGGCATCTCTTCTGAGGTGTAAGAAGAGAGAACAGGTGAAGAGAACATTTTAAGAAGAGGAGGGAAGATGGACTTTTCTCCCTGAAGATTTCCATTTTCTTGCTGTATGTAGAACATTCACTTTCCTGGTCCGTCATTTAGTGAAGGGTTGACCGAATCTGATTATACAGGGAGCCCAATTCAACGTATAAAATAAAGTCACCAACTTGGGAGTGGAAGAAGTGGCCATGGTTGATTATTAGCTACTCTGCCAAGATGTCGTTTAAATTACTTCTATTTGTGGAGAAAAATACATTAGATGAGGTGATCTCCACTCACAAGAGGTAAACAATCTGTTTATTGAGCTTCTCCTTGGGCAAAATTTGTCCTGGAATGTGGATGAGGAGAAAGTGGTTGGAGGATAAGGAATATAGAGAGAGGGGAAAGAAGAGAATAGCACAGGAATGCCTCACCCTGCCAGAAATAGACACACAGCCGCTGCCTACCTGTCCTGTCTTGTCGTTCCCCGGAGCACGGAACAACTAGAACCCGTCATCTTCATAATGCCAGCAGACATGTTTTATAGGTTCATGTAGATAAGTAGGTTTTATCTAGAGGCCGTTTGAAAAATAGGACATCTGCTTAACTTTCTTAAGGGCAAGAACACTTCAGGAATCTATTTGGGATTGATTAAATCATGCACATGCTGAAGTTTTCTGAAAGAGTCATTGTAGTTCCACACTGTCACTGACTCTTCAGAATCTGACTCTTTCAGAAAGCTTCAGCATGTGCATGATTTAATCAATCCCAAATAGATTCCTGAAGTGTTCTTGCCCTTAAGAAAGTTAAGCAGATGTCCTATTTTTACCATTCTCAGGGTTAAATTGGAAGCGGTTGTTGATCATGTGAAGGCAATATTTAAATTAAGTCTTGCTAGAGTTACTAGATTATTGCAGCCCCAGTCAAAGATAACATATGAATGGAGTTAGCAGAAGTAATTAAATGACACATACCAAGCCTAAGGCTGCTGCTCAATTTCTAGGGTCACAGCTTCCTCCGTTCATACTGAAAATCATATGAAGATGGATTGAAAAGAATTAGTATATACCCAGAAAATAAACAGGATCTACTCATTAGTATTTCAGTGTAAGGATGAAAGCTTTTAAAAGTACCGACATGGCTATGATAATTGAACTAGAAAAATCGAGAATTTTTTTTCCTGTTGTAAATTTTATCTGGAATGTCTGAAATTTTAGAAATCATTCAACATTTTTTTTAATATACAGTATTTTTAAAAAGCCATTTACGTTGGGTGCGGTGGCTCGTGCCTGTAATCCCAGCACTTTGGGAGGCTGAGATGGGTGGATCACTGGCAGCCAGGAATTCGAGATTAGCCTGGCCAACATGGTGAAACCCCGTCTCTACTGAAATACAAAAGTTAGCTGGTCATGGTGGCGCATGCCTGTAGTCCTAGCTACTCAGGAGGCTGAGGCACGAGAATCGCTTAAACCCAGAAGGCGGAGGTTGCAGTGAGCCATGATTGCACCACCGTGCTCCAGTCTAGGTGACAGAACAAGACTGTCTTAAACAAAAAACAAACAAACAAAAATCAAAAAAACTCATTTACAATTCGTAATCTCTTGACAGCTTCATGATCCTGCTTTGAAAATGTGTTTGCCGGCCAGGCACAGGGGCTCACGACTGTAATCCCAGCATTTTGGGAGGTCCAGGCAGGTCTATCAGTTGAGCTCAGGAGTTCGAGACCAGCCTGGGCAACATGGTGAAACCCCATCTCTACAAAAAATTAGCTGGGCATGGTGGTACGCCCAGGTACCCCGGAGGCTGAAGCGGGAGGATCCCTCGAGCCTGGAAGGTTGGTGCTGCAGTGAGCTATGATGGTGCCACTGCTCTCCAGCCTGGAAGACAGAGCAAGACCCTGTCTCAGTGGGGGAAAAAAAAAGATGCTTGCAATTTAGAGATCTCTTAAAAGTGCTTTAAAAATGTGACACTGAACTGAACTCGAAATTCCAAATTTTAATCATGAGTTAAATTCTACTGACGCTTTCACTATGTTGATAGAAAATGAGAGTGGAGAAGAGCACAGTGAGGGAGAGCACAAAGTTCTCAACTTAATAATTTTGTGTTTTTATCATAACATGTGGAATGAAAAGTTTAATAATGTTGTCCTGTTCCATAAAGGCTAGAATGACTACTTGTGCTTGTAAGAATTGTGACCTCTCAGTAATAAATGTGCAGCGTTTAACAGAATTGATGCATTGTGTGATGCTGTGTCTCACCTAATGTGTCTCTGTGGCGTTTGAAACCCTTCAAAGACTTGAGCTTGAGGTCATCTAAACACTTGAATATATGCAGTTATGTTTTCAGCACAGGGGCTGTGTTCTGTTTTGTGAAGAATGTGCAGTCACGGTAATTGATTGAAGCATTTTACATGAAGGTCTCCCTGATGAAGAAATACGAAGATATTAATATCTGATTTTTACTGGAAAAGTTGTTTTTCTCCCGTATTTGTAGATTTTCAGAGATTTATGCTAAAGATATTTAAGCTTTGGACTGGGAGCCCTTCTCCTTCAAGGCTGAAATAAGTAAACACTCTTTGTTTTTGCTTTGGAAAATGCATTTTAGAAATCCGAAATTACAGTGAGTTTAAGTAGCGTGATCACCTTCTAAAAATCAAAGTATAGCCCTTGGCTCAGATGGTCTTGGGAGTTTAATTTCCGTAAGCAAAGGAGTAGGCGATAAGGTCCTTTTTAGATGAAATGGTGTTTTGAGTCTTTCCCCCCTTCAGCTTTACTGTTTGTTTTGCATAAGAGCCACAGCCATTGTTTTGATCAGGGTGGTTTTTATAGTGAAACCTGAGTTCGTGGTTCTTGGTTGCATTACTGCAGGGTTAACAATATCTTCCAAAAAGTGTATTTTTTCATTTAATAATTTATTCTACTCACAGTAGCCTTCTGTTAGCCAAGTTTGCAGAGTACATTCAGGGTTTTCGAAGGTCTCAGTTAGGAATGTGGTCCACAAGTCCCTCCCAGCTGTATTGTGGAACTGGTGAGTAGGATGTGGAAGGTAATTGCATGTTTGGGAATCCAGTTGGAGATGAGTGGGTGGTGGCGGGGGCTGTGGTGGGACTGAGCACCTGGGACACCATGGGGAGAGAACAGCTGTAGCAATCTGACGTGTTGGGCATGGTCTGTGTGTCTTAGGGGATGGAACGGTGCCAGAGCCTTCTGGTGGGGGGATACAGGGGGAAGCAGCGTGGCGCATTAGCGAGTATTTTTTTTTGTTTTTGAGACAGAGTCTTGCTCTGTCACCTAGGCTGGAGTGCAGTGGTGCGATCTCAGCTCAGTGCAACCTCCGTCTCCCTTGTTCAAGGGATTCTCCTGCCTCTGCCTCCCAAGTAGCTGGGACTACAGGCTCACACCACCACATCCAGCTAATTTTTGTATTTTTAGTAGAGACAGGGTTTCACCATGTTGGCCAGGATGGTCTCGATCTCTTGACTTTGTGATCCACCCACCTCGGCCTCCCAAAGTGCTGGGATTACAGGTGTGAGCCACCGCACCCATCTGGATTAGTGAGTATTTATATTATATAGAACTCCAAGTTCTAATGTTGGGCTTCAGCTCTACAAAAATCTTTATTTGCTGACTGTTTCTTACTACACCACTGTGCTGTGGTTCCCTTTTCCTCTCAGTGGCCGCCATCTCTGCTGTCAGGGCCTCCCATTTGGACCCTTCAAATCTTGGGGCTCTGCTCTTGGATTTTTTTCTTCTGCCTGCTCTCTTCCTTGGTGATCTCATTCAGTTCTGTGGTTTTAAATACCATCTTTCATATTCAGACAACTCTCAAATTTCTATCTGCCGGCTGGAGTCTCCCACATATCTGCTGCCCACTCACAATCTTTACTTGGATAGCCGGTAGCTGTTCCTGTCTTACCCTGTCCAAAACTGACCTCCCGATCTGCTCCCCGAGGCTGCTCCTCCTTCTGTCTCCCTCTTGGTTCCTGGCCCCCTTGTTCTCTGTGCTCAGCAGCCTTTGGCATCTTCTGTGGTAATGCTCTCTCCTCCTTTCCCTCCCTCGCCCCACTACAGTGCATCAGGCAACCTTGAAATAGATTCAGAATCTGCCCCCCACCCCCGTTGTGCCCTGGCCCGCACACGCTCCGCCTGAGTCTGCCCCACCCCCGTTGTGCCCTGGCCCGCACACGCCCCTGCCCCCCGTTGTGCCCTGGCCCGCACACGCTCCGCCTGTGTTGTGGCTGCAGCCTCTGACTGCTCTGGTCGCCCTCCAGCTTCTGCCCTGGCTGCCCACTGGCTTTTCCGTTTTACTGAGACCATGGCACTCCTCTGTTCAGAATCAGCTGGGGGGCTTCTCATTTGATTTATACTAAACTCTAAAGTCCTAAAAATCATCCTTTATCCATGAGTCCATACAGATCTTGAGAAAAAAAAAGATTCAGACTGGATGCAGTGGCTCACACCTGTAATCCCAGCAGTTCGGGAGGCCGAGTGGGCGGATCGCTTGAGCCTGGGTGTTTGAGACCAGCCTGGGCAACATGGTGAAACCCCGTCGCTATAAAAAATACAGACATGAGCCAGGCGTGCTGTAGTCCCTGAGTATGTAAAATTCCCAGTCTAAATCTGCAGGCACACCTATAGTCCCAGCTACTCAAGAGGCTGAGACTGGGGCCCTTAAAGCTCAAAGCTTCGGTGAGCCGTGATCGCGCCACTGCACTCCAGCTTGGGTGAGAGAGCGAGACTCTGTCTAAAAAAGAAAAAAAATTGAATAAATAAATGGAGGAAGATAGACAAATCAGTTTCTAGAAGAATTCTAAATATTTTGGGTAGCGAAACTCTCTACCTCTTAAGCATGGACTGCGTGCAGTGACTTCCTTACCGAGAATACAGTACAGGAAGGGGTGAAAGTAACCTGACTGTGAAGACACCTGGCAGACACTACCTCAGCCACGTGGTCAGGGGCAGCGTCAGCATCGATAAATCGTGTTGATTTTACCCCTTGCTGCGGTGTGCTGGGAGTGACACTTTACCTCTGTGGCTTTTCTCCCCAAACATAACCCCATCTAATCAGGAGAGAAACAGCAGCTTCCAGGTGAGGGACATCCTACAAAATACCTGACTAGTACTTCTGGAAACTGTCCAGATCATTAAAAGAAGGAAAATCTGAGAAACGTACATTCCAGAGGAGCCTTAGGAGACATGACAGCTGAATGTAAGGTGGTGTCTTGGAAGGGATTCTGGGATGGAGAGAAAGCCTTGCGTAAAATCTGAGTGAAGTATGGACTGTAGTTAATGGTGATGTGTCGGTACTGGTTTGTTAGTTGTATCTAGTATGATGTACTAATGTGAGATGTTAACAGTAGGGGAAGCTGTCTTTGCAGCTTTTCTGTAAATCTAGAAGCATTCTAAAATAAGGTTTATTTTTTAAAAAAGAACCCCCTTCACGATAGGTTCTCTCCCAGGATGTGCCCCGGCCTTACCGCTGTCCGTCAACCACTGTGCTCCAGCCACGTGGTCTCTTTCTGGCTTCCCTAATCTAGTGCTTCTCTGCGGGGTGTGACCTTCTGCCCTAGTGGATGTTTGGCAATGTCTCGAGATAGAGGTATCTTTAGTCATCATAGCTGGGTGATGAGGGGGATGCCACAGGCTTCTAACTGGTGGGGACCAGGAATCATATTGAACACTCTACGTCGCCCCAAAGAATCTAAAAGTTGCCCAGCATGTCACTAGTGTAAGCCCTGACCCTTTGAATTTAGGTTTCCCTCTTTTCCTTCAGGTTCCTGACCCTGGTCTCTCTTTGCCCTGCTTTAGTTTTCTCCTTAGCACTTAACTATCAGCATCGGATATACTCTGTTTATTTGTCTGTCTGTCTGTCTGTGTCTGGCCAGGAAATGTATCTTCCATCAGGACTTGTTGGTAATTTAGTTCACTTTTGAATCCCCAGCATCTAGAACTGCACCTGATACATAGTTGATGCTCATTAAACTTATGTAAAAGGAATTAAATAATTAATGAAAGGGGTGAGTAGATGATAAAGGTAACACATACTCGTGCTAAAAAAAACCATAGTAGAGAAAAATGCCACAGTAATCATTCCCTCAGCTACCTGTTTCTCTACCGGTTCTCCAGAAGTTACCACTGTTAACAGTTGCTTGTCTGCCTGGACTTTTCGGTCCATTTCTAAGTATATCCGTGGGTACATTTTATCTGCCCCTCTTCTCCTCTTTTTTAAATAAACATAAATAGGATCAGCTTAGTTTTTCCAGTTAATATAGCTAGACATATGTCAACATACAGAGTGCTATCTTACCTTTTAATGGCTGCATGGTAACTTTATATGTAGAATTAAGCAAAATACTTCTAGTGCTTGCAGTAGAGTCCTGGTATAATATTTTGTTGTACAGTGGATGATGGTAAAAATGTCTCCTAAAACATAATGTGACTTCTAAAACAAAAGACACTGCTTGCTAAACATCATCCAAGTGTTTTTGGTTTTGTTTTTTTGTTTTTGAGACAGATTCTAGCTCTTTTGCCCAGGCTGGAGTGCAGTGGCATGATCTCGGCTCACTGCAATCTCTGCCTCCTGGGTTCCAGTGATTCTCCTGCCTCAGCCTCTGGAGTAACTGAGATTACAGGCTTGCTCCACCACATCCTGCTAATTTTTGTATTTTTAGTAGAGATGGGGTTTCACCATGTTGGCCAGGCTAGTCTTGAACTCCTGAGCTCAAGGGATCCACCTGCCTTGGCCTCCCAAAGTGCTGGGATTACAGGTGTGAGCCACCGTGCCCAGCCTCTTTATATGTATTTTTATTTCTAGTTTGTAAATCTCTTGGGATTGGGATCTTTGTCTTTTATTCCTTAACACCGTGCAAGGTTCTGTCTAATAAGGTCCTCCATACCTGTAGGTTGAACTTTTCATTTGTTTTGATAAAATTACAAGATTATTTTATAATATTCAAATTTCCCTGAGTATTAGAACTGTTGACTAAATGGAGATACTTAAAGAGATAGTTTTGGGAGCAAATTGTTTTCTTATTTCGTTTAAATGATAATTGTTCTCCTGGAAGCCAAAAATCTGTTTAATTTCTGACTTTATCTGGAGAGGAGAAGGCGTCATAGCTAAAGAACAAGTTAGGGTGGCCAACTTGACCGTGATTCAATATCAATTAAGCTTTAATTGCTTTAAGCACATCAGGTCTTTTTTTCCCCCTAATGCAATGACTTATGGGGCAGAGTTGGCAGTAGCTAAGTTAAGATACTATAAATTAATGTTGTTGTACCAATTTCAACTGGGCTGTCAAACCCACCCTCCAGTTTGCCATTCATTTACCTCTGGTAGCATTCACATTTTGTGAATATTAATTTGAGAGTCACTTTACAAGATGACAGTGCTGTCCTTTGTGAAGCCGCGTTGATTTACAAGATGAATCTGTTGGCAAAGGGGAACGGTTGATCTGAAAATAACTGTCCTGCTTCCCTGGCCAGACCTCAGCCCAGTGGACTTCGCCCACCTTCCCATTTGTCATTTGTTAAGGACAATGTTTTCTTCATTTCTTCAGTTTCTCTCTTTCCTCCGCCAGTCACCCAGGGACTGTCCTGCAGGGTCTGCCACCATGTATTAATAGACTGATTTGACCCTTAACGTGTGTTAGCTTGGAAGATTTAGCTTTTGTGTGTGTGTGTGTCATCTTCTCATGGAGGGGCCCAGGATGACAGGTTGTTCGATGCCCCGAAGATAGGAGACATTCTGTGAACAACTGGTTGTTGACAGCAGCAGTGATAAAACATTGATACAGTTGGTAAGGTTTGCTTCACTGGCTTAGGAAAAACGCTGTTTGACATCAGGCTGCTGAATTCTGGTTTTTATTTTGTAAATCACCTTTCTTTGGGGCTTATGTTAGTGATAAGTATCAGACTTGATATAATTATTTTAATACTTTTAAGTAGTTATATAAAGCTAAGTGAGACAATAAACCCTTACATTATGTAGGGAGTCTACTTAACCATTCTTACAGAAATAATATAATTTCAGGATAAATTTTGAAATGAGATTACAAGCTGTTGTTATGGGGCGCCATGTAAAACCACTGCTAGTTTTTGTTTTTTTCTGAATTAGTTGTCAGAAGCTTTGCATTCTCACAATACTGTAGGGGCATTACATTTGCCAGCTTTTGATCATTTAATTCGTTGTATGTAAGTAAATGTAAACAATGTTCGTTACTTTTTAACAGTTGCTTATATTTGCCTTAACGATTTAAATATAAAAATATAACTTGTTACACTTAGTAGCCTTTCATTTGATACTCACGAAGATTTTTGAGTCATTTAAATATGAAAGATAGGACCTTGTTCAAAAATGAAAAGAAAGTTTTTGTTAAGCTTAGTAATTCTAGACATGTTACAAGAATGTCGATACTTAATTGGAAAACATGAAAAAATCCAAAACCGTTGCATTTATTTACATTCCATGTGTATGGAAAATATTTTTTTAAATGAGAGGTTTAAAACAATGTACACACTTTCGCTTGTTTTATTTCCCCAAGGTAATGATTCTGGTTTCTTCTGTTTCAGATTCCCGACAGTTAAGCAATGGGGAGACATTTGGCCTTGCTCCTGCTTCTCCTCCTCCTCTTCCAACATTTTGGAGACAGTGATGGCAGTCAACGACTTGAACAGACTCCTCTACAGTTTACACACCTCGAGTACAACGTCACTGTGCATGAGAACTCTGCAGCTAAGACTTACGTGGGGCATCCTGTCAAGATGGGTATTTACATTACACAGCCATCGTGGGAAGTAAGGTACAAAATTGTTTCCGGAGACAGTGAAAACCTGTTCAAAGCTGAAGAGTACATTCTCGGAGACTTTTGCTTTCTAAGAATAAGGACCAAAGGAGGAAATACAGCTATTCTTAATAGAGAAGTGAAAGACCACTACACATTGATAGTGAAAGCACTTGAAAAAAATACTAATGTGGAGGCGCGAACGAAGGTCAGGGTGCAGGTGCTGGATACAAATGACTTGAGGCCGTTATTCTCACCCACCTCATACAGCGTTTCTTTACCTGAAAACACAGCCATAAGGACCAGTATTGCAAGAGTCAGCGCCACAGACGCAGACATAGGAACCAACGGAGAATTTTACTACAGTTTTAAAGATCGAACAGATATGTTTGCTATTCACCCAACCAGTGGTGTGATAGTGTTAACTGGTAGACTTGATTACCTAGAGACCAAGCTCTATGAGATGGAAATCCTCGCTGTGGACCGTGGAATGAAATTGTATGGGAGCAGTGGCATCAGCAGCATGGCCAAGCTAACGGCGCACGTCGAACAGGCCAATGAATGTGCCCCGGTGATTACAGCAGTGACATTGTCACCGTCAGAACTGGACAGGGACCCAGCATATGCAATTGTGACAGTGGATGACTGCGATCAGGGTGCCAATGGTGACATAGCATCTTTAAGCATCGTGGCAGGCGACCTTCTCCAGCAGTTCAGAACAGTGAGGTCCTTTCCAGGGAGTAAGGAGTATAAAGTCAAAGCCATCGGTGGCGTTGATTGGGACAGTCATCCTTTCGGCTACAATCTCACACTACAGGCTAAAGATAAAGGAACTCCGCCCCAGTTCTCTTCTGTTAAAGTAATTCACGTGACTTCTCCACAGTTCAAAGCCGGGCCAGTCAAGTTTGAAAAGGATGTTTACAGAGCAGAAATAAGTGAATTTGCTCCTCCCAACACACCTGTGGTCATGGTAAAAGCCATTCCTGGTTATTCCCATTTGAGGTATGTTTTTAAAAGTACACCCGGAAAAGCTAAATTCAGTTTAAATTACAACACTGGTCTCATTTCTATTTTAGAACCAGTTAAAAGACAGCAGGCAGCCCATTTTGAACTTGAAGTAACAACAAGTGACAGAAAAGTGTCCACCAAGGTCTTGGTGAAAGTCTTAGGTGCAAATAGCAATCCGCCTGAATTTACCCAGACAGCGTACAAAGCTGCTTTTGATGAGAACGTGCCCATTGGTACTACTGTCATGAGCTTGAGTGCCGTAGACCCTGATGAGGGTGAGAATGGGTATGTGACATACAGTATCGCAAATTTAAATCACGTGCCATTTGCGATTGACCATTTCACTGGTGCTGTGAGTACGTCAGAAAACCTGGACTACGAACTGATGCCTCGGGTTTATACTCTGAGGATTCGTGCATCAGACTGGGGCTTGCCGTACCGCCGGGAAGTCGAAGTCCTTGCTACAATTACTCTCAATAACTTGAATGACAACACACCTTTGTTTGAGAAAATAAATTGTGAAGGGACAATTCCCAGAGATCTAGGCGTGGGAGAGCAAATAACCACTGTTTCTGCTATTGATGCAGATGAACTTCAGCTGGTACAGTATCAGATTGAAGCTGGAAATGAACTGGATTTGTTTAGTTTAAACCCCAACGCTGGGGTATTGTCATTAAAGCAGTCGCTAATGGATGGCTTAGCTGCAAAGATGTCTTTTCACAGTCTGAGAATCACAGCTACAGATGGAGAAAATTTTGCCACACCGTTATATATCAACATAACAGTGGCTGCCAGTCGCAAGCTGGTAAACTTGCAGTGTGAAGAGACTGGTGTTGCCAAAATGCTGGCAGAGAAGCTTCTGCAGGCAAATAAATTACACAACCAGGGAGAGGTGGAGGATATTTTCTTTGATTCTCACTCTGTCAATGCTCACATACCACAGTTTAGAAGCACTCTTCCGACTGGTATTCAGGTAAAGGAAAACCAGCCTGTGGGTTCCAGTGTAATTTTCATGAATTCCACTGACCTTGACACTGGCTTCAATGGAAAACTGGTCTATGCTATTTCTGGAGGAAATGAGGATAGTTGCTTCGTGATTGACATGGAAACAGGAATGCTGAAAATTTTATCTCCTCTTGACCGTGAAACAACAGACAAATACACCTTGAATATTACCGTCTATGACCTTGGGATACCCCAGAAAGCTGCATGGCGTCTTCTACATGTCGTGGTTGTTGATGCCAATGATAATCCACCCGAGTTTTTACAGGAGAGCTATTTTGTGGAAGTGAGTGAAGACAAGGAGGTACATAGTGAAATCATCCAGGTTGAAGCCACAGATAAAGACCTAGGGCCCAACGGACACGTGACATACTCGATTCTTACAGACACAGATACATTTTCAATTGACAGTGTGACGGGTGTTGTTAAAATTGCGCGCCCTCTGGATCGAGAGCTGCAGCATGAACACTACTTGAAGATTGAAGCCAGGGACCAAGCCAGAGAAGAGCCTCAGCTGTTCTCCACTGTCGTTTTGAAAGTATCACTAGAAGATGTTAATGACAACCCACCTAAATTTATTCCACCTAATTATCGTGTGAAAGTCCGAGAGGATCTTCCAGAAGGAACCGTCATCATGTGGTTAGAAGCGCACGATCCTGATTTAGGTCAGTCTGGTCAAGTGAGATACAGCCTTATGGACCACGGAGAAGGAAACTTTGATGTGGATAAACTCAGTGGAGCAGTTAGAATCGTCCAGCAGTTGGACTTTGAGAAGAAGCAAGTGTATAATCTCACTGTGAGGGCCAAAGACAAGGGAAAGCCAGTTTCTCTGTCCTCTACCTGCTATGTTGAAGTTGAGGTGGTTGATGTGAATGAGAACTTGCACCCACCCGTGTTTTCCAGCTTTGTGGAAAAGGGGACAGTGAAAGAAGATGTGCCTATTGGTTCATTGGTAATGACAGTGTCGGCTCATGATGAGGACGCCGGAAGAGATGGGGAGATCCGATACTCCATCAGAGATGGTTCTGGCGTTGGTGTTTTCAGAATAGGTGAAGAGACAGGTAAATATGTTTTTATTGCCCTCATTTGATGCCCTCTTCCATTTTTTTTTTTAAACCATCTGCCCTGTGGCAGCTTCTTTAAAATTCCCGGTTGCTCTTTGGGCTCGGTATAGAAGTGTGTGTGAATTTTTTTTTGGCCCGGCTGCTGTATGTAGGTGTGTTTATTCGTAGTAAGCCATCAAGATGGAAACAAAAGGGCCTGAATGATTTAAGTGGCGTAAAGTGAGTAAAAGACCAGGGATACGTTGAAATTGTTACCACTGATACTGATCTCCAAATTTGTACTCTATTATCAAAAGCATCATTATGGTTTTGTTCTAACTTTGAGAAGCCTTTCCAACTTTTTTCAGTCACTATATTTGCAGGCTCATACTTAGAACAACTACTGCTACCATCTGGCATGCCATTCAGAGGTTGTTGCACACCTGCGAAGTTATCCAGTGCACGCAGAGATTATGTGCCAAAACTTCTCTAATGTGGTCTTCACGTAGTACCTCGTCTAGGTTTTGGTTGAGAGGCAGAGGCAGGGTAGTGGCATGCTGAACTGAAAAGACCTGCTTGGAATCCTGGCTCTTCTAGTTGGTAATTGGTGATCTTGGACAAGCAAATGACTTCTTAGAACTAACTTTTTCCTCTACTACATGGGGACGCTTAGAATTACTGGAAGGTGTAAGTGAAGGTAAAGTGAAATAACATGGGGAAACCCCTGACATGTAGTAGGTTTATTCATGGTAGCAGTGCTTTGTTGTAATACTGAAGGTTCTGAAACCGGGACCTCCAAGGCGCAGTCCAAGCTAGAATGTGCATGTGTTGCACTTTGTACGTACCTCAGTCTTGCTGCACAGATATTGTAGTTATATGTCAATATGTCCGGGTAGAGTGTGAGCCTTTCAGGGCAGGCTTTTAGCCCCTGCATCTTCTGTCTTCAGCACCTAGCAAAAAGTGCCTGGCACATAGAAGCTGTTCAGTCAGCGTTAAAAGACTGCATGAGTGGATGTGTTGGCTTTTCATGTCCTGCCCTCTGAGAATGATAGTGGAAATAGAAGGGTGATCATAGCAGTCATCAGCAATAGGTGGGGCTCAATTTGTTTACTAATCTCACCCATGTGTACTTTATAAATCTGTGCATTTTAAAAGGGCCCTTTTAAAAATTACCTTTAAACTTTATATATTCAGTAATACCACACACACAAAAATACAGAAGTCTTCAGTCAACACCCGCCCTGGGATCCATGCCCACATCTAATAGGTGTGTAGCACGTGAAAAATGTAACTGCTGTTTAGAAGTACATTATTTTGGGCTGGGTGCAATGGCTCACGGCCTGTATTCACAGCACTTTGGGAGGCACAGGTGGGAGGATTGCTTGAGGCCAAGAGTTCAAGACCAGCCTGGGTAATAGCAAAACCTCGTGTCTACCAAAAAAAAAAAAAAAAAAAAGCTGGGCTGGTGGTACACCTGTAGTCCCAGCTACTTGGGAGGCTGAGGTGGGAGGATGGCTTGAGTCCAGGAGGTCAAGGCTGGAGTGAGCTGTGATTGTGCTGTTGCGCTCCAGCCTGGGCAACAGAGCCAGACTGTCTCAAAAAAAAAAAAAAAAAAAAGAAGTTATTTTGGAAGTTGTAATATATTTTTTGTGCTTCTATTAATGCAAGGAATTCTTTTTCTGTTAGTTATGTGCCACTAGCATATGGCCTATGTATTAAGTCTGCAGACTGTGTATCACTCTTTAAAATACCCATATTTCAAGAGAAAATAGCGTAAGCAACAGCATTTGATAATCCTCTGAAGAGTAGAATGTCTTTTTTATCATTTTATCTGTCCAATATAAGTTAGAATTTTCAGATACCGTTTCAACATAGGAAAATACCCCAAATTTAATAACTGAAGCTGCATCAAACTGTTTTGTAAAATTTTTAAAGAACAGTTATTTCTACTTTTTTTTCTTCTCCAAAGTAGGTTTCAAAAGCCTATAAACTGTTAAAAGTTAAAGTTGAGACAGAAAATGGAACCAAAACCTTAATTTAAATTCTCTTCATGACTTTGTATGAACACTGCCTTTTGGGTTTATTCTTTCAAGTGAAGAAGAGTATTTTTATTGTTGCTTTTTAAGGAATCATTTCGAAACTAGTATTTTTCCCCTATACATTTAAGACATTGGGATATTTTTACTACCAAGAAAAGAAAAATAAGGAAACAACCAGCCAGACGAGGTGGTGTCCCAGAATAGGTTTATGGTATTTTCCAGAAAGGGCAGTGCCAGTCTTTTCCGGTAGTAATTTAGTGGGAGGGCGGGGAGGTGTTGGGATTGTGGGCAGTGGGGTTGGTAAGTATGTAAGAAACTGTTACACATTTGTGTAAATATTGAGATTTAAAGGTGAGAGAGAAGCTGGAAATTTGTAGGTCATTTATTCTGTGGTCCTTGCTTTACAGAGAAAGTAGTGTACAGTAGACTTATGTTTATATGCTTTTGGAAATGAATAAAAGTGATGGAATAATATTTACACATTGGACCTCATATTCATTACAAGATACATTTTTTTGGCAGAAGAATTATCAGCCCAGGTTATTTCTTCAGAGATTCCCGGCAGGACAATTGGTATCACAGTGTAGAAACTCCTTTAGGAAAAATCAGTATATTTTGTTGGCTAAAATTAGGCATGCTAATTATTCACTTGGAGTGTGTCTTAACTAATTTCTAGGGCATGAAGGAAGTGTGGAAAGATGCGTGTCAGGTGAAGAGATGGGGGGCAGTTGGGGAACACCCGTGGGGGCCGCCGGAGACTGCACTACAGTTCAGTGTGCCTTGGCGTGCACCCGGCCCAGGCCAGGCTGGCGCTTGCTGGAACTTCACTCCCTGCCCATTGCCCATGTCCGCCAGGTCTTCTTTGCCTAACTCTGGTGCATTTAATATTGCGCTAATTAACATGAGCCTGTGCAGGAGTGCTGTGGCCCTGGGGACCAACAACCTGTCCACATAACTGTTTGCTTCTTGTCTTTGACTTAAAGCTACTAGTGTTGGTTGAGTATTATAACCAAATTTTTGTCATATTTTACCTATTTCAACCTAGTCAAATATGTGTATCATTTATGTACTTTTCACAGAACGGAGAACCTATCCAGCAAGCTGAATGAAGTTCTATTTAAGATCTTTCCTTTTCTTCTCTTTAAATCTGCTTAGATTGGAAACATCCTCTGAAAAGTAGTTTTCTGTTTTTGTAGAAGTAGAAATTCTATGGACTACCTAAAAATCTGTCACCAAATGGACAGTCCTGTTAGCTCTGTGTTGTTAGCTCTGTGTTTTGTACATGTTCCACAAACGGCTTTGCAGCGAGAGAAAGCGTAGTGTCAGTGTGGGGATGGCAGGCGCGGACTCCTGCAGGCCTCGCGGTATCATCTGCCCTTCCTGGAGAGGCCTCTGGATGTTGGTGAACTGTTCTGACAGATCCATGCCACGTGACTGCCCTTCCATGTGAGGTTTGGAAGGGGAGAGGAGGGCCATGTGAAAAATTATTTGGAAAGTCGGTCTCCTTAGAGAGCCAGTTTCCAGAGCTCTAATTAGGATTCTCCTCCTTAGATTGCTATCCATAAGGTCTACAGTGAGGATTATAAAGTAGATTTAACAAAGATGTTTAGGGGAGTAAAGATCTTTGAAGCATGTGTAATCCCACATTCAGGGTTTGGTCTGCCTGACATGCTTCTCAGCATCCAGCCCCCTCTTCTACTTCAGATCCATTCTCTGTTGCTTTGTTCTAAGTTTCAACAGGTTTTCCTGTAATTAAAGCAGAATAAAATCTGGAGCATCCCTCCTGTGGGTGTGTGGAATAAATTTGGTATAGTGTTCTTAGCTGATGGGTACTAACCAAGTTAATTATTACTTGAGCACCAATGAAATGCTGCAGCTTTTTGTTCCCTTTTAAAACTAAGATAAAGTCTAGAAAAATGCCTGGCCAGAAGATTTTGTAGAAATTGTGAATAGAAGTCGGTATTGAAGCAGTGTTGGGTTGAGGTCTGTTCCCTGATGTGTGTATTGCGTACAGGATGCCCTGGAAGGTGTTTGACCTTCAGTCTGGAGTAGTTTGGTTCTGTTTTTGGCTGTTATGTTAGTATACAAAGCAGCCCAGGACAAGTGTTTCCCCTTCTGACTCTACTTATTTGGGGAGACCATGTTTTTCATTAAGATAAGAGCAGATTTCTAAACATATTACTGCTGTGTTGCTTTTAGCATCCCAATCCTGGTTTCAGGATTGAAATTTACGTTTTGATGAAAAGACTGGGAATGAATTAATATGGAAGTGCAGCCGTTGTCACAAGTCAAGTCAGCATTTATGAAATACGGGAAGGGAAATGAGGACATTTTTCTTAAGAGAAAAGGGCTGCATTCACATGATGGAGAGTGTTGGAGCACCATCTCTGTGTCACCTGTGTGGAGGTTGGCTCCTGGCCTCGTCTCTGTCACCAGTGTGGAGGTCGGCTCCTGGCCTCGTCTCTGTGTCACCTGTGTGGAGGTCGGCTCCTGGCCTCGTCTCTGTGTCACCTGTGTGCAGGTCGGCTCCTGGCCTCGTCTCTGTGTCACCTGTGTGCAGGTGGCTCCTGGCCTCGTCTCTGTGTCACCTGTGTGCAGGTCGGCTCCTGGCCTCGTCTCTGTGTCACCTGTGTGCAGGTCGGCTCCTGGCCTCATCTCTGTGTCACCTGTGTGGAGGTCGGCTCCTGGCCTCGTCTCTTGTCACCTGTGTGGAGGTCGGCTCCTGGCCTCGTCTCTGTGTCACCTGTGTGCAGGTCGGCTCCTGGCCTCGTCTCTGTCACCTGTGTGGAGGTCGGCTCCTGGCCTCGTCTCTCTGTCACCTGTGTGGAGGTCGGCTCCTGGCCTCGTCTCTCTGTCACCTGTGTGGAGGTCGGCTCCTGGCCTCGTCTCTGTCACCTGTGTGGAGGTCGGCTCCTGGCCTTGTCTCTGTGTCACCTGTGTGGAGGTCGGCTCCGGCCTCCCCACTTAGGTGAGCACAAGGTGAGTGCATTTCTACAGTGGGAACGGAAGGGAATCCCGGCCCAGGCTAACCTGATTGTTGACCTCAGTCAGGGAAAATGTTTCTGGAGCTTCTGTCTGGTTCTGCAGAACTCTGAATATTTCAGCTATTTATTATTCATTCAAGTTAGAAACCCTTTTCCTCTTATGAAGTAGGATATTTTACATACACCCTGGGACCCCTGCTCCTGCTGCACGTCCTCCTGTGACAGGAGATGGAGTGAGGAGGTGGCTGATGGGCCCCGGATCCTGACTGAAGGGGCTACAAGTGGCTGAGAGCTGGGTGGCTGCTGGAAGCCTGGCCTGCTGTGGTGGGACCTGATGCCCTGTGAGAGCTGGGGCTGGAATTCCTGGCAGCAGGAACTTGATTAGAGACTGGTGGGAGGCCCAGCAGAGAGTTAAAAAATGTGCTGGTGAAAGGGCTTTTGTGTTGCTGGCTCCTCCCTGAAGTGGCAGCAGCTGCTGTCCTCTTGGCTCTTTTTGTTCTCCTCCTAGGAAAGCTTAAGAGAAAAGAAACTCATTTCCCAGCCACAGGGAGACTGGAAGTTGTGTTTTGGCAGAAGTGATGGTACCACAGTGTGCTGTTGCTGCATTCTGGGATCAAAATCGTGTGTGTGTGTGTGTGTGTGTGGTTCTGAGTCAAGCAGGGCACGGTAATAATTTCTGCCAGGGGAAGGGTCCTTCTTTGAAGCAGGAAGATGTTAAGGTGAAAATAGGATCTAGTCGAAACCCTAAGGAAGTTCCATTTTCTTACTAAACAAAACAGAGACTCAGCTTTTCTTTAGTTATTTGTATGATGTGTAACACGTTGATGCTTTACTGACTGAACAGGTCTAGTCTGGAGAGGTTTTGGGATGGGAAACTCGGGGGACCGTGATTCAGGGCCATCCCACCTTGTGGGGCAGCACGCGGTGACGCTTGCGGTGCTGTGATGTAATTCTCAGAGTGTGCAGGGGCCAGGACCCGGAGGTGTGGGGTGGAAACAGCGTACGTCAAACAGGCCGGCTTTGTCCTCATGCTGTCAGTGGTAATGACACTGGTGGTGAGCATCAGTGTAGTAATAACCACGACACTGAGTGTCACAGCTGGGTACTGGGCCCAGCATCCTGTGTGTGCCAATCCGTTTAATTCTCACAACCACCGGGTGGACTCTGTTATCCCCACGTTACAGGATGAAACGTGAATGAGAGGTTAAGTAACTTGCCCAAGACTTCTTGGGTGCTAAGTGCCAGAACCACATTTTACTCCTTTTACTCTTTCAAGAATGATCTCCAGATGCTGTAAGGGAGCCTGTTCAAAAACGACTAGTTACGTGGGTTTCTGTGCTAAGCTGGATTAGGCTGGGGTGCAGACTTGAATCCTAGATTTGGTGCGTGGTCCTGAAGGAGTCTTGAATGTAAGAATCTCCCAGCATTTTTACTCTGAATGACATATTGCTATTTAGCACGATTAGGAGGACAGGAGTTTGAATTCCGCCGCGGTGGCATTCAGCAAGTCAAGATCATGCCAGTGAAGGCGTGGGTGAATCCAGCTGAGTGCAGGTAGCTTCCCTTGTCTCACTGGCCATTGAAGAGACGGACAAGTGTCATATTTGTGTTTGCAATTGTAAAAGTGTGATTTCATCGGTAAAAATGCTGCCCATCTGAACTGGACAGGACGTTAGTTGTTGGAAGGCTTTTCTCGTGGAAACCATGTCTAAGATGGTGGTTAGGGTCCCAGCTTTCACGCCTGCACAGCCGAAGCTAACCTGATTTGTACCTCCCTCTGCATCGAGTTACGTGAGGCCATCGTTCCTTTGCCTTGTCCTCCTTGGTGCTTTGGCGTCAGCAGCTGTCCCCCTGGCCATCTGGTATGGGGCGAGAAAGCCAGAGCAAGCTTACTCACCGTCCCCCTTGCCAGGGAGCTGTTTTGTGTCCTAAGGATGTTTAAGGATTGGGTGTTCGTAATTTGTTGAGTGACCTGTGTGTGTGGAGGTTTAATGTTCACTTAATACATGGTCTGTTCTTTCCAATTACCTACCTCGTACAACTATGAAAATTGAAAAGATTGTAAGCTTTAGCTGTTAGTTTAAACGTTGGAGATTTTCTTACCATTTAGTTCCCAGTGTGTTTACTTTTTGGATTATTTTAGTTCGTAGGGCTGGGTTTGTCACGTTTTTATTTATTAGTGTGTGTTTTGTGTACTGTTATTTTGCAGTTGCCTTCCTGGCATTTTTTTTTTTTTTTTTAAACAGCAGACCATGCTGCTTATAAATAGTGCACGCTCACCATACAAGACATAGTGCCACAAAGCACAGTCTTTTCTGCCTTTGTTACTGGGAATAAATGGACTTGGAAAGATTGCCGTTCAAGGGCACATGCCTGTACTTGTTGAATTGGCAGTTCTCCAGTTTCACAGCAGTGACAGTAAGTCTAGGAAACTATTCACGTATATACTTCAAGGGCCAGTCTTATCAATTAACTTGCCTTGCCAGTTCAACGATACCATATCTCCTTCAAATATCTGATACCATGTTGAACTCGGTGCATTGCTAGGTCTCCAAGTGGTTCAACCTGTTGAATGAGATTCTTTAGAATGTCTTACTCCTTTCATGTTGGGGAGAGTCTACTAATACAGTCTTTTTAGTTTTAAACCAATTGGTTTTTGTTTGTTTTTTTTAAATAAAAGTTACTCAGCTATTTACGTAGTTTCTGAAGACTGCTTTCTAGTTTGTGATAATTTAACCATATTCTTATCACTGGTAAGCTTTTTCTTCTTAATCATCATCAGCATGTAATTATAGTTAATGTTTAGTGAGTACTTGCCGTGTACAGGCCCTATTTTATGCTCTTTCCATAGACTGTCTCATTAGATTGTCACAGTAATGACTGAGTAGAGTTAGGTGGTGTCATACTCTGCTCATGTAGTTCATGTCTGTGCCAAATTATGAAAAGACAAATGATGGAAATTATGATGCACATCGACTTTGTGCCATTGAATTTTGAAATATTCTGTTGAATTTTTAAGGAAAGTAGTGCATGCAAGTTGATGTAGTTTATGGTGTGATGCATTAGAAGGCCTTCTGATAATACAGACATGATTCTTGAGCTGAGGTGTTCCATCTGTCACAGAATCCTCCTTAACCCGTTTCACTGTCTCCCATCGCACAGGGTCCAGTCTCTCCTTGGCAGAGCCGCATTGCCCTAACAGGCCTCCCTGCTCTCCCATTTAACATCACCTGTGCCTCCCTCATTGGCTCCTGTGCAGCCCTGGTGCCTCAGCCCCTGTCCTGTGCAGCCTTCTACCCCTCTGTGCCTCGCCGTTTTCTGTCTCCCTGCCTTTGGGTATACAGTGGTCAGCTCGTATTATCTGATAACTCTGCTTAATAAAGCTTTCTTGACAGCCCTCTTCATTACATGGAGCTATTTCTTATCTTTTATGTACTTAAAAATATTACTGCAGTATGACTCTAGTATAATTGTTTATTTACGTGCACCTTTCCTCTAGCTTGTCAGCTCTTTGTGGGTGCATCCTAAGTCTTTCAATGCTTGATTTATATAACAGGCACTCAGTGCATAATGGTTAGGCTGGCCTGGTAAGCCATCGTGGGGTCTCCGGGGAAACCTTTCCTTAGAGCCAGGGAGCGTTTGCTTCTCCTCGCTGCGGGGGCACTTCCTGTATGTTCCTCTGTTGTAGTGTATGACTCAGAGTGAGGCCTGTCTGTGACTTAAACCTGTCTCCATGAACTGAAGGATAGAGTCCAGGGTAATCATCTTTCTACCCTCTTCCAAGCACAGTGGCTGATAGAGCAGTAAGTAGCCCTCATTTGTTCTGTGAGCAAATAGGTTGTAACATACGGTCATTGTAGTTGTGAAGGTTGAGCGAAGCTTCTTTTCTGCCACCCTGGACACCTATTTGTAGCCCTCCAAAACAGTGGTTCTTAATGGTTTTGGCATCACAGAAACTTTGAGAATCTGTTGAAAGCTGTATATTCTTTCTTCAGAGAGACAGTGATTTGATTCAATACCAAGGGGCTCAGTGAAGTGCCGAACCTGTGTTCATGCACTGTGAGTCTTCTGGGAACTCTGGTTTTGAGATCTTCTGTTCTAGAGGTTCCAGGGTTGTCAGTCCTCACAAATTCTCATAAAGGAGGACCAGCGGGTAAGGATAATGGTGATGATGATGATGACGGTGATGACAGTGATAGCGACAAGCATTTTTATAATGCCCTACAACCTACAAGTATTTCTACATACATTATGTGGTGCTTAATGTAATACAGAAATAAAACCTGTATAAAAATTATAAATGAGCTGGATAAACCTTTACAATGGACAGATCACTTTTCTATGTATTTGTACATGTGCCTGAAATGATTTAGGAGAAACCGTCATTCAAGGCTGTTTCCAAGTGAAATAAGAACCTGTAGTTCTTTATACACCTGTTTCATCAGATGTTCTGTCTCCCCATTGAGGCATGCAACACAAATAAAACAGATATAATGAATAGTGTGCATCATCCCTCGGAGAGCATGGGGATCAGTTTCCAGACCGTCCGCGCACACCCACATCTGTGCATACTGAGGTCCCACGGCCGGCCCTCCACAGACGCTGTGCTTTCGCGTGCTGTGAGTACTGCATTTTTGATTCGCCTTCAGTTGAAAAGAGTTCATGTGTAAATGGGCCTGTGCAGTTCAAACTCGTGTTGTCCAAGGGTCATCGGTATCTTATTTAAGTTAAGCAGCTTTCTAGGCCAGGCTTTGGTCTTCAGTGTTGCCAGCTTACCATGGAAAACCCTTGATGCCACGCCACTAGTATTGCTTTACTTATTAAGGCAATCTGTCAGGAAACTCAGGCCTCTAATGATAAAGTTAGCTCCCTTGGCAGACAGAATTATTTATTTATTTATTTATTTATTTTCTGAGACAGAGTCTCGCTTTGTTGCCCAGGCCAGAGTCGAGTTGCAGTGGCTCAAGCTCTGCCTGCTACAGCCTCCACCTCCAAGTTCAAGCGATTCTCCTGCCTCAGCCTCCCAAGTAGCTGGGATTACAGGTGTGCACCACCACACCCAGCTAATTTTTGTATTTTTAGTAGAGACGAGTTTTTGCCATGTTGGCCAGGCTGGTCTCAAACTGCTGATCTCAAGTGATCTGCCCACCTTGGCTTCCCAAAGTGCTGGAATTACAGGCGTGAGCCGCTGTGCCCAGTCCAGAATTTTTATTTAAATGGACTTGCCATATGTTCTTTGACCTCTATGGAAAAATAGCCCTGCCATAAGTTCTTAGTTAAAAGATTCTCCAAAATGCATTTGTGGGTCCTGATTTGCTTTTAGCTTTCTATTAATTTTTTTACTTCCCTTTTTATTCTTAGGGCTGCTTGACATTAGACTGTCTCAGACGTCCGTGTTCCTCTTACCACAGTGCTTGGCACAGGGCTGGTACCGAGTAACTGCCTGCTCAGGGGTGTTCATCTTTCAATAGATCCTGTACATGCTTGTAACATGATCCTCTTCTTTTGATTTGTTGCCCAGCTGAAGGTGTTTACATATTTAAATGAAAAAAGGTGGGTTTGTCATGTAAATACCAAGTTAGTTCGTTGGTTGAGGCAACAAAATGGAAATCAGTTATTTTTTAAGGATCTAAAAAATTTTAAAAAGAAAGTGTTTTTCCTTAATAGTGTGGCAAGCTCATTTAGAAGATGGAAACCGATTAGGAAAGTATGAACATGAGTCATATCCATATTTGGTTTTAATTGGCTGAATGTTGATTTCAGAAAGAAGTCACACGAAGTTTCATATCTACAAAGTATCAAGTTTAGAGTTCAAGGTCAGTGATTTTTAAAATAAGGGCTCTACGGCCTGCAGCCAGGCCCCGTGGCTGCCGCCTGTAATCCCAACACTTTGGGAGGTGGAGGTGGGCAGATCATCTGAGGTCAGGAGTTCAAGATCAGCCTGGCCAACATGGTGAAACCCTGTCTTTACTAAAAATACAAAATTAGCTGGGCTTAGTGGCGCACACCTGTAGTCCCAGCTGCTCCAGAGGCTGAGGCAGGAGAATTGCTTGAATCTGGGAGCTGGAGGTTGCCGTGAGTCAAGATTGTGCTACTGCCCTCCAGCCTGGGGGTCAAGAGTGAAACTCCATCTCAAAAACGTGTGTGTGTGTGTGTGTGTGTGTGTGTGTGTGTGTGTGTGTGTGTGTTTTGTATATAGTACATATTAAAAATTATTTTAGTGTGTTTAAAAAATCTGCTTTTGTCATTTGACTTCCACCAGAATATAAAGCTGAAACTTGACTGTGTCCGTGTCTGTATCACTTACTTAGGAACTGACTGGCATCTAGACATCTAGTCAATACTGGTTGAATGCGCAAAATTTAAAATTGAAATAGATTGTAACAAAATATTAAAGGGAAACGGTTATCTAAATAACTATTGTGGGGACATCCCTTTTAAATTTGTCCTTTTTAATATAGTTAAGTCTGCTCTTCCACTTGAGGCACCCTGTCTCCCATACCTTCCAAAATTGCAAGAATAAGAACAACAAAGCAGTTTAGTAGCAGTGTGGGTTCCTCTTTGTTTTTGCTTTGCTTACCTAGGAGCAGCCTGCTTTGTGAGATTGAGTATCTAGATTCTGAGGCTGGCCTTCCAGGTGAATATACCTGAGTTACGTGTTGTGTCCTTGGGCTGTAGAGTAGTGCTCTTGCCTGTATCATCCTCTGGATTGAAAAGTATTTCTTTTGTTTCAAGTATAAAAGATGAGTATCCATTGACATTGCACATTATTCAGCAAAAACTTGAACTCTAAAAAAACGTTCAGATTAGTAGGATCTATTTTTGTTAGTATCATTATTGATGAATTTCTTAAAACTTAAGAAAATAGTTACTTCTAGAGATTCACAGATTATTTTTGAAACTGTTGGTTTTCTGGATTAAATTGAGTGCACCCAACTATCCTTTGAAAAAGCTGTTTTGTATTTTTGTTTTGTTTTGTTTTGAGACGGAGTCTTGCTCTATTGCCCAGGCTGGAGTGCAGTGACACGATCTTGGCTCCCTGCAACCTCTGCCTCCTGGGTTCAAGCGATTCTTCTGCTTCAGCCTCCCAAGTAGCTGGGATTACAGGTACCCGCCATCATGCCTGGCTAATTTTTGTATTTTTTGTAGAGACGGGGTTTCACCATGTTGGGTAGCTGATCATGAACTCCTGACCTCAGGTGTCACCATGTTGGCCAGCCGATCATGAACTCCTGACCTCAGGTGATGCGCCTGCCTCAGCCTCCCAAAGTGCTGGGATTACTGGCGTGAACCACTGTACCCGGCCTGTTTTGTGTTTTAAGTGTCTTGGTTGCTTCTGTGGAGAGGTGCAATTTACTTAAAACCAAACCCTTTCTTTTAAAGCCTGGTTGAATAATGGGGGGAAATTTAGTGACCAGACTCTTTTAAGAAAAATAATATGTATGTAAACTAAAAGTAGTTGTCTTATTTTAGTAACGACATCTAAGTAAAAGTTTTTTAAAACTCATTTGTTCTTTGTCTGCTCTTCTTGCTACTTAGGAACTCTGATTCCAAACCTTCCACTCATATAAACAGAAAATTATCAGTAGCTAGTTCAGTTAACTTCATTATTCTATTTAAAAGTAGCTCTTTAGGATGATTAAAGGAAGGAAAGGAAACCATTGTGGAAGTTGTTCACTGTGTATTTGAGTAGAAATCTGCTCATAGCAAGTTGCATTTGAGAGAGGTTCAGCGTTATGAGGAATGGGGAGATGGTGGTTAGGTTAGATGAGAGGCAGGTTGAGTTTGGGAGAGGGTGAGCATTCGAGAAATGGGGAGATGAGTGGTTGGGTTAGATGAGAGGCAGGTTGAGTTGGGAGAGGGTGAGCATTCGAGAAATGGGGAGATGAGTGGTTGGGTTAGATGAGAGGCAGGTTGAATTTGGGAGAGGTTGAGTGTTGTGAGAAATAGGAAGATGGCGGTTGGGTTAGATGAGAGGCAGGTTGAGTTTGGGCGAGGTTCAGTGTTGTGAGAAATTGGAAGATGGCGGTTGTGTTAGATGAGAGGCAGGTTGAGTTTGGGAGAGGTTGAGTGTTGTGAGGAATGGGGAGATGGTGGTTGGGTTAGATGAGAGGCAGGTTGAATTTGGGAGAGGTTGAGTTTTATGAGAAATCAGAAGATGGCGGTGGTGTTAGATGAGAGACAGGTTGAGTTTGGGAGAGTTTGAGTGTTGTGAGGAATGGGGAGATGGTGGTTGGGTTAGATGAGAGGCAGGTTGAATTTGGGAGAGGTTGAGTGTTGTGAGAAATAGGAAGATGGTGATGGTGTTAGATGAGAGACAGGTTGAATTTGGGAGAGGTTGAGTGTTGTGAGAAATAGGAAGATGGTGGTTGGGTTAGATGAGAGGCAGGTTGAATTTGGGAGAGGTTGAGTGTTATAAAGAGTGGGGAGATGGTGGTTGGGTTAGATGAGAGGCAGGTTGAATTTGGGAGAGGTTGAGTGTTATAAAGAGTGGGGAAATGGTGGTTGGGTTAGATGAGAGGCAGGTTGAATTTGGGAGAGGTTGAGTGTTGTGAGAAATAGGAAGATGGTGATGGTGTTAGATGAGAGACAGGTTGAATTTGGGAGAGGTTGAGTGTTGTGAGAAATAGGAAGATGGTGGTTGGGTTAGATGAGAGGCAGGTTGAATTTGGGAGAGGTTGAGTGTTATAAAGAGTGGGGAGATGGTGGTTGGGTTAGATGAGAGGCAGGTTGAATTTGGGAGAGGTTGAGTGTTATAAAGAGTGGGGAAATGGTGGTTGGATTAGATGAGAGGCGGGTTGAGTTTGGGAGGGGTTGAGTGTTATAAAGAGTGGGGAGATGGTGGTTGGGTTAGATGAGAGGCAGGTTGAGTTTGGGAGAGGTTGAATCTTGTGAGGAATGCGGAGGTGGCTGTTAGGTTAGATGAAATAGATGAGAAACTCAAGTGGAATAAGTGTGGGCAAATCCAGAGCTGAACTGAAGCATTTATTGTCTCTGGGCCAATATTAAGTATTGTGAAGGAAATTACAGAGAATGGCATTTAGCCTTTTGTTGGGAAAGAAACCATCCCAAACCTCATAGCCTACAACAGCCTCCACTTACTTGGGTCACCATTCTGTGGGTGGGCGATTTGGGCTGGGCTCAGCTGGGTGTTTCCTTGGCTGTGTTCCACGGGCTGACTCATGTTTGATCAGTTGCTGTTGAGATCGAGGTCCCTGCTCCTGGGAGGTGGCCGGGTGTTGGCTGCAGGCAGCAGCCCCTAGGCCCTGTGTCTGTGATCATCCCGCAGCCTGTCCTGGACCGTTCACATGGTGGTCTCGGGGTTCCAGGAGCTGGAGGAAAGCAGCAAATCCTCTGGGCCAAGGCTCAGAACTCGTCCACTGTCATCTTCCATGTGCTGTGACACAGTGGTTCATCCAGCCACAGGTAGGGAGATAGGCTAACCTTGCTGAGAGGAGCTGCCGAGTACTGTGTTCATGTTCCTTCTACCAGAGGCGCTTTTACCCGATTGCGTTTCCCTTTGAGGGAATCCCTTCGGAGTGTTAAATGTGCATTACTGTATAAAGGCTTTTGAAAATTGTGAAAATATCAATATGGTCTTAAAACTTTTCTGTCTTACATAGTCAGCAATACTTTCAGTTTGTAATACTGTTCAAACATGTAATGGCATTACAGTATATCTTCAAGTTATTTTTAGCACGTTTCCATTTAAACTAGAACCTAAGCAGAGATACCAGGGGTATGCTTGAAGTCTGAAGATACCAAAGCAATGCTCTTCCATCTTTTTCCTACTTCATTTTCTATCACAAAGATCTCTGAAGTTTCCTACCCCCAAAGGAATTGGAGAATTCCAGTTATTGTGCTTCTAAAGTGAAAGGCGGAGAGATGGAGTGTCTGGTAAAGGGCAGCAAGGGGTTCTTCACGATAGACTTTGGCCTGCAGATGGTCGTTTTTCTCATGAGCACCACTTCCTGCTAATTCATTTGTCACAAACTATCTCATTGATTTATTGCTGTCCTGTAGAGAATGGAATAGTTGGGGAAATGGAATTGGAAGTCCATGGGAGACTTTGGGGGCTGTGGAAATAGACACTGAAATGAGGAGAGAATTTGGGAGTGTTGATTTGATATCTTTAGGTTTCATGCAGCCCTCTGACATCTCTGCTTAAGTTTCAGCTTAAATGGAAATGTTTTTAAAATAACCTAAGATGTATTTTAATACCACTTAGTATTATGCTAAATTTAGCTTATATTAGAGTTGTTATGGGACATATGTGCAACAGTTAGTAGGAAAGTGCTCTGTGGTAAGTTGAAATAGAAATCTTAGGATTTGAAGTAGAAGCGTGTAACTGTATTGACTCACCAAGCATTTTGACATTATTTCTCTTTGGAAATTTTGGGAGTGGATGTCTTTGAACACATTGACATATACATGGGGAAAAAAAAAACAAACTTGTGGCCTTCTTTAACAGAGATTTTTAGAGAAGTAATAAGTCCCAGCTGCCATTCTTCTCCTCAAAGAGATTAGAAAAAGAACCACATAAAAATAATCATTATTATAGGTTAAAAAAAAAATAGTAGCCACAGTAAAACATACATGTTTATTGCTTGTAGAAAGGTTCAATGATCATTAAATATCAAAACGAATGGTCTTGTTTCTGTTTTTTTTATATTTTATTTTGTTTTTATTTAGAGATGGTAACTCACTTTCTCAGGCTGGAGTACAGTAGCATAATCAGGGCTTACTGCAGCCTTGAACTCCTGGGCTCAAGCAATCCTCCCACCACAGCCTCCTGAGTAGCTGGGACTACAGGCACATGCCACCATGCCTGGCTAAGTTTTTTTTACTTTTTTTGCAGAGGTGGGGTCTTGCTATGTTGCCCAGGCTGGTCTTGAAGTGCTCGGCTCAAGTGATCCATCCTATCACCTTGGCCTCCCAAAGCACTGACATTACAGATGTGAGCCATCATGCCCGTCACACCTGGCTCAGCGGCCTTGTTGCTAACAAAACATTTTCTCATGAAATGAAGATTCTGTAGCAAGTTAGTTGACAAACTTTGTTAGAAACCTGATGTAGAGATGGTGACTTAAAATGTGATATTCTCATAAACAGTAAGTCTTGGATATAGTATATAGAAGATCATGCGAGCTAAGAGAATAAAAGTCTTAAATTGTTTCTTTTTGTGTTAGAGATGAATCTGCACCTAATCAGCACGGTGTACTCTGTATAAACTAAAACAAAACACAACAGTGATTCATGTCCCAGAGTAGACCATGAAACCACTTATTAGAAATATTCCAAAGTTTAGTGTTTTTAGATACAGGTGTTCATATGTGAAAGGTGAACTGATTTTTACAATTTATATTAACACAGTTGTGCAAATTCTGCCACTTTTTACTGTAACTTGTTATTTTTTAAATCAAAGGAGTTAGTGTAACAGGTCAAAGCAGCACTGCCCAATAGGACTGTCTTTGTATGTAATTTTATATATTTTAGTAGCCACAATAAAAAAGAATATAACAGGTGAAATTTTAATAATATATTTTATTTAGTCCAACATATCAAAAAGTACAATTACAGCATGTGATTAGCATAAGTATTAATGAGACCTTTAACATTCATTTTTTCCTGTGAAGTCTTTAAATCGGTGTATATTCCACCCTTACAGAAAATTTCAGTTTCGACTAGCCCCATTGCAAATGCAAGTTTAGAGACTTATGTAGAGTTCAACTGCCTTAAAGATATTTGTGACTTTAAATTTGGATAGTGGACTACTAGATTTTTTTTTTTTTTTTTTTTTTTTTTGAGGCAGAGTCTCACTGTGTCGCCCAGGCTGGAGCGCGGTAGCGTGATCTCCACTCACTGCAACTCCTGGGTTCAAGTGATTCTCCTTCTGGGTTCAAGCGATTCTCCTGCCTCAGCCTCCCAAGTAGCTGGGATTACAGGTGGGAGCCACCATGCCCAGCTAAATTTTTGTATTTTTATTAGAGACGGAGTTTTAACCATGTTGGTCAGGCTGGTCACGAACTCTGGACCTCATATGATCCACCCGCCTTGGCCTCCAGGTGCTGGGATTAGAGGCGTGAGCCACCATGCAGTCTATTAGATTTTCTTCTGTGAATGGCATACACGAAATAATTGACCTAGAGCTATTTCACTGATCATTCACTTTGATTAGTTATAATTTTGTGCAAATCACCTATGCTGGAATCTTTTGGGGTTGGTGGAAATGGTTTTGTTTCTGATGGTTTTTACTTTCTCAACTGTCCTAAAATTACTAGCATTCTAATGAATAGTAAACTTGAGATAACGGCTTCATGCCTAACAAGTATAATTTATAGTCTCAAGTGTTTACTCTTCTTTTAAAATGTTTCTTTTTAGAGAAATACAGCTTTGAATTCTACTACACTTTTCTGTAACGCAATGCAGTGACATGTTTTTTGTTTATTTATAGCTATCCTGTAGAGATAGGGAAAATCTAATTGAATAGTAACTGAGGAAGGGGCTACTAAAACCTGAGAAAAAATGATGGCAAAGTTACTCTTTCCCTTCATTTGGGTGATGGGAAAAAGTAGGTATGAGATCTTCTAATGGGCTTGTGAGTGTGGTAGTCTCTTTAAAGAGTCACATGGTGTGTTAATTTTCCTGTGGATATTAAGAGATCACCACCAACAAAGCAAGGCTCGATCGCCCAGGTGAGGTGATGTGCGGAGTCTAATCGTGTGGCGGGTGTGCGTGCCCTTGTGGGAAAGGAGGTGGAAGAGTTAACTAGTTCTGCCTGTTGAATTAGCCTGGTGTGGGTGGGTGCCAGATACCCTGGACTAAGGGCATTCAATGAGGACATTAAAAGCCTATTATGCTGGTGTTGCTGAAAATTTATTTGTTGAAGAGGCTGGTGGCCTAGATCCTGGCATGGCTTTAAAAATATTACAGTGAAGCAATTCTCGTGATGTTAAGCGAGTGTCTGAGCTCATCTTGCAATCTTTTGACTTGGGTTCTCTCTTGCTTTGTGTTAATTAGTGTGGGAAAACAGCCCAGAAGTTAATTTAAAATCAGAACTTTGTTTTCAATTAAAAATTGTCCATGATAGGTCATTGGATGTGAATGCAAAAAGAAAAAAAAATGTCCAGTGATAGCTTTTGTAAAATTCTGAGTAAATCATATGTCTTTTTGAGGTTAAACATTTGTTATTGAAGTTACCTCATTTAAATAGCTTTTTGGGTGGCATAATTTGGATTTGTAGCATAATTCTAATTTGATTTGACGTACAAGATACAAATCTTCTTTATGTTAAAGTATATGACATCTTAAAGTGATATTTTTGCAGTGATTTTTCCAAAAGATTTATTTAGACCAGGTCCATCATTTCCAAGTGAAGTGAAATCTTTATTGATTAACCATAAAGTTCCTGTGGGCTTCCAAAATTGCTAACATGTATAATTAATTCCAAACCCATACTTTTCACACTTCTTTTTGAAAAGTAGTTGCTTTCTGTAAACTTGACCTTTCTGTTGTTTCAATGGCCTGTTTATTCTTTTCAGAGTTAAAAAGGTCATTTTCAGGTTTATGGAATTTTCCATGCAAATTTTGGCATCTGCACGCTGGGGTGATTTTCTGCTTTATATTTATTATGATACTTTTTGTGTCCTTGGGTTTAAACGAATACAGGTTATTAAAACCTACCCTGCCACACTGTCGCTGCTGCCTTTGTATCTCACAGATAGACCTGTTTCATTTGGGCTTCATCAGTTTCACGTCAAGAGTTGTGACTGAAGCTTAAGTAAATATGTTTACTTTGTGCTGACTGCTGGCTGGAAAGTCCTACTGTAGCAGCTGAAGGGTGTGTGTTTTTTTTTGGGTGGGAGGACTCTTGCTGGGTGAACCATCACTATGACAGGTAAATGGAATTCGTCAATAAAGCTTGAATTCCGTCCCCCTTCATTTCTTCCGAGCTGTTGAATGTAGGGATTGTCTTGCTTGGAACCCTATTGATTAGGTCACAGCCTGATCTGCAGAAAACAGAGCTGCCCAGGGGCCATCTCACTGCAGGGGATTTGCTGAAGCCCTTGTGAAAGGACCACGTGGGGTCCGCGATTACCTTATGAACAGGAATCAGTTCAGGGAGCAGATACATATTAAGGACCTATTAACTTCTACAGGCTTCTCTTTGCCTTGAAAAGCACTGGAGAGTGAAGGAATAATGAAAGGAAATTATTGCCAAAGCCACTGAAGGTGCATCTTGCCATATCTCTGTGGGTGCCTCTGTTGAGTTGCAAATTTATTTCCTGCTGGGGCATCTGCTTAGCTTTAGAAGTCCCATTTAAGATCATGAAAAGGGAATTTGGAAATGATTACATAGTGTTGGCTTTTTTTTTTTAGCTTTGAGACTCCATAGCATTTGGACAGAATTAGCGAACTGCCCTCATTAAAAAAATGATCTTTATTTCCAATAGAAAGGCAGTATATAGTCATTGTAGAGGCCTGGGAAAATGTAGACTACTGGAAAGGAGAAAACATGACTAAAATTTTACTACCTAGAACACTGGTGAACTTTCCCCTAACTCATGTGTATCTACACAAACATACCTTTCTAATGCCAGGTACGGGATTGTAAAAATGGTGAACATAAAACATATACTGAACATGTCGTTTTGTTGACTACCTTTTGCTATATCCAGAACATTTTCTGGTTGGTAAATATTCTTAAAGAATGTGATTTTTAGTAATATGGAGTGCCAGCACAGAGACAAACTAATAGAAGTTGAGCATCTTTATCTGAAATACTTGGGACTAGAAGTGTTTTGGATTTCTTTGGATTTTGAGATATTTGCATTATACCAGCTGACATCCTAAATCCAGAAATCTGAAATCCACAATGCCCAACGCACCATGTTGGTGCTCCAAAGTTTCAGATTTTGTAGCATTTCAGATTTTTTGATTTGGGACACTCATCCTGTTTGTATAGTAATACTCAATTTTTGAACATGTAAGTTCCTTGTTTGTGTGTATCTCTGTTGCCTTAGCATAAATAACAGGAAGTGAAATTGCTGGGTGAAAGGTAATGAAATTTTTAAAAGCTGTTTTTTTTTTTTTTTTTTTTATGGGAACTAGACATCCCATCAGCAGTTTGTGAGTGCCCATTTCTCTGCATTCTTGCTGCCACTGAATATTTGGATTTAGAAACAGAAATCAAAATGATGGCAGATTTATAAGTGAAAAATACTACTTCAGTCAGGGAACTATCATAATTGAAACAGTAGTTGTTAGTTTTGTGGCTGTAGTTCTGGTTGTGTGTTTAAAAATTCTGATTTTTATAAGCCAACTTTTTGGGATCATATTCTCTGATTTAACTTACCTTTTCTAGATCTTTGTCCCCAATGCATATTGAGGCTTATTTCTTTACATTAATTAATTTTTTAAAAAGTCTCTCTTGTATGCCACATAAAGGCTAATGGGGGATGGACAGACTGTAAAATATGCTTTCACTTTTCATTTCATTGGCTAGATGCTACTTACTCCATAAAATCATAAGTAGTTGAATTTTTCGTTTTAGCTGCTATCAGGCTTGTCAAATTAAATTAAAAAATGTAATTTTCTGTTGAAATCAAGAATATAAGTTCTCTTTTCCTTCCCAAGTGTCCCTGTGAGTTAATTCACTCACCTGTGTCCATAGTGTATCATCAGCAGTGTAGTGATTGGATCCAAACAGATAGACTGTTTCATGGGATCATCTGAGAACACATTATCAAGGATGTGATACTAGGCAATAAGCAGTTCCTTGGCAGCTATTCATTCATGTTAAGAACTTGGAAAAGAGTATGAGGCGGATAAAAGGCACAGGTTTCTGTTCACAATGCAGTTGGGAAAAGAACAGCTTAAAACAAGCAGCGCTAAGCAAACCAGTTTAAAGTTGCTGACTTTAGGCAATAGATTCAATAATTAAATATTAAAATGAGATTTGTATTGAGGCAGAGGGTTGCATTTCAACAGATCAGGCCCAGATGTTATGAGATTACTATGCCAAGATGCTTTCCTTGGGCCTTTGGAAAAAAGAACACTCATTCAAAAATTGACAGATATTTTATTCTTCGTTAGCTTAGTGTTGCATACTTACATAATTCTGGTATCTCATAAAAACTGCAATATAGAGTCTGATTTACCAATAAAATGATGAATGTGGAGGAAGAATGCAGGAAAAAAGTCTCTACATGTTTTCTTCAGAATTTGGTGGGGGGGGGGTGGGTGGTGAAAATTCACAAATAATTATGGTGCACAGACCTTCTGCCTTCCTGCACCATGGGGAACTCTTCTAAAGGCAGCAGTACCAAATGAATGCATCTTTAATCATCTGGAAGTAAGAAATCCATTATTTTTCTAAACCAGACAGTAGTTGTCTGTTTTAATGGAACAGTTGGTTGGTTACAGCTCTTCAGGCCTTTATTTGCTTACTGCCCATAGATATTTGAGTTCCAGGTTCCAGGATTGTCGTGAGTCAGAGTCCAAGAATTTAGAGTAGGATCTGAGGTTGATGAATTTACTCTGGTGTAGAGAGTTTAACTGAGGGAAGTAGATTTCCTTATACAGATTCTCACAACCGGTGTGCTTACAGCTGCTGGCTGCTTAGAGACGGACTCATCTACAAATGCAACCTACCAGATAGAGCAAAGCTCAGGACCTGCCAGTATTCTCTTTTTTAGTAGAGAGAACATTGTTCACCTCAGTTGAAGGGAATACGAGTCTTTTACAGATGTCTTGACTGTCTTTTACAGTAACCAAATGTATGTTGGTTTTATGGAAATCAGAGTTATGTTTTAATTGTAGAATACCATATGTAAAAAGCATTATCAGGTTGAAAATAACCACTGGTTAAGTGCTTTGAAAAGTTAAAGGAACCTCTGAGATGCATTCAAAGGAAAAATTAACCAGAGTCAAAAAATACTGACTGCGTAATCCTTCCCTAAGGAATATAATCAGAAACACTAAAGCAACCCCAGGCCACATATGCTGGTTAGAAACTCTGCTGTGAATTTTAGAAAATCTTAGTGAAGATGTTTCATTTGAGATAGGAATTTTTAACCTTCATATATTTTATGGTGTTACTGAAAAATAGAGGAGTTTGGCTAAGTTGCTGTCATTGTGGTGGTGGTTTAACGTTCTCTGCAGTTCCATATCCTGTCAGCTATTTGAAATTTTATTTAAGGATATAGAAGTGCTTCGTTACAGCTTATTCATTCATGAAATGTAAGACTTATTCTTCCTTTCCCTGTGAGAAGAGCCTTTGCCTTTCTGGAATGCTTTGTTTGATCTCAGTGCAACGCCCTTGGAGTGCCCTTCCTGTCATGAAAGAAAGGTGAGGTGAATCAAAGTAACGCCAGATAAGGCAGGAATGTGCGCTCCTGGTTACTCCTGGGTCATTCCGGCTTTGAGACTGTGGCTGTATACTTTAGCTTTCTTGCCCAAGGGATTAGCGAGGGCACTGGCTGACTTTCTTCCCTTTAGATAATGTTTCATGCACAAATCAGACTTGGCTGCTTCCTGCCTGAATTCATGACTTGGTTGTGGCATAAAAGGAATTGCCGAAATAAGAAGAGATGAACATTTCCAGTTAGTCAAAACTAAACAGAATAGCAAATGAAAACCACACCTCTTCTGTTTAATATGTTACACCCTATCCAGAGGTGACCCTTTTTGTTTAAATTTGTTAAATTAAAACAATTGTTACCCTGTTTGTATTACGTGTCTGAAAGTGTTTCACTGTGCTGCATTAATACTGGTGGGGTAAAGGGAGTTTGAGGTTTGTTTTTTTTCCCTGTTATCCCCCAAGTTAGTGACTAACATCCAGTCATTCACTTGTGAGAGGAATGTTAGCTGCTTTAGAAAATACATGGTGATTATTTAAAGTATCCTAAAGAAATGTGGTAGCTGTTTCATTCTGTTGAAAATGGGCCGAGCGTCGGTTCCATTTTCTGTGCATGGCAGTGTTCAGGTGGAGGCAGGTGCATCCTGAGGAGAAGCACAGTTCATGGTCCTAAGTCTTGTATGAGAGCCGGCAGGAAATCTGCAAGAGTACCTTCACCCCCTCGCAGGTACTGTCCTGGCCCTTCTAAAGCATCCCCTTCCCAGGGTCCAGCACGGAAGCACTCCTGTAACAGTGCAGTGGGACCTTCATCTGGGATTGGATATAGTTATAATTGGAGAGGAGATTCAGTCTAGATGAGACGATTAAAAAACAAGAGAATGTAGTTTAATATTGTCAAATACCCATAGTTCATAATGACCTGAGTTGGCAGTTAAGACTCCTATGTAATGAAGAATTTCTTACAGATTTAATACGTTCTTAAATACAGTAAACAAGAAAAATCCTGGCTTATTTTCTTCAGTAGGTAAGCATATGTTTATAGTTCTATCTAAACTGTTAATTTACTTATTCAATTATTTGGATAAGTGAATTATGTAATGCCTGTGTGCTGGCTCGGTGGATTTAATGAAGTAGCAATCTTACTGTTTTGTAGCTATTGAAAAACAGCTGAAAAACTCAGTTTTGTTAACTATTACATGCAATATTTTGTGATAAAAAAAATCCCTCTGAAGCTTTTTGGAAGGGTCACCGAGGGAATTTAAGCACTTTTACATTTTTCATAGGGATCTCTGATACCCAAAAGGATTAATAATAACTCCAGAGAGAGCAGAATGAAGCTCCCCATTCTGATGATCCTTGATGGGTCCATGACCACAGGGAGAAGTCGTTTATTGGACTAGTCTAGAATCCTAGGAGGAGGTTGTGGGGAAATGAGAGCAGGAGGGAGAAGAGTGGCAAGTGTGCCTGCTCCGGGGCCGCAGGTCAGCAGCTGCAAGTCCTGCTGTAGGTCTCGGAAGGAAAAAGGCTTTGGAGAAATCACAAGTGGCCTTTGAAAGCAAAACTTTTGGAGAATTTCACAGAGGCAAGATTTCAGAGGATGAAAGAAGGCTTGGGTGAATGCCCTTCCATGCATTCATTCGTTTGGTAGTTGACGTTTATTGACTGCCTCTAGAATGCCAGAACCTGCTCTAGGTGCCCAGGACTCCACAGTTTGCAAGGTCGATGGTGCTGTGCCCTTCTTGGAGCTTTTCTTCTGGAGAGAGGAGACACGAGTCAACACAGAGACGAGGAGAAAAGCACACACAGTTTCAGCTGAGCGGTGCTGTGGAGGAAAACAGGGCATGTGTTAGGGATGTTTGCAGGATGTGCATGGCCTCCTTAGATGGAGTGGCCACCTGAATGACAAGAACAAAGAGCCAACTATTTGAAGACAATTTTTAATTAGAGGGAATGATAGTAGCCCTGAAACACAAGCTTGTATGGTGGAAGGTCTGGGATGAGGTAGGTAAGGTAGGTGCGTGGCCAGGACATGAGGCTGTGGTCTGTGGCTGAAGGGAATGGTAGGAGTACCAGGGCAGTCAGTCCAGGGCCCCTTACACGGGAGTGACCCTGCCTTCCCATGGGAGAGGACTCCCTGTTCTGTGGCACACGCTCTTCCTTTTTCCTGCTGCCGACTGTCCTGCTGTCCCAGAGTCCCATTGCTAGGTTTTATTCCAGTCCAAGCTTTCTGCCTGGTTCCCCCTTGGGGCCCTCAGTGATGTTTGTAGTCACTGATGACATGGAGAAAAGAAGGAGGATGCTCCTCTGATCTGCCGGCTGCTCCTTTCAGTGGCCGCGTCCTGCCAGACCCAGTGTCCTCTTTGCTGTAATAGACTTTCTTTTGGATGTAAACCCTTGAAATAAGATTGCTGTTTTAACTACTTTAAAAACAAATCATTAAAACCAGTTGTTTTCTTTCAGAAGCATGCTTTTAGTTCCAAAAAGTCTGTCTTCATGCGTATGCTTCATGTTAGAAACATTACAACTTTCTTTCTTTCCCTTTTTTTTTTTTTTTTTTTTTTGAGACAGAGTCTCGCTCTTTTGCCCAGGCTGGAGTGCAGTGATGTAATCTCGGCTCATTGCAACCTCCACCTCCTGAGTTCAAGGCATTCTCCTGCCTCAGCCTCCCGAGTAGCTGGGATTACAGACGTCCACCACCACGCCTGGCTAATTTTTGTATTTTTAGTAGAGATGGGGTTTCCCCATGTTGGCCAGGCTGGTCTTGAACTCCTGACCTCAGGTGATCCACCTGCCTTAGTCTCCCAAAGTGCTGGGATTACAGGCGTGAGCCACCGCACCTGGCTAACATTTACAACTTTCAGCAATTCAGAAGATAAGTAATAATATTTTGAAAGAAATCTTAGGAGGTGTCTGCTTCCTATTCCTGAATCTGGGTGGCAGCCTAGGTTTTCTTCCCAGCCGTTAGATAAGGAGATCATCCAACGTCCCTTATCTCCTCCATATGACAACTAATAATTTTATATATTTGGTGACTAAACACAAACTATTATGCTTTACTTTTATTTTGGTAATCATGATATCTTCTAGCAGTGACTTCTTTTGAACTTGGTTAGTCTTTACTTGTAGATCTGTAACCAATTCTGAAAAAGTAGTTGTGACAAAATGTAACGAAAATAAGTGGGGAAAGATAGTTATGGAGGCAAAGGTAGACTAACATTCCTTTCTCTGTCCCAGAAATCCCGAATTTGACTTTTCCTAGTTTTTATTATCATTTCATATTTGAAATGAAACTTTGAAATGTTTTATAAAAGTAGCTCTTCATTTGGGGCTGGAGGGAAAGCTTGTAGCAGACCTCACTGCCACTTCAGCGGCACTGATGCATACTGTGCACGTTAAACATTTTTTATACCGTCAATTGAAATAACTCGTTGATGTGTCTCAGTGAACAACGTTGCTGTGGATTCTAAATGTCTTTTGTGCTGCACGTATGTATGTGTGTATTTCACTTCAGAGCACTGCTAGTGCCGGTCCCTTGTCTTTATAAGGAATAGTCACCTTGCCTTTACAATAAGTGATCCTAAGTTCTATTCCGAAAACCACTTCCATCATCATGTGATTTCTGTTAGTAGCCAGTTTCTGTCTTGAATAATAGCATCCGTGTAAATAGAGAGTTAGGGATTAAGGTGTCATACCTCTTTAAGCATCTTTCTAAATCTTGGTTTTGCTTTAGTTTCTCAAACATCAAAATAGATTTAATAGATTAAATAACTTTATTTTTATAGTAATTCTTATAACCCATATATCTCCCACTTTTAAATAAGAGGAATAATAAATATAGGTATAAATAGTAAATATAGAGAGGTATAATAAATTGCCAAAGTCACACATTTATTAAAATACTGAGTTGGGACAGTTAACAGGCATGCTGTAAGGATGGTTGATTATAAGACCAATACTTTGAAGTAACAGACTTTGAGAATAAAACCTACATTCACTCTTGTTTCCCTCTCCCATTCCGAAATAATTCAGTAATACTCTTGACCAGTGAGTGATTGGGATGTGTGACTAGGTCAAAATCACTGATACCATGTTAAGGTAGGGCCGATTATTTTTTAAGCTTTCTTAGGATTTGGTTGGCAGATCTTTAACTCTGAGATAGTATCATTGACTCTTGCTTTTCCTAATGTGAGTCATTTCCCTCACCAATCAGAAAAGCCGATTTCAGTCTTATGAGATTTGTGCTAATGCAAGCATGCACCTCTCTCCTAGGTGCCACTCTCAAAAGTAGGCTGAGATTTCAAGAGACTTGGGTTCCAGTTATGGCTTTGATTCAAGCTCTGCAACCTAGTAACTTATGAAGTCATTTATTCCCTGGACCTTGGCTTCCTTATCTGTAAAATTAGAGGGTTGTACTAGATGATCTTTATTGCTCTCTTTTAACTCTTGTTCTTTGCTGATTCTTTGGTTTGATTATTTAAGATAACCAAACACCATGCTTTAGAACTTACGGTGGTCTTGGAACTCCATGAGGTAGTGTTCATGTAGGAGGTCGGCTGCCCATCACATGTGCCTTTGTAAAGGTATTTGGGAATGTTTTTCTTCCCTTCCAGAGGGGCAGGGGAGGAGTGGTGCCTAAAGACAGAAACATTACAGAAACGGTCATGTGTAATTAAAGCCTATTCAGTGTTTTCACGGTGGCGTCACCAACAATGATAAACTCAGTCGTAGTCACATTTCATGGTTATGTCATATGCTGTATTACTCGAATTTGTTAGTTTTGTCTTACTGAAGAACATAATAGGATGGCTTAGCCTTTGCTTCTCAACACTGGTACCCTTTGCATGTCTCTGTTGAACAGATTGTGTTAGTCTGTTGAGTTGTATTTCTTTTTTAAAGACAATAATTAAAGCCAGGGATATGCCAGCATTATTTCAAAATAGGCTTATCAAGGGGACATCTGTAAAATGTCTTCAGTATTAGGTTAAATTAATCGAGGCTTTAAATTTGCAGTCGTGTTGGGATATTTCCCTGTTCTAATTATGTAATGAAAGCATTGGAAGATACTCATGATTTTCTATTAATGGGTACAGTTAGCCGTAAACAGGTTAGTTTACTGGGCCTGCGAATTATGGTTGATTGAGAATTTGTAAAATTATGAAGTAGTTCTTTAAATGGCACCTTTTAAAAAATTTTTGAGTTTCAGATTTTAACAAATAGCCTGCCACAGCAAACCAACCAATGCAGTAAAATAAGTGGGAAAAAGTATATGATTGCTTCACCACCTCTTTCATAAATTGCTGAATGAAAAGGCAGTCTCAATCCAAGAGTTTAGCACAAAGTCATTTTTCAAAAATCATCTTTTAAACTGTAGACTTGATAACATGCTTTTCCTTTTGAACCTGTATATCTGATACTCTGTCATGAGCTGGAAATATCTCAGCTTTAGGAATTGCAACAGTGTTTTAAGTAGTATGCTATTTTTTTTTCCCATGTTGAATTTGTATTTAGGTTTTGGAAAAAGCAGATAGTTTTTTAAATAAGATGTGAGATACTTCCTGCCTATGGATAGAAAACAAACTCAGTTTCCTGAATTAGACTTTCAGAACATGCTTCTGACACCAGATGTGTGGGGATCCCCCCAGCCCCAACATTTTTTTTTTTTTTTTTTTTTTTTGAGACAGAGTCTCACTCTGTCACCCAGGCTGGAGTGCAATGGTGCGATCTCGGCTCACTGCAAGCTCCACCTCCCGGGTTCACGCCATTCTCCTGCCTCAGCCTCCTGAGTAGCTGGGACTATAGGCACCCGCCACCACGCCCGGCTAATTTTTTTGTATTTTTAGTAGAGTCGGGGTTTCACCGTGTTAGCCAGGATGGTCTCGATCTCCTGACCTCGTGATCCGCCCGCCTCGGCCTCCCGAAGTGCTGGGATTACAGGCGTGAGGCACTGTGCCTGGCTCAGCCTAAATCTTTTTTTAAACAAAAGGTACTTTTACTGTTCCAGTCACTGAAGAAATTACAGGGCACATGATCTCATTCCTTTTTGTGACTGCACAGTATTCCATCAAGTATATGTACCACATTTTCTTTATCTAGTCTATCACTGATGGACATTTGGACTGGTTCCAAGTCTTTGCTATTGTGCATAGTGCTGCAGTAAACATACATGTGCATGTGTCTTTATAGTAATTAATATTCCTTTGGGTATATAGCCAGTAATGGGATTGCTGGGTCAAATTGTATTTCTGGTTCTAGATCCTTAAGGAATCGCCACACTATCTTTCCCAATGGTTGAACTAATTTACACTCCCATCAACAGTAAAAGCGTTCCTATTTCTCCACAGCCTTTCCATTCCCCTGTAATTTCTTACATGCAGGCTTATGTAAATATATTTATGTATATAATATGTATATAAAAGTAATAAGATATTAATAACATATAATACATAATAATATACAATAATCAATATTAATGACAATATATGTGGTATATTTACATAGCTATACATGTATAAAATAAAGTGATAATAGAATATATTCGTCTATAATATGACATACTGTATAATGTTCTATTACATTAATTTACAATAATAAATATTTATTTATTATTATATTATAATAAATTAATACAGTAAGCCAGGCTGGCCTCCACCTCCTGGGCTCAAGGATCCTACTAGATTGGCCCCGCAAAGTGCTGGGATTACCAGCATGAGCCACTGCGCCTAGCTATTTATTTATATTTTTATCTTCTGTGATACATATATTTTAGTAACCACCCTGCTACTTAATTACAATTAGTGTGTTATAAGGAACACTTGTGTGTTTTTGAATTTGTTTTTTCTAGTGGTTAGTTTGAATATACACTTTTCAAATACCTGCAACTGCTTGATATCCCTGTGATGTTTATTTTCATATTCTACATCTTCTGTTATCACTTTCTTTTATTAATGGTATTAAAGAAGAAAATGTCACTTTAACACGACATGTTTATTATTACTTTGTTAAAGAACAGCTCTCTTAATGAACAACTTTGCTCTCAGAGAAAGTTAAGGGCAGAGATAATGTAAGAACTACTGCAGTTATTCTCTATTTTTCATTGTTTCTTGTTTCAGTTCTGTGCTTTAATTTTTAGTAATGTAGATACATGACAGTTATTTGAGACTTGCCAATCTATTCTTATATAGTCTTTTAATGTCTCCAGCAAGAATTGTCTTCATGGTCTCCAAAGTGATGAATTAGCAGTAATCCGTTTTCCTCCTGTTTTAATTCTGTTTCAAAGTACTTTATGAGATTTGTTTCCTGTTTGCATAAAATAGTGCAGATTAAATACTTCATTTGTCTGCCCCGCAGTTACCACTGAGAAATCTTGGTTAAGATTGTTCAATGTCTGAGCATGTACTGGGTGTTGTAGGAGGTTGCTGAGTTTTGATTGCTCACCTCTCAATTTAGAATCCTGATACATACAAGTGTGCCCTCTTTTGTGATTTCAAAAAATATATAAAATTAGAAATCTTCAGTTATATAAGTATGTTACACCATTCTTCATAAAAAAAAAGAATTTAGAAAACAGGCGAGTTATGGGATTAATATGCATTTACAAATTGATGTTTTGCCTTAACGAAGATTCTTAGCAAGGTTTAACATCAAATCTTGCAGTGCATTTAAATTATTAGATAGGGATGTTTGATTTAATATGAAGCGTTAGCATAAAAGGACATATCTGAAGTTTATCCTAGGTTATCAGTGTCAGTGAATCACTTCATGATTAGGTTGGCTTGACCTAACTTAAGTTTCTGAGTTCTTACAGGTATTGGGTTTGGCAGCAAATTGGGTATTAGAAGTAGCTGAATACTATTTGTAAATAGTTCGTCTTTAGTTGGCAATTGTTAAGGTTTAAAGATTTGAATTAAAATTTAAGAACTGCTTTGTAATTGAAATAAAATTTAATAGAAAAAGAAGTTTTTAAAAATTTGATAAAAGTGGAGGCTGGAGTAAAGGAAAATGCTACTTGGGAATGGATGGGCAAGGGGGCAGGTTATACATACAGTCCATGACCACAGGGACCAGAAAGTCAACGGGACTTTTATTTGCTTCAGTGGGCATTCAGTTCATGTAAAACATATCTTTCTTTTTGTAGAACTGAATTGCATATGATTCTTAGGTTTTATTTTGAGAGCAATAGTTGTGGTTTTCTATATTTATAATCTGTTTACAGGTGCCTAAACAAACCTTAGAAACAGGAAAACTGGCCCTTCTACCAGCTGTGGGCGTTCTAGGACTCCAGGGACAACTGTCTGTCTGGAGAGAGTTCTGTTTATACAGTGACCAGTGTAGCGCTTGACTGTAACAGGAGGAATCTCATTCCATTCCTTCTTTAGCAAGGGAGTGCTTTAAGGAGTTTGGCATGAGGCTTAGTCATTTCAACTGACATTTTAATCATTGAATAGTGCCTTGTCTCCATGCTGGAACACACACTTGCAGTACAAGTGCTTTAGGCAGTTGTTATTCAGCCTGTGAAAACCTGTAAGTCACTCTTAACTTTTAAAGGTTGCTTTTACATTTCTGAAATTCGTTAAGTTCTCCTTATGTACTTCAGATTAACCGTTTATACATGCTGGTTTAAAAAATATTTTTATATAATGCATATGTGTTTTTTCTGGAAACATTAGAAAATATTAACAGGAAGAAGATAAAATTAACTCATCGGTATAACTCACCGTTTCTCTTGCATATCCTCTTCTCCCTGGTTTTTTTTTTTTCCACAAAATGAATTGACACTTAATTTTTTAAAATCACTTTATTACATGTTGCATTATAAAATTCAAGCAGGAACTCATAACTGAAGAAAGGATTTGTTTGACCTTTGTGTAAAAGATACTTATACAATAAATGGAAAATAATTATTAAAGTACCTAGTTGTTAAAATACTATGTTTCCCTTCTCAAACAGGTGCACGATTCTTTTTCTTCTCTCTCTGCCGGTCCAAGGAATAAGTTACTCTTTTATTTAACTGTCTTCTCATAAGACCCCATTTTGCTCTTCTTTTTGTTTCTTTTGCACCTTGTAGCATACCTGGCACATGGTAGGAACTCATTCTGTGTTGAATGAATTAAAATGGGTAAATCAATAAAGCCAGGTTCCAGATTAAGATCTAAGCCAGTACAAACAACATTAAGTCCCTTGTTGAAAAATAAGGTGCAGCTTTTAAAAATTAATTGTGTGTGTGTGTGTGTGTGTGTTTTAGACATGGTCTTACTCTGTCATCTGGGCTGGAGTGCAGTAGTGTGATCACAGTTCACTGCAGCCTCGGTGATCCTCCCACCTCAGCCTGGAGCTACAGGTGTGTGCCACCATGCTTGGCAAAGTTTTTGTATTTTTAGTAGACACAGAGTTCTGCCATGTTGCCCAGCCTGGTCTAGAACTCCTGGACTCAAGTGATCCTCCCACTTCAGTCTCCCAGAGTGCAAAGTGGTGGAATTACAGGCATGAGCCACTATATCTGGCTGTTTTTTTTCTTTCTTTCTTTCTTTCTTTTTTTTTATTTATTGCACAGGATGTAGTGGGGTGACGCAATCTCAACTCACTGCAACCTCCTCCTCCTGGGTTCAAGCGATTCTCCTGCCTCAGCCTCCTGAGTAACTGGTACTGCAGGGCATGCCACCATGCATGAGGCTAGTTTTTTTTTTTGTTTTTAATGAGATTTCTTTCCTAAAGAGGGTTTTTCCTTAAAACATTTCTGTTGATCTGTCACAAAACTTTTACAGCTGATTTACAGTTCAGAGCTCTAGATCTGCCACCTACCACTCAGTTTTTTTATAGTTAATAACAGTATTCAAGACTCAGTTATGATATTCTCATACTTAGATTCAGTACTCTTAGTATCATGCCTTATACCTACTTACACCTAGTATATTTCAGTTAATTTAGCCTATGCAGGTTTTTTGTTTTTGTTTTTGTTTTTGTTTTTGAGACAAGGTCTCACTCTGTTGCCCAGGCTTGAGTACAGCAGCATGATCTCGGCTCACTGCAACCTTGACCTACCAGGCTCAAGCGATGCCCCTGCCTCAGGCACCCAAGTAGCTGGGACTGCAGGTGCCTGCCACCATGCTTGGCTAATTTTTGTATTTTTTGTAAAGACGAGGTTTCGCCACGTTGCCCAGGCTGTACTGGAACTCTTGGGCTCAAGTGATCCACCCACCTCAGCCTTCCAAAGTGTTGGGATTAAAGGTGTGACCCACTGTACCTGGCCACATTTTAATACATAAAGAAGATATGATAAACACAGTAACTTCCTAAATAGAGAGCAGTGTTGGATTCTTTTTTTGTATCCTTTTTTCTTTTTTATCCTAAAAAAACCTGGTCACACGGAGTTCTTGAACTCTGTACAGGGATCTGTTTGGCATTCCTCTAGTTGAGTTATAACTTAAGTTCCGTCGCTCCTCCCACCACAGGCAAGTGCTGGTCCACCTTGGTGGATGTGTCGCCTGTTTTTCCACTAACAGTGATTGATTGATGAGAGTCAGACCTGGCTGTTGAATCACAGCTCTGCATCTCATAGAGATAGTACCCTGTGGTTTTATGTGTGGGCTCTGGAGCCAGTCAGCCAGGTTTGGGGTTCTGGCTTCTCTGCTACCGAAGTTGGATAACTTAGGATGACTCCCTTAAGTTTTCAGGCTGAGTTGTTAGATGCAGAGCTCTAAGATGACCAACTGGTAAGGTAATCCCTTAATTCATTGCTTACTTTATTACTGAGTAAATAACTTTAGACCAGTGACTTTTGAGCCTTAAGCCTCTGCTTCTGAATATGGAAAATGGGGAGAGACCACTGGGCTAATTGTGAAGATTAAACAATATGGCATATTAAAGCTTTTGCTAAGTCTGCATCCAGTCCGTATAAGGGGAGAAGAGTAATCAACACTGAAATTGCATATCTTCTAAAATTTAAAACGAACTTTAGAAGCATTGCCATTGGTAGGTAAAATATATCCTCTGTATCTTAATGCCTCCGAAGGCTGTCTTGTGGATGTAGTTTTATCCAATTAATAGGCATCCAGATGATAAGTTTTGATACCCAAGGGTGATCCTCTTTAACAGGAGAGCTTATTCACAAAAGCCGTCATTGACAATATCAATGATTCTGACAGGGAAGTCAGAACTTGGAATCATTCCTCAACAAAGCGGGACAACATGGTTTAGCAGAGCTTACCCTAGGAATGACTCTTTGCAGAGCTAAAGAAATCCCTGGGCTTGAAACATGATGCTTAAAATCTGATTATGTACTTAATTAGTAATATGTTTTAGTAAGTTTGCAAGTCAGAAAGCTTCCTCAGCTAATTTTAAAGTTATTGCAGCAATTTTAATTAAAAGAATTGATAGGTATATGTTTTAATTAAAATGATTTAAATAGGCAATCTAAATAATGCAAACAGTGACAGTTGCGTTTTTGCTTTTCCTTTTATCATTAACTTATGATCTGATTCTGGGCAATGTGATTATAGAATTTCCTAGACCTAAAGCTTTGTGTAAGTAGTTACATACATCAATACTTAAGTGTTAGTTATCAAAGCTGCCAGAATATCCACTGTCACATATCTACTCAACTTAAATGAAACAGAAATACTTAAAAGTGAAAGTACATCTAAGACATAGAAAAATAAAACAAGAAGGTTCTGTACATAAAACCTTCTGATACTGGGCTGCAGGTATTGTTTTATTTGACTTTTGTTGTATACATTTTAAATACAGATTTTTAAATCCATGGTTACAGAAATTTACAGTTTAAAAAAGTTTCTGTTCACTGGATGGATATATCTGCTGATCACCTTGTTTATTTCAAACCCTTTTTCTCTGCACATGTAATTGTGTATGTGTGTTTAAAAAATTTTTCTGAACAGCAGTAACATCATATTTTATATACTTTTATGCATTTATGTTTTTCACTCAATTTCTGTATCACTGACATTCTTCTGTGTAATTAATATGCATATCTTCTTTTTTAAAGCTGTGTATGTACCATCATATAATAAGTCCATTCATTCCTTTTCCCTCCTGATACAATGAAATTCGCTTTAGCCCAGATTTTCAAATGTTGGGAAAACGGCATCTGGCAGCTACATTTCTGGATTGCATTCAAGTCACAACTTCTCTGGTGAAATTTGCAGGTTGTGTTCAGTTGCCCCTTAATCTTCCCTCCAATTGAAGGGCAGCCAGGGACTCCAAACATTTAGCACGATTGTCTGGAACCTGACTTTTAGGGTTGAATCCCAGTTCCCCACTAATGGACTGTGTGACTTCCGGCACATTGCTTGTACTGTCTGTTTCCTCTCTATGAAATAGGATATGATAACGTTACCTACTTCTTAGGGTTGCTGTAAGGAGTAAATGAGCTGATGTATAAGAAGTTCTTCTCTGCTATATCATGAGTCCTTATATGCTGTTATGTTGCCATCCCTGTCAGTCACCATCAGGCCACTGAGTGCTCAAAATACAAATGGCTTCTCACAAAATGGCACTCATGGCACATCACTGGTTTTGAAAGATTGGGTCATGGTGGTCAGTAACATGGCTTCAGTTAAACTGCAGAGAAAGGTACTACACATGATTTACTGTATTTTTATCTGTAAGGGGGCGGAGAGGCACCTGTACGGTACACTAGGATACTGCCTAGCAGTTTGATTGGCGCATGAGGGATGCTTCTTGGTTGACTTATTTTCTTTTACTTATTTTTGACTTTTTTTTAATTTTCAAAAGCATAAAATATTTATAGAAGTGGTCTCTAGCAATTAAAATTTTATTTATTAATATGTATACACATAATAGAACATTCTATTTTTAAAAGTAACTAGAACTTGTTTTTCTCTTCTGCAAAATAAACCATTAAACATTGGTCTTTACATATTCCTTATGTTTTATGATTAGCAACACCAATGAAGTAAATAGTACTATCTTATAAACTTCAGGTGAAAGGAAAGTAAAAAATGTTGATTTTAGTTCTGAGAGCATTTCCTGTGTCATTCTCTGAGAAAGTAGACTGAATAGCCATTTTAAAATCTTAAATGCCTTCAGCCCAATAGACTCCTCCTTTTTCATTTCTTGTTCCGTTTTAGTCCACAGTAGTAACATAACTTTGCCAACTGATGGCAGAAGCAAGAACATTAAATGTATATTTACACACACACACACACAAACACACACACACGATCTACTGTATTGTTTCTAAAAGAATTCAAAGGTTTTGATTTATGAGATAATACTGCATGTCAAACTGGAATCGTTATTTTTATTTTTATTTATTTATTTTTTTTTGAGACAGAGTTTTGCTTTTGTTGCCCAGGCTGGAGTGCAGTGACACAATCTCGGCTCCCTGCAGCCTCCACCTCCCAGGTTCAAGTGATTCTCCTGCCTCAGCCTCCCAAGTAGCTGGGATTACAGGCACCTGCCACCACGCCCAGCTCATTTTTTGTGTTTTCAGTAGAGACGGGGTTTCAACATGTTGGGCAGGCTGGTCTTTAACTCCTGACCTCAGGTGATCTGCCGGCCTCGGCCTCCCAAAGTGCTGGGATTACAGGCATGAGCCACTGCGCCCAGCCCAGTTATTTTAAAGAAAGGCTAAATTGCAGAAATTTTGCTTTTTCTATTAAACTCGTTTTACAGCATTTCTTTGTATATAATAGGCAAAACAAGTAATAATTTTTTCTTAATTTACAGTAAATTATATTTTGAATTAGATTGTTATTTAAATCTTTAGCCTTTAACATGTAAAGTTTCTTATACACACATTAAGCTCTCTCAAGGTATCATCAAGATGTGGAAATATTAACATCAGTCTAAATCTAGTATTTAATGAAAATGAGATTAAAAACCGGTAAGTTCAAAAGAGTTTTTAACTGAAGGAAGGAAAAATCTACATATTATGAGCTCTCATAGACAACTTTTTCCAAAAATAAAACATTTGCAGAAAAATGGAGCAGAAAGTAGAGTGCTCACGTAACTCCCTGCTCCCTGCCCCACCTTCTCCTGTTGTTGATATCTCACACGAGTATGTAAGATGTTACAATTAAAGAATCAGTATTGGTACATTGTTACTAACTAAAGTCCATAATACATGCACATTTTCTGAGTTCTTACCTAAGGTGCCTTCTATGGTCCAGGCTCCCACATGACATTTAGTTACTTCTCTCTGGGCTCCTCTTGCCTGTGACTGTTTCTTATCCTTTGCTTGTCTGTAATGGATATCCTTTTTTCTCATCCTTTGCTTGTCTGTAATGGATATCCTTTTTTTAACACCTGCTTATTAAGCACTCACTATTGACCCGGCCTTGAACCAAACACATAACAATTCTTTGTCCTTAAAAAGTTTGCATTCTAATAGGAAGCTTACAATCTGCTTTTAAAATTTAATTTTAAGGAAGACTTGATGTCTTTTAGTGATTAACATTTAATATGACAATTCTGAGCTGTTTAGTCTTTGCATAATTAGCAGGAAAAATTGAATAACTGTCTATGGATTAATTGCAGCAACGGAGATATTGGCTTTTAGTGTGTTGATGGTATGTCTCTTCTTTTTCAGGGAGTATTGTTTTCATATTTGGGAAAATGCTTATTTTCAAAAGAGTTACCCTGTTTACGCTGAGGATATTGAATTGGAGAAAAGAGTTTCTAGTCTGTTGTTGCCTGTAGGGAAAATATCATTAAAATTATATCTCACATTTAAGTTTTTCTTGTGATTGAACAAAGCAGCTTTTAATACAATTGCTGCCTCAAGCAGTTGTATGAAAAGTTTAGAAAATTAAGTATGTGACATATCAGAAAGGAGGGTAGCGTTTGCAGATTTATGTTGCTGGGTTGTTGCTGATGATAAGTATTTTTGAGAGTCAGAAATAATAAGGCTTTGTTGAAAGCCTTGGCATTAAGGCTTGACTGGGGGCCAAGGCCTGTTGAAGAAAATAGGAAAATTCTAGGAGGAAAGGTATTCTGTGGCCATGGGAATTTGAATCAGTTAAATTATTTTTGGCAAACATCATAGCTATAACTTTATTTTTGCCTTAAAAATTACTGTGTTGCAAGAGTCCTGTTCCACCTGTGTCAGCTGGAGGGAATGCTGGCCTTTCCTGATCAAGGACTATTCCTTAACAGCAGCAGCCAGCAGTGGCGGGGAGTAGGAGTTAGTGTTGGAAACTTTGATTTACTTTTGAACCATTTATTGGAGCAACCCTATAAGCTTTGAATAATCAGGCTGTGGAAAGACAACATCAGTATCCGTTTAATTAAATAAGTGGACATTAATGAGTCCTTCCATAAAGAAATTTTGCTGTGAGCTCTATTTTCAACTATATTGGTCAAGTTCTTTTAGAAATTACATTTTTCCTCCTTCAGTCTAGTTCTCCACTGGATGCATATTTAAAATGAGTTTCCATAGTGACATCTGGTGGTGGTTTTGAAATCCTGGAGAGTATGTTTGGAATGATCGATATTCTTACTTAATAACTCCAAATTTCCGGCTTCTTTTAGATTTTTCAGGTTATTAACAACTTCATTGTATTCTGGAGGTTGGAAAGCTAGGCACTGATTCCTTCTGTAATGCTTCATTCAGGTAAAGGCATGATTTCTGATGGCACTGCTGAGTGGCACACGTAACAAGCCTGTCTAAACCTGTCTTCTGTGCTCCAAATTCGCGTCATAGCATCACACAGCAGCATCACGACCGCTCTCACTGCGTGTGCATGGCAACCTCCTGACAGGAGTGGCGATGGAGTTTCTCTGTCACCCCCCTCACAGCTCTGTTGCTCCGGGCATCTGGCTGAAGGGAATCCTGCAGAAGGCCTGGGCTGCCCCCCTCCCTCCTCACAGCCTGGGCGCATGCACCTTCTGGCTGCATGCTGTGTTTGCTTTCAGAAAGGTAGAAGGAGGGGAGCGCAGAGAGGAGGAGATGCCGAAGACAGGAGGGAGACTGCAGAGAAGAGTTTGGGGGTGGATATACATAGGTGCCCGAAAAGGTGACGTAGTGAATATGTGTAAATAGAAAGACACCTGTAAAAACTATAGTTTTTGTTGGTTCCTTTTGTCTCCAGGGTGAGTTTATAACCCACTATATAAAAAAGTACTTATTGAAAGTTGATTAGTATACATTCATGGATTAAGAGAAATAGACGGGGATAGAGGTTTGAGAGTGACTACGGTTTGATTCACGTCCAGTGATGGCTGGATGTCTCTAGTTTTATTTTTGTTTTTCTCTGTGTTAAAGGCACTAATTAAAAGTCTTCCTGATGGAAATGTGAAAATTTGTTTCTCTGTATGGAATTGAGGTAACTGCTAAAGTTACAGAAGAAATCAATCTGTAATCTGTAAATGCCAGTTGTGGCTTTAGGAAGGACTGGTGAAAGGATGATAAAGTGTAGGAACAAGAACTCCTAATGACTTAACGAGTAAAGGCAGCTTCGGTCAGGCTTGGAGACAGCTGGTGTGTCGCTCCCTGCAGAAACCAGGACTCCCTTAAAGAATGGTTTGGATCGTGATGAACCCCTGATTAAGGAGGTCCTTCACTCTGGATTCTGAACTACACCTGTTTAGCTTCTTGGAGTTGGATAAATCATTTCAACATTCTTTAAGAACAAGGGAGTTGCACTGGAGGGTTTTGAAGGCGTTCCCAGTCTAATGCTTGATTTTGAGATGGTGAATGCTAGCTCTACCTCTGGTCTTTCTTCGCACGTTACCTAGACTCTCACTCAGCCGTCCTGGACCTTCGTCCTGCCTCCGATTCAAGATGGGAAGCTTCAGGGTTTTGACCTAGATATCTCGGGCTAGCGCGATAGGTCCACTTTGGAAGTTTCTGCCCAGGGCTCTTGAGGAGTGTATCATGCAACTGGGTTGACAGATTAAAAAGCGGAAAACAAAATAACTTGGCACGCTTAAGGCTTCCTTCCACCTACTTTGTGTGTGTACGAAGGTTTTCTGCAGTGACTAGAATAGCGCCTAGGTACTGAACCCCAAAACTCTGAGCAGAGTCCTCAGATCCTCTCCCCTCTGTTGTCCTGCATGCATGAGGAAGACCCTTCTTTCCACACTGGGAAACTCCTTGTGGCTTTTCCTCATGGTTATAGCCCCACCAGGTCCCCAGCACCTTTGGTGTCCGACAGTGTTGCTGTTGATTGATAGTGGCAGCAGCCCACCGCTCAGTGGAGAAGGCCCTGAGGCCTGGAGTCAGACTGTCCGGCTCGGCCCTGGATTCCACCAGCTAGCTGCTGACGTGGCCTTGTTTCCTTACCACTCCAGGGCTTAAGCAAGTTTCTTCATGGATCTAAGCTTCTGTTTCCTCATGTGTAAAGCTGGGATGAAAATCATGCAACTTCCATGTTCTTTCAATGATTTAATGCACGTAAAGCATCTAGTGACGTGATTGGTGTACATGAGGAATCTGAGGATTTTGGTTAGAAGATGAGATTCTTCGGCGTGCCCTCCTTTCCCTTTGGCAGTTGAAATTTATAGTTCTCCGTAAGTTGTATTCAGTAATTTTTTATCTTACAAAGAGGTAATAATTAAAACGCATCGAAGCAGAAGCTTATCTCAGCAATCAAGATAGGCATTATAAAAGTATACAGTCATGAATTCATGAAATAGGAACATCCAGCATCTCACTCATTCGTACTTACTATTTTAATTGCGAATTACACAATCCTAGTTTTCTACCATATTTGAATAGAGCCGCTTTGTTGCCTCAGTCTTAACCTTGAGTAATATCCGTAGATTACCGGGGACTCTGACAATCCCCTCCTGATGGACATGGCTGTCTCCCACACACTGATTGTGCAGCTGATGGGTCGGCAGGGACCAGCAGAAGCCATCTCAGAATTGCACAGTGCAGTATGGACGCTTACGGCCCAAACTAGAAATAGGGCACGATGGAAAATCATGGCTGTTTCTATCTGTGATTGCAAACCTCAGATGTGAGGGTGATATACTTCCATTTCATACTTCTTTTTTCCCTTGAGATTAGAGAAAGCTCTTGTGTATGAGTGAACATTTAATGCATTCCTGCTGAATACTGACATGTAAAACAGATGGATGAAATAAGAAGTTTGACTCACCTTTCCCAAATTACCACATTAAGTTTTGTTTACTCTTGTCATAACAGCCATGGGACTGACAAGGATATTGCTGGGCGCTAAAGACAAGATTTGTGGTATCCACCCTTCAGCTCTGCCATTCACTGTGGCCCTGGGAAAGTTCCTCATTTCTCTCAATCTGAGTTTTTCATTAGTGAAATGGAGTTAATAGTATCACATATCTAGGCAGGTTGGATGTAAAGATTATATAAGATAATGCATGTAAGACACTTATCACAGGGCCTGACATTTAGTAAACAGTGAGCAAATTGTTTCTGTAATTATCACTGTCTTTAAATGCCTCTGTGTCACATTTAGAGGGGCACATTTTAAAACTGGATAGAAGCATGAATTGTTGGAGGATTAGAACTCAAAAGAGGTAGATAAAAGCACGACGTACCTGTCTTCTTGAGATTTTCTAATAATACTTCACCTGTCAAGTGAATTTTATTGCATTTTAATGAAGTGGCAGCACACAGGAGGAGTTGTGTACATTTTGTTAATGTGTAATCCTCCCGGAGAGAACATTCTGTTACCCCCTGACGTCTTTGTATCTGTGGATAGATGTGATGAATCAGAGAAACGGGGAAAGGTTATTGTTTGAGCCTACAGACAGATATAATTTTGCTAATTTAGCAGACCAATTGAGTGTGTGTGGATTATGCTTAGGTTAGAGAACAAGGGAAGCATGTTTGAGTTGATCTTCAGTTGTCTGCTGTACAGAGGAACCAGTTAGCTCATTTTTATTTGGTTTTGAGGTTTATTTTATTATTATTTTTTTTACTATAAGTTCTAGGGTACATGGGCACAATGTGCAGGTTTGTTACATATGTATACATGTGCCATGTTGGTGTGCTGCACCCATTAACTTGTCATTTGCATTAGGTACATCTCCTAATGCTATCCCTCTCCCCTCCCCCCACCCCACGACAGGCCCCAGTGTGTGATGTTCCCCTTCCTGTGTCCAAGTGTTCTCATTGTTCAGTTCCCACCTATGAGTGAGAACATGCAGTATTTGGTTTTTTGTCCTTGCGATAGTTTGCTGAGAATGATGGTTTCCAGCTTCATCCATGTCTCTACAAAGGACATAAACTTATCCTTTTTTATGGCTGCATAGTATTCCATGGTGTATAATGTGCCACATTTTCTTAATCCAGTCTATCATTGATGGACATTTGGGTTGGTTCCAAGTCTTCACTATTGTGAACAGTGCCACAATAAACCAAAAGCAATGGCAACAAAAGCCAAAATTGACAAATGGTATCTAATTAAACTAAAGAGCTTCTGCACAGCAAAAGAAACTACCATCAGAGTGAACAGGCAACCTACAAAATGGGAGAAAATTTTCACAACCTACTCATCTGACAAAGGGCCAATATCAGAATCTACAAAGAACTCAAATTTACAAGAAAAAAACAACCCCATCAAAAAGTGGGCAAAGGATATGAACAGACACTTCTCAAAAGAAGACATTTATGCAGCCAACAGACACATGAAAAAATGCTCATCATCACTGGCCATCAGAGAAATGCAAATCAAAACCACAATGAGATACCATCTCACACCAGTTAGAATAGCAATAATTAAAAAGTCAGGAAACAACAGGTGCTGGAGAGGATGTGGAGAAATAGGAACACTTTTACACTGTTGGTGGGACTGTAAACTAGTTTAACCATTGCGGAAGTCAGTGTGGCGGTTCCTCAAGGATCTAGAACTAGAAATACCATTTGGTTCTGAGGTTTCTTCCATGTTTCTAGAAGCAGTATTATACCCCCTTTCTGAAGGTTCAGTATGAATTAATGAAGCACTAACAAATCATTGTAATGCTTCTGAATGGCAGTAAAGATTCATTTTATGGTAATTTCACATTTTATTTAGCTAAGTTTTCTATTTTTAAGTTGTAAGACCTTTTGGGAGTGTTAGATATAATTATCATTCATTCAAAAAATGAGTTTTTCTGATATTAACCTCGAATAAGTTAATATTTAATTTTGTGTGATCAGAATTACGAATTGCAACAGTGTATTTTTCTCAACCAAATGTTTCATTGCTGAGCATAGGTAAAATTGGTAACTGGTTATTTTTCTCACAGTATTTTGCATTTGACGGGAAACTTCAGTGATTCTAGAGCTTCAGCATTTCCAGAGTCCAGCCTGTACCATGGTGTAGAAGAACACTGAAAGTATCTTTAGTCCTGAGTGATCAATCCATGAGAAAAAGTGCAGTGATATGTTTTTGGTAGACAAAGGGCAAGATTGCACCATTGAATAAAAAGGTGGGTCTTGCCAAAGAGAAATGGATATTTCTACTTCTTATCCCCAGAGGAGGTAAATCCTGGCTTGAAGTTAAGTTTTGACTGGTTTCAGTGGCTGGACCAAAACATTACAGATACTCTAACCCTCTTCTTTGTAATCATGTAATTTCATCTCTTGCTAGTTGACTTACTAAGAAATGTATCCTAGTTTGGGTCCCAGTTGAGGACTTTTCTGTACCAACCTTGTTAAAGATACTTAGGTATTTCATTTGTGTATTTAATACATTATTGTGCTTTGTGCAAGGTGCTGGGGATACTGGTATTTAAGAATGATGTGGCCTCTGCCCTTTTGGAGTTTATAGTGTAGTTGGAGAGTTTATATTTTTATAGTATGCTGGTTGTCTTCCCATTTGTTTGAGGCGTTTGAAAGAAATAAAAGGACCTCAACACTCAGGAGATCTGAGCAGCCCCTTATTGTGGACTTTGAAGGTTACACTTTCTTTCCTTAGCCACTGTGAGAAGGGGTGTGTGTGCAGACCGAGCTGTCTGGAGGATGCTGCTGCTGCCTTTTTCCTTAGACAGTGGCCACCACAGGGATGCAGTGTGGGGAGCGGGGGTGCTGGACTGTGCGGTCTCAGATCTGGGCCATGGCTCTGCTGTTGTCCCTGTCTTCCTGAGTAGCCTCCAGGAAAGTCAGCACGTCTCTCAGCCAACTATAAACTTCACGTATCGAAAAATGAAGTGTTGGGCCGTTAGATGATCTCTTAGTGCTCACCTATTTTGAGACTTCAATGAGATAATATTTTTAAAGTGCTCCATTTAGTGCCTGACACCTGATTCTAATAACAAATACTTTAATAGCCTATATTATGTGCCAAGTGTTCTAATCATGATATGCATGTTAGTTGAGCATACTATTATTATCTCCATTTTAGAAGAAAGGAAGCCGAGTCGCAGAAAGGCTGGTTAACTTGCTCAAGGTTATGCACCTAGTGAGAGGCACAGAAAGCCCTCAGTAAGCCGGAGCTGTTGACACTTTCTCAAGCTGGCAGTTTTGGTTGTTGACGTGCTGCTTTACGCTTTTCTTTTTTCTCTCTAGGTGTCATAGAGACGTCAGATCGACTGGACCATGAATCGACCTCCCATTATTGGCTGACAGTCTTTGCAACCGATCAGGGTGTCGTGCCTCTTTCATCGTTTATGGAGATCTACATAGAGGTTGGGGATGTCAATGACAATGCACCACAGACATCAGAGCCTGTTTATTACCCAGAAATCATGGAAAATTCTCCTAAAGATGTATCTGTGGTCCAGATCGAGGCATTCGATCCAGATTCGAGCTCTAGTGACAAGCTCATGTACAAAATTACAAGTGGAAATCCACAAGGATTCTTTTCAATACATCCTAAAACAGGTATGTGTTAATGCTACTATAGGAAATGTTCATGCTTTTGCTCTTCTGTTAGGGGGAAAGGTAAGAATTAGCATTTATCTGTTACATACTTTCGTTTCTTGATAAATTGTTTTCCTTTTGAATTATTCAAAATAAGCCTTTATTTTGGATAAAAATTTAGCCTAACCAGGCACGGTGGCTCACGCCTGTAATCCCAGCACTTTGGGAGGCCGAGGTGGGCAGATCACGAGGTCAGGAGATCAAGACCATCCTGGCTAACATGGTGAAACCCCATCTTTGGTAAAAGTACAAAAAATTAGCTGGGCGTGGTGGTGGGCGTCTGTAGTCCCAGCTACTCCAGAGGCTGAGACAGGAGAATGGCGTGAACCCGGGAGGCGGAGCTTGCAGTGAGCTGAGATGGTGCCACTGCACTCCAGCCTGGGCAACAGAGTGAGACTCCGTCTAAAAAAAAAAAAAAAGTTAGCTTAAATGTGCTTTTTAAACTTTGAGTTTGCTTTTATAAAGCTGTTTTATGATTATGCTCATTAGTGGGGTTTCACTTTCAGGTTAAAAAGCAAACATTGTTATTTCAGTAATAGCTCCTAAATTAGTGATATATCTTAAACTTACAGCAAATTTACTGCTGCTAAGAATTTGAATTGTCCTAAGTCGGCTTTTTGTAAAGAATATTAAGAGTTTATTTCACAGTTGGCTAGTTTTTTAATGTTTTAAGTTTTTCCCATAGAGCAGTGCTGTATCTGCAAGTGGTAAGGGATTGGGATTAACCCGTTTTCAGATTGGAAGTGGTTACTTTCCTGAAGTGACACCCCAGGCCTTTTGCTTCTGACATTTTTTTCCATCGATGTCTGTGACTGACTCCCCTGCTTCCAACAAGATAGCTCCTTGACCTCAAAATCCTCCTCCGAAATTTTTATAAACTTCTAATCTTTGTTCCTTTACTGCACAAGTGGTGACTGCGTTCACCCTCCTTGTGAAATAAAGCGAAAGTGAGCTAAGAACTAAGTGCTGAAAATTTGAAGGCATTGTCAAACATAAGAGAAGAAAGTCAGAAGTATATAAGAATTGTGAGGATGAATTCGGAGTCCAGAATGTATGCCTCTCTAGTGGCGGCCCCAGACCTCGAGAGAGAGAAATCTGGAAGTAAAAGCCTTGATTGACACAATGTGAGTGTGAACAAAAACCCTCAAAGAGATGTTTTCCTACCCTCTTCCCAAACCTCAACAGTCATCATCACAGAAGACTTCTGGGAACAAGGGTGTGTTTGCGGGGAAGAGTCCCTGCACACCAAGCAGCAGACACCTTGGGAGTCCTCTCATTCAATTCTGACGTTTTTTTACCTGGAGACAGCCTCAGATTCTGCAGGTTAAGGGCTCAGTTCCCAAGAGTCTTCCCTTCTTCCCACCAGTTGCAAGCCCAGGCCTCTGAAACTCCTGACCGACCACCTCCAAGGGAGGGTTCCCATGACCTCTCTTTGGCTTCTGTGACTTTATTAGAGCGGCTCACAGAACTCAGGGAAACACTTACATTTACCTGTTTATTACAGAGGATATTTTAAAGGATACAAATAAACAGCCAGATGAAGAGATACACGGGGGCAAAGTCTGCAAGGGTCCCACGCACAGGCATTTCTGTCCCAGTAGAGTCAGGGTGCACCACCCTCCCGGCACCTGGATGAGTTCTTGTGCACCTTCCTGTAGCCTCCACGTGTTCAGCGGCGAGAAACTCTGAACTCTGCTTTCTTGGGCCTTTTATGGAAACTTCATTGCCTAGGCATGATTGACGCATGGACAGCCGTGTCAACATGTGGTTGACAAAGGCCTGTCTCTTGAGATTGTTCTTGGCCTCTGTCTGCAGCGTTTCCGCCTCCAGGATATGGAGCGGGACCCTCTCTGGAATGAGGGGCTTATGACACACAGTCAGATTGGAGTCCTGCCATGGCAGGTGAAGGGAGAGTGGCAGGTGGCCCGCAGAGAAGTTCTGTTTCCTGAGGCAAAAAGTGCCACAACATTATAACCAAAGACTAACAGGGGTTATGGGAGTTACGAGCCAGGAACCATGGACAGAAACAAATATACACCCCTCCCCACAGCACACGTGTATGTCATATCTCAGGTGGCAATTCAAGACCAGAACTACCCCTATAGTAATTTGTTTGATGAATTAGACTAAGCAGTGTTTTCAGTTTTCGTGTGTGTTCTGTCTCTCTTTTAGATTGGAGTAAGTCCTCTGTGAAGAGACAGATGACAAGCAATAAATATCCTTTGGGATATCTGAGCACATGGCATAGGTCTGGGCATAATATATGTTTGAGGAGTAGGAGGAGAAAGAAACTGAGGAGATTATGTAGTTTAGCGTTGCTGTGGGGAGCCTTGAAAACCCTTGGTTCTTCCTGGGACCCCAGAAATGATGTGGCTGCCGTGGCGTTAGGTCTTGTTGTAGAAACGTGATTAATACGACATTGCCTCTCCCTTTTAAATCTCTCCATTCCGACAACTCTAAAGAAAAGGTGTTTGCAGAGATGTCTTTGCTGTTATCTTCAGAAGGAATAAACCCTTTCCAGGTGTCCACAGCCAGCACCCCAGCCCTGGTGGGAGTACAGGCATTCCGCTGGCAGGGCGGCGGGAGGAAGTTCAGTGGAGTGCACACACAGGCTTTCTTTCCTTAGGAGTTGAAGTCAGGTAATAGTGGAAGATACCATAGTTAGTACACAGCAGTGTTTGTTGTGAAGTATGTTAAAAACTATGTGGTTAGTAAAGAAGTCTCAGCATTCCTCAAATCACCTAAAGTCTCTGAAGATGAAGAAAGAACCATATTTTAGCATGGAATTATTAAATAATATAGTAAATATAGCTTCATAAGATCTGTTTCTAGATAATTCTGTTCCCCCAACTCAGCAGAAAATTGGGGTGTGATCCGAAGGGCCCGAAGGGCTGCACATGACTCATCTCACAACCTTTAAAGCAGACTGACTGTTCCCAGGGAGGTCAGTGTCGTGGCGGCCTGATTGTGAAGGCTGATGAAAGTCCGTCTGGTGGGAAAAAGTGCTTCGGAGTTACCGACCCATCTCGCCACCTGGAGACCCTAAGTCATGTTACCTAATGATTAATGGCTGAGCAAGGAAATCACTGGGCTGGAAATCCAGAGATCTGGACCATAGTGAGGCCTTCCCTCTGGGATCTTGGGGCAAACTGACTTTCAGGTCCTTTGATTTTGTGATTCGTGGTGTTTCTGCCCCCCTGTTGAGGCTTGTGTGTGTAGAGTGCAGGCGCACCCAGGGTCGTTCAGGGGACAGGTGCCACAGCCACTTCTACTTGCAGGTGTTACAGTTGCTCTGTTAATGAATATAAGACAATCAAGAATCTAGTAGATTAATAAACTTGTGCCTTTGGATAAATAAATTTGCTAGAATAAAGTGGGCCCACTTGTTTCTTGTGGGAAACATGAATTTGGGACCCTGGTGATTATCCTAAACACCCAGCAGCTAGAGAATACCTACGTTTATCCTCATTTAAAGCATTTGTTTATGCATCAAGTACAGTCATGCGTGGCTGAATGCCAGGGATGCATTTTGAGAAACGCGTCATCAGGCGATTTTGTCATTGTGTGGACGACATAGAGTGTACTTACCCAAACCTAGATGGTCTAGCCTACTACACACCCAGGCTGTATGGGATGGCCCGTTCTAGTCTACAGACCTGTATGCCGTGATCCTGTACCGAACACTGCGGGCAGTTGTAACACATTTGTGTATCCAGACATAGCTAAATGTAGAAAAGGTGCAGTAAAAATATGGTATTAATCTTTCACAACCACGGTTGTATGTGCGGTTCGATCGTATATGCAGCCCGTGGTTAACTGAAACGTCGTTATGCAGTGCTTGGCCGTATTTATTTACCGAACTTTGAAATTTTTTTTACCAAATCTTTGAAAATTCGTCATCTACAAAAGTGAAATAAGAAGAACAGGTGTTTGCAGCAGTGTGGCACAGGCCCTCACGGGTCCGGTGGAGGTGTGGCACGGGCCCTCACGGGTCCGGTGGAGGTGTGGCACGGGCCCTCACGGGTCCGGTGGAGGTGTGGCACGGGCCCTCACGGGTCCGGTGGAGGTGTGGCACGGGCCCTCACGGGTCCGGTGGAGGTGTGGCACGGGCCCTCACGGGTCCGGTGGAGGTGTGGCAGGGGCCCTCACGGGTCCGGTGGAGGTGTGGCACGGGCCCTCACGGGTCCGGTGGAGGTGTGGCACGGGCCCTCACGGGTCCAGTGGAAGTGGGAAACTGGCAGTGGGTATGGTTGGGAAGATGAGCCCCTTGGAACAGGTACTGGGTGATTGTGAAGATGGTAACAATAGATTGATGGAGAGGAGGTAGGAGATGTTTTCATGTTGGCGGCAATTTGAAGGAATGGTGAGTTGGAGACCAAGAAATAAGTGTATGGGAGACGGCTACCCTCAGTGGAAAACCTCAAATGCCAGAATAAGGATTAAAGAGAATATTTGTTATTTTTATTAATAAAAGGGACCTCTTTTTGAGAGTCGGTATAAAGTGCCTTGCAACATTTTGGATAAACTTAAATAAAATGACCTCACTCAAAGTCTTTTTGGAAAAGAGGGAGGCATCTCCTCAATATCTTTTTCTCCTTCCCCTTTTGTCATAGTGTAACAAAATATTTTAAAAGCCACAACAAAAAAGCTTCCTAGGAATAGGTTTAGTGAGTGATCTTATGAATTTTGTGCTCTAAACAAGAAGTTTGAGTGAACTTTTTTGAATGCTTTTTCTCTTCAAGGTTTTTGTGCTTAATTATGGTGCCAAGGACTATCTTTCTGCATTTCAGACAATTCTTATTATATTCTTTACAAGTAGGGGGGCAGTAGGTTTTCATTTTTAGGACATACAAGTGAAAGACTGTATCCATTCTCCTTTTGTGATATATACACTTTTGTTGACATCACTAATTTTTATAACGTTTTTTGTTTGACTGTGTCCATTATCAGTTATAGGGTAAACGTGCTTCTTTTAACATAAGTTGCGCACTTGCTCAAGGTGGAAGAGAGACAGAAGCATAGAATTCAGATTGTTTGGAGCCTTGGCAGCTGCAGCGCCTGCAAACAAAAGCATCACAGCTTTGTGGTATGTCAAGGACAGAGAAGAAAGGGAGTCCCAAACAAAAGAGACTAGTGTGAGCTTCTCATGACTCATTATTCACGAACAACCTCGGGAAATCAACACCACCCTTGCAAAGAGTCTTTTTAGTTAAAGTTACTGGTTTGAACTTGGGGGGGTTGATATGCAACTTACGGTTGGCATTTATTAATAATTTTGAAGTGTTACTTTTAGACATGTGTGTCCTTTAGAAGAGACCATGGTCTTACTCTCTTATCTGTATGTTTGATATTTTTCAAGTTTTTGCTACAAACCAAGTATTGATCTTTATTTTTAAAAAGCTTTTTTGAGGTGTAATTGACTTACAGTAAATTGCACATATTTAAAGTCTACAATTTGATAAGCTTTGACATAGCTTTTACACCTGAGAAAGCATCACCACTATCAGGCAATGAACACACCCATCATTCCCAAAGGTCTCCTCACACTTCTCTGTATTCCCCCTCCCAACCCTTCCACCTCCATCTCTAGTCAACTGCTGGTGTGCTTTTTAGCACTAAATAATTGTTTGCATTTCCTGGAATTTTATATTAGTGAACTCACGTGGCATATACTCTTTTTGGTAAGGCTTCTTACACTTCACATGTTTATTTTGAGATTCATGCATGTTTTAGCGTGTATCAAGACTACGTTTCTTTTCATTGCTGTGTATCCTTTATATAGATAGATTAATATTATAATTTGTTTATCTACTCACCTGGTAATAGGCATTTGTATTGCTGCCAGTTTTTGGCTGTTTGTAAATAAAACCGCTGTGAACATTGAGTACAAACCCTTCTGTGGACACATACTTCCATTTCTCTTGGACATCACATAGGGGTGCATAGCTGTCTGGAAACTGTCTCAAGGCAGCAAGCTGCTGTGATCGTGGGTCTCCCCTCATCTATTTCTCTCAGGGATCCCTGCCTTTCTTTGCCTGATGTCTAGTGTAACTGCCAGTGCATTCATTTTGTCTGCTTGTTGGTGGTTTTATGTTAAAGCATATATCTGATCCCCTTACTAGAAGTGGAAGGTCAGCTATTGCTTTTAAATCAGAAAAAGATGCCTTTTTAAGTTTAGAAGTGCCATCAATATGTATGTACTATAAACACCTCCTTTAATAAACAGTGAATCTTCTTAACCGGGGTTTTTGTGTCTTGAAGGAGTAAAAACTGAATTTCTAGGTTTATTTTAAATCGAAACTTAGCAATATCCTGGTTATGTTTCTGGAGTTTGTGGAAATACAGATATGTATGTACTTTTTGTCCCTCCCGAATTGTGCTGTTGTGTTGCACCCAGTAGCCGGCATGGCACTCCTCTGTCCTCCTTCCCCAGGTACCATTCATCATCAGTTTACCCTGCTCAGCAAGGCCGGAAGGCAGATGTGTGTTTGTGACGTGTGTTTGTGATGTATGCGCACGTGTGGGTAGCACACCTCATAAATCCTATCACTTGTTTTAAGTAGGTAATGCAATCACATGGCACAACATGCAAAAAGTACAAGAAGATACCCAGTCAAGTTTTACTTTTACCTAGTTCTCCATACACTCAGTTCCCTTCCTTAGTATATTAACTCTCTTTTCTTATTTTCTCTATCCTGAATGCTGTGGCATCTGGGCCCTCATTGACTGGGACTGCCCCCTCCAGGACTCGGGATAGCAAATGACTGGTGCAGGACCATGCTTTTCATACGCAAGCTGACCAGTCCAGAGTCACACTCCACACCACAGCCTGTGTCACACCCAAGTCATCTCAGAGCTAGTGCTAGACAACTGGGGACGGCTATGCCCCAGAGCCTTTGAAATTACTTAAACCAGCCAATCCTGAGCCTCTCGCCCTTGCCTTTCTGTGAGATCCTCAGTCAAGCTTTCCCGGTTCCTTCTACCTCCAGACCAACCCTGGCACGGTCCCGTATGGCCCAGCACGGCCCCGTATGGCCCAGCACAGCCTTCGGCCTTTGCCACCTTTAGTGGGGGTGGTATAGCCTCCTCTTGGGGGGAAGTACCAAACTGCCTTTTCAGGTACTTTCAGGTACTGGTGGTCGTACTTGATCTGTTGCCTCACCATACTTGAATAATTAAGTCTACTTAGAGGCAACTAGTATTTGCATTTTCTTTCACTTGTATACAAGCAAGAAAGAATATGTTGGTTTTTTCCTCATCTTTTTACACAGATAGCATACTGTATACATGGATATGCATCTTGGGTTTTTCCATAACAGTATTGGATGCTGTGCTTTTAAGAGCACCTTGGCCGGGCGTGGTGGCTCGTGCCTGTAATCCCAGCACTTTGGGAGGCTGAGGCATGCAGATCACTTGAGGTCAGGAGTTGGAGACCAGCCTGGCCAACATGGCAAAACCCCGTCTCTGCTAAAAACAAAAATTAGCTGGGCATGGTGCTGCACACCTGTAATCCCAGCTACTTGGGAGGCTGAGGCATGAGAATCGCTTGAACCCAGGAGGCAGAGGTTGCAGTGAGCCGAGATCGCTCCATGCACTCCAACCTAGGCAACAGAGTGAGACTACATCGCAAAAAAAAAAAAAATCACCTTATTGTGGTTACTGATGAATTTGCCACATTATTATAGGAATATATGTGCATATCCATGTACCTTTCACTGTCCATTTCACTCATCTACTGATATCTAACCAGTATTTACCTTTTACCTCTTCTCATTCATCTTCCTCTTTGAAAACAAATACAGTAAGAAAGAAATTTATTTATGACTAAAAATAAATTTATCAGAAAAGTTTAGTAGTTAATGGTATAGGGCATCCTCTTTGACTATATGTGTATGTTTGTGATTTCTGTGTGTCTATATTTGCATCTTAAAAGGTTTTAGGCTCTTTGACAGCTGCTACCTGTATTTCTATCTTCTTGAGATTTTAAATATGTAATGCAATCACGTAGTACACAATTCAATATGTGTATACCATAAAAACCTCATTTGAGAAATAGTGAATCTTCTTAACGGAGGTTTTGTCTTTTGAGTTTGTTTCAGCTTAATGTTTCTTAGGTTTTCCTTCCTCGATCCTGTAGAGCGAAGTTTGTTTTGTTTTTTTTTCGAGACAGCGTCTCACTCTGTTGTCCAGGCTGGAGTGCAGTGGTGCAGTCTTGGCTCACTGCAGCCTCGAACTCCTCTGCCCAAGTTCTTCCTTCCTCGGTCTCCTGAGTAGCTGGGACCACAGACATGTACCACCACGACCAGCTAGTTTTTATATTTTTTGTGGAGACAGGGGTCTCACCATGTTGCTCAGGCTGGTCTCCAACTTCTGAGCTCAAACAATCCTGCCATCTTGGCCTCCCAAAGTGGGATTTTTATAGGCATGAGCCACTGCGCCCAACCTGTAGAATAAAAATTTCGTGTATTTTGGAGAGTGATCGTTACTCAAAATCCCGTCCCATTATTGTGGAGCACATCGCACTGTTAGAATCTCGTTGGTCCTGCCGGTTCGTTCTCTTTGAGCAGACTTCCGTCAGCTATCTCCTGCCTGTTCCCTTGGAGAGCTGAGCTTGAGGGAGACAGCCCAAGGGAAACCAGCAAAGCCTAATTTTCCTTCTTTTGCCCCTTTCTGTCTTATTCTCTGAAGTCTTTTTATACCACTCTTCCACCCGTCTCCTGTGTCTTGCCATCACTTTTGGATAGGGCTGGAACAGAACTTTCATCAGGAGTCAGAGGAACATTGACAAGTGTGTCTCATCTATTAGAGCAGCTTCCACAGACTTCATCTTTACAAGAGCCCTGCGAGATGGTGACTGCAGATACCAATAGCCTGCTGTGTGTTCCTTATTTACATTTTCTTCATTTTACAAATAATCTTGAGACTTCACAGAGGTCAGAGCTACCAGAGGTCAGGCAATGTGGATTTCCTGGCTGCCGCTTCTCGGTGCATGGTGCCACTCCCAGGCCCTGTGCCTTTGCGTTTGGGTGTAAATGTGGTTGTGGATTCAGTTTTTCTGTCTCTTACCTACTCTTTGCAGTGAGGGATTCTGTTTCATACAATAGTTGCTTTTCAGGCTAATCTTATTCCTATGGGGCCATCAGACCAAAAATGGGAAACTTTTAAGTAACACTAGATTTTTAAACTTAGTTTTATGAACCGTGTACCGCAGGGGTCATCAAACTGTTTCCATAAAGGGCCACACAGGGCTTTTGGGTTTGTGGGCCATACAGTCTCTGTCACACCACTCAGCCGTGTCACGTAGCCCAGAAGCTGCTGTAGATGATATGGGAATGAGTGAGCACGGCTGTGTTCCAGTAAAACTTTATAAATAAACGAAATAAATTCAATAAAATTTGAATTTTCTGCCCCTTTCGTGTATCACAAAAGCTTTTTTCAACCATTTAAAAATGCGAAAGCCATTCTTCACTAGCCAGCCACACAAAAACAAGCTACTGTGGTTTCCTGACTCCTGATGAGTGGACGTATTCACTAGTGGGACTAGTTAAACGATTTCGATGATTGCTAATTTTTTAAAATTATTTTGAAGGGATAGACATATATTTCTGAAGTAAAAATTGAATCCCTCCCATTGCTCTAAGCAAGAGTGCTTAGAAAGGATTGTTTGTATTTTGCTTCTCTTGGTTGTTAATAACAAAATTATTCTTTAAAGAAGGGCAATTAGAGTATCAGTTATCAAGGTTGAGATCTCAGATAAGATTTCACAAGTTGGTTAGTAGACTATTAGATCTCTTCTACATTGGGAAGTAATCGTTTCTTATTAGAAGATAAATTTTCCTAGATTTTGAGGTTTTCATACTTTTTTTGTGTTGATGTGTCCTGTTAAGAAGTTTTCAGAGCTCCCAATTTCAGCTCAAACAGGTGGCTGTAAGTATACTTAGCAGGATTTTATCGTTTCCCCCATTTTGTTTATTCTCTTATTCTGTGTTGAGATGTTACACTCAAATTACTCAGTTTCCATTTCGTATGCTTTTTAGAGGACGGCGTTATACGGTGGTCTGTTTTTTATTCGCTTCTTTGCATGTAAAATACTGTATTTAGTATAGAATTATTTTATGTTTACTATAGGAAATGTGATTTGTGATTGCAGACAGATTGGGTAGAAATGTATAGTTTATGTGTGGTAATCCCTAAAGCATGTAGTAAAGTTACAAAATGGTAGAATAGCTAGTAGGTATATTGGGTACTCATCATGTGTTAGTCCAGTAACACTTTACAACTATTTTTTTCTGAACCAAAGTAAATGGCATTTTATTGTGGCTGGAACGAATCCTGAACAAAGTGCAATAGGAAATAACTAAAGCTGCAAACAACTTCCAAGGGTTTCCGGTAACATTTGATAGCTGCAAAGGAAGGAAAGGACGGGCCAGTTGCATTACAATGGCAGGAATTCATTTTTTAAAAAAATTACCTATTTGCAGTCTTTTTACCAAGATACACAGATATTTTAAGGAGGAATCTGTAGATTTTTTTCCTATCTTTTTCTTGTGCTCATTATTATTTTATAAAATAAGTGGAGTGTATCATCCCTAAAGTTTGCGAGAAGTCAAATTTTATTCAGTGCATTTCTGCTGATGTTGAGGATGACAAGCTTTTTCCTTCTCAAATCAGTTAACTTGAATCTTTATGATAAATTCTGTGAGGAGCATTTGGTTTTTCTGTAGCTGCTGAATATTATTTGCTAAAATTATAGTGAAGATTTTGCATTTGGGTGCCTGAGATTAGTCTTTTTATGTCAACATGATGTTAACCTTATAAAATGGGTTGTGTACCCTATCCTCTTTTTCTGACCGTGCTATATCTGACATTTATAGGATCACTGAAGGCAATTCCCTGTAAATTGAGTTTTGCTGTCGATCTTATGTTTTAATACCATCAATTTTCAACAAGAAACAGCTAGTGAGATAGAACTGAAACCAGAAGAGATGTCTGAAGACTGTAGGGTACAGGCTCCCTGTATGACTCCCCGTCTGACTTTAGACTAGTCATTTGATGAATTTTATTAGTGTTTTCTTTGGAACTCTGAAAATTTGAACTAAATGAGTTCTGAGCTGCTTTCCAGCCTTGCCAGTCTATGAATAGAATTCCATTTTTGGCTCCATGCCTAATCCTGTCGGCACCAGTACTGCAGTGACAAACAATAGCTGCTGAGATGGCCACAGCTGCCAAAAGAGCTCGCAGCAGGCTGTAGTGAAATGCGGTCTCACAACACCACCTAAATAAAGACAGTGTGGTGCTGCAGAGGGTCTCTGAGCTCACAGTCTAGAGCTCTGAGGGGCTGGATGCTGAGTGGTAAGTGAAGGAGAAGTTGCGTGTTTGCTCATGGCAATCTGTGTTTTGCAGAAGCGGAAGGCGTGATACCTCCCTGTCCGCTTGTCGGCTGTGCATGTTCAGTGTTGGCTCTGGTGTGTGTTTCGGGGGGATCCAGTGTTGGCTCAGGTCCTTATGGGCCAGGACCACCTTCATTCATTATTGTTTCCACCACAGAACCAGGCATGATACTCATGAAAGATTTTTAAAAGCAGCCACATTTGAAGGATTTTCCCTTTCACCCATTGGAAGAGGAGGCATAGCAGTTCACACAGACAAACGCTGCCCTTGATGTAGTTTCTGTCACTCCCGCTCACCTGCGCCTTCTGTCTACCCACTGTACAGCTCTCAGCACTGCACTGTGATCTCTAAGTCACATACACAGCTTTGTTCTGGGGCTGTTTCATTTTATTTAAGCTGGTTGGGTACAGATCCGTAGACTAGAATGTTCCATGGATGACATGTTTACAAAGGGACAGTCAGGTGCTACCTTGAGTTCCAGTTACAGTCTGTTATTTCTGTATCTCATGGTGCTTTATTTATTAATTTATTAATTATAAATTAATAATAAAGTATCAAATAATAATTTATCAATTATTAATAAAATAATTTATTTAATAATAAATAATTTGTTAATTATTTACTTAATACTTCATTGTAAAAAATCAAAATAATGACCAGTGGTGTTGCCCTCTCTGTTTTCCATGCAATTGGTTGACCCTGGACCAGTGGCGTTGTAACACATATCCTATAAAGTTCTGAAGCACTTCTACTTAAATCTCTGACCTCTCATATCTTCCATATTTATGTAATTTATGTTCATTTTTCCTGGTATTAGGTCCATTTACTGTTCTTTCTTAGCTGCTGTATAAGAGAAGCAAGAGGTATGGTTAAAATCGAAAGCACAGTTTGGGTAAACACAGGGTGAGCACAGGTAAATTTCCCTGACTAATGATAACATTAGGCAAATTATTTTTGAAAAAAAAATTTTGATTAACTCATTGTACCCTGAGGCCCATGTTGCTGGTGAAGTGAACTCTTGAGGACAGAGAGGCTATTTTGCTTTACTCAGAATCAAAGAGTCTGTTCTGTCTTGGTCCCTAGTTAAAACAGCGTTAGAGTTGGAACTTTTGTGTTACAGGCATTAAGCTAGAATGTATAATTATGAATAGAGTTACTACATCCATATTTAGGGAGTTTTTCTTCTATTATGGAGAGGAAAGAAAATGAGAAATAATATACTCAGAACTGATGTATAATTTGTGCCATATTTTATATATTCATAACCGAAAACAAAAGCCGTAGCTGAGTTGTGGTTCTCAGCAGAGATGTTGAAGGAGTCCCTTTCCAGAGCCGAGGCGTCCTGCCCTCTCCTCCTCCTGAGGGAAAGCAGGACTGCACTTGGGAGTTTTGTTTCATCCCAGATCGCCTTTGGAGCCGAGTCACTTGTTTAATCCTCTGCTTTTTGTCTTGTGTGTAGAGTGATAATCCTACTAAACCATAAAACATTTCAAGTGAAGACACTAACAAAATACAGAAAGGAATAAAAGTGCTTATCTCTCAATTATGGAATTGTTCGCCAGTGTTACCCAATTCTTTTAGAAAACATTTTTTCAGTACTTTCATTTGCTATCCAGATAAAAAGGTGTATTAGTGTGTATATCCAGACTCATCAAATTGTATACATTAAACATACGTAGTTTTTTGTATATCAGTTATACCTCAATAAAGCCATTAATTAAAAAAAAAAAAAGGTGTATTTCCCTAAGGCTACTTTCCATAAATTTAAATGACAGGTGGATTCCCTCGCAGTTCTGGAGGCCAGGAGTTTGAATTCCAGGTGCCGTGAGGGCCTCACTCCCTCTGCAGGTGCTAAGGAAGGACCCATCCTCGCTCCTCCCAGTCTCCAGGCACCTGCTGGCTTGTGATGGCACCACTCCAGTCTCTGCCTCTGTCATCAGACGCCCTTCTTCCCTGGGTCTCTGACTCAAATCTCCTCTACCTTTCTCTTAAAAAGACTCTTGCTATTGAATTTAGGGTCCACCATAAATCCAAGGTGGTCTCATCTTGAGGTTCTTAATTACATCTTCAGGGATGCTTATCCACATCAGTTCACACTCACAGCTTCCAGGGTTGTACATATCTTTTGGGCAGGAGCCACCATTCAGTCCACCACAAAGGTATTTCCAAGAAGATGGAAAATGTGCTGTTCAGTGGAAATGTATATAGCCATTTAGAATCCTCTTATTTTTTTGTTAATGTTGTAAAGACTACATTTCATTTATGTTCCAACAGGCTTTAATGACTTGGTCAGTAGTTGCAGACTTGTCAGGAAGATTCTGGGTGATGTTTTAGGACTTAATAAGCAGTTGAGGAACAGGTGGAATCTTCAGGTGGGCTCTCCCGGCCACTTCTTTGTTGCATTTTTTGCAACGTTAATTATGCTTCTTATGGTACGTAAGAACCATACTTGAGAAATACTGTGTATTTCTCATATGTCCATAGCCCTATTGTGTTTCTCTGTATCTCAAATAGTATTTTAAAGAAATAGATAATATGCTTTGTTCCAGAATATGTCCAGTAGTAATTATTATAATGACTGAAAACAAAACTGTTAAAATAAGAGTGAATTTTTTTCAACTTCTGTCAGCACCTGTACTGAGAAGGTCAGCATGGGATGGAATCACCGGGAAACCTTTATGAGACGGTACAGGCTGGGTCCTCATGAGTGGAGAGTGTGATTTGGTGGCTCTGGCATGGGGCGGGAAGAAGGGGGGTTTGGCATTCACACTCCATGATCCCGATGCACACCTCTGCCGGAAAAGGCTCGAGCAGTAGAGCCTTCTGAACACTTTCCTCGGTAGGAAAGTTTCTTCTGCTGACTCAGACCTTCAGGAATTTATTCCACGTGCCTAGACCTCATTTCCTCATGTTTTAAGGTACAGGATTTGGGCTAGAGCATCGTGAAAGACCCTCTGGCTTTAGCAAACTTTATTTTTATGGTAAGAGGATACTTAGCACCCATGATCCATTTCATTAAAAATTTGCTGCAACTCAAAAACATTAGAAAAAGTCGTATAGGATATGCCACTTTAATATTTCCAAGAAGTTTGAGTTTTTTATATACATGGCCGTATATTAGTATATATAAGGCTTAAAAAATAATTGATTTGAGATTTTCCAGCCTAAGTTTAGTTTTCAGCCATCAAATATTTCCGTTATTTTCACTCTGAGCTTTAAAATGTTTTAATGTTTAAATTTATTTGAGTACTATGCTCATTAAAGATTAAAGATTGCCACAATAAAGTAGTGTATAAAATGAAGTTCTCCTCCTCTCTCCTCTCTTCCCTCCAGCTACCTGTTCCATTTCCCAGGAGTAGCCAGAAGTAATATTTCAGGGTTGAATGTGTCATAACTTCTATGCACAGGAGTGTGTGTACACATTACATCTGTACACACATATGCATGTCTCCTCAGCACCTTGCCTTACTTGTTTTTGTAGTACTCCTTGTCTAAAAGTTACCCGAGCAGTGTAAGTTTCACAGTCCGCCCATGAGTGTATTACAGGTGTTTTATTATTAACTGTCCTAATGTTGCTGATCCTTAAAGCACACTGAATGTCCCTGGGAGCAGTCCCTGCCACAGTCAGGATTGAAGGGTAGAAATCTAACATCCAGATCCTGGTGGTAACAACTCCTGAAGAAATTACACTGAAGACCCCTAAAACTTAAACTAGACACTTCCTTTACCACCAAATATGCTACGATTACAGTTCTTAAACTTAGTGTCGAGTAGAATATATGAAAGTGTTTCAGAGAAATCATTGGGTGAAAATGGTATGTACCTGAAGTGCATGCCTGCAGTCAAGGGTTCGTCAAAATAATGCTGCAATTAATAAAACATTGTGAGAAAGGGATGGAGCCCAGAGGACTCCTTCCTGCAAAAGGAGCTGGGCTTGGTGGAGAGAACATTCTAATCCTAGAGGAAAGTGAGATCACAATAATTTTGTTGTATAATCATTATATGTATTAAATATGATTGACACATTTAGAGTTGTCTGTGAATTAAGAGCTTGGACTCCGGAATCAGACAGACTTGGGGTCAAATCTCAGCTTTGCATTTAGCTGGCGATGATTTTACCTCTCTAAACCTCAGATATCTTCAAAATAAAGATAGTATATTGGTACCGCTCTCTTCTAGGGTTGCTGTGAGTATCCAGTGAGAGTGACGTATATAAAATGCCTACCTCAGAGCTGGGTCTTGGGAAGCACATAATTAGTGTTGGCTAAAAAGCGAACTGTGAGAGGATAGTTTAATATTCACCCCAGCCTTTTACATGTGGGAGTTGTTTCCTTAAATAAATTGCATGCCTTTGAGGACAAGAGCCTTGTCTTAGGCTTTCGTATATGTCTCTCATGGTGACATTTGGGAACAGCATTCTGAGCAGTTGAATAACAGTGCAGATGGAACAAGTGGGTGACAGATCGTAAACATTATGACATCACTACTGTTTATGAACATAGATTTAATTTATTCACTTTTAGTGCTTAGGAAAAAAAAGCAAAAACAAAACAAATTAGTAGAGTAATGATTCTCCAAGTCACAGCTAAGCACAGAGCCTCTTGACTGGTACGTGTTCAGGTGAAGCAGTAAATCAGCAATTCTAAAGCAGGCCTCTTCTTTGCCCTCTGAGCCAAGTGGAGACTCATAGCAGGGAACGGTGGGCAGGAGCATGGTGGGGAGTATCAACACAGTCAAAATCTAGGAAAATTTTACTTTTTTTTTTTTCTATGTGGGATTAAGACAGACGTCTATAAAAATTTGGATTTAGATAAATATTTTTGCTTCAAATTTTAACCACAGAAAAAGATTTTGAATATTGCAGATGTTAAAGTTTTTAGTTTTGACAGGCAGCATTTGAAATTGGAGATGCTATAAAGGATCAGACATAATTGGTGACTATTTAAATTTAAATTGTTTAAATTTAAAATTCAGTTCTATGGTGACATTAGCTCCATTTCAAGTGTGTAGTGCCCACATGTGACCAGGTGCTACCATATTGGACAGTGCAAATTATAGAACACACAAGTCATCACAGAAATTTCTGTTGGACAGTGCTTTTCTAGAACGTATATGGCTGTGGTTCATGAATTACTGTAAAATAAAAGGGTGGAAAGGCCAAAATCATTGCAGGGGGGTAGAGGAAAATAATCAGAGTAAAAGGAAGGTATCTGGTGACCAGATTTTTACCGTTTTCCCTTGATCTTTTCCCTTCCTCTGCTTATTCTCTAGTAGAGTAATTGAAAAGTGTTCCAAGTAAATTTCCCGCCAGTGAGGTGAACATAGGGCTGCAGAGATTCCTTCCTTTAGAGCCAGGACCCTGCCTTTTACAGTGTGGGGTCATCGATGACTCTTACTACAGATCGCAAATGCTTGCTCTCTTGTTGCAGTTGGACCTGAATCCTATTCAGAAATCCTGTGTTTTTCCTTTTCTAGCTGCCATCTTTCTTATATGTGTGTTTGTGTGTGTGTATATTTTGTTTTGCTTGTTTTTTTTTTTTTTGGAGACAGTCTCACTCTGTTACCTAGGCTCAATTGCAGTGGCCCACTCTCACTGCATCCTCCACTTCGCAAGTCCAAGTGAGTCTCATGCCTTAGCCTCCCAAGTAGCTAGGATTATAGGTGCACGCCACCACAGCCAGCTAATTTTTGAATTTTTAGTAGAGATGGGGTTTCTCCATGTTGACCAGGCTGGTCTCAAACTCCTAGCCTCAAGTGATTCACCTGCCTTGGCCTCCCAAAGTGCTGGGATTATGCCATCTATTTTTATCCACTGTGCTGATGTTGAAATTTATTTTTTACAGAACCACAGTCTTCAGTCCCTCCCTGGTTTCTTTCACTTTTAATGTAGACTTACTAGATTTATTGAACCCCCAACTTCAATACTTTGCTAAATGACGTTGAGTCGGCAACTTAATCTCTCTAAGCCTGTAAAAATGGAGATATCGTCACATATTTACACATCATATACAAAAATATACACATATACATACGTGGATATATCTCAGTTTTTTACAGGCTTAGATTTATATATATATATATGTAATGAAGTATCTATTAAAGCATAATACCTTAGCTAACTGTCAAAATTGAGTGGCTTGAAATAACTGTCATAATTTAGTTTAGGGTTCTGCTGGGCGGTTCTTCCACTCTTGAAATAACTCATAATTTAGTTTAGGGTTCTGCTGGGTGCTTCTTCCACTCTTGTGCAGGCTTGGCTGGTGACCGGCTGGTCCTCAGTGGCCTCACTCACATGTCAGGCAATGGTGGGTGGTTTGTCTGCTGGAGCAGCACAAATGACTAGACCACATGTCTTCTCATCCAACCAAGTCCACACTTTCCTGGAACACAGAGTTGCTGGCAAGAGCCTTCCTCCTGCTTCCTGTTTTCTGTGTGTAGCTCCTGCGCCGTGTTTTCTGTCAGTGCCCTACAATCTATCCTGTCTTATTGTTTCTCACATATAAAGTAGTCTTTGCCAACTTCTAGCCTTCATCCTGGTTTCTTGCAAACAAGACTGTCTTATCTCCACTTTCTGAGTGGACAGTACAACACAGTTGACTGAATGCATTCATTGCTCCAGCTGTGTGGACCATGTCACATGACTGTCTTCACCTACTAGTCCTTTGACATTCACTTTTACATCTATCTACTTTGCGAAGTCTACTTTATCTCTTGAATTTTGAGAAGTTTGGAGATGGTTTTGTTATTGATTTATAAGAAATGTCAAAGAGTACGATTTTATACTGAAACACTATAGCTGATCTGACGTTCTCTCTGTTCTAAATGAACTCATCTCTAAATGTCTTAAGTGGCGTTGAAAGGCCATGAGTGGTTTTTAATGATGTTCATCAAGTGCGGTAAACTTTGGTTCCTGCATTGTGCATACATTTATGGGGTGAACTGGTAACTGCTCATTGGTGAGAATATACTGTGTCTGCTGTCTCAGCCCACCTACATTTATCATAGTTTTATTATATAGAATGCAATGTTTTCCTGGACCAAGGAAAGAAAAATGTCTAGTTTTTCTTCCTTTCTATTTTTAAATTATCAGTGCTTGGCAGAAGAGGAAGATAAAACACAAAGTTACAAAAAGACAACAGTTGCATATACGTTTTTCTGCTTTTGCCTCCTCTTTTATCTCCTAACTTGCTTTTTTGGACCTATTAAATGACTGATGATGAATCATTCCTGTTTTTTTCCTTACAGTTTATGAAAGTCACAGTTCAGAGTTCATGGAGAGTTGAAATACTATAATGCAGCAAATTACGCAGTTAGGTGTGATAGGGAGAAAAAGACGCTCATCTGAGCCTCAAGAGAGCGAAACCCTACTCCTGGTTTTGTTAATGACTTGCTAGTGGCCTTGGAAAATTTTAACTGCTCTTTGGTTCAGGCAGCTCAACTTGATAATCTTAAAGGTTTCTCTCTAGTTCTGAAGTTCTGTACAGTTTCCTTTAAGTATATATCTTTCTGGGATTTGGCAAAAAATAATGCAGATGAGCACAGATGTCGAAAATGAAAGAAGGGGATATACTTACTAGGACACTTGCTACCTACTAGGTTAATAACATGTAGTGGGTATATGGAGCGGTTGTACTTTGGAATTATGTTTGAAGTAGCTGTTTCAAGTGGGCGGGGGTGGGGGGATGATGAGCTGGAGTGATACTCACAGAGGCATGAATGAGTATGAACACAGAACACATTCGGTAGATTGTTTTGCATGGCCTGAGTGCAGGGGGTTCGGATAGCATTCCTGGGGATTAGGCACTCAGTGTGGTTGATTGCTGTAAGGTAAAGCGCACCTCTAAAAGACATCCAGAATGCCTAGTATTTCATTGCTTCATTAGGAAATTCTGTTTTCATTTTGTATGAAAATCCCACAGGAAGCCCCAATTTTATTGTAATTTTTCGCAGAGGGGGAGCAGCACCTGGTGCCACCCCCATAGGACACTCATACACGGCCTCTCTCTGGAGACGGCATTAGGGAAAAGCGCTACGGCAGCCTTGCTAAGATTCTTTTTGCTAAGAGTGTTGTGAATTTAGAAAGTTTGTTGTTGTCATTGTTGTTATTTGTTTGTTTTTGTCAGTCTGAAATATCTTACGTGTTCTCCACAGAAAAGTAAACCCACCTTGCAGGGTTTCTTGCAGGACCTTGATTTGTGAATTGTGTCTCCTGTGTAGACTGGTGCCGTCCAGCAGAGCTTCCTGCCCTGGGGAGCACGTTCTGCATCTGCCTTGCTCCATGCTGTTGTCACCGGCCCCTGGGGGCTGCCGCACCCTGGAAATCTGGCTTAGTGTGATTAAGAAACTGACATGTAAACTTTACTGAATTTTGATTAATTTAAATTCCACTGGTCTCAGGAGGCTAGTGGTGACTGTATTTGTTAGTGGAAGTCTAGATCTTCGTCTTCTCTCTTGTTTACAGTTACATGTGAGACAATCTCCTCTTCATAAAAGTAATACTTCTGGTCTACTTCCTGCCTCACTTTCTCTTTTCTTTCAGGCTTCTCCAAAGGACGTCCTCTTTAAAATCCTCTGCCTTTGGCTTCAGGGACACGAAGCTTCTCTTCCAGCAGATTGCTTCCCAGGCTGAAGATCGGCCCGCTATTTTCTTTGCCTTTTTTATAGGCCCACTGTTCTCTTTAGTATTATACTCACTTCTGTGCGTGGGGTCTGACTCACACCTGTCTGTATGCCCACAGCTTCCCTGCACTTCAGGTCTGTGCTTCTAAATACCTGCAGGGTGCCGCCAGCACCTAGCCACCCATCGCAGCACCTGGCACACCCTGCCTATAAATATGCACTAACGCATTCTCTGTTGGCTCACTTATGGGCTGTGAATTTGTATCATTTTCAGGTTTACAGTAGTTTATGTGTCTCTCTCACTCTAGCACATATTTTTAATTCTGCTCGTTCATAGTTTTAAGAAATTCACATGTTCACACGTTTAAGTGTTTCTTGAGGATGACGGAGAGATAGCTCTGTGAGCAAGCTATGCAAGAAAGACAGCCTCTGTCCTCATGAGTTTTCCAGTACAGAAAAGAAGACTAATTTTTAAATGAGGGGCTTTAATACTGTGGAGTAATATTATGATAGAAGAAATATTAGGACTTGGAGAATCCAGCAGCAGGAACCCACGCCAGGCCCCGCAGTGAGTTTAAAAGTTTAAACCCACTTCAGTTTAAACTGAAGGGTGAGGCAGTGACTCAGGGTAGTCAGGCCGAAGTGGAAAGAAAGGGGCATTACCATTCATTGCATTAGGATGAAATTAAAGGTCCATCTGAGTTAACAGAGGAGAATTAATTTGAGGAGTATGGAACATGCAAATAATTTCAGACCCAGGAAGGAGGTGGTCAGGTAGCCTTTTGGCTTTATGGGTTTTTTTGTTTTGTTTTGTTTTGTTTAAGACAGAGTTTTGCTCTGTCGCCCAGGCTGGAGTGCTGTGGCGCAATCTCGGCTCACTGTGGCCTCCTCTTCCCAGGTTCAAGTGATTCTTCTGCCTCAGCCTCCTGAGTAGCTGGGATTACAGGTGTGTGCCACCATGTCGGATAACTTTTTGTATTTTTAGTAGAGACAGGGTTTCTCCATGTTGGCCAGGCTGGTCTTGAACTTCTGAGCTCAGGTGATCTGCCTGCCTCAGCCTCCCAAAGTGCTGGGATTACAGGTGTGAGCCACCATGCCCAGCCTTTTTACGTGGAATTGGTAATATGGACACAGGTACAGCTTCCGTTAACTTTCTCGTGTGCTGTAAGTAAATCGTAAAGTGGGGAGTTGTACTTGCTCACAAGTATTTGCACAGTGCTGTTGGTGAGCGATTAAGCGCTCTACAGAAGAATACTGTTTTCCTGGGAACATGTCAAGCTGCTGTTCCACGTGATGTTACCATCGATCACAACTTCTTGGTGGACACATTACAATAATCAGATGTGGGACTAATCAAGTGGCTCCCTGTCGTTCCTGAACTGTTTACAACCACAGTTAGGAGAGGGTGGTACATTTTCGATAGGGGAAAAAAAGAGATTAACTTAAAAGGTTTTTGACTAATGAAAATTAAGCTTGTGCCACATTTAAACGTCATTTTTACACCCTTAAGCAGTGTGAAGTATTTCCCTTTAGCCCCTTTTAATCTATACGTAAGATCCGGAAAAACCTCGGTATGGAGGTATGATATAGCCTTCTGTTGTCCTTGTTAAAAAGAGAACACTGTTTCCTTGAATCGTGAGGAAAATAATGTTGATTTAGATTCTTAGTAACTACTTAAGGAAAAAAGAAAGCTTTGAATTAAGTGAAAACACAAACCTTTCACTTATTGCTGCAGAGAAACATTTTGAATATCCCTTAATTGATAGTTCTGTGAAATTAGTTAAGATTATGGGAGAAAATAGATTAATAAAGTCTATTCTTGAATGTGAATTATTTGAGGTATTTCCCTATGGGAAAAACACCACAGCGCTGGGAGGAGAACGTTTAGCCCTGATAATTGTCCTGCCACACAGGCTCCACCTGATGTTAACGTCGGAGGTGCAGATGATCCTGGATGCACCTGTTCACCGTCAACACAGATGGGGGATGACATTTTAGTGGTTAGGGGAATTTTGTTTGTGGTTTTGGTGAAGCATAAGAATACATTTTATAAATTGTGATTGCCTTCTAGTTCCAACATATGCTGTCAGTTGAGCAATTATTAAAGTTCTCGAGAGGTCAAAACTCATAGATATTCTAGTTTGATAGGAAATTTCTTTTCTAGAATATGGAATTTGAGAATCATTAGTTTTCTTTTATAGGAAATTAAGTGAGCAAGATTACCTGGAAAATTACATTACTTTTTGTAACAGTTCTTTATTTATAAGAGTGGATAATTCAAAGGTAATAAGTTAGAGTTAACATTTTATTTTCAGTAGCCCTTATTAATATAGTTATAGAAGTTATTTCTGTCAACTCTCAGTTGTCTCTTGAGCAGTTAAAGGAGATGGATGAGATTGAAATCCTGGATAACTTCATCTCACTTTTAAAAAATCTTTTCTGACAAAATGTATATTGAAACCACTAACAAATAGAAAATGTAACTGATTTGAGTTTTTCCACTTTCTTACTATTTGTCATTTATCCAATATGTTTATGAGTCATTAAAATGAGAAAGTATAAAGTATGTTGTTGTTTGTAGACAAAATAACTAACCGTACCTGGAAATTAAATTTCTTTAGTAAGAAATTTCTTTCTTTTTTTCTTGAGAAATTTGCTCAGACTTTTACAAGAGTGTGGTTTTGTTTTTTATTTTATTTTTGAGATGGAGTCTCACTCTTTTGCCCAGGCTGGAGTGCACTGGTGTGATCTCTGCAACCTCCACCTCCCAGGTTCAAGCAGTTCTCCTGCCTCAGCCTCCCAGTTAGCTGAGATTACAGTCACGCGCCGTCACGCCCGGCTAACTTTTTGTAGATACAGGGTTTCATCAGGAGGCCAGGCTGGCCTCCAACTCCTGACCTCAAGTGATCCACCCACCTGGGCCTCCCAAAGTGCTGGGATTACAGGCGTGAGCTACTGCGCCTGGCCAAGAGTGTGATTTTAATTGCAATATTTTGAAATTGACCTTATTTTGTGAGGATTAATGAACTGTTATCATTTTACAGGTCTCATCACAACTACATCAAGGAAGCTAGACCGAGAACAGCAAGATGAACACATATTAGAGGTAAATATTTTTTTAATACTTAAAGATTCGTAGTTATAAGTATCATGGGAAAGAACAATCTTGTTCCCATTAACTGGTATTCTTAGCCATTAATATTTTGTTGTATTAATATTATTTACTGGTTATTAGGAAAAAGGAATATGAGGAAATTGTTAATGAATACAGCTCTCGTGCCCTTTATCCCTCAATACCATTCCCAGAATACACGGCCACTGTCATGGGCCCCGTTCAGCTCTTTGTGTTTTATGCTTGCGTACACACAAAGGGGGCAAACAGAACTGTAAACAGTGTCACGTGGAATTCATTTGCATTTACATAAGTGATATTTTTCTGTATCCATCTTTTTTCCCCTTACTATTATGTTTTTGAGATATATTTATGTTGGTATTTATAGATCTATTTCAACCTTTTTAACTAGAGGTAATTTGTTTCCAGATTCATTTTTTTGCTCTGAAACAATTGCATTATTTTTGCATTTTAAACTATGAATTACTTAGTTTGTGCTTCTTAAATACCTCAAAAGTAAAAGTAGATTGAAGTCTCAGATGTGCTCTTCTAGAAAGTTCTAATAAGGCTTCTCATTCTCATGGATAATTTACAATGCCTTTTAGTCCTTAGAAAACCCACAGCTTGTTATCATGTATTGGTCACCTGGTTTTTGGCTAATAGTAAATACATTGCAGAAAAAGACCACGAGTAATTTGGAGAGGGAAGGTGGAGCATAACATGGACATCAGGTTGATGAGATCTCTGGGCCGTGTCATCAGGAAGGGGCCGAGAGACAGGCAGACCGCGGAGAGGGGGCATAGAGACATCCCTCTGTCCTGTGTGGAAGGCTGGTGTTCATTATCAGAGCCAGCCTTGGAAAAGGCCACCTGCCTTTGTTTAATTGAGTGCCCTTCTTCCACTGTGACAGTATAAGTGACAAAATTCTGAACTGTAACTTTTGAAAATTTCCTTTAATATTGCTGTTTATAATGCCGCCTGCTTAATTTCATTTTATCCTTGGTCAAATTTTCTTAACGTTGTCAGTAAATACTTAGTTTTTTGTAGTTGTGCAGTGTGTGTGTGCATGCATACACGTGTGTGTGCGTTGGGAATTGGGAATACCCTCTAGAAAAGGTGGTTTCACAGCCACAGTGCTTTCCCCATTAGGAGTTGCTTCATGTATTACATCTGAGTTTTTAGTTCATGGGGTGTAAAGTTCCCTTGAATTCATTTTCTTTATGATAGAGCAGAGTTTTGAATTTTCATTCTGTCACTACAAGGATTGACAGAAGGGGCGAATGCGGTCACTGACAAAGATAAACAGATGGGAAGATAGGAGAGCAGTAGTTACATTGATATTTTGCTCCAGTCCTTTCAAATTTCACATTAATTGCATACCTCACTCCAGAGCCCTCTTTTCTCAGTGAATATCAAAGGCTAGGTGGAAGCAGATGCCAGATATATAGCACTTTGAAAGTAGTATTTGGACATTGATGGGAAATAAATTTTCCCTTCAACATACATAATTAGTATATTTTTCAGTAGGGTCCTTTTGGGTTGGTATATTTGAGAGCCAGTGCTGGCATTGATTTGGCTGTCTTCAAGATAGTTTGTCTCCATTACATGTTGAAAGCTGTGACTAGCTACTGGTTCTTGAACCCAAAGTTGGGAACAATTTGGTGATGAATACTAAAAAACATAGTGGTTGCTTGTATTTCTCTTTGTTGTTTTTCTAAAGCTCATATGCAAACTGATGAAAAGGAAATGTTTCGAGAGTGTAAAATTAAAATAGTAAAACTTTTATTTTGAAAAAGCTTAGGAAGGTAAATAATATAAAGTAAAGCAACTACTTAAATACTTGTGACAAGCACCATCGGGATATAGTCACACTTTAATAAACAGGATTTACAACTGCCAGACTTCAGTCTCCTTGACTGTTTTTAGTGTTTTGGTAATTCGTTGGGAAGAAGGTGGGGGTGTGGATGAGGGGAGAATAAGCGTTACTAATGTCGTTACATTTAATGTGCCCGTTGACGTAAACGTGAACGTTTGATTTAAGGGTGAAATGGTCTCTTATGGATCTAGAAACAGTCATCAGTGCAGTTCTCAAGACTCTCTGATATTTTTACCTAAATAGAATATAAGAATATATGGATAGTTTACTTAAAATGAAAGTTATTTTACCTTCATTTTACTGAAAATCTTTTTTAATGAGTTGGTCTTAAATTTAAATGTTTAGGTCCACTCCTATAAAACATCTGTGGAGGAAAACAGCCAAAATAAAATGGTGATTACTAGTATTAAAAGGTGTACTATTTATTTGACACATACTTTAAAATGACAATTTAGCATATTTTATTGACGAAGCTTAACATTTTTAATGTGATATATGGACATTTTATTTTTAAGTACGTAGAGTGTATTGTTTTTAAGAAGGCTCTTTAAATGTGTAAAGCAGAATCTTTACGTATCTCTTCCATGGCCTAAAGGTATTAAGTTTTTGGTAGCTTAACATTTGGCCGAGGTTCACTTTGCACTTACAGTAGTGCGAGAAGAGAGCCTGCACGGTCAGGAAGGCGCGCAGGGGTGCGGCTGTTTCTTTCTTAGCCATGCCCGGCCCCCTGACTCTCTCCCTGTAGAGATGGGAGGTGCTGCCTCACCTCCTTACAGTGCTGTTGTTGGAAGGAGGAGCTGCTGTGTATGTGTCCTCGTGCCCTGCGAAATGTAGAGCTTTACACACATGCGGAGTAGCATTAGGAAGAAGATACTCACTTTTTATATAGTATATCTTAACATGTTAATCTGTTAACTTTAAAAAAACAGGTTACTGTGACAGACAGTGGTAGTCCCCCCAAATCAACCATTGCAAGAGTCATTGTGAAAATCCTTGATGAAAATGACAACAAACCTCAGTTTCTGCAAAAGTTCTACAAAATCAGACTCCCTGAGCGAGAAAAGCCAGACCGAGACAGAAATGCCAAACGGGAGCCCCTCTATCGCGTGATCGCCACCGACAAGGATGACGGCCCCAATGCGGAAATCTCCTACAGCATCGAAGACGGGAATGAACACGGCAAATTTTTCATCGAACCAAAAACTGGAGTGGTTTCGTCCAGGAGGTTTTCAGCAGCTGGAGAATATGATATTCTTTCGGTGAGTTAAGATTGGAGTACTGTAATTTTTTATATGTTGTGACTATAAACCTTATTTTGTATTTCTTCTTTAGTAACTTTATTTCTGTTTTGTAAACGGCTGAAGTGTTTGTGACCTAATGGCCCCATTAGGCAAGGCCGGATGATGTTTGAGCATCAGGGTACTTATTGTTTATGTTGAATGTGGTCATGAAATCATTGTTCTTTTATCAGACATTCAGTACACAGTATACAAATGTGAAAGGTTTGAAATTGGCTCAGTTTAAGACCAAACCAATCTGTGCTTCATTCATTTCTGGGTTGTAACTCCTGATTTGCTATGTTTAATCCCCTCTGCCCCAATGTTGTAGATTAAGGCAGTTGACAATGGTCGCCCTCAAAAGTCATCAACCACCAGACTCCATATTGAATGGATCTCCAAACCCAAACCGTCCCCGGAGCCCATTTCATTTGAAGAATCATTTTTTACCTTTACTGTGATGGAAAGTGACCCCGTTGCCCACATGATTGGAGTAATATCTGTTGAGCCTCCTGGCATACCCCTTTGGTTTGACATCACTGGTAAGCACTCCCCCTCGTTTTCATTGTCCGTATGGGTTACACTGAGGAGAATCTGCATACGGTTTGATGAGTTTGGGGCACATGTCAGGATTTAAAATTGGGAATAAGATCGACAGGTGGAGAATTTGCTTTAAACTATAATATTTTGATTGCAAAATTTTTCACAATATATAGCATATATTAAACTTGTTTAAAATAGGTGCTCTATTCTACCAAGTTATTAATATAAAAATAAAATTTTTAAAAAGTTCATCAAAGAGTTACAGACAAAAGCCCTCAATGTTTTGGTCCAGAAGCACAGCTTCTTAATGTTTATTTATTGACACATAACCTATGGCACATTGTTATTTTTAGTGAATATGTTTGGAACATTTAAAGTAACTATGCCTGTGTGACTGTCACATGTCAATATTTAATAGGGAATAAGCTTACAAAGTTTGATTCGTATACCTTTAAAGTTACGGTACCAGTTATGGGTTTTTAGTTTTATATTACCTCATTTTCAACAGGAAGGAGGATTCGTTAGATTATTTCATCCTCCAATAAAGTTTACTTGCTAAAGCCATTTCTCCTTATTTGTCATGTAATTTAGATAAGACATTGAATGTAATACCCTATTCAACATATTTTTTAAATTTCATGTTAGAGTTTGGCATCTTAGAGTTTTTTTCTTTTAATTGTTTCCTCACATTTTAGTTACAAGGGTATTTAAGAACAAGAGTCTCTGTTGCGATTCATCTCTCTAGGGGGGACTTTATGTCCATTTTTCCTCTTCTGCCCCTTAGTCATGTTACCCCCAAGCCCCCAAAAGTTGCAGCTGACGGACCCAGATCACTGAGCGTGTCAGGCCAGGCCTTACCTTTGGAACTTCCATGCTAAATGGTTTGGCTGTTTTACCAATTTGGTGATTGTGTGAAATTGATGTCATCAGCACCTATGAAACCCTTACAGCCTACTTTCAAGGGAAGGGGAAAAAGAGACTATTTTCATAGTTAACGATGCTCAAAACCGTTTGTTTGCATTCTGTTAACTTTTATCACATTTCCAGATCAACAGGCTGCTGCTGTGCAGTACCTGACCTCGCTGTGTAACCTTGCTGTGCTTGGACCTGGTTTGATTGATCGCTCTTATTCTGTGCTTGCTTTCCATGCGCGCTTGCTTCTTTTTGGCTGTGCCAGGAGACACGCTTGCTAGAGAAGTTTTTTACATCTTTCAGATGACTTGTGACCCGAACTGTACAGCAGAAGGTATCTGCTGAGATCACATAATTTGCCTCAGATTATGAGATCTAAAATAAAAGCCTTGTTTTTTTTTAACTTTTTTATTTCCAATGACTATCTTCCATCGCTGTTTTTTTTTTTTCCATAGTGTGCACGTGGTCACCCATCCCACTCGCCAGCGTGTTGACACGTAATGCTCACCTAGCTCTGTGGTTTTAGGTTTCTCTTAAGACGTCGTGTGTGTTGTTTTGTTTCTTGGTTAGATTTAGTAGTAGAATTTCATCATGACATTAAACCTCTATTTTCATCCCATTTCATTTTATATCTAGGTCAATGGATTTGAAAAGAGAGTTTTATCAAAAATATTTGAATAATATTAGTAGGATAGAAACTTTTGTTTCCTTAGGCTTTGTGTTTGTCAAAAATGAGAAAAAAAATTCTTTTCAAATAGTTTATAGCAGCCAGAACTAATTGAAGTTAACGACCACTATTTTTTTTAGAGTTAATGTTGATTTTTAATAGCTATTTTATTAGGCCAATTTGCTCAAAGTATCAAAAAGTTTTGTTAGTAAGTAAACTTTTAAATGGCCCAGTGATGGTTCATATAACTACTGAGATACAAATTGAAGAGAAATTCAGAACCCCTGAAAAAGCAAAGTGGAAGTAACTCATTGGCAATATTAGCAATGCCTTTGTTTTCAGAGTTGCTTTCTTGCTTTCTTTCAGTTAGTTGCTTCCTGGACAATTAGGGTTCACTTTGCCTTAACAAGCATTGTCTTTCTAATTGGCCACTCTTGTCTTTCAAAACGCTCCTCCTTAGAAGCTCTTTGCTGGTATATTAGAAGTTTTTTCAGTGCCATTAAGTATTAGAAAGCCACAAAATGAACTACAGAGTGTTATCCTGTGACCCGTTTTTACTTTTTTTGTCCTAATTTAGGTGGCAACTATGACAGTCACTTCGATGTGGACAAGGGAACTGGAACCATCATTGTCGCCAAACCTCTTGATGCAGAACAGAAGTCAAACTACAACCTCACAGTCGAGGCTACAGATGGAACCACCACTATCCTCACCCAGGTAAGTGAGTTACCAATGATGCTCTTGTCAGAGGAGGAACCACCACTATCCTCACCCAGGTAAGTGAGTTACTAATGATGCACTTGTCAGAGGAGGATGGAGATAACGTTCTGCCTTGGGGGTCCGCGGGCAATATGAGCGGTGGATTCTGCCCTGTGAGGGTCTAAAATCAGAAGTTTACACACATGCACACTAACAATTTTTATTTAGGGAAAGAAAATTAATTCCGTATCCCAATTTAGGTTTTGAATATAATTAAGGAGTTTTGAGAATTTTGAGAGAAGACTTCAAAAACAAAACAAAACAAAAGCAATGTTATACCATCAAAATCTTCGGATTTTATACTCATTTTAAACTATACTAACGTAAAGTACATCACTGTTGAGAATGAATTGTTTAAATCATTTTCAGTAAAACTGGTTAAAGTGATTAATCTTCTAAATCGCTTTTTTTGGATTCCTCATGGCTATATAAAATGACCAATAAAATTGTTCTAATAACTCCTTTACCACCTTTATTTGTTCCTATCTGGTAATTGAGATGGCCAGATTATGGGGATTTCAAACTTAAGTGTTAAATCCTGTAAGTGAAATTTAAATTCTCTTCTTTCTTATTACTTTTCTTTGGTTCTCGGTGTGGGCCGTTTGGAATGTACAGAAGGAACATTCCTAGACAGAAGAATCATCCTGAGCTTTCAGGAGCAAGCAGAGTGTCATTCACTCATTTATTTAACAAGTATTTGTTGAACACTTGTTACATGCCAGGTACCGTTCCGGAAGGGGAATAATAGTAAACAAAAGACACAACAATCTTGCCTTCTTGGAGCTTCCACTAGGATGGCAGAAGCTAAAGGCTTGTTTATAACCTAGTGGCCTAAATGAAAAAGAAAGAAGTTAAATGTCAGAGAACAAGATGCTTCTGAGTTTCAATTTTCTAGCGTTAGATTATACCGTTTTAAGTCCTAAGCAAGACAGATCATCTGCTAAGTCATTTACCTGTATTAAAAGATAAAAATTATAGTCTGTGATGTCTTTTCGATTAATAAATGGGTAGATAATTTAAAGCCATTTACAAAAATATTTCTCCAAATGCTTGTGATTTTTAGTGTATATAAAATTGATACATGTACATTGTATGCTTTTGGGGTCATTTTGAGATTGTCTTGTAAAAGTTCTAGTGTGGTGTTAAAATTTCAATTTAGTTGGTAGCTGTTCTCATTCTAGAGACAAGCAAAATCTTCTGATTTTCTCTCTTTAAACATAAGCCCTTGTAAAATTTTAGAGCACAAAAATGAGAATAAAAACATCATAAATTGTAATAAATCTAATAGGATAATTCTGAGAGAAGGATTTAAGGGGTATAACTGTAGACCAGTTCACAGAATCGACTACCCAGAAATCTAACAAAAGGAGCTTCATAAACAGTGGAGATGTCCCTCTTTGCCAAGCATTCTCATTACTAAAGACCATACATCTATGAATAATTAACAGTGTACCTCTTTCCCAATAATTATATTTTTAGTTAGTGCAGTTAAAAGTTTAGCATGAAATATCATGTGCCTCAACTAAAATTCCTATAAAACCCAAGAAATATATTCTAGTTTTCTTTCTTGGAAACACAAAATATCTTAAATTTCATTGCTTCCTTTATACTTCTGTAACTTATTTTGGGCCATTGTCAATAGACTCTAGATGCTATCCTAATCGCTGGCAGAGAAAGGCAGTTGGACTCTAAGAGAACGGTGAGCCCAGGTTGACCTGTTAAGGTGTGGGACAAAGGGAATGATTTGTGTTTAGATTATTTTTCCTCTTTAGCTGAGAACCTGGAAATACGAATTTGGGCGGGGGCGGGTGGGGGGTGCAGCAGCTGCCACCTGGAGAAGAGCACAGGAATCAGCTGGGCAATGAGAGGCACCAGGATACAGCGGGGATGGATTGAAGAGCAGAGGAATCAGCTGGGCAGTGAGACACTAGGATACCACGGGGATGGATTGAAGAGCAGAGGGATCAGCTGGGCGGTGAGACACTAGGATACTGCGGAGATGGATTGAAGAGCAGAGGGATCAGCTGGGCGGTGAGACACTAGGATACCGCAGGAATGGATTGAAGAGCAGAGGGATCAGCTGGGCAGTGAGACACTAGGATACCGCGGAGATGGATTGAAGAGCAGAGGGATCAGCTGGGCGGTGAGACACCAGGATACCGCGGGGATGGTTTGGGGCTTGGAAGTAACACTCAGAAGTCAACAGAGCAGCCATTGTGTATCCAGGTCAGGGGCAACAGATGCCGATTTGAGAAGGTTTAGGTGAGCATTGGTGGGTCAAGCGGGCAGCCTCCAGCAGAGGTAGGCGGCAGGACAGTGGGAGAACTGCCAGTGCCCTGCGGAAATAGCTCTTCTCCCGGCTTTCCTGTCCTGTGTGTGTGGCTTAGGATGCTGACCGCCATTGACTCCAGTCACTTGGCTTCATCTTGTGTCTCCAGGTAACTTACCAAATCCAGTTACCTTTTTTTTCTTTCATTCAAACAACTTTGCTTTCATATCTTCTTTCACTTTCTCTCGAGCATCAGCATCGTGGCCTCTGGGGCAGGTCGCTTGGTTTGAATCCCGGCTCCATCTCTTGTACTCCTTTCCGCAGGCAAATAGCTGTAACTCTCTGTGTGTCCATGTTCTCATCCACAAAGCGGGGGTGGTGGTAATCATCCTTTTGGAGGTCTTAGGGGAGGTTGATAAGGTGACCCGCAGGGTGCTTGTTCTTCACGTTCTGAGAGCCTGTCACCCAGTTAGCACTCAGAAAGCCATAGTTTTGTTGCACATCAGCACTGGTTTGGGTTCTTGTCCCACGGACACTCAATTCACCTTCCAGTTGCCATTCTTCATCCCTGCCACTCACCTTGGAAGCGAGTTTCTTCTGACCAAAAGGAGCTGTGTAATCCGCCCACATCAGTACTGGAGTCGAGGCTCCACATATTTGATTCTGCTTTCTTCTTGCTCCTTTACTGTATCACCCCTGAGTTCCAAGTCCTCTCCAACCTCTGAAAGGCAGGATGTTCTGTCCCACTGCTTGCCTTCATGTCTTTGACGCAGCCCTTCCTCATACTTACTCACCTGCCAACCAAAAATGTACCCAAGAAAGCATTATCTCCCTCTTGAGAGCTTTCTGAGCATCTCAGCCAGTCTCTGGACTCTTAAAAACTTTACTTGATAATATATGAGACATGGTTAGGCTGTGCATGTGCAGAACATTGCCTGGTAGCTCTATGAGGGCAGAGACTATTGCACGCTGATTTCACACCCAGGCAAGCATTGGGCATGGAAATGCACAATCAGTGTGTTTCAATTGAATTGCTTTGACTTTCAGTTCTTTCTACTTAATAATGGTTGAGCTTGGAGCAGGATTAAACTTCTCTGCTCAGTACCCACTACATGGGAAAAATAATTTTTAAATTTATAGTGGAAATGAATATATAATCTAATTTATGGTAATTGCCTTTATAGCCATCCCTTCTGGATCTTCATTGACCTGTAAAAGTGAGGCATCTGTAGTTGTAAAGGTTTACATAGCTTTCACATGCAACCTTTCCATGGTTTGGTGGATGCATCTAGAATTCATACAAAATGTAATGTTTTACGTTTTATTTAACTAAAACATCCTTGATATTTTGGTCTTCTGTGAGAACACTGATGTAGCCCTCATGGAAGGCCTCTGTTCATGGCCTGCACCATGTGGCTGACAGCTCTGCCTGGGACCCTGGCCCCCTGTGCCGCTTGGACTAGCAGATCCCTTTGTTCCGTATGCTCCTGCGAAGCGCAGTTTTCTTCTTAAACTCTAAAGCATGTTTTATAATTGGCAGTGATTTCCGCTGTGCCAAACCCATAGGTCTTTTCATTATGAAAATTAATCCTCTCACTGTCAAAGTTTTGTTTGTTTCTAATTTAGCTTAGTACCAAGTTTCTTAACATTTGCTTTTTTTCCTCTAAAGGTTTTTACTTTATGTAGATGTAGTTAAGAGAGTTTGTTTTTCCAATCTATTGACTAAATTGCTTTTAGGGAATAAACGTATTTACTACATAGATGTAGGTTTATGGTCACAGAAATACAGTGATTTCTTAACACATTTCTTATTTTTTCTTTTTACATATTAGGAAAACCTATGATCGGGGGCTTGGGATGTCAAAAATGAGAATGAGAAATTTAGATGGTGTAATCATCTATCTTACCTCAGTGGGTTGGTAGTTGCAGATTCAAATCTGATTTAAGAAATTAGTCTTCTATAAATCCTGGTAAAGTAAATTGTTATCTGTATATGAGTAATCTACAGATACCTTCTCCATGGAGGCATAAGAGAAGTTAAGCCCACGTAAAGACATGGCAAGTGTGAAAAGTATACATATTTTGTCCCAGAGTTAGTTATAAGAATGAAGAAAGGTCATCATTATCTTACTCATATTTAGATAAGTAATATACCATGAGAAATGTTCTAAGAAATGTGTGATTCTGGGTTTTTGTTGCCTTTCTCATATTTGTATTTTATTTTGCCACAGTATCATTGTTTCAATGTACGTGACTTGTTCATGATTCTTTAAGTATTAAAACATCATAATTGGAAATATCGTATGAGTCATTTTGTCATCCGTTACAGGTATTCATCAAAGTAATAGACACAAATGACCATCGTCCTCAGTTTTCTACATCAAAGTATGAAGTTGTTATTCCTGAAGATACAGCGCCAGAAACAGAAATTTTGCAGATCAGTGCTGTGGATCAGGATGAGAAAAACAAACTAATCTACACTCTGCAGAGCAGTAGAGATCCATTGAGTCTCAAGAAATTTCGTCTTGATCCTGCAACCGGCTCTCTCTATACTTCTGAGAAGCTCGATCATGAAGCCGTTCACCAGCACACCCTCACGGTCATGGTAGGCGCTCTGCCCGCTCTCCTCCCACCATTTGGTCCTGAGGCCTTTGTGTGTTTGAGTGTGATTTTTAATTAGTATAAGGAAAACACCAATGGGATTGATAATGTGTCGATTCTTTTAGGTACGAGATCAAGATGTGCCTGTAAAACGCAACTTTGCAAGGATTGTGGTCAATGTCAGCGACACAAATGACCACGCCCCGTGGTTCACCGCTTCCTCCTACAAAGGGCGGGTTTATGAATCGGCAGCCGTTGGCTCAGTTGTGTTGCAGGTGACGGCTCTGGACAAGGACAAAGGGAAAAATGCTGAAGTGCTGTACTCTATCGAGTCAGGTATTTTTGGAGCATTCAGTGGCATTTTAAGTTTGCAGTTGTTAAAAGGCTGTTTCTACTTTTCCAAAATTAGTTCTGGGTATTGAAGCATTTCTGTGTATCTGCAAAAATTGCTTAAATTCATCTGTAGATACAATTTTACATGTTAGGAGAAAGAGGAATTTTTTTTTTTTTTTTTAACTTTTAGCCCATCAGAGTGTTTGGGGAAAGTTCTGGGGGATTCACAATATTAGCACAGTTCAAGGCTCTGAGAAGCCTCGTAGTAAAGGAAACTTTATTTGACCAATTCAGTATTTCTGAAATGATTTTGACCACACTTTCTTCTGTAATATTGGTTAAATTAAACACACTTAGGAAGCTGTTTGCCTAGAAATTTAACGTTTCACTTTTTTGTCGGAGAGTATTTTCTCTTGAGCAGAGCAGGAAGCTTCATAACAGTGTTGACTCATTGTAATTGGCTGAAACCTCAGAAAGAGGTGCCATGACCTCCCACCCCTTCCACATTTACCTGGATATTTGCCCTTCGCCTTTAACAGGTGAATTTCCCTCATGGAATTGGGTGAGGACTAGACCCCAGAGCTGGGGCCTGCTGGGGTGCGGCTTGAGGCAGCAAGGGCAGAAAAAAAAACAGCTGGAGCTGTGGGCCTGGACGGTTCCGGGACCCAGAGGCCAAGAGATCCAGAATCGGGATAACAAGGGGGACCACCGGAAGCAGTCCTGGCATAGCAGGATGTTTCTGGTCTGTTTTCCGCTGCCATTCCCTCATTCATTCATTCATTCCGTGGGCTGGTGAAGCTCGCTTTATGTGCCAGGTGCCATGTTGGTCCCTCATTCATTCATTCATTCCGTGGGCTGGTGAAGCTCGCTTTATGTGCCAGGTGCCATGTTGGTCCCTCATTCATTCATTCATTCATTCATTCCGTGGGCTGGTGAAGCTCGCTTTATGTGCCAGGTGCCATGTTGGTCCCTCATTCATTCATTCATTCATTCATTCCGTGGGCTGGTGAAGCTCGCTTTATGTGCCAGGCACCATGTTGGTCCCTCATTCATTCATTCCGTGGGCTGGTGAAGCTCGCTTTATGTGCCAGGTGCCATGTTGGTCCCTCATTCATTCATTCATTCATTCCGTGGGCTGATGAAGCTCGCTTTATGTGCCAGGTGCCATGTTGGTCCCTCATTCATTCATGCATTCATTCCGTGGGCTGATGAAGCTCGCTTTATGTGCCAGGTGCCATGTTGGTCCCTCATTCATTCATTCATTCCATGGGCTGATGAAGCTCGCTTTATGTGCCAGGTGCCATGTTGGTCCCTCATTCATTCATTCCGTGGGCTGGTGAAGCTCGCTTTATGTGCCAGGTGCCATGTTGGTCCCTCATTCATACATTCATTCCGTGAGCTGGTGAAGCTCGCTTTATGTGCCAGGTGCCATGTTGGGAGTGTTCCTCTTGGGCATGGTAGGTGGGCATTGCCATAGGGTCCACAATGCATGTCTTGTAAAAATTCCACCCCGATAGAAACAGGGCTCTGCTTTAGAGCATACGATCTGTACAGTCAGAAGTCACGTTGCTTTAGGATGTTCCTGCTCATGCCAGATCCTCTGAAAGTGATGAAATGTTGAGAAGACAGTTTACAGTTTTCCGTTTTCTTCAGTGCCATTGTTAGTACAAGGAATATCGTCCCTTTCAGTCTTCTTCGTAATGAGTTTAGAGAATTAAAATATTCCATTTAACTTTTTTTTTTAAGTCTATAGCTCTACATATTTAGAAATTCTCTCTCCCAGGCATTAGAATTGGTACAGGTATAGATTAACTATAGATCATGTAATCAAAATTTGAGGAAATGGAGAGTAATTTAAAAAAACTGACTGATGTGTTCTAGGTGGTTAAACTATGTTTATTTAACGTATTTGAAGTTTCATTTGTTTCCCTTAAAACAACCAAATTGAGTTCATTAGTCACAAATAAGATCTCATACACGGCCTGTGGTTGCAGTGTTAAAATGTGGTGTAGTTAGTGCCTTGAGTAAAGATGAAGTTTTTTTCCACTGGTTGAGAAATTTGCAGTTAGAAAAACAGTGCATTCCATTTGTGCATGCCTGAGTACTTCAATCAAGTAATTCTGTCATAGACAAACTGACTGGGTTTATGCAGGAGAAAATGTTAAACTTCCCCTTAGCTTTCACATAATTTTCAACAACTGGGTGGTTAAAATATGATTGTTGGTGTCTGAGTAGAAGCATGTGCATTCTTTGAATGCCTCTAATGACTGACAGGATTAGGAATCTGGTATTTGGAGAATGGAACTCCCTACTCCATGAATAGATAATACCAGTGGCCTATTCTGGCATAGAATTAGGACTTGTAAGAAGCTATTTTTATAGTTTTGGTAATATAAAAATTATGCTCAGCAGTTACTTTGTAGGAGACCACTACCATTAAAATGCAGTAGAATTTTGTGGAGGGGGTGTGTGCATGTGTTGGAGATGGAGGTGGATGTCTGTTGGAATAGTACAAACTATAAAATGTTCATACAAATGCCTTTCATTTAAGTTTATTGATAATTATCTGCTTCTAATTTGTGTCGGATTACATTTAAAGTTCAAAAAGACTAGCTATAAATTCAGTACGTAACACTGCATGTTTAATTAGCAGCAATTAATTGAGTAAAAGGTTTGGTCTGATTAGGAGTCTTCAGGGAAAAAGGAATTAATTAAGAGAGATTTTCAGTAACCGTTGAGTTACATGCTGGAGACATGTCAGTGCCATACTCTGGTCTGTGTGGTGTTTTCTTCTTACGTCTTTTTAAAAAAGTAGATTATTAGAGTACTGCTTCTAAACTATTTTAATACCTGGCAATAGAAGACACTCCATAAGTAAATATACTTATTGATTAAAATTGGTTTTCCTCCCCAAACTTAAGTCAAATATAATTGCCTTGAGAGTCAATAGAGGGTGCCACTCTGCCAGTCAGCAGGCCCCAGCTGAACATCCAGAGTGTGTCCACAGGGGAAGAAACAGACTCCCCTTCACAGTTCTGTGTAATACACTTAATAGCTTAAGAGCAAAAATTAGCCTATTTGTCTAGATAATTGCCCTGTTCCAATACAGGGAACAATTTAAAGTTGTTTTAAAATCATTCATGTTGTAGCTAAAGTCAGTGAATAAGCCCCCAGCCTCATACAGACCTTTTCTGCCACCTTAGGAAGTCGTTCAACACCACCAGTGCATCTCAGTGTCTGTGTACCTATTGTTAGGGCAGGCAGGGGTACTTTCTGCCACTCAGCAGCCCTCATTGTTTCTTCACATAAACACAATGCTGCTTTCCCATCTGCAAATCTGATGATTCCTGCCTTAATCTATACGCACGTGGGATCCATATATCACATCACGAGCTGGGTTCGTTTTTAACCTGGTTATCAGTGACATGCTCCAAGCTGTGTTCATCAGAGTCATGATGCCCCAGATTGTAAAGGATGTTTCTGAATCTTGCATGGCCGATAAAGAGCAAGGTTGTAATCCATGCTGTAAAGAAAACACAGGGCGATGAGACAGAAACAGTAAGAATAGCGGGAGAAGACTCTTCCAGGAGAGGCTGCATCAGACACTGGGGCTCTGAGATGAGTGTGCTCTCCTGATTGAGGACGAAGAGAATGCCCACTTGGCTGGAGGGCAGGGAGCAAGTTTTGCAGAAAGCCGTGTGTTCTAGCACCACCAGGCTCCTCCACAGCAGATAGAGTCTATTCATTCCTCCACGTGAGGCCTTGCATATTTGAAGCTTCATTGGCAAGATAACATTATCCTGTACAAAATAAGAGAGAAATGGATATACAAGAATGAATATAAAATATGGTAGGTCAGCTGGTGAGTACAGACATAGGGAAGTCTGAGGGGCGGGGATGAAGAGAGTCACCATGGCTGCCCCAGTCTCCTGTGTCAGGCCAGGCAGTCAGTCACAATTTTAGATGGTGAGGGTGATGTACAGGTGGGATGAGAAAAGGATCTTGGAGTTCTGACAACGGCCAAAAATGCAATCAGGAAGGGCTTGGGATCACTGACTCATAAATACAGACAGGCCGGAAATTAGTGTCTCAAAAGCCTGGCAGGGGCAGTAGGACCCAGTTCTCGGCCAGGGTTCAGCTCAGAGCGTCAGGGCCTAGAGAAATCCTGGGCCTCCGCCCTGTTGCAGACTGAGGCGCTGCCTTGGGGCCTGGATGCAGAGCCAGTAAGACTTAATGAAAACCAGGCTGGATCTGGTCTCTAAAACATGGCCACGGATTTTTGGAAAATGTATTAAAGGAAGGAAGTGAAGACTGTAGAGGAAGTGTTTACTGTTAATGATGTGGAGAAAGAAGTGCTTGGTTAATCCCCTGGTTTGCAGCTCACACGAAGTAGTTCTGGTCTGTGAAATGCCACACTCATGGCAAACCTAGAGCAAGAATTTGAGAAAGCAGTTAAGTGGCAAGTGAGCTTTGTTTGGGGTAAGTGTAATAGTTCATTTGGGGAAAATAAATTCTGTGCTATGACAGGGATGGTGAATTCTGGGTGCTTGTTCATGAAACAGAAAAAGGATGGGGGGGCTCGTGGATGGATTAAACCTGAGAGCCTGCAACGCCACCCTGATTTATCCAAAAGGGCTGTAGAGAACTGCTTGTTTCTTTGACGATTCAGTCGATGATACGAAATTATACAATATTCTGGAGTTGTGGTTGCAGCTAAAACATATAGTATAGCCTGAAAAGGTCCAAAGAAAAGGCAGTAAAACACTATCTTCGAGCAGCCTCTCAGCTTCAGCGCTGCTGACATTTGGAACCAGATATTTTTTGTTGTGCAGGGCTGTCCTGTGCATTGTAGGATGCTTAACAACACCCCTGGTCTCCACCCACGAGACGCCAGGAGCAGCCTCTTCCGACAAGTAGTGACAACCAAAAATGTTTGCAGGCATTACCAGATGTCTCCTTGGGAGCAGAATCGCCCCCAGGGGAAAACCACTGACCTAGAAGATAAGTTGACCTGAAAAAGATAAGAAGGGAATGTTGTTGCAGTCTTCAAAACCTATAAAGTGGGGTGGGTTACACACATTTATCCATGGACAATTGTCTCTTGAAGCTTGATGTCAATTTCTTATTGAATCAAAATCTTTCGTAATGAATACAAACCTTAAGAATTCGTAAGTCATTACCGTTGAAAATACAAGTGTGGTCCAGAAGTGTTTTGAGGGACTCCTGGAAAGTGACTCACTCAACTGCTTTGTGGAAGGATATGCTTGTCTTTCCACCACACATTCCCAGTGCAGCCGAGAGAGGGAGTTTTGGCTTTAAGACCAGAGTGCTATGTCTTCTGTTTTTTGTTTTTCATCATTTATGGACAAAATTCTGTAAAGTATACCTGGTTTTAGGTGGATAAAAATAAAACAAGTTGAAGGTTCCATTCAAATGTTGACATCCCCTGAGTGTCTGCTCAATTCCGGAGTATAATTTTTGAGGATACCTTTGTTTCTGTTTCTCTAACTACTACTGCTATTGCTCCTTGTATTTTTCTCTAATGTGTTTTTTCCTCTCCTTCCAGGAAATATTGGAAATTCTTTTGTGATTGATCCTGTCTTGGGCTCTATTAAAACAGCCAAAGAATTAGATCGAAGTAACCAAGTGGAGTATGATTTAATGGTAAAAGCTACAGATAAGGGCAGTCCACCTATGAGTGAAATAACTTCTGTGCGTATCTTCATCACAATTGCTGACAATGCCTCTCCGAAGTTTACATCAAAAGAATATTCTGTTGAAATTAGTGAAACTGTCAGCATTGGGAGTTTTGTTGGGATGGTTACAGCCCATAGTCAGTCATCAGTGGTGTATGAAATAAAAGATGGAAATATAGGTGATGCTTTTGATATTAATCCACATTCTGGAACTATCATCACTCAGAAAGCCCTGGACTTTGAAACTTTGCCCATTTACACATTGATAATACAAGGAACTAACATGGCTGGTTTGTCCACTAATACAACGGTTCTAGTTCACCTGCAGGATGAGAATGACAACTTGCCAGTTTTTATGCAGGCAGAATACACAGGACTCATTAGTGAATCAGCCTCAATTAACAGTGTGGTCCTAACAGACAGGAATGTCCCACTGGTGATTCGAGCAACTGATGCTGATAAAGACTCAAATGCTTTGCTTGTATATCACATTGTTGAACCATCTGTACACAAATATTTTGCTATTGATTCTAGCACTGGTGCTATTCATACAGTACTAAGTCTGGACTATGAAGAAACAAGTATTTTTCACTTCACCGTACAAGTGCATGACATGGGAACCCCACGTTTATTTGCTGAGTATGCAGCCAATGTAACAGTACATGTAATTGACATTAATGACTGCCCTCCTGTGTTCGCCAAGCCATTATATGAAGCATCTCTTTTGTTGCCAACATACAAAGGAGTAAAAGTCATCACAGTAAATGCTACGGATGCCGATTCAAGCGCATTCGCACAGTTGATTTACTCCATCACCGAAGGCAATATCGGGGACAAGTTTTCTATGGACTACAAGACTGGTGCTCTCACTGTCCAAAACACAACTCAGTTAAGAAGCCGCTATGAGCTAACCGTTAGAGCTTCCGACGGCAGATTTGCCGGCCTTACCTCTGTCAAAATTAATGTGAAAGAAAGCAAAGAAAGTCACCTAAAGTTTACCCAGGATGTCTACTCTGCAGTAGTGAAAGAGAATTCCACCGAGGCGAAAACATTAGCTGTCATTACTGCTATTGGGAATCCAATCAATGAGCCTTTGTTTTATCACATCCTCAACCCAGATCGCAGATTTAAAATAAGCCGCACTTCAGGAGTTCTGTCAACCACTGGTATACCCTTCGATCGTGAGCAGCAGGAGGCGTTTGATGTGGTTGTAGAAGTGACAGAGGAACGTAAGCCTTCCGCAGTGGCCCACGTTGTCGTGAAGGTCATTGTAGAAGACCGGAATGATAATGCACCGGTGTTTGTCAACCTTCCCTACTACGCCATTGTTAAAGTGGACACTGAGGTGGGCCATGTCATTCGCTATGTCACTGCTGTAGACAGAGACAGTGGCAGAAACGGGGAAGTGCATTACTACCTCAAGGAACATCATGAACACTTTCAGATTGGACCCTTGGGTGAAATTTCACTGAAAAAGCAATTTGAACTTGACACCTTAAATAAAGAATATCTTGTTGCAGTGGTTGCAAAAGATGGAGGGAACCCGGCCTTTTCAGCGGAAGTTATCGTTCCGATCACTGTCATGAATAAAGCCATGCCTGTGTTTGAAAAACCTTTCTACAGTGCAGAGATTGCAGAGAACATCCAGGTGCACAGCCCTGTGGTCCACGTGCAGGCCAACAGCCCAGAAGGCTTGAAAGTGTTCTACAGCATCACAGATGGAGACCCTTTCAGCCAGTTCACTATTAACTTCAATACTGGAGTTATCAACGTCATAGCTCCTCTGGACTTTGAGGCCCACCCGGCATATAAACTGAGCATACGCGCAACTGACTCCTTGACAGGCGCTCATGCTGAAGTATTTGTGGACATCATAGTAGAGGACATCAATGATAACCCTCCTGTGTTTGCTCAGCAGTCTTATGCGGCAACCCTGTCTGAGGCATCTGTAATTGGAACATCTGTTGTTCAAGTCCGAGCCACAGATTCTGATTCAGAACCAAATAGAGGAATCTCATACCACATGTTTGGGAATCTCAGCAAGAGTCATGATCATTTTCATGTAGACAGCAACACCGGCCTCATCTCACTCCTCAGAACCCTGGATTACGAGCAGTCCCGGCAGCACACGATTTTTGTGAGGGCTGTTGATGGTGGTATGCCCCCGCTGAGCAGTGATGTGATTGTCACGGTGGACGTTACCGACCTCAATGATAATCCACCACTCTTTGAACAACAGATTTACGAAGCCAGAATTAGCGAGCACGCCCCTCATGGGCATTTTGTGACCTGTGTAAAAGCCTATGATGCAGACAGTTCAGACGCAGACAAGTTGCAGTATTCCATTCTGTCTGGCAATGATCATAAACATTTTGTCATTGACAGTGCAACAGGGATTATCACCCTCTCAAACCTGCGCCGGCACGCCTTGAAGCCATTTTACAGTCTTAACCTGTCAGTTTCTGATGGAGTTTTTAGAAGTTCCACCCAGGTTCATGTAACTGTAATTGGAGGCAATTTGCACAGTCCTGCTTTTCTTCAGAACGAATATGAAGTGGAACTAGCTGAAAACGCTCCCCTACATACCCTGGTGATGGAGGTGAAAACTACCGATAGGGATTCTGGTATTTATGGCCACGTTACTTACCATATTGTAAATGACTTTGCCAAAGACAGATTTTACATAAATGAGAGAGGACAGATATTTACTTTGGAGAAACTTGATCGAGAAACCCCAGCGGAGAAAGTGATCTCCGTCCGTTTAATGGCTAAGGATGATGGAGGAAAAGTTGCTTTCTGCACTGTGAATGTCATCCTTACAGATGACAATGATAATGCACCACAATTTCGAGCAACCAAATATGAAGTGAATATTGGATCCAGTGCTGCTAAAGGGACTTCAGTCATTAAAGTTCTTGCAAGTGATGCCGATGAGGGCTCCAATGCCGACGTCACCTATGCCATTGAAGCAGACTCTGAAAGTGTAAAAGAGAATTTGGAAATTAACAAACTGTCTGGCGTAGTCACTACAAAGGAGAGCCTCATTGGCTTGGAAAATGAATTCTTCACTTTCTTTGTTAGAGCTGCAGATAATGGGTCTCCATCAAAAGAATCTGTTGTTCCCGTCTATGTTAAAATCCTTCCACCAGAAATGCAGCTTCCAAAATTTTCAGAACCTTTCTATACCTATACAGTGTCGGAGGACGTGCCTATTGGAACAGAAATAGACCTCATCCGAGCAGAACATAGCGGGACTGTTCTTTACAGCCTGGTCAAAGGGAATACTCCAGAAAGCAATAGGGATGAGTCCTTTGTGATTGACAGACAGAGCGGGAGACTGAAGCTGGAGAAGAGTCTTGATCATGAGACCACTAAGTGGTATCAGTTTTCCATACTGGCCAGGTGCACTCAGGATGACCACGAGGTGGTGGCGTCTGTAGATGTTAGTATCCAAGTGAAAGATGCAAATGACAACAGCCCGGTCTTTGAATCTAGTCCATATGAGGCATTCATTGTTGAAAACCTGCCAGGGGGAAGTAGAGTAATTCAGATCAGGGCATCTGATGCTGACTCAGGAACCAACAGCCAAGTTATGTATAGCCTGGATCAGTCACAAAGTGTGGAAGTCATTGAATCCTTTGCCATTAACATGGAAACGGGCTGGATTACAACTTTAAAGGAACTTGACCATGAAAAGAGAGACAATTACCAGATTAAAGTGGTTGCATCAGATCATGGTGAAAAGATCCATCTATCCTCCACAGCCATTGTGGATGTTACCGTCACCGATGTCAACGATAGTCCACCACGATTCACGGCCGAGATCTATAAAGGGACTGTGAGTGAGGATGACCCCCCAGGTGGGGTGATTGCCATCTTAAGTACCACGGATGCCGATTCTGAAGAGATCAACAGACAAGTTACATATTTCATAACAGGTAAAAAATTCAAACCAAACGGTTTAATTTAAAATGATTTCTAGAAGCATAAAGTATAAGATCTGTATTGTATGGAAATTGGGGACTTAAGGGATGATTTTACTTAAAAATATCTAAAATAATAAGTAGAAATAATGTCTGTTGAGCCTCATTTCAAGCTTGTTACCTGAGCAAAGCTACCAGTTGTTTCATTAGACTGTTTTTGATTTTTGTGACTCATTCTTTTGAACCTTATACTTAGTGTATAATAAATATATTATAATTAAAAACATTATAGTTTTAATGCAGGCTAAATTATTATTTAGTAATCTTAATGCTATGTTTATACATTTTAATGCTGCCCTTGTTTTGGTAAATTGGAAGGCTAATATATGCCAAATTAATTTTTTAATACTCAATTATTTTAAACGATAACATTATACATCTTTTGTACAGTTTATTTTTTCTGTTACTTATTTTTATCCTTTCAACAAATATGACTATCATCTTCTTTATTGATTTAATAGGAGGGGATCCTTTAGGACAGTTTGCTGTTGAAAATATACAGAATGAATGGAAGGTATATGTGAAGAAACCTCTAGACAGGGAAAAAAGGGACAATTACCTTCTTACTATCACAGCAACTGATGGCACCTTCTCATCAAAAGCGATAGTTGAAGTGAAAGTTCTGGATGCAAATGACAACAGTCCAGTTTGTGAAAAGGTAAGCAGCTCTTCCCTTACATTTGCGTGTTATGAATTTAAATTTCTTAATTCTTTCAATGGGACCGTCATTTGTCGCTGTGGTGTAATTCACATGTGTTTTATGATCGCTTACTGATTAAGCAGAGGTGTTAAATGGGGTAAGACTTGGAAAAGCTTCAGAACTATTTGCAGGAATGCTAAATAAATCAAAAGCCTCATTCTAGAAAACTAAATTATGGACAGGACTCCAGTTGCGTCTAACACTGAAAATGCTCTGTAAACTTTTCATGAGGGCATTCTCTTAATATGGGGATACAGCTGTTTTGGGGGAAGGATCTGACAGGAAACAAAGGGCCGATGTGCCGTGAGACAGTTTTGGGGGCATCTGCTCTTCTGCACGCTAGAGAAGCTCAGAGGTGGACAGCGTGCTTCCTGCATCTGCGTGGCTCACCATTCAGTGAGAACTAAAAGTAGACATAGGAAGGGCTGCTCCCTCCAAGGTTAGATGAGGGCCATGTGGCTCGAGCAGGGGTGGTCCCTGGGGCCAGAGGGTGAGAAGGGCTGCCCAGAGAAAGGGCTGGCTCAGCTTCGGGGGACAGTAACGAGGTCGTCAGGAGTGGGTGGGGAGGGGCCGTGGAGTGTGAGGAGGGATTGTGGGAGTAGCCACTGGGTTTACCAGAAGTGGGGAGTCTGCGCTGAGAGTCTTGGAAAAGGGTGAACTGGATTACAGTGGGCGGTGGCGGTCGTTCCAGGGGATTTTAACTCGATCTTAGAGAAAATAGGGACTTTGGAGCCTTTTATATCAGTAATGAGACGAGTTCCTTAAGAAGCTTAGTTTGGAAGCATCATGCCCATTATTTAGACAGGGAGGAGTGGATGCAAGGGGGCCCTGGAAAGGCAGAGGTGGGGAAGGAGTGAAAGGACCAAAGCCACCACCCAGGAGGACCATCTGGTGTGACAGCCGGCCAGCGTGCCATTGAGCCAAAGTCACTGCCGAGGAGGACCATCTGGTGTGACAGCCAGCCAGTGTGCCATCGAGCCAAAGCCACCACCGAGGAGGACCATCTGGTGTGACAGCCGGCCAGCGTGCCATTAAGCCAAAGCCACCACCAAGGAGGACCATCTGGTGTGACAGCCGGCCAGTGTGCCATTGAGCCAAAGCCATCACCGAGGAGGACCATCTGGTGTGACAGCCGGCCAGTGTGCCATTGAGCCAAAGCCACCGCCGAGGAGGACCATCTGGTGTGACAGCCGGCCAGTGTGCCATTGAGCCAAAGCCACCACCAAGGAGGACCATCTGGTGTGACAGCCGGCCAGTGTGCCATTAAGCCAAAGCCACCACCAAGGAGGACCATCTGGTGTGACAGCCGGCCAGTGTGCCATTGAGCCAAAGCCATCACCGAGGAGGACCATCTGGTGTGACAGCCGGCCAGTGTGCCATTGAGCCAAAGCCACCACCAAGGAGGACCATCTGGTGTGACAGCCGGCCAGTGTGCTGTCAAGTCAAAGCCATCACCAAGGAGGACCCTCTGGTGTGACAGCCAGCCAGTGTGCCGTCAAGCCAAAGTCACCGCCGAGGAGGACCATCTGGTGTGACAGCCGGCCAGCGTGCCATTGAGCCAAAGCCACCACCGAGGAGGACCATCTGGTGTGACAGCCAGCCAGTGTGCCGTCAAGCCAAAGTCACCGCCGAGGAGGACCATCTGGTGTGACAGCCGGCCAGCGTGCCGTCGAGTCAAAGCCATCACCGAGGAGGACCATCTGGTGTGACAGCCGGCCAGCGTGCCATTGAGCCAAAGCCACCACCAAGGAGGACCATCTGGTGTGACAGCCGGCCAGTGTGCTGTCGAGTCAAAGCCATCACCAAGGAGGACCCTCTGGTGTGACAGCCAGCCAGTGTGCCGTCAAGCCAAAGTCACCGCCGAGGAGGACCATCTGGTGTGACAGCCGGCCAGCGTGCCGTCGAGTCAAAGCCATCACCGAGGAGGACCATCTGGTGTGACAGCCGGCCAGCGTGCCATCGAGCCCAACTTTCTACAGGAGTAGGGGGAGCGACCAAGGCCGTGGCAAAGAGGAGTCTGAGCCGGGGGCTGGTTTTAGAGGAGTTCCATGTTGAATTCCAATTCCAGTTTGCTAAAGTAATGAGACATTCAGTTGACCATGTGTTTTAGACATTGAGAGATGGCGAGATGTTGGATGGGTATTAGGGAAAGGTGTGGAAACTTGGCGTTGTCTCTGGATAGCTGAAAATTGACTGCATTTGAGAGGATACTAACAAAAAGGGGAAAAAAGAAGAGAGAGCCATTTCCAAAGGGAGAAGGGGGCTGAGCTGGAAGGAAGAGGAGGACACCAGTGCAGTGCCACCCCGGGTTGGGGAGAAGAGGACTCTGGGGAGGCAGGGTGGCGAGTGGAGCTGGGATGTTTGGGATGCGAAACAGACCACTGGGGTCCCACGATGCTGTGCTGGTGGCGGTCTTGGTAGCAGGATGTGGATGGATGCCTGATGGCAGATCAGAGAGGGAAGTGATGAAGAAATAGACCTGCCCAGGGAAGAAGGCCGAGAGTGACAGGGAGGAGGAGTGTGCTGGGCCAGGAGAAGGCTGGGTAGAGAGGAATGTGATTGTGAAGAGGATGGAGGAGTTGGAACCCACCACAGGTTCTGTGAGTCCGAGATGCTTGTGGCTGTAGAAAGTGATAGGGCTGTTCTCAGGGCAGGACTTAAGATGGAAGAATGCTTAACTTCAGTCATGAGGGGAAGGGGAACTTCTGAGGGATGAGGAGTTAATTCCAGTTCTTATCTGAACTTTTTATTTTCAGGAGGGGTGTGACATTCTGTCTCTCTTACAGCAACTAAGTGTCTTTGGTTGTTTTTTAGCCCTTTGATATTATTTCGATACAATACTGTATCGTCTTCAGGAATAAGACTGGGACACTAGATCCTTTAAATTCATCCTATTATGAAATGCCCTTTTTCCTGAGTCCTTTTTCATGGAGTACTTTTCCATGAGTACTTCACTAGTAGTTGAGTTCAGATTAAGAAAATCAACAGAATCTTAATCTTTTTGTCTTAGGTTTTAATTTATGGCATGGATTTCTAAATAATTGGAACTGGAAACAAGTGTTCACCGTGTTTGAGCATGAGGGCAGATGTGAGGAGAGAGGGCACCAGGATCACACAGGGCAGTAGAAGGGGCTGAAGACAGGGCACCAGGATCACGCAGGGCAGTAGAAGGGCCTGAGCCTTCATCAGAGTCCCTTCTGTGGCCTACAAGAATGTTCGTTTTCTCCCATAACATGAAACTTGCTTCTCTCTCAACTGCAGTTATTTATGTTAGGAACATTTGCAAAAAATAAATTCCTGTATTTGGAAATAAGCAGATACGATATAACAGGTATTTATTCTCTGCAGTTTTTAGGTAAATATGGAGCACTACTCACATTTTCGATTACTACTTAGGTTTTCTCATAGGGATTTGAATGTGAAACCAGCTTAGTGACATATAATAGCATTTTGTAGGTTGAACGCCAGGCCAGGCTCTTTCAGGGATGTGGAGCTGGTGGCTGCTCCATGGCTGTTCCTTGTTTCACATGTGTTTTATGTTTTATGAGAAAAATCGTTTTCAAAGCTCTTGGGATTTTATCTTTAGTCATTTCCCATGTTTTCTGTGGTCAAAGATGAATGATTTCTTTTCCGTCATTTCCTTGATGTTTGTGCTGCCTGTTAATAACAGTTTTTATGTTAACGTTTTTGTTTAAACTCTTTGCAGACTTTATATTCAGACACTATTCCTGAAGACGTCCTTCCTGGAAAACTGATCATGCAGATCTCTGCTACAGACGCAGACATCCGCTCTAACGCTGAAATTACGTACACATTATTGGGTTCAGGTGCAGAAAAATTCAAACTAAATCCAGACACAGGTAATGATGGGGTTCGGGACAAAATAAATTGTATATTCCAACAGTATCATATATGTGGGTGATTTTAGATCACACACAAAATTTGAAATTACATTTTGCCCTTTTCAAATGTATTCTGATGCTCCGAAGCTGACATCTCTTAGAAATCTTACCAGCAATTTAGTGTGTAAAATTTCAGGTGAGATTTTTTTAAAAACAGCAAGAATATCACCTAACTGAATCAAGGATTTAAAATTTAGAAGGCGTTTATACCACTTGTTTAAAAAAAAACAACCCTCAGAAGTTAAAGTATAACTCAAGCTTTCTGCTTTTTATCCATTTTATTTAAATAGCGTATTTTTCTTGAATTGGTGACCATAAATTTATCACTTAGGATAATTTAGAATTTTCTTAAACAAAATGATTTATGGTATTTTATTTATTTTAAAATAGAGTTGTTTTCCTTTTGTATTTTGGTAAAATTGGAATCAACTAAGTTTCCTGTTAAGCCTTTTTATTTTCTTCCTAAAGAACTAATTGTGAACATGTGAATCTAATTTTTGAGTCAATTTAAACATTTTTTAAATTTTGGTAAATTAGGTAGCTGTTTCACCTGTGCAGTCTTATACACAAGGTGAGAGGCCCTGGGTTCAGACCTGCAGGACTTAAAGAGCTAGCCCCTGGCAGGGTTGGAGACCTGGAGCTCACCGCCTCTTGGAGCTGTTGGATCTGTCACTGATAATACTGGTCTCAAGAGGAAGGCTGTGAATACTCAGACTAAGTAATTGAAAGACAAAAGGGGAGGAAATAAGATGTACAACTGCAGGTCACGTCTTAAATTACAAGTGAGTCCATTTGTTTTTGGTTGTAGGTGAACTGAGAACGTCAACCCCCCTTGATCGTGAGGAGCAAGCTGTTTATCATCTTCTCGTCAGGGCCACAGATGGAGGAGGAAGATTCTGCCAAGCCAGTGTTGTGCTCACGCTAGAAGACGTGAACGATAGCGCCCCCGAATTCTCTGCCGATCCTTATGCCATCACTGTGTTTGAAAACACAGAGCCCGGAACGCTGCTGACAAGAGTGCAGGCCACGGATGCCGACGCAGGTATCTCCTGGGGATGCCCTTGCCCGATGCTGCTCACTGAGATCCTAGGAGCCTCTGTTTCAAAACACACCCCAGATTCAGCCTGTGCCATTCACTCCACCTCATGCATGTTCCATAGCCCTTCCTTGTTGTGGAAGGAAATCTTTAGAATAATTAATTAATTTTTAATGAATATTTAAAGTTCCAAAGTTGTGCCCAGTGAACCTACTGCTGTGAGGTATCTAAAATTCTGGTTACTGAATATTAACTGATCTTCATATCCCATTGAATTAATTAGTGATGTGTTATTTTGTAAATAAACCATTGGTGACAGAGAGAGCTTTTAGCATCATTGGAACATGACGGAAGCAAATGCTTTATTGTTATAGGTTTACAAATCTTTCAAAATTTTTTTAGAGAAAATTGGACTATAGAATGTATATTTGCAGCATTTGATAGCAGAGAATAACTTCTTCAGTCATACCACAGGTTGAGTATTGCTTATTTATTATAGTTGTAACTAGAAGTATTTTTGGATTTTGGGGTATTTTTCAGATTTTGGAATATTTGCATTATGTACTTACCAGTTGGGTATCCCAACTCCAAAAATCTGAAATCCTAAATGCTCCAGTGAGCATTTTTTTTAAAAGCATCGGTTCTGCACTCAAAAAGTTAATAGATTTTGGAGCATTTCAAATTTCAGATTTTCAGTTTAGGGATACTCATCCTGTGATTCTGAGAAATTTCAGAAGAATAGCAAAAATGTTGCTTTTCAGATCTTTGTCACCAAAGCTAAATGATAAACAGATTTGATTTGTAAAGGTTTGTGAGGTACTGTAGTATTGGCTCCTATATGAAATAGTCTAAGAAGCCAGATTCCCATGAAATTACATTTACATTTGTTTTAACAGAGTAAGTTGTTAATCAAAAAAGTTTACTTTTTAAAGATCATAGTCATACAAATTTGCAAATAATGTATATTAGCATTTACCTTCTAAAAAAAATTTTCTACCTGTTTGTTTTTTTAAAAAAAAAATGTGTTGGCCGGGTGTGGTGGCTCACGCCTGTGATCCCAGCACTTTGGGAGGCTGAGGCGGGTGGATCACGAGGTCAGGAGTTCAAGACCAGCCTGGCCAACATGGTGAAACCCTGTCTCTAATAAAAATACAAAAATTAGAGCGTGTCTGTAACCCCAGCCACTCGGGAGGCTGAGGCAGGAGAATTGCTTGAACCTGGGGGACAGAGGTTGCAGTGAGCCAAGATCATGCCACTGCACTCCAGCCTGGGCGACAGAGGGAGACTCCATCTCAAAAAAAAAAAAAAAAAAAAAAAAGTGTTTAACTTTTTTGTTTAAAATCTTTTGACATGTTTATATGTCTTCATAGGATTAAATCGGAAGATTTTATACTCACTGATTGACTCTGCTGATGGACAGTTCTCCATTAACGAATTATCTGGAATTATTCAGTTAGAAAAACCTTTGGACAGAGAACTACAGGCAGTATACACCCTCTCTTTGAAAGCTGTGGACCAGGGCTTGCCAAGGAGGCTGACTGCCACTGGCACTGTGGTCGTATCAGTTCTTGACATAAATGACAACCCCCCTGTGTTTGAGTACCGTGAATATGGTGCCACCGTGTCTGAGGACATTCTTGTTGGAACTGAAGTTCTTCAAGTGTATGCAGCAAGTCGGGATATTGAAGCAAATGCAGAAATCACCTACTCAATAATAAGTGGAAATGAACATGGGAAATTCAGCATAGATTCTAAAACAGGTAACCTACCATGTATCTGAGAGGAAACCCTTCATTCCACCAAAAAGTCTAGATTTGCTTAACCACGTTGCCTTATATTAAGTGACCCTGTGTTGTCAGTAGATGTTCTAAAAAAGGTAAATCAAGCTTTCTTTTAGTTGTTTACAGTGGGATTGAATGTTGTTTGAAAGATTTCAGATTATAGTTCTACTTAATACATTTTGGGCATGTTCATTATAAAATACAAGCAAATTAACTTAAAATAGAAAATCAAAGCATCGTGTTCTATTAATTTAGTTGAGATGTAAGGTATAGCAAGTTAGTAAAGATAAGAATAGGGGATAGTAGAGGTCCTTATGTAATCAGACTCATGGATGGTAACTTCCCAAGTGAAATAGTAATTCTAGTCTTTTTTAGTTTCTGTAGTGGGCTTCTGATAATATATTAAGTTGACTTCGTTATCGTGCTAGTTATCTGTAGCAGTTGGAGTACTTTGAATCACACTTAGGGAAAGACTGCCAACAAGCTCAAAAGGCATAGGAACTGCTGACTCCTGCCGCGTGAATGCTTCATCATCTTGCTAACCTGTGGCCGAAAATAGTCCTAAGTCTTAAAACAGTGTAAAAAGCTGCTCCGTTCAAATTTATATTTATATAAATTATGTAAATTTATATTTATAATATAAAATTATTTTTAGGGCTCCTTAGGACTAGAATGATATGAAAGATGTTAAAAGGAATTGTTAAAAAAGAGATTTTTAAAAATGAGAGGATATAAATAAAGGGTTATCTAGAAGTTAAAAGGATATAAATCTCCATTTTAAAAATATGAGAAGGAAAATATTTTAAAGAGATGAGGCAGAAAATGAAACTAAAGGACACAATGGAGAATTTTTATGTTTTTATTTTGTTGATTAAACTAGAGTGAAGTCGAGTGAGCTGTGGTATGGAAGGGATGATACAACCATCATGTTTTTATAATCAGCAGGGATGTAGGTAGTGTCGACTGAGAAAGCAATTTAAATATCATGAAGAATATCATGAAATTAAGAGAAATAAAGATCCAGGGATGGGCAGATTCCTGGTTTTTAATTGTTGAATTAAGAAAATAGGAAACATACATAAATGGTAAGTAAACTTTTGAAGTGAAAACTAAATGCACTCAAAAGCGTTCATCTATTTCAGTCATAGTGGCAAAATGTGGTGGCATCGCAGAATGCTGGAAGTAATTTTGATTTCTATTCAGGGGCCGTATTTATCATTGAGAATCTGGATTATGAAAGCTCTCATGAGTATTACCTAACAGTAGAAGCCACTGATGGAGGCACGCCTTCACTGAGTGACGTTGCCACTGTGAACATTAATGTAACAGACATCAACGATAATACCCCTGTGTTCAGCCAAGACACCTACACAGCAGTCATCAGTGAAGACGCCGTCCTTGAGCAATCTGTCATCACGGTGTGTATTTTTTCCCCATTACAGTGAAAACTGTGTATCTTCTGGATCTTTGCAAAAGTTTTTAGTAAAGTCAATCTAGTTTTTATAGCGGCCTTTGTAAATATTTTGGAGATTTGAAAGTGTCTTTTGTTAGGCCAACCAGTTGCTGACTTTGTTATGAATAATTGTGTTAAAACAGCTAAGTTAACCCCGTCTCTACTAAAAATACAAAAAAAAAAAATTAGCCGGGCGTGGTGGCGGGTGCCTGTAGTCCCAGCTGCTCGGGAGGCTGAGGCAGGAGAATGGCGGGAACCCGGGAGGCGGAGCTTGCGGTGAGCGAGATTGCGCCACTGCACTCCAGCCTGGGCAGCAGAGCGAGACTCCGTCTCAAAAGAAAAAAAAAAAAAACAAAAAAAGAAACAGCTAAGCTATTAATATCACAAATTTTGTGTAATAGGTTTAGGCCTCTTCTTAGCTGTCGCCTAAACAGGAGTGTGGTGTGTTCTAGGTTATGGCCGATGATGCTGATGGACCTTCCAACAGCCACATCCACTACTCAATTATAGATGGCAACCAGGGAAGCTCGTTCACAATTGACCCCATCAGGGGAGAAGTCAAAGTGACCAAACTTCTTGACCGGGAAACGGTAAGTGAAAAAGGTTGATTGACATTGTTTACAGATCACCACATCAATAACTAGAAATGCCTTGTGCTCCTGTCTGCTGGGCGTAGTGTGAGCAGGACTGACCACCTCAAGAACTGACGGCAAGATGTAAACACCGGAAAAGCAGTGACACTATGAAGATCTCAATGTGAGAAATGTGTTCCATGCTAGGATGAAGTTTGGATCATAAAGCTTTGTATTCAGGAACGAATTACTGTTGGTTCCAGTGTTCTGAGACACTTCATAAAGCTAGAAGCTGGCTTTTAAATAAAAAGCAGAGGTTTGGAAAATCATAGAGGTTGAGAGAAGGGAATTTCCAGTGAGGAATTGCATGGACACAGGCATGCAGATAGAAGCCAAGAAATATATTTAGGGGACTTTACCCAGTTATATTGGAGTAATCACACGAAGAAAATAGAGTGAGATAAAATAGGAAGGTATTTTACACACAGGTTATTGGCCACATAGAAAACCAGGACCAGAGGTTTGGACCTGATGCCACAGGCACCTAGGGTCTGAGCATTTGTGAGCTGAGGAAGGTGGGTCACTCCTCTCTATCTGCAGATTCTGCATTCGTGAAGTCAACCCACCATGGATCGAAAAGTATTAGAAAAGAAAAAATGCTGGGTGTGGTGGCCTCCTCCGATAGTCTCAGCTATGTAGGAGGCACAGGTGGGAGAATTCATTGAGCCCAGGAGTGGAAGACCAGCCTGGGCAACATAGTGAGACCCTGCCTCCAGAAAAAGAAAAACAATAAAAAATAACAATACAACAACAACAACAATACAACCCCCACCCCCAGTATAACAACCATCTACATTGCACTGATATTGTATTAGGTACTATAATCTAGAGATGACTTAAAGTGTTTGGGAGGATGTGTATAGGTTATGTGCAAATACTACACTATTTTATATCAGGGACTTGAAGACCTGTGGATTTTGGTGTCTGTGAAGACCAAATGAAGAAACTATTTGCAAAGGAAAAATTAGAATCCACAAAGCTTAGATATGGCTCCATGTAGAAAGCATTGGTGTCAGAGGCAGCCTGATTTTTTGGTCTTGCTTTGACTGGGTAGTACCATTAAAGAAAAGTTATGAGGTATAAACGTGTAAGGGATGGGAGAGGCTAATGAATGTGTTTTTCGATATGCTGGTTTTTAAAGGGAAATAGCATATTCAGGCAGAATTACTCAGCCAGTATTTGGAGATTTTAGTCAGATTTAGAGACTGGAAAGCCCTAACTGTAGATACGGTACTTTCCCTTGGAGATGTTGATAGAAGTGACATGAGGGATTGAGATAAATATGAACAAATCAGGAGAGGCAGCAAGGCTGAACATCCACCCACCCACTTATCCAATATCCATCCACCCATTTATCCAGTCATCCATCCATTCATCTATCCAGTTATCCATCCATCCATCTATTCATCCATCCAGTTATCCATCCACCCATGCATCTCCGCACTCATCTACCCACCCATTCACCTACCCATCCATCCATCCACCCACCGACCTATCCACCCACCGATCTATCTAGTTATCTCTTCACTCACCCATCTACACATCTATTCACTTACCCATCCATCTACCCCACCCATCCATCTGTCCAGTTATGTGTCCATCCACCCACCATCCATCTATCTAGTTATTCATCCATCCACCCACCCACCCATCCATCTAGTTATCCATCTACCCATCTATGTAGTCACCTATCTGCTCACCCACCCACCCATGTATCCACTTACCCATTCATTCACCCATCTATATAGTTGTTCATTCACCCATTTATCCACCCACCTATCTAGCCAGTTACCTATCCATCCAACACTCATCTATCCATCCATCTGTGCAGACTCATGTCCAGGAAGGGAAGCTGAGCAGGAACTACCTCAGAGAGGTAGGCCTGTGAAGGAGAACCAAAAGAAGCCTTCGATTTGGGAATGAGAAGGACACTGGTGATGACAAAGAATGAAATTTCAGAAGAATAATGGGTATATCTAAGATTAAAGGAATTTGGGGGGAGATAGTGATGAGATATCTCATTAAAGTCTCAATTCTTTAATTTCTCTTTTGATGTGTGAATGTTGAGAAGGGACTTTCTAAGGATTTGGGAAGCATGCTTAGGATCGCCCCCACTATGGAGCAGAATAAATTTAGTATCTTTGACAAAAGAACCCAGATCCTTTAATATATTTCTGTCCATTGTGAGATACCAAAGGAGCTAGCCTGTGGTATTTCCCAAAGTAATGTGCCAGCAGAATTCTTTTTCGTTGCACCGTCTTGCAGGACTAACGTTCTGTAGAACATACTCTGGGATCTAGCCAGCTTTCCAGCTTCTCCCACAACTCATTCTAGAAGACGGAGCTTTACAGGGAACTGCCCTGAAAAAGAAGCTATCTCACTTGACTTACTTTCTTTTGTAGGAGGTCATGACGAGCTAATCCTGAGGGATTTAGACAGCTGAGTATAATCCGAGTGTGAAATTGAGGGGGAGGGTGATCTGGAGTGTCCTGAGGCGTTGGAAATGAGTCAGCACTGAGGTGCGGGAGGCAGCTCATGTCTGTCTACGTCCACTGAGAGCAAACTTGGGGCCCTAAGGAAGGCTGCTGCCCTTTTACCGAAGCAACAGCATTTGAGATATGTTAACTTTGTCCTAATCATTTGTATTACTTTTATGTCTTAATTTCTGTTAATAGAACTGCAAGATAAAACACTTTTACAAAATAAGTACATTTTTGAGAGGCATCAGAGAATCTAATCATTATTGGTAATTCTTGCTGTTGGGAAATGTGTGTTACTTGCATGCACTCATTTGTAGGAGGTTAGGGCATCGCGCACAGGCAGGATGCAACAGATAGTGGCAGCTCACTGGGACCTGCCCTTCAGGACTCTCAGGAGGACACTCCTCATTGGAGCTCTGTCTGTCGGCCTTGTGAAAATGAACGTGCATTCTGTCTTTTGCCTGAGAAGATTTCAGGTTACACGCTCACGGTTCAAGCTTCTGATAATGGCAGTCCACCCAGAGTCAACACGACGACTGTGAACATCGATGTGTCTGATGTCAATGACAACGCGCCCGTCTTCTCCAGGGGAAACTACAGTGTCATTATCCAGGTGGGCTTCGAGTGCCAAGGGGGTCCTGGGGTTCTTTGAAATGAGCTTTTCCATTGGCCTCTGTTGCTTTGCTTTCTTATCCAAAGGTTTCTTTTTAGCAAAATGGGAAATGTAGAATTCAAGGAAGTCTCTATCAATATTAAAAGATGAGCATTTTAAAGATAAAGCCAAGCTTTTATCTCTTTTCTTTCCGTGCTTTGATTTTTGAGATGTTCTCACCGTTCTAGGATTCCTAAGAGTTTATTGCTTAATCAGACCTGCTGCTGCTGGTGCTTTTCCTCTGCCCTCTCCTCCCCCTCTTGACGTTCCTCTTCTCTCCTGCTCTTCTTCTAGCCCCCAATCCTTCCTTCCCGCCCCATCTTCTACTCCACTTTCTTCACCTCACTCTTCTTCCTCCCTACACCTCCTCCCTCCGCCTCTTCTCCATTCCTCCTCCTCCTCTTCCTCCTCCCCACTCCTCCCTCCCACTCCTCCCCATTCCTCCCCCTCCCTCCACCTCTTTTCCTCCTCCTCTTCCTCCTTGCCACTCCTCCTCTTCCTCCTCCTCCTCCTCCCCACTCTACCTCTTCCCTACTCCACCTCCTTCCCCCACCTCCTCCGTACTCCACTTCCCCCCATATCACTGTCTCCACTCTTTCTCCTCCCTCCACCTCGTCACCACTCCTCCTCATCACCCCTCCCCCTCACTACTCCTCCTCCTCCCCCTCCACTTTTCCTCCTCTTGTCAACCTCTTCTCTTTCTCCTCCCCACTCCTCCTCTTCCTTCCTCTCTTCCTCTTTTTTTTTTTTTTTTTTTTTTTTTCTGAGATGGAGTTTAATTCTTGTTGCCCAGGCTGGAGTGCAATGGCACGATCTCAGCTCACTGCAACCTCCACCTCCCGGCTTCAAACAATTCTCCTGCATCAGCCCCAAGTAGCTGAGATTACAGGCGCCCGCCACCACACCCGGTTAATTTTTGTATTTTTAGTAGAGACGGGGTTTCACCACGTTGGCCAGGCTGGTCTTGAACTCCTGACCTCAGGTGATCCACCCACCTCAGCCTCACAAAGTGCTGGGATTACAGGCGTGAGCCACCGCACCTGGCCTCATCTCTTCCTTTTTTCCTCCAGTCCTCCTCTTCTCCTGCACTCCTACTCCTCTCTGCTCTTCCTCCTGTCCCCCACTCCTCCTCCTTTCTGCTTCCTTCCTCCTCCTCCTCACACATCCTTTCTTATCACGTTTCTTTCCTCAGCCTCCTTTTTCTTCCCTTTTTGCTACACCCCTTCTCCGTTCCCTCCTCACCACCACACTCCCATCTCCACCTCTCTTCTCTTCCTTTCGGATAGAGCAGTAAGGCTTTGTTTTGTATGTATTTTATATTATAGAAAACTCATGCATCCATCCCATATAGATTTGGCTGTGTTCCAGGATTTTTGTTCAATTTTGTTTCTAATCTTGTGCAGGAAAATAAGCCGGTGGGCTTCAGCGTGCTGCAGCTGGTAGTAACAGATGAGGATTCTTCCCATAACGGTCCACCCTTCTTCTTTACTATTGTAACTGGAAATGATGAGAAGGCGTTTGAAGTTAACCAGCAAGGAGTCCTCCTGACTTCATCTGCCATCAAGAGGAAGGAGAAAGATCATTACTTACTGCAGGTGAAGGTATGAATGGCTTTCTTTATGATTTGGTTGTGGATTCATCGAGAAGAGCTGCTTGGCGTGGTTACCCTCTTCTATGTGAACAGCTTACGTTTCATACAAAAACAAACGTTCGTAGAATTGCTGTCTTTGTTTTTTGCCGTACCTTCCATTTTTATCCCGTTGTGTTTGAAGGAGCTCATTGCTTATTTTGTCATAGTCATTGACAGAGCTAGGTTTCAGGGTGAACTAGTGAAGTGCTATAAAGAAATTTGTCCTTTTCCTTGATACGTTTCTTGTGTGGAGAAATAGGTATCTACCAGTTAGTAATTTTTTGGGAACTTGAGTAATAGAAATGTTTTTATTGAAGAAGTTACGAACAGTGCCATAGACAAAGGTGATTTTATTTTTCTTTTCTTGTAGGTGGCAGATAATGGAAAGCCTCAGTTATCATCTTTGACATACGTTGACATTAGGGTCATTGAGGAGAGCATCTATCCCCCTGCGATTTTGCCCCTAGAGATTTTCATCACCGCTTCTGGAGAAGAGTACTCAGGTGGCGTCATTGGGAAGATCCATGCCACAGACCAGGACGTGTATGATACTCTCACCTACAGTCTCGACCCTCAGATGGACAACCTGTTCTCTGTTTCCAGCACAGGGGGCAAGCTGATAGCACACAAAAAGCTAGACATAGGGCAGTACCTTCTCAACGTCAGCGTAACAGATGGGAAGTTCACGACGGTGGCCGACATCACAGTGCATATCAGACAAGTCACACAGGAGATGTTGAACCACACCATCGCGGTCCGCTTTGCCAACCTCACTCCGGAAGAATTTGTTGGCGACTACTGGCGCAACTTCCAGCGAGCTTTACGGAACATCCTGGGTGTGAGGAGGAACGACATACAGATTGTTAGTTTGCAGTCCTCTGAACCTCACCCACATCTGGACGTCTTACTTTTTGTAGAGAAATCAGGTAGTGCTCAGATTTCAACAAAACAACTTCTGCACAAGATTAACTCTTCCGTGACTGACATTGAGGAAATCATTGGAGTTAGGATACTGAATGTATTCCAGAAACTCTGCGCAGGACTGGACTGCCCCTGGAGGTTCTGCGATGAAAAGGTGTCTGTGGATGAAAGTGTGATGTCAACACACAGCACAGCCAGACTGAGTTTTGTGACTCCCCGCCACCACAGGGCAGCGGTGTGTCTCTGCAAAGGTACTGCACATGAGTGTATGAAAGTCGGTGTCACAGATTGTTTCAGACGGCCTTGGAAGCCTTTGTTGGCTATACATGAAAGGTGATGTTCTTGAAATGCCTGTTAATTATCTTTTCCCTTTCTCCCCTCTTATCTTTGAATGAAGAGGGAAAATGCCCACCTGTCCACCATGGCTGTGAAGATAATCCATGCCCTGAGGGATCCGAATGTGTGTCTGATCCCCGGGAGGAGAAACACACCTGTGTCTGTCCCGGCGGCAGGTTTGGTCAGTGCCCAGGTGAGAGCTGAATGGTTGGGTATACTTTTATTTTTAAAAATCAGTTTTATTGTTTCTTACCATTTTCTTCTTTATTGGAGTCTAAAAATATTGCAAAGTATGTTTATTGTAAGAAGACAGATGTGGAGATGAATAAAGAAGGACAGTAGTAAGTTTTGCTTCCTCTTATTACAGCACACCCCTTGATTCATAGTTGGTGTTCCTTCTCCTGTGTCTTCAATGATTATATAAACATGTAGCTAACAACGCAGCGCCGTATGTAGCGGTTTAATTTTCCTAGAAACTCAAGAGTGATCGTATCTCACACAGTTCTCTCCCTCCTGCCTTTTCCCTCCACTTAGCAGTATGGTAAAGAGCGCCTTTCGTATCGTTCGAAGCCATCACCTATAAACCTGATTCTTTTTGATAGCTGGATAATATTTTCTAGCATGGCTGTACTTACTCAACATTGTTCTTATGTGTAAAGTTTCAAGTTCTGTATCTTTCAGATAAAGAAATCTTTATACATGTATCTTTACATACTGATGCGTTCATTTCTATACAGTGTGTAGATTATAAAACTAGAATTTGCTATCTCAAAGATCAATGACATTTTAAATTTTTTTGTGTCACTATATTAGTTTTCCAAAAAGTCGTATTAATTTTTATTTCTTCCAGTTATGTATGAAGATTTCACTCTCCATTCTCTTGATATAACTGAACATTTTCAATTATAAAACGAATTCCCCACCATCTGTTTGATGGGTGTGAAATGATATCTAATTATCATAATTTGCATTTCTCTGGCTACTTTAAAAGTTTTTGTCTCATTTGTTCTTTTCCTATCAGTATTGCCTCTGCTGTGGCCTACCTGTTCATGTTGTTTGATGTTCTGGGTTATTTGTTTCTTAGTACCGATGTGTAGAGTTATTTGTGTATTAGGAGTATTAACATTTACAATGTTGCAATTACCTCTTGACTTTATATCATTTATATTTATATTATCTTTTGATTTGTTAGGTATGCCTCTTGTCATTTTGAAATTCAATTGTTATTTAGTCAGTTCTACATAATGTTATGTAACAGTTGCCATCTCTGGAGTTTGATGACATTTGCATCTTCTTTGGGGAATGGGGATTGTTTTATTTTGCTTGAGAAGGTTTCTTAAATCACCTTGAGGCTATGTATAACTATTTTCTGAAATTTTCTCCTAATAATTTTATACTGAACATTTTTATATTTAATCTTTCATTACTTTAGAATTCATTTCTCTGTGATGTGGTCGTCAAATTTATTCTTTCCAAACAGAGAGCCAGTCATGCTGGGCTTTTCATTAAGCAAATAGACGTTTTCCCACAGAATTGGATATTAAAATGGTATCATCTTAAATAAAACCCTAAATCAGTCTCGAGGGGTGCAGGGGAGTCATACTTTAAAAAATATGCTTAAACTTGGTTCTGGTTTATTTTTTCCTCTTTGTGATTCACAGGGAGTTCGTCTATGACACTGACTGGAAACAGCTATGTGAAATATCGTCTGACGGAAAATGAAAACAAATTAGAGATGAAACTGACCATGAGGCTCAGAACGTATTCCATGCATGCAGTCGTCATGTATGCTCGAGGAACTGACTATAGCATCTTGGAGGTATGTTTCTCTGCAGTGTTGCATCTCAGTGGTGACTTTCAAACCATAAATTTCATTTTATATTCAGATTGTTAATTTGCACAGATAGTAAAGTAAGTGAAATGGTTGAATTCCACATTTAAGTAGTTCATTGATGCCTATCCAAGTTTTAGACTTTGTGGAATGAAGAGCTCTTTTTGCTCTGCCGTGACATAGAAATTTAGGTCCACGTGACAGTTAACATTCAAACTCTAGGTGATACTACACTTTAATAATGTTGGCTGGGTGTGGTGGCTTACGCCTGTAGTCCCAGCACTTTGGGAGGCTGAGGCAGGTGGATCACTTGAGGTCAGGAGTTCGAGACCAGCCTGGCCAACATGGCAAAACCTGCTCTCTACTAAAAATACAAAAAATTAGCCAGACTTGGTGGCAGACGCCTGTAATTCCAGCTGCTCGGGAGGCTGAGGCACAGGAATCACTTGACCAGGGGAGGCAGAGGTTGCAGTGAGTTGAGATCACACCGCTGCACTCCAGCCTGGGCGACAAGAGCGAAACTCTGTCTCCAAAAAAAAACTGTTTATAGAGACATCCTACATGTGTTTCAGGTGTTACGTATCTTGCCCACCTTTTTTAAAAACATTATTCAGTTTTGACTTTTGATATTACCTAATGCTTATGTGTTCAGTTAGTGGTCAATTATTCGCTTCCATGATGCTTTGTGGAGGTGCATTATAACTTGATATTCCTAAAAGACGCATTTTAATGATTTGTACGGTGGACAGATGAATCTGTGCTCTGTAGTACTTAAATGCAAGGCCTAGCTTCTCCCCTCACTCCCTAACCCCTCTCCTGTAGATTTGTGATCAGGCACTCTCATTGAAGGTTCTATGAGACTAATGTGAACCGTCACTCTTTTTCTCCTAGATTCATCATGGAAGGCTGCAGTACAAGTTTGACTGTGGAAGTGGCCCTGGAATTGTCTCTGTTCAGAGCATTCAGGTCAATGATGGGCGGTGGCACGCAGTGTCCCTGGAAGTGAACGGAAACTATGCTCGTTTGGTTCTAGACCAAGTTCATACTGCGTCGGGCACAGCCCCAGGGACTCTGAAAACGCTGAACCTGGATAACTATGTGTTTTTCGGCGGCCACATCCGTCAGCAGGGAACAAGGCACGGACGAAGTCCTCAAGTTGGTAATGGTTTCAGGGGTTGTATGGACTCCATTTATTTGAATGGGCAGGAGCTCCCTTTAAACAGCAAACCCAGAAGCTACGCACACATCGAAGAGTCGGTGGATGTGTCTCCAGGCTGCTTCCTGACGGCGGCGGAAGACTGCGCCAGCAACCCTTGCCAGAATGGAGGCGTTTGCAGTCCGTCACCTGCTGGAGGTAGGCTCCGTAATGTTGCCGTCTTTAAAATGGCGCACGTGTATACATTTCGGGGGAAGCTCCCCAGGTATTTTTTTATTTTCTTCTCTCTTGATTCAGGTAATATTGTCAGACACTGCAGTCAGTGTTGGAATTGAGCAGCATCCCTCACACGGGAGCAGAGCTGGGTTTGGTGCTCTTCCGCTGCCCAGGCTGCAGGTGCCGCGGCTCCCACTGCTGAGCGCCTGCAGTGCCATCCCAGCGCCCGAGCAGGAGGCGCTCCAAGTGACTCAGAACTCTTCTTTAACTCCATAGTCATCGACCCAGGGGAATTTACAATTCGTACCGCTTAGCCCTTCTTTGTTCTTCGTATCACCTTTTCTCTAATGGCTCAGCGTAGAGGGCCTGCTAGATTCTTGCTGGCAATAATAGTTGGGAATATGATTTTCCAGAAGGCGCTGAATCCCTCCTGAAGTATTGCCATATCTGTCTGTCTTGAAGCCCTGGTGTAGTGGGGTACTCTGTGTCTTTTGCACCCTGGACTCCTGTTAGGCCCACTTACCAATAATAGGGTACAGTTAGGAAAATGACAGTTGTCATGCCAAATAGAGCTTGGTATAATGAACAGAGCAAAAATAATACTGTCATTAAGTGGGATTTCCAAAGCTTTGGTTTTCTCTTGTTCTCTCAGGGAAGTGTATTTGCATTCTGTGTGCATAGAGTGGGCCAGGCCATCCCCACAGAAACACTCTGGTTTATACTGTGATCGTATTAGTTACACATCCAAACCAGGTTAGCAAGGAGGCTGTCCTCATTTTGTCACTTAGGGATGAGGCTGAGAGAGGTGCTTTCCTGCCAGGCACTCCCATGGTCCCGAAGCAGGAGTAAAGGAGCATGGCAGCCGGGCCCTGGCTCCTAAGGCCCTGGCCCAGGGCACCACAGTTCTTCATCCTGAGAAAACCCCACAGCCACGCCAACTTTGGAGAGGCGGGGAAGCACTGTGTGGTGGCGTGCCCCCAAGGCAGGCAGGCAGAAGTGGCCTGCCACACTACAACCCATGGCCACACCAGCTTTGGAGGGGCGGGGAAGCACTGCTGCAGTGTGCCCCTAAGGCAAGCACTTAGAAGTGACCTGCCACACTACAGCCCACGGCCACGCCAGCTTTGGAGGGGCGGGGAAGCACTGCTGCGGTGTGCCCCCAAGGCAGGCAGTTAGAAGTGGCCTGCCACACTACAACCCACAGCCACACCAGCTTCGGAGGGGCAGGGAAGCACTGCTGCGGTGTGCCCCTAAGGCAGGCAGTTAGAAGATCTGCCACACCACAACCCACGGCCACACCAGCTTTGGAGGGGCGGGGAAGCACTGTGGTGGTGTGCCCCCAAGGCAGGCAGTTAGAAGATCTGCCACACCACCTGTCACAGACTTGACAAAGTGGAGTCGACATTCTTCGTACTGCTTTGAACAGATGTGATGATCTCCTTTCTTAAATCTTTACATGTTTGAGAGGCTGAGGCAGGAGGATCGCTTGAGGCTAGGAGTGAGGCAGCCTGGGCAATACAGGGAAACCCCATGTCTACAAAAACTTAAAAAATTAGCCAGGCGTGTGGCATGCCTCTAGTCCCAGCTACTCAGGAGTCTGAGGTGGGAGGATCCCTGAGCCCGGGAGTTTGAGAATGCAATGAGCTGAGATTGCACCACTGCACTCCAGCCTGGGTGGCAGAGCGAGACCTGTCTCAAAAAATAAAAATATTGAAAGGTAATTTATAGTCTTCAAAGTGCTTTTCACATTCATTATTTTCTCATTTAACCCTTAAATGCTTGTGAATTGCAAATAAATTGAGATGTTAAGTGGTGCTGTCTATGTACATGGTCACTCAAGTAAAGAACTGTATTTTCCTCCTCTATATGTGTGACCTAATGATCTTGATGCAAATTATGATGAACTAAAGCTAACTGAGTTCTCTCTTCAATTCTGGGTGTTCTGGTTATACCAGCAGTGGAAGGCTTGTTGATGTAGCCAGCTTTTTTCCCAGAGAGAGTGAGAATTTTACAAGCTTTTACAGACCTCAGAGAACTAAGTCTTAAAGCTAAAAAGCAATATAATTAAGACCAGGTTTTGGAGTCATTGAGTGATAGGACTTTTTTGTTCCTTTTTGCCAATTTAGGTTATTACTGCAAATGCAGTGCCTTATACATAGGGACCCACTGTGAGATAAGCGTGAATCCGTGTTCCTCCAACCCATGCCTCTATGGGGGCACGTGCGTTGTCGACAGCGGAGGCTTTGTTTGCCAGTGTAGAGGATTATATACTGGTCAGAGGTATGTGTATTTTTCTTAACTTTCAGGATTAATTGTAGTATAAAATTCTTCTTAAACATATAATGGTGCATGTAAAAAGTCTCCACGTTAATTTGCTAATGTTCTGTTTTGCTGTATTTATTTGCAACAGGGTCGTGAGGTTTACGTGTGTTTCTCCTTACTCTTTAGGTGTCAGCTTAGTCCATACTGCAGAGATGAACCGTGTAAGAATGGCGGAACATGCTTTGACAGTTTGGATGGCGCCGTTTGTCAGTGTGATTCAGGCTTTAGGGGAGAAAGGTACATGGTTTCTTTCCAAATTTAGATTCATACCTTTTCTTTTTTTTTTTTTTTTTTTTTTTGCTTAAATTTTTACTTTATTTATGAAGACCCTGACTTTATTGGTTTAATTTTTGATGTATTTTGTTATAATATTTTTTAAGTTTGTAAATTCACAATTCATACATACTTTTCTTTGCCTTTATACATTTTTTTTGTTTCTATTCTCTAACAAGTCACACCTCGGAAATACATATATATATATATATATTTATATACACATACATACACACATATATAATTGAATATCTATAATTGAAAATGTATTTGTATAATATATATAATGGAATATCTAATTGAAAATGTATTTGTATAATTTTTATCATTTCTAAAATTTAGATTTTTGTTTACTTTTTTTATTTTATTGTTATTATACTTTAAGTTTTAGGGTACATGTGCACCATGTGCAGGTTTGTTACATATGTATGCGTGTGCCATGTTGGTGTGCTGCACCCATTAACTCGATTCATAGCTTTTCATGGTGTCATATTGACTGGCAGATGCAACAGATGTTCAGTGATTTTAACTACATTATGTCAGATTTTGATAATCCTCATATTGGCCCCTTATATAATTTATAATCTTTTCACTCTTTAAAATGAAATATCAAGCAGATGAATATAATATATATAATACTTGAAAAAAACTAATGTTTAGCCAATGGGGTTGATGTAGTAGTCTGTTGGACCCTAGGAAAATGGCCATTAGTGGTGGCTTGATGTGTTTCCTTCCCAAACGTACATCGAAAGCATGCGATCACATGATTGCTTTCTCCACAGAAGGTCTTTTCTCATGGTTGTCGACGTTACATTTTTTAGTTGTTTTGTGTCTGGGTTTGATCTTCACATAGATTATCAAGGAGGGATTAGTCTTCAGTCTATAAGGATTGAGCCTGACGTACGCTGGCGTATGCTACACAGGTCTCTCCTCATTCCTGACTTTCTTGGCAGGTGTCAGAGTGATGTTGATGAGTGCACTGGAAACCCCTGCCTGCACGGGGCCCTCTGTGAGAACACACACGGCTCCTATCACTGCAACTGCAGCCACGAGTACAGGGGACGTCACTGCGAGGATGCTGCACCCAACCAGTACGTGTCCACGCCGTGGAACATTGGGTTGGCAGAAGGAATCGGAATCGTTGTGTTTATTGCAGGGATATTTTTACTGGTGGTGGTGTTTGTTCTCTGCCGTAAGATGATTAGTCGGAAAAAGAAGCATCAGGCCGAACCTGAAGACAAGCACCTGGGACCCGCTACGGCTTTCTTGCAGAGACCATATTTTGATTCCAAGCTAAATAAGAACATTTACTCAGACATACCACCCCAGGTGCCTGTGCGGCCTATTTCCTACACGCCGAGCATTCCAAGTGACTCGAGAAACAATCTTGACCGAAATTCCTTCGAAGGATCTGCTATCCCAGAGCATCCCGAATTCAGCACTTTTAACCCCGAGTCTGTGCACGGGCACCGAAAAGCAGTGGCAGTCTGCAGCGTGGCGCCAAACCTGCCTCCCCCACCTCCTTCAAACTCCCCTTCTGACAGCGACTCCATCCAGAAACCTAGCTGGGACTTTGACTATGACAGTAAGAGCCATTTTTCATCTCACTAAAATGTCACTTGAGATAAACAGTGAGGTCACAAGTTCTGTCCAGTCAAAATGTGTGTACGCTTCATTAGCGACAAGTATGCTTAGACTGAAATCCGTATGATGATTTGAAACTTTTTTGGATGTCCTGATTGCTGGGTTAGCATTGTGGCTTTGATGTTATTTTAATTAAGAAATTGAATCTAGTAATGTTTAGTTAATATTCTGGAGAGATCATTTCATTTTATAATTGATAAAGGTTCTCATCTATAATTTTTTGAGTTTATTAATATGTCAGAAAAATAATCGGGAGCGTTTTCATGCTAGGATTTTTAAAAATATGACCTGGAGAAGTGGAAATATTTATATTAGTGACGTAACATATATTTGATGCTTTTTTTTTTTAAAGCTACACATATTATTTTAAAACAAAATTTTAGCAGCCTTTACCGTCTAATGATACCCATAGGCATGCTTATGGGCGATTTCTACTCTATGAATAATCTCTGAGATGATGTGTAGGTCTTTCTGTGCAGGGTGTTTTTTATTTGTTCGTTTGAGTTTGTAAGGTGTTTCTGTTTTTCTTTCAGTCGTTCATTTATTCAGTAAATCTCAGGCCATTGTTGGGTAATGCGTGGTGTGTCTCAGGATTCAGCGGTGAACAAAACCATCTTGACCCATATACTTACTGTTTATCATCCTTCCTTTTAGCGAAAGTGGTGGATCTCGATCCCTGTCTTTCCAAGAAGCCTCTAGACGAAAAGGCTTCCCAGCCGTACAGTGCCCGGGAAAGCCTGTCTGAAGTGCAGTCCCTGAGCTCCTTCCAGTCCGAATCGTGCGATGACAATGGTGAGGCAGCGGTGTGCTGCAACACTGCGATTTGCTTGCTTGTTGTGTTATTGTGTTATCTCACAATGTAGACGCACTAGCTACCCTTAAAAGCCTCACCGTATTTTCATTTTTCTTGGACCACTTTTAAACAATACCATACGTACTTGCATGAGTGTCTGCTGGGGAAAATAGCTAAACTGTTCTTAATGGATAGGTATTTGAACTGGTCAGTAATAGAGAAGAACATATTCATCGAAGGATCTGATTGACTAGTCTTGTATTGGCTTTTTTTTGACAACAGTAAATATCACCCCAGTTTTGTGGGTTTGTCAGAAATCCTCCTCACAACTTTCTTAACCACACAGCACACACACAAACACACACACGCACTCTCTCTCTCTCACACACACACACACCCCCTCTAAGAAGAGATGTGATAGTCTGAAATGTTCGATTTCAGTAGCACCTTTGGTATTACAAGGTTTTATTTGTCTCCTCCCCCAACCCCACTGCGGCCCCAGCTCCCATTTGGATCAGAGCGTACTGCCAGAGCACAGTTTAAGAGATTGCTAGTAAGTTTAATTCTATTTCTAATGAAGAAAGTTTGACAGTGGGATCTTTGCCACCAGTTATGTTGATCTGGTTTCCCTATAGGGTAAATCGCATTGATAACTAGCTTTGCCATATTAACGCATACCAGTAGAGAAAATTGTCAATATTCAGTAACACAATGTATTTTTTAGTGGAAATTTTTGAATCTCAGAATTAGTAAGTTTAATGATAATTTTTTTATTGTATAAGCATGTAATGTTTATTATTAAGCATATATTAATATGTTATACATTATTAATATGTTAACATATTAATATGTTATACATTTCAAATATTATATTGGTGTAAAAAGGTAACCCCACTAATAATTATTCAATCCAGAGTAATATAGTCCATAATATATCATATAGTCCATAAATCCATATAGTCATCATCTATTGCAGTCATTTTTCAAGCTAAAGATAGCTATAAGTATGTGCTGTCATTTCTGATTTCAAGTATGTATATATATATATACACATATATATGTGTGTATATGTGTATATATATATTTATATATATGGTATCAAAATATACCTGTGTTTATTAGGAATAGAGTATATGGACATAGCTTTGCTTGTTAAACCAACAAGATAGAATTATGTCTTTTATCAATTTTAATTCTAAGAAGTTCCTTTTTCCAGTTTATGTAATAATGTATATCTTGGCCCCTAAATGCTCTTTATAAATACATTTCAGAATTTTATCAGCATTTTCTTTCTAGTTCTTGTTGTTGAAACATCAGTCTTCTTAATAATAGTCCCAAGTGGCCAGGTGCGGTGGCTCACGTCTGTAATCCCAGCACTTTGGGAGGCCGAGGCAGGCAGATCACGAGGACAGGAGGTCAAGACCGTCCTGGCAGTGAAACCCCGTCTCTACTAAAAATAGAAAAAAAATTAGCCAGGTGTGGTGGTGGGCACCTGTACTCCCAGCTACTGGGGAGGCTGAGGCAGGAGAATGGCGTGAGCCCGGGAGTCGTAGCTTGCAGTGAGCTGAGATCACGCCACTGCACTCCAGCCTGGGCGACAGAGCAAGACTCCGTCTCAAAAAAAAAAAAAATATTCCCAAGTGCTTTTAATAAGTTATGGTCAAATTACTTATGAAAACTAGCTTCCAGATAATGCAGTGCAGAGAAAAAACATGTATACAGGAGTGTTTTTATTTTACTCGTTACCGTAATGTAATTATCAGTTGTAAACTGAAAGCCTGCTGAGAGTCTGTTCCTGCGTCGTATTCCCAGTTTTCCAGGGCCATTGTTACAGATTACCACAAACTCTGTGGCTTAAAACAACGTAGACTTGTGTTGCTGTCATTCTGTAGCTTAGAAGCCCAACCCCTGTGTCTCAGAGGGCTAAAATCACGCAATCGGTAGGGCTGCATTCCCTTCTGCAACTCGAGGGAAGAACCTGTTTTCCTTCCTCTCCTGGTTTTTAGAGGCTGCCCACATTCTTTGGCTCTTGGTTTCTTCCATCTCTCAGAGACAGCAACACAGCTTTTCACTGACCACCCTTCTGTCAGCAGAGCTCCCCCCCAGCCGTAACTGGGAAAGCCTCTGTGCGGAAAAATCACCCTTATGATTGCATCAGGCCCGCCCAGATAATCCAGGGGAATCCCTCGTCTCAATTTCCTTACCTGAACCACATCAACAAAGTCCCTTTTGCCGTGTATAGTGACATATTCACAGGCTCCTGGGATTAGGACGTGGACTATTTGAGGGCCGGCCTTCTGCCTACCACATGCGTACATATTTGCCTTGGCATAGCTATTTGAAAACAATCTGATACACAAATGAAAAGGGAATTTACACAGGAAACGGACGGGCAGAGTCTCCTCCTCTACTGGTACATTAGCTCACCAGCGATTAGTCCATCTGCAAACAGATAGATTTGCAGGGAAAACAATCAGAACAGGGACAAAAACATTCTTGTTTTAGATTGTATATGTTTCTCCTTCAATTTCTTTTTTTGGGGGACAATGTGTGAGTGATTAGGCAGCCAGAAGAGTGGCGAACCACAGATTGTAGTCTTGGAATGTCGAGTCTTGCCTGTAAGATGTTAAAATAAGAATCGTTTTGGCCTGGCATGATCCATAATTGTAATTGTGAAAAAATTTAAAGCTAAATTTTTTTTAAATTCCAATAAAATATGTTTACTTTATTCTTTTGATTAATAATAACAAATATATAGCTCGATTAGAAAAGTCTCTGAGACACACAACTAACAGTGAGGAGGCTGTGCATCTTATGTGGTCGTATTGAAGCACTCATGGGTTTGAATTTGAGGTAGAAATGGTATAATACAACACTTTATTTCATGCACTGTTTTCTGACTAACTGAAGATGTTCCTAATTGACTGCTTTTGTACCTTTTTGCAAGCTTCCATAGTGACCGTAATGCACCTTGTCAATGCTGTGGTTGACACGGCGAGCACAGAAGGTACAGTTGTAAGTGCTCGTGCTTGTGTCTCTGTCTTGCAGCAGCTGTGTCGTAGAACACGGCCGCATTGCCCATTGCAATGGTAGGAAAAAAGTTTGTGTTTTTGAGGGGGTTGAGTCCTTTTATTTTATGCAGGTGTGTATATATGTAATATGGGTGCTTTGCAAAAAATATTTCGATGTATGTTATGTCTTTGTTCCTTTTTACCATTCATATTGATTTACACAGACATCAGAAGTAACCATGAGATCTTGAGAGCTTATCTATAGGTGGTGCAATATAAAAAAAGTTCAGAAGTAATTTTACCTAAAATTTTTTTGAAACAAAAATTCTTCTTCATATGTAGAGGAATAAGACTTGAATAACATAAAGCTTTCATAATTAACCTGTAACTGACTCTTCACTTTTGGTTTTTCCCTGAGTATGATCAAAGAAAAGGGTGTAGAGCATGGTAAAAGAATATTTTCATATTTGGTTTAGTGAAAATTATTTAATGTGAAGCTTTATCTGCTCAGAGTTGTAAGAAAGGACATTGAACACCTTCCCCAAATTATTTTAAATTAAAATAGCCCTTTATTAGTGCACTGAAATTCATCACATGGGGAAGGCACAGGCTCGTACTTTTCAAACTGTAATGTGAATCAGATCACCTGGAGGGCTGTTAAAAGTCCAATTGCTGGTTCCCAGCACCAGCATTTCTGATCCAATAGGTCTGGGTTGGGACTTGAGAATTTGCAATTTTCACCAGTTCGCAGGTAGCTCTGATGGTACCGGTCTAGAGATCTCACTTGAGAACTGCTTACAGAGGCCATCGAGTACACAGACGTCATCATGGAGCTCGGGGGACCCGTTATGCTAGGACATGATGCTGTCAGCGTTCAGGAGGAGGGAGGATAGCTCTGGGCCCCATTTGCTATCAGGCAGAAGAGGCTTAGATACTCCAGTGTTCATCGTTACAGTTACTGATGACGCCTACGCTTCTTTTCCTAAGAAGTACCATGTTTTCACTTGGCGAATCAAAAACATATCTGTATTTTGTCTAGTGAAGTTTTAGTGTTAAACTGATGACCTTCAGCATTTTAAATATTATTGAAGTTTATAGAAGCAGAATTTCAACAGTTCCTTCATTGCAATCTCCTTCATTGAAAAATATTTTTTGGCATATCCAAGAAGTGCACATTGAATTTAAAGTTGAAAGCTATTACTAGTGCCTAAGTAACAAAAGTTGATCTTTTTTTGTTTAAAGGAATTGCTACTTTTGTTACTAGACTTAAAAATGATTCTGTAGATACATGTTACCTAAATGCTGGCGTATTCATTTTTTAGAGACACCACAGTCTTTTAAAATTATTGAAATTTCTAGAAGTGAACTATCAATCAAATATTTGTCCCAAATTATAACATTGTTGAATGCATAGAAAGCCTTGTTTAAAAAATTCACTGATGTGACCGTTTTTCTACTGTGATGTCTACTTTCACAGTTATTGGTAGTTTCTAACAGTGCTTAACCTGCGTTATCCTGTTTAATCCTCCTAACAACTCGAAGGGATTTTCACCCCATTTCAAAGAGAGAACCTGAAGGTTAGCCAGGGCCAGGGCAGGCGTCTCATGGCCCTAATGATAGTGGGATTTACGTGCATTTGGTTACACTTCCTGCTAGGCTTCTGTGTATAAATGCGGGGCCCTGGCAGGGCAAGTGTAATTACAGACATGGGGGTAAGTGTAGCCGTGGTCTCTTTAGGAAATGGCTCACAGTGTAAATATTAAATCATATTCAGAATACATACAGTTTGGAGAGATCTTCAGCTTATAGATCTGTCTTTAAGTATCTTAAGTTTGCCTATGAATTCCTCTGAATTCAATGTCCTTTGAAGTTGCAATGTGCTATAAAGTGTGTGCATTATGTAGCTGTAGGTGTGTTTGGATTATCACCTGTGTAATCTGATCAGTTTATATTTTATTAGAGCCTGTTTGTTTTAATTATTCCTAAGAAAATTCTGTGTTTTCAGGCTGTGATTGTCAGAAACAAGGAAAAGAAAGTAATATTTGAGTTTTCTGGCCAAATCTCTGGTTCATCATTCCGCGGTCTTTTTCCTCCACTTCCATATTCCATTTTATTTGTGGTACATACATTTCTCAGCCATTTGGGATTGTCATAGATACTGGCGTAAGGACATGCTGTATGGCTGATTGGGCCTTTATAAGCAGTTTTCATTGTTCTGTGTACTTACCTTTATTGCCTTTTCAGCCGTCTGTTTTAATTACAAATGTTTTCTTTTTTTTCTGCTCTGCCACCAAAAGAATCTTTGGCTGCTCCTGACCTCAGCAAACCAAGAGGTGACTTACGCATGCCAGTTATTCATTGATATTCACTAAAAACAATGGGTCGAGCCTTGCCCCAGTGCCGACTGACTACACTGGGTCGCCCGGTGTTTGCAGCAGTAACTAAGTACACGGCTGCATGTGTGTGCGCATTGCATTCGAAGCACGGATTGCCTAACCTCCTCCCGCCTCTACAAGGATTTTTTAAATCCTAAGGAGGAAAAAAAAAAAACTATTCCAAAATTGGAAGTTTTTTTTTTTTTAAATAGTGATGCTTTATATAGTCTAAAAGGATCACAGTCCTTTTGGAAGTAACACAGATGGATTGTTACAGTGTATCAGAGGCTGTGTTATAATCTTGCAACGCTTGTTCAATTGTATTTTGCTTGAATTGGGGGCATGCTTTAATACATACCTATATTAAGTTAATTTGTTGTCTGAGGGCTAATGAAAAATAGTAATTTTAACATTAAACTTGCTACATTATTATGAAGGAAGCTTATTTTCTAAACTTTAGCATGTTAAAGGTTACTTTTATTACTTTAAAAAGTTGCATTGGCTGGGCCTGATGGCTCACACCTGTAATCCCAGCACTTTGGGAAGCTGAGTTGGCAAGATTGCTTGTGGCCAGGAGTTTAAGACCAGCCTGGGCAACATAGTGAGACCTTGTCTCTACAAAAAATATAAATGAAATTTTTTTTTAAGTTGCATTAATCAGTATTTTTTTAATGAGAAGTAGTGCAGATCAAGTGACACTGGATATTTCACTAATGTCCTAAGACTGGTTCAATACTTTTCTTCCTATAGAGCAATGGGTTCTACATTACAGAAGAAAAGTTAAAAGGATGGTTAGAATCATTTGTAGAAAAATGTATAGAATTTAGATGCTAGCATCCCATTTCTCTTAGGACTCCTTTCGTTTCCTTGAATGTTAGTTGTGTACATAAAACTGTAAGTCCACATTTTAGAAATAGAGCCTAGTTCATAGGGGTCTTTAAACTGGAGTGGGTTGAGGGATGTCTTCAAAGCAAAGACGAGGAATTTCCAGTGGTGAACTTTGAATGAAGGCATAAATGCAGTTGCATCTTTGTGTCTTTGATACACTGAGCTCTCTTTCCATGGCACAAAAGCTTGGGAGAAGACACACTGACATCTCATTTCTTTCCCACCAAGGGTATCACTGGGATACATCAGACTGGATGCCAAGCGTTCCTCTGCCGGACATACAGGAGTTCCCCAACTATGAGGTGATTGATGAGCAGACACCCCTGTACTCAGCAGATCCAAACGCCATCGATACGGATTATTACCCTGGAGGGTATGACATCGAAAGTGATTTTCCTCCACCCCCGGAAGACTTCCCCGCAGCCGATGAGCTACCACCACTACCGCCCGAATTCAGCGATCAGTTTGAATCCATCCACCCTCCTAGAGACATGCCTGCCGCGGGTAGCTTGGGTTCTTCATCAAGAAACCGGCAGAGGTTCAACTTGAATCAGTATTTGCCCAATTTTTATCCCCTCGATATGTCTGAACCTCAAACAAAAGGCACTGGTGAGAATCGTACTTGTAGAGAATCCCATGCCCCTTACCCGCCAGGGTATCAAAGACACTTCGAGGCGCCCGCTGTCGAGAGCATGCCCATGTCAGTGTACGCCTCCACGGCCTCCTGCTCCGACGTGTCGGCCTGCTGCGAAGTGGAGTCCGAGGTCATGATGAGTGACTATGAGAGCGGGGACGACGGCCACTTCGAAGAGGTGACGATCCCGCCCCTGGATTCCCAGCAGCACACGGAAGTCTGACTCTCAGCTCCCCCCAAAGTGCCTGACTTTAGTGAACCTAGAGATGATACGAGTAATCCGCATTGTTCTTTGCAGCAGTGCTTCCAAGCTTTTTTTGGTGAGCCGAATGGGCATGGCTGCGCTGGATCCTGCACCTCTGGACATGCTAGCCATTTCCAGTGTCCCAGCTACTGTCATCGTGAGGTTTTCATCGGCTGTGCTGTTTCCCAACGTCTTTTGGGATTTACATCTGTCTGTGTTAAAATAATCAAACGAAGAATCAGTCCTGTGTTGTCAGCATGATTCATGTATTTATATAGATTTGATTATTTTAATTTTCCTGTCTCTTTTTTTTGTAAATTTTATGTACAGATTTGATTTTTCATAGTTTTAACTAGATTTCCAAGATATTTTGTGCATTTGTTTCAACTGAATTTTGGTGGTGTTAGTGCCATTATCTAGCACCCTGTTTTTTTTTTTTACTATAACCAGGGTTTCACTCTGTCTTTTTCCACTGAAGTATGACATTTTGTTAGAATATTTCAGTGTAGTCATTCATTTCTAGCTGTACATAGGATGAGGGAGAGATGTGATACATGAACATGTCTTACATGGGTTGCTGTATTTAGAATTATAAACATTTTTCATTATTGGAAAGTGTAACGGGGACCTTCTGCATACCTGTTTAGAACCAAAACCACCATGACACAGTTTTTATAGTGTCTGTATATTTGTGATGCAATGGTCTTGTAAAGGTTTTTAATGAAAACTACCATTAGCCAGTCTTTCTTACTGACAATAAATTATTAATAAAATACTTGAGCTTTACTGCCTCTTTTTCCTTCCCATTGATACTCCTGTTCAGGATTCGGTGGCTGAATTGAGATAGAAGAATGGATGAATGGAAGGGTGGATATTGATGTATTTGCTTTTAGTGGACAAGGCGTAAATGCGAAAATCCTCTCTACCCTGACCAAAAGCCGGGCTGTCCATGCAGAGCTAGCCACCAGGGGGCAGTATATAGCTGCTTGATACGGCTCAAAACTATAGCCACAAAAGTAAAAAGCATAACTTTTTAATATTTTTAAACAAAACCAAGAAAATTTTATACATTGTTAATTAGTATGAATTTATTGGTTGTAATTTTAATGCTTACATGTTTTTCACCTTTGTCAATGTTTTGTATCAAAAACAGTCTCTATGAAGCATTATACCTTTCTGTTGTCAACTTACACAGTACTGTATGATTTAATGTGAGATCCAGAAGCTGTTTTTTGTGTATTTTTATACAGTCAAAATCCATCCCTACTTCCAACACATTTATTGAGTACTTACTATGTGCCACTATGATATGAATGACAAAGAATTAAGCTTTCTTAGAACTTGGGAGAAACATGTTTTCCCTTTAAGTAAATGCCTTTATTTTCATCAAATAATATAAATACATAGTTTAAAAACATCAAAGAGAGCTAAAATATATATAATAAAACAGCAGTCCCATGCAACCTGCTGTACCCAGTTACAACTCCTTAAGCTGTTTTTCTCATTCTTCCTTTCATATTTTCAAATGTATATATTATTCTTTCCTGAGTCACTAAATTTAGAAATTGCCTATTGACTCCCTGTGATGTTGGAGGAAGACCATGTAACCCAATAGACCTCCATTGAACTTGTTTTCCTACCGTTAGTTATAACGTAATTTTTGGATTAATCCATATAGAGTGTTTCCATTATTTTGATTATGTAAGTATTCACTGCTGTGCCAAGCAGTATATGATGTTTATTTTCACTTACTTAGCAACTTTCTTTTTTTTAACAATTGTCTTTTTATTTTACTCATTTTTTAAACTTGTGACTACTCGTGTATTCAGAAAACATTTTCCCTCAATAATAACTATATTATTTTGCCTGAACAGACAGACAAAAATCCTCTGCCGTCTTGGAGTTTACATTTGGTGGGGACAGGTGGTAGGAGGAGATGATGAGGAGATACGTGGTAGTGTTTAGAGTAGTGAGTGCTGAGGAGAGAGACTGATTGAGGAAGGAATGTGTGAGATTGTGATGGGAAGGGACATTCTGAGAAGACAGGAGGCCTCAGTGGCAAGCGGCATTTGAGTCCAACCCTGAAGTTGATGAGGAAGAATACCACGTGGTTTCTCTGGGGACTGTTCCAGGCAGACAGATTAGCTGCTACCGTAAAGGGAGGAGTGTGAGAATGCCCAAGGAAAACACAAGGGCAGCTTCTCATGTACATGGTCACAGCAGGAAGTCTGTCTGCGCCTTTTTTTCCCTTGGACGTTCTCCTCAGGGAGCCCCTCAGCTTGGTGGCCCAGACTCCATTTTTTGTTCTCTTCGGCATCTATAGTTGTTGTTCTGGAATATTCTCCTTACCGTGGACTCTATAATTTTCTCTTGGCCTAACTCTTGTTTTATATCCTGGTACTGTCTGAGAAAGAGTTGCATGGGAAGTAATTTTTTGTGACTGTTTCTGAAAGTGTCTTTATTCTACTCTTGATAGATTGGGTGTAGATTTCTGGTTTGGAGGTAAATTACTTTCAGAATCTTGAAGTCACGGAACTCACTGTCTTCCAGCTTCTAATGTTGACATTGAAAAGTCCGGTGTCATTCCTAGTCCCAGTTGACTATTCGTGGCCTGATATTACTCTCACAAATCTTCGGGGATCTTCCTGTGGGGACATGCTGCTTCTCTACAAAATTGTGAGATTTCCTGCTGATGTCTGGCGTGGGCCTTTTCCAGGGATTGCTACTCAGTTTTTACCATGAAAACCCATGTTGTGGGGACTGTTCTTGTGGTATTTCTTTGATCATTTCTTCCCCTCTGCTTTCTCAGTTCTTCTTTTAATTCTCAAAGCAGGTGATCTCAGTTCTGTTGTCAAGACTCATAACTATAGGTTGCTTGACTTGCTACATTCTCTCACTTTTTGATTGAACTCCTATTGTCCATCTTTGTTTTGTTCCCCTTCTGGGATTCATTCCACTTTTATCTTCTGTTCCTTCCGTTACCAGTTTTATTTCTGCTGTCATTTTTAATGTTTAAGAGACTGGTCTGGTCCTGATTGTCGCTTTTCTGTATTACACAGGCATTTTTCCTGTTTTGGAGCTCCCTGGTATCTCATTTTTGCTCATTGTATTTTAGAATAAGTCCTTCCATTTTGCCTGGTTTCCCCCTGGGAGGGCTTTTAACTACTCCTTTGTGGAGGCCTTGCTCCCCTTTCACCTTGCTGGCTTTCCTCTTGCTTATTTTGAGCCTGATGAGGCACTCGAGCTGGCCGAAAGCCGTGGCTGTGCTCCTTAGCTCCTGGACTCCTCTGTGACATTGTGGGCCCTGGACTCCTCTGTGACATTGTGGGCCCTGGACTTCTCTGTGACATTGTGGGCCCTGGACTTCTCTGTGACATTGTGGGCCAGCTTGCTTTGTCAGTTTCTTTGTCTTTGAAGAGTTTCAGTTTCTCCCAAGGAAAGACCTTCTGTTTCCAGCCTGGGAAATAACATTGCTCTTATTTTGAAGTTGGCCAGATAAGGGGACTGGGGATTTGTCATTCCCTTAGTCCTCTAGTTCTGGGACTGGGGATTTGTCACTCCCTTAGTCTTCTAGTTCTGGGACTGGGGATTTGTCACTCCCTTAGTCCTCTAGTTCTGGGACTGGGGATTTGTCATTCCCTTAGTCCTCTAGTTCTGGGTTACAAGAACATTCCTGCTTCTTTCTCCGTCTATTTTATCATCGAGGCAGCTCAGGATAGAGCTGAGAAACTGCATTCTAACAGCTTGAACACAGTTCAGACAGCATCCCTGCCACTCGCCCCATTCTTCACTATGTGTGTGACAAAGGGGCCTGTTCCCGTGGCCTCCAGGCTCTGCTGCCCAATCCTTGCATCTGCTGTAGTGTGGTTTACAGTTAACAACGCCTCTTAAAAGCATTGAAAATGGAATTGCTTTTTAACTTTTTCCCCCATTTCCTGTTTCAGATTCATTTTCCTTTTTTAAAATAACGTTTTGTTTACTTAAACATTTATTGTTTGATTGATTTTCAGGAGAAGAAAGGGGGCGGAATGTAGCACTCCGCCATCTGAACCTGGAAGTCCAAATGTGCTCACACCACCCGTTTCCAGTGTTTGGAAGAACGCTGGGGTATCAGTGTTCTATTGCTCCACAGGACATGGCCATACATTGAGTGGCTTAAGATCACCCCCATTACTTCTCACTGCATAGATCAAATCCCCCGGGCATGGCATGGCCAGGTTTTCTGCTCAGCTTCTCACAGGCTGGAATCAAGCTGTCGGGCTGTGGTTTCATCTGAGGCTGGGGAGCTCACAAGGCTCTTGGCAGAATTCAGTCCGTTGCAGTTGTAGAACTGGTCTCAGTTTCTTGCTAACTGCAGGACAGAGGTTCCCTGTTTCTTGCTGGCTGTCCCACTTTTTTTTTTTTTTTTTTTTTTTTTTGAGATGGAGTCTGGCTCTGTTGCCCAGGCTGGAGTGCAATGGCGCAATCTTGGCTCACTGCAACCTCCGCCTCCCAGGTTCAAGTGATTCTCCTGCCTCAGCCTCCCGAGTAGCTGGGATTACAGGCATGCGACACCAGGCCCAGCTAATTTTTGTATTTTTAGTAGAGACGGAGTTTCACCATGTTTCTCAGGCTGATATTGAACTCCTGAGCTCAGATAATCCACCTGCCTTGGCCTCCCAAAGTGCTGGGATTATAGGCGTGAGTCACCGCACCCAGCCCATCCCCACTTTCTTGACAGCTTCTCTTGAGTCAGGTCCTAGCTCCTCGGCCCTCTCACATGGTAGCTACATCTTCACCTGCCTCCTGACCTCAGGAAGGGCCTGATCCCTTTTTAAAGGCTCATGTGATTTGGTCAGGTGCTCACCCAGGACATAAAGTCTCCGTTTGAGTAACTAAAAGTCAGCTGGTTAGTAACCTAGCCATGGGAATTCCCATCACATTCACAAGTCCCATTCACCTTCGGGGGTGGGGGGAGTTACACCATGTACCCCAGGACAGGGATGGGTTCTTTGAGGCCATCTTAGACTTCTACCTACCAAAACTGGCACTATTTGTTGGTTCTTGGTTTTATTTTATTTTTATTTATTTATTTTTTGAGACGGGGTTTCACTCTTGTTGCCCAGGCTGGAGTGCAATGACATGACCTTGGCTCACTGCAACCTCTGCCTCCCGGATTCAAGCAATTCTCCTGCCTCAGCCTGCCGAGTAGCTGGGATTACAGGCATGCACTGCCACACCTGGCTAATTTTGTATTTTTAGTAGAGACAGGGTTTCTCCATATTGGTCAGGCTGGTCTCGAACTTCTGACCTCAGTTGATCCGCCTGCTTCGGCCTCCCAAAGTGCTGGGATTACAGGCATGAGCCACCGCGCCTGGCCGGTTCTTGTTCTTTTTCTAAGGGATAATTCCCTTATTTAGCAGAATAATTTTTAAGAAGTTTAAGGTTTTAAAATGTCTAAACATAAATATCATAAAAGATTTAAATATCTTTAATCCCTTGGGGGAAATGGGGAAATGTTGGTTAAAGGTTACAAGCTTTCAATTACAAGAGGAATGAGGTCTGATGCCCCCAGGTTTCACCTGGATTCTATGAGACACCACACACTAGATTTCAAAACCACTTACTATTTGTCACAATCTTTATTTGGTACCCTTGGAAATTGTGGTTCAGCTTAAAAGAAGAGATATACAGGTTAAATATCCATTAGAAAAAAGGCTAGTAAATATTTACACTTTTTTTTTTTTTGAGACGGAGTCTTGCTCTGTCACCCAGGCTGGAGTGCAGTGGCGCGATCTCAGCTCACTGCAAGCTCCACCTCCCGGGTTCACGCCATTCTCCTGCCTCAGCCTCTCCAAGTAGCTGGGACCACAGGCGCCCGCCACCGCCTGGCTAATTTTTTGTATTTTTAGTAGAGACGGGGTTTTACCGTGGTCTGGATCTCCTGACCTCGTGATCCGCCCGCCTCGGCCTCCCAAAGTGCTGGAATTACAGGCGTGAGCCACCGCGCCCAGCCATATTTAAACTTTTAAATTTCTATTTTTCTTAATTCTACCTCTAAAATTTGGAGGGGGGTTGTTTTTGTTTTTGTCTGTCTGATGGGAAGAATAAATTGAAGTCACTGTGCTTGTCACGTTCATTTTTATTCTAGAGTGTGTGGAGCCATCCTACTCAACCTGCTGAAAAGTGAGGTAGACTTTCCCAGTGCCCAGAAACAGCAAATGTTTTTCCAGAAGCTGCATTAGCCTTTGGGGGCCACTTTCTATTGGGGGAGCCCACCCCCAATATTTCAACGTAGGTTCTATTTTCCATAAGTGTTGGCTGGCTGAGAAATAGAGACAGTACAAAGAGAGGAATTTTACAGCTGGGCCGCTGGAGGTGACATCACATATCGGTAGGACCGTGATGCCCGCCTGAGCCTCAAAACCACCATGTTTTTATTAAGGGTTTCAGAAGGGGAGGGGGTGTAAGAACAGGGAGTAGGCACAAAGATCACATGCTTCAAAGGGCAAAAAGCAGAACTACTAGTAAGGATCTAACGAAGATCACATGCTTCTGAGGGAACAGGACAAAGGGCAAAAGCAGAACCACTGATAAGGGTCCATGTTCAGCGGTGCACGTATTGTCTTGATAAACATCTTAACAGAAAACAGGGTTTGAGAGCAGAGAACCAGTCTGACCACAAATTTACCAGGGCAGAGTTTTTCCCATCCTAATAAGCCTGAGGGTACTGCAGGAGACCAGGGCACATCTCAGTCCTTATCTCAACCGCATAAGACAGACATTCCCAGAGCGGCCGTTTATAGACCTCCCCCCAGGAATGCATTCCTTTCCCAGGGTACAAATAATATTCCTTGCTAGGAAAAGAATTTAGTGATATCTTCCCTACTTGCATGTCCATTTATAGGCTCTCTGCAAGAAGAAAAATATGGCTCTTTTTGCCCAACCCCGCAGGCGGTCAGACCTTATGGTTATCTTCCCTTGTTCCCTAAAAATTGCTGTTATTCTGTTATTTTTCAAGGCGCACTGATTTCATATTGTTCAAACACACATGTTTTACAATTAATTTATACAGTTAACCCAATTATCACAGTGGTCCTGAGGTGACGTATATCCTCAGCTTACGAAGATAACAGGATTAAGAGATTAAAGACAGGCATAAGAAATTATAAAAGTAGTATTTGGGAACTGATAAATGTCCATGAAATCTTCACAATTTATGTTCCTCTGCCGGGGCTCCAGCTGGTCCCTCCGTTTGGGGTCCCTGACTTCCCGGAACAACTTTTAATGCACAGAAGCATTAAAAGTGGATGCTACCTCAGTCTGAATGCACTTTCGCACAGAAACTAAGCATTAGCCTAGGAAATAAGGGACTCATTCAATGTGTGTGCGCCCACACACATTCCTAATGTGGATGACATGAACTCAAAAGCTTCAGTTTACCCCTTCTAATGAAAGCACTGGAATCAGCTCTTGGAAAGCAGGGCTTTGGGTTGCCAAATGGACTGTCATAGAATTTCACCTACTTTAATGCTGGTATTAATCAATAACTCAAAATCGGGGCTGGGCATGGTGGTTCATGCCTGTAATCCCAGCACTGCGGGAGGCCAAGGTGAGACGATCACTTGCGGCTGGGAGTTCAAGACAGCCCGGGCAACATAGTGAGAACCCATCTCCAGTAGAACTTTAAAAATTAAATTTAAAAAAATAGCTGTAATCCTCAGACATATAGGAATTAGGGCTAGCTATTATTTAAAAATAAAAAGTAGGCAGGGTATCAACAGGAATTAGGAGAAACTGAACATCTGGATTCTTTGATACCTAAGAGTGTAGGGAACTCAGCAAATAAACCAAGCTATGAAATGCCACCTCCCGGGAGCTGCCACAAGCTTGCAGGTTAGCTTTAGGATGTTTCAAGTGCAACACCAAGATGCAATCTCAAGTCCTTAGTTTCGAGATGGGGTGGGGAAAAATTAGTCTCACCATCTCCTGCTAAAAAGAGAAGGAAGGATATTGTGGGAACTGAGGTGACAGGAGTGGAGGAGGGTTGGGGGAGGACACTTGGGGACATGATGGCAGGGCTGGCTGCAGGAAGGAGGGGGGTGGCATCCACTCTGCACAGGGCTCAGCCAATGTGAGCAAATGAAAGGCCATTAAAACTGCATCACAGGAATGCATGGCTGCTTGCTAAAGTCAGTGGCAAGTTAAGCTGAGAATGTTGCGGACAGAGAATGCATTCTCATGTCATCTACTTGGGTGCATTCAGTGGGAAGGCTTGTTGGCATGTTCGTTCCTGCATGCATCTAGCGGGTGTTCCCTGAACCTTCACCCTGGGCCACACTCCCTTCCCTGACCTCTCTCTTCCTGGTGTCTTCAAATAATCTGGGGATAAATCTCTTATTAAGCAGAATTGTTTTTTTCTTTAAGTTTAGAGTTCTAAAATGTCTAAATATAAGCATTATAAGAGATTTAAATCCCTAATCTGTTGTGGTAGTGGGGCAATGTTGGTTAAAGGATAAGATGAGCAGGTTCTAATGTACAGCATAGTGATTATAGTTAGTAATAATGCATACTGGACATTCACTGAGAGAGTGGATCGTAAGTGTGTTCCCCACGGAAAAAAGGTAATTATGGGAGGGGATGGATATGCTAATTAGACAGATTATGTAATCATTTCACAATGTATATGCATATCAAATCATCACATTGTACACCTTAAATACATACAATTTTTATTTATCCATCATACCTTGATAAAGTTGGGGAAAAATAAACTCCCCAAAGTTAAACTCCCCAACAAGGGGGAAAACCCCAGTTCCTTCCACTGCTTTTTGGCATTTCTGCTTCCAGGAGATGATACAAAACTACCTCAAAAAGGCACATGGATTTCAGACAGTCCCCTTCATATCTCAGGATGACATTCCTGGTTCTTCACAGTTTCTTTCTGTTCAAATCACTAGACATCACTGGAATAGGCGCGTCACCTCTTCATTTTGTCAGTCATCTGCACTAGAAGGAAGTCCTTCATGGTGTTGTATATATTTTAATTTTTTAAAAAAGGACATCCATACTGTATTCCAACCATGTAAGTTACAGGTATATAAAGTAGAAACAAAATGATTAGATACATTTTCTTAAGATTTCTGGGATACAAGCAATCCTACATTTTAAAACTGCCATTGAATACATCATCACGTTTTAATTTTTATATTTTATATTTCAGTTGAAAAAAGTAAACTATTTTGAAAAAATACAGGATTATAATCATATCACCCAGAAATACTATTTTGCATGCAATAATCTGATTTTATTTTCTGAGTGTGATTTACAAAATCTGTATCTTGCATCAAATTTGTGCCCTGCTTTTCTCACTTTAAAGTACGTGTCCTTTTCAGAAAAATTCCATTTTAAAGAGCTGTGTACTATTTCATAGCATGAATTTACTATAACTTATTTGCCTATTTTATTTTGCTACTTTGAAGATTTTTAAAATTTTTTCACAACGACATCTTTGTATATTCATTTTTGTTCCTCTTCCGGGCAGATGTATAGATGTGTGGATTATCTGTTTTCAAAGTACTACCTATCACATAACAAAATTCTAGAACTGCAGCACTGGAACTCTGATGGGATTGTGCTCAGATTTCCTGAACACCGATGTAGTCCTCTGCCCTTACTTCCATGCCAATGTCTCCCCCACCTTTTCCATGTCATGGCCTGTGTAGAAAACTTTTTTATGGCACCGTGGGTGACATAAAGGCCCTAGGCTGCTCTAAACCAGAGATTTCAGAGTGCTGTGGTTACAGTGGGCCCCTCCCAACCGCCCAGCCTGCCCCAGCAGCCCGGAGGGCTGGAGCACCAGGCTGTGTGCACGGAAGCTCTGCTATAGACAGCTCCGGATAATCCTGCCTCCCTGTCTCTTCCTGTGAATTTCTTTCTTTTTCTTTCTTTCCGAGATGGCGTCTCGCTCTGTCCCCCAGGCTGGAGTGCAGTGGTGCAATCTCAGCTCACTGCAACCTCCACCTCTTGGGTTCAAGCAATTCTCCTGCCTCAGCCTCCCAAGTAGCTGGGATTACAGGCATGCACCACCACACCCAGCTAATTTTGTATTTTTAGTAGAGACAGGGTTTCACCATGTTGGCCAGGCTGGTCTCGAACTCCTGACCTCAGGTGATCCACCCGCCTCAGCGCCCCAAAGTGCTGTGATTACAGGTGTGAGCCACCATGCCCGGCCTTTTTTTTTTTTTTTTTTTTTTTTTTTTTTTTGAGGCAGAGACTCACTCTGTCTCCCAGGCTGGAGTGCAGTGGTGAGATCTCAGCTCACTGCAAACTCGGCCTCCCAGGTTCAAGCCATTCTCCTGCCTCAGTCTCCGAGTAGCTGGGATTACGGGTGCCCGCCACCATGCCTGGCTAATTTTTATATTTTTAGTAGAAACAGGGTTTCACTATGTTGACCAGGTGGGTCTTGAACTCCCGACCTCGGGTGATTCGCCCGCCTCGGCCTCAAAAAGTGTTGAGATTACAGGTGTGAGCCACCGCGCCTGGCCTGTGAATTTATTTCCATGAAACAGTCTAGACCAGAATGGAATCATCTTTGTGAAATTTGCTTTAATTTGGATTCAATTTTCAGTGACTGGGGTCAATGTAAGGCGTAGGTTTGCTGTCCATCGGGCCCACTGGAAAACCCTCCCGCCCCCACGCGCCACCTCCCGTCCTCTTCTGCTTGATGGGCTCCCCTGTCGCCGCAATCCCCACTTTGACTCAAGTCTACTGCATTGGGTCAGTGGCTTTCTGAAGGTCACGCGGCTGCTCTTTCTCTTTGGCCGACTGGCATTCGCTATACTTTCTGACTGCCCTTCATGAAAGGCATTAGGCTCCATTACAATTAGTGCACCCGCGGAGAGACAGAGCTGTTTGTCAGAATTTAATTTCCGTGCTAGCAGTTTACTGCCTCTACTGCAAACAGAACGAGCCACTTGAATAGAATGGCAAGTATTTTTTTTTCCCCAAGCAGATCTCTGCTCATGTGAACACTTAGGCAATTGCTGCACTTGTCACTGCTGTTAAAGTGTGGATGTGTAAGAGCTGCATTTTCCAACGATGCCAGACTTGAGGAGAAAAAGCGTGTGACACGTTTGAATGAAAATGTCATCACACCAAGTATATCCTGTAGGGAGCTAACAGTGCACGTCTCTATAGAAGAGATGATAAATATGAGCTCAGGCCTGGCTCAGTGGCTCACGCCTGTAATCCCAGCACTTTGGGAGGCCGAGGCGTGCGGATTACCTGAGGTTGGGAGTTCAAGACCAGCCTGGCCAACATGATGAAACCCCGTCTGTACTAAAAATACAAAAATTAGCTGGGCGTGATAACGCATGCCTGAAATCCCAACTACTCAGGAGGCAGAGGCAGGAGAATCACTTGAACCCGGGAAGCAGAGGTTGTAGTGAGCCGAGATAGTGCCTCTGCCCTCCAGCCTGGGTTACAGAGTAAGACTGTCTCAGAACAAACAAAAAAAAAGATAAATATGAGCTCAGATTCCTAAATTCCAAGCATTATCCAATTATCTCAAGAGATAAAATTCTCAAAATGTCTAATGACTATCACTTTGCTTCGTTTTTTTGTTTATTTGTTTTGAGACAGGGTCTCACTCTGTCACCCAGGCTGGAGTGCAGTGGCATGATCTCGGCTCACTGCAGCCTCTGCCTCCCAGGTTCAAGCAATTCTCCTGCCTCAGCCTCCCTAGTAGCTGGGACTACAAGCGCGCGCCACCATGCCCGGCTAATTTTTTGTATTTTTTTTTTTTTTTAGTAGAGACGGGGTTTCACCATCTTGGACAGGATGGTCTTGGTCTCCTGACCTCGTGATCCACCTGCCTCGGCCTCCCAAAGTGCTGGGATTACAGGCATGAGCCACCGCACCCAGGCACTTTGCTTCATTTTAATGTTCATGAGCTCTACTTAAGTTTCAGCATAAGGGGAGAATATGGAGAGAGAAACAAGGGCTGGCCCCAGAGGCTGTGTGGGCCCTTCCTGCCTGACAGTCTCGGAAGCACAGTTCCACGTCTTTGTCAAGTTCGAAATGTTAGCCCACCTGCAAAGTAGGATTACAAACGCATTTTTAAATGATGCTCCTGTTTTGTGATTGGTGTTCTTAAAATTTTAATTTTAAATGAGTATTTTTCTCTTCCTTTGAAAGAAGAGAAAGTATACTTTTAAAAATTTTACCTATTTAAGGAATACGTGTTTACTTACATATACACACAAACGCATAGTGAGAAGTTTACTTCAGTCAAGCAAATGACATGTCTACCGTTTCACATAGTTACCCTTTTTGGTGTGTGTGGTCAAAGTACCTAAATTCTACTGTCTTTTTTTTTATATATTTTTTTTTTTTTATTTTTTATTTTTTTATTTTTTGAGACGGAGTCTCGCTCTTTCACCCAGGCTGGAGTGCAGTGGCGCAATCTCGGCTCACTGCAAGCTCCGCCTCCCGGGTTCACGCCATTCTCCTGCCTCAGCCTCTCTGAGTAGCTGGGACTACAGGCGCCCGCCACCACGCCCGGCTAATTTTTTGCATTTTTTTTTTTAGTAGAGACGGGGTTTCACCGTGGTCTCGATCTCCTGACCTCGTGATCCGCCCGCCTCGGCCTCCCAAAGTGCTGGGATTACAATCATGAGCCACCGCGCCCAGCCCCTAAATTCTACTCTCTTACTAAATTTCCAGCATACATGATTTGGATGTGTGTCCCCACCAAACCTCACATTAAATTGTATACTTCATTGTTGGAGGTGGGGCCTGGTAGGTAATTGGACCGTAGAGGTGGAGTTCTCGTGACTGCTTTAGCACCATCTGCCCCCCACCCCACCCCAAGGGTACTGTACAGTGAGTTCTCTCAACATCTGGTCGTTTAAATGTGTGTAGCACTTCCCCCCTCTCTTTATTCTTCCAGCTCCAGCCATGTGAGAAGCCTGCTCCCCCTTCCCCTTCCACCATGACTGGAAGCTTCCTGAGGCCTCCCACGAAGCAGAAGCTGCCATCTTCCTGTACGGCCTGCAGAACCGTAAGCCTGTTAAACCTCTTTTCTTTACCAATCACCCAGTCTGAGGTTTCTTTAGAGCAATGCAACAACTGTCGATACACATGACAATATTATTCACTGAAGCCTTCATTCTTTACATCTCCAGGCGTATTCATCCTGCATAGTGGACACTTTCTATACTTCAACCTCCATCTCCTCAATTCCCGCCACCACCCCCACCCCACTACCCCACCACCCCACCCAGTGGTCCCTGGTAGCCACAGTTCTGCTCTTGGCTTCTGTATATCTGACTTGCTGTTTGTTTAAATTTCACATAGAAGAGGGATGATGCAGTGTCTTTCTTTCTGTGTCTGGCTTATTTTGCTTATTTTGCATAATGTCCTCAAGTTCATTATCAATTATATTATAAATCACAGAATCTCCTTTTATACAGCTGAAAAAAATATTCTAGTGTGTACACATACCACAGTTTCTTTATCCATTCATCCATCAATGGCCCCACGGGTTGTTTACATATCTTGGCTCTTACGAATCGTGCTGTGATAAACAGGGGTACGGATATTTTTATGAGGTGGTGATGTCACTTTGCAGAGGGATTGCTGGGTCCTATGGCAGTGCTATTGTAATTTCTTTAGGAGCCTCCATCTACAGTCTACACCAATCTACAGTCCCACCAACAGCGTACCAGGGGTCCCTTTTCTACACACCCTCACCGACATTTGTTATCTCGTCTTTTTTATCATAGCCATTCTAACAAGGGCTCATTGTGGTTGTAATTTGCATTTCCTTTGTGATTAGTGGTGTTGAGTACCTTTTCATATACCCGTTGACTGTTTTTATTTCTTCTTTGGAAAAATGTCTATTTAGGTTCTTTGCCTTTTTTTTTTGAGATGGAGTCTCGCTGTTGTCAGCAGGGGCTGGAGTGCAGTGGTGCAATCTCGGCTCACTGCAACCTCCAGCTCCCAGGTTCCAGCAATTCTCCCATCTCAGCCTCCCAAGTAGCTGAGATTACAGGCACCCACCACCTCACCCGGCTAATTTTTGTATTTTTAGTAGATACTGGGTTTCACCATTTTGGCCAGGCTGGGCTCGAACTCCTGACCTCAGATGATCCACCCCACCTTGGCCTCCCAAAGTGCTGGGATTACAGGTGTGAGCCACCGTATCCGGCCCTTTGCCCATTTTTAATTGGGTTATTTGGTATTTTGCTATTGAATTGTACGAGTTCCTTATATTTTTCAGATATTAACCTCTTATCCAATATGTGGTTTGCAAATATTTTCTCCCAATCTGTTGGCTGGGTTTTCATTTTGTTGGTTATTTTCTTTGCTGTGCAGAAGCTTTTCAGTTTGATGTAGCCCTACTTATTTACATATTTTCTCTTTTATTGCCTGTGCTTTTAAAGGTGAGATATCCAAAAAGTCCTTGCCAAGTTCAATCTTAAGAAGCTTTCTACTTATGTTTTCTTCCAGGAGTTTTATGATTTCAGGTCTTACATTTAGGTCCGTAATCCATTTTGAGTTGATTTGGTATATGGTGTAAGATAAGGGCTGCATTTTCATTCTGTTGCATGTGGGTATCTAGTTTTGCCAATACCGTTTATTGAAGAGACTGTCTTTTTCCCATTGTGTCTTCTTGATTGCTTACGTATACTTTAAAATAGATACTTTAAATTAGTATGGACCAAAGAAAGTGTTATTCATAAACCTTATTAAAAACAAATTATTCTAATTAAATAAACTGAATGATCAAGATGCAGAAACTTCTCCAACTAAAAGCTCTTATTGGGTAGAAATGGTTTTTAATAATAATTTCTTAAAAATGCTGAGTTTTAACTTCTAGTGGGGAGTTTCACAAAATTTAAAAATACACAGAGGTCCTTGAAAACTGAGGTCAGGCATGCCATGCGCTTAGAGCTGTTACCGCTCACACTGAACGCAGGGCGAGCTCTGTGCTTTTTACCAAAATATCAGCGAACTCTGCTGAGTCTGTGCACAGGCTCTGTTCAGTAGCGTTAGCTGCAGTTCATCCTTGGGCTCTGGTGGCTGAGCCCACGCTCTTTGCCAAGTCCCTCTGCTGCACCTGGTGGGGTTCCAGTTTCACCACTGAGTTGGACTGTGACCACACCTACGGTTGGGTAGCTGCACAGTCTCTGGGTTTGATTTATTTAATGGATCAAAGTTCAGTCCATTCTCTCTGTTGGCTAGAGTGCTGCCTTTTTTTTTATTATTATTATACTTTAAGTTTTAGGGTACATGTGCACAATGTGCAGGTTTGTTACATATGTATCCATGTGCCGTGTTGTTTTGCTGCACCCATTAACTCATCATTTAGCATCAGGTATATCTCCTAATGCTGTCCCTCCCCCCTCCCCCAACCCCACAACAGTCCCCGGAGTGTGATGTTCCCCTTCCTGTGTCCATGTGTTCTCATTGTTCAATTCCCACCTATGAGTGAGAATATGCGGTGTTTGGGTTTTTGTCCTTGCGGTAGTTTACTGAGAATGATGTTTTCCAGTTTCATCCATGTCCCTACAAAGGACACGAACTCATCATTTTTTATGGCTGCATAGTATTCCATGGTGTGTATGTGCCACATTTTCTTAATCCAGTCTATCGTTGTTGGACATTTGGGTTAGTTCCAACTCTTTGCTATTGTGAATAGTGCCGCAATAAAGAGTGCTGCATTTTAAAACCACGTACCCTCAGGGTGCACTTTCAAACTCCCAGGCCTTTGGGCACCAGTGGCAGGCAGGGACGGCCGGCTTCAGAGCACACACCCAAGTTCAAAATTATTGAACTCTGTAGTCTTTTTTTTTTTTTGAGACAGAGTCTCACTCTGTCTTCAGGCTGGAGCGCAGTGGCGCGATCTCAGCTCAGTGCAACCTCCACCTCCCGGGTTCAAGCAATTCTCCTGCCTCAGCCTCCTGAGTAGCTGGAACTATAGGTGTGCGCCACCACGCCCTGCTAATTTTTGTTTTTATGTTTTTTTGGTTTTTTTTTCAGTAGAGTCACAGTTTCACCATGTTGGTCAGGATGGTCTCAATCATCTTGATCTCATGATCCACTTGCCTCGGCTTCCCAAAGTGCTGAGATTCCAGGCGTGAGCCACCAGGCCCGGCCCACAGTGATTTCTTAGCTGAAGGATGTTGAACCAACGGCCTACCTTCTACTTAACTTAGTTTCCACAGCTGAAAGGAATATGACTGATACCTCACAGGAGTTTTGTGAGGAATCAATACTAACCATCTCATTGAGAGCTGTTCTCTTTCTCTCTGTTTTTTTTTTTTTTTTGAAACAGCGTCTCACTGTGTCGCCCAGGCTGAAGTGAAGTGCAATGATGGGATCTTGCCTCACTGCAACCTCCACCTCCCAGGTTCAAGCAATTCTCCTGCCTCAGCCTCCTGAGTAGCTGGAATTACAGGCACCCACCACCACAACCACGCCTGGCTAATTTTTTGTATTTCTTTTCTTTCTTTTTCTTTCTTTTTTTTTTTTTTTTTAAAGAGAGACGGGTTCTCACTCTGTCGAGCAGGCTGGAGCGCAGTGGTGCGATCACGGCTCACTGCAGCCTCAAACCCCAGGCCTGAAGCAATCCTCTCACCTCAGCCTCCCAAAGAGTAGCTGGGACTACAGGCATGCACCACCGTGCCCAGCGAATTTTTAGAAGTTTTTTTGTAGAGACAGAGATCTCACTCTCTTCCCGAGGTTGGTCTCAAACTCCTGCCCTGAAGTGATCCTCCCACCTATGCTTTCCAAAGTGAGCATACTTTGGGAATACAGGCGTGAGCCACTGTGCCCGGCCGTAAGAGAAGTGTTCTTATTGAATGCTCATTACATACTAAGCATCCTACAATTACTAACTTCATCCATCCAGCAACCCTCCTCAATATCCCCATTTCCCAGATCAGGAAATCGAGGCACAGAGAGGATGACTTTTTTGAAGGTCACACCAGAGGTCAGTGTTGACACTGAAACTCAAAGCCCTGGCTCTGGCCTCAAAGCTTGTCCCGTCAGACCTCCTCCCCAGACAGTCCCTTGTGGAGTGAGCCGAAGGGCACAAAGGTAGAGCCCCTTACACCGGGGCGTTGGGCACAAAGTAGATGTGCAATAAATGTTGTATTACTGTTCTGTTTTGTTATTGTTTTCCCCTAACCCATCCCAATCTTCAAACATGCATTTTAATAGTTAAATATTATTAAAGTGCATCCTAAGAACATTTAGTTTTGTAAATGCCCTTTGAGAACACGCCGCATGTCCGCATTTTCTAAATAGCTAGTTTGGGTCATTTGAGGAATCACTCGCCAGTCCAGAGGAACCCTGGCGTCGAATGCTTGCTATTTTCACCCATTCGGTGCGTCCAACACTGGAGACTAGACAGGGTGTGGGGTGTGATGAAGGCTCAGGGTGCTGCTCACAAATGACTGTTCGCAAGTGACTCTTGCTGTTCATTTATTCAGATATTCTTTCTGAGTATGTGCTGTGAAGCATTCTGTTTGCCATTAGTGCAGGAGGAACCAGGTCGTCCCTGCTCTTTTTTTTTTTTTGAGACAGAGTCTCGCTCTGTTGCCCAGGCTGGAGTGCAGTGGCACGATCTCAGCTCACTGCAAACCCCTGCCTCCCGGGTGCAAGCGATTCTCTGCCTCAGCCTCCTGAGTAGCCGGGATTACAGGCGCCTGCCACCACGCCTGGCTAATTTTTTTTTTTTTCCTGTATTTTTAGTAGAGACGGGGTTTCACCATCTTGGCCAAGCTGGTCTTGAACTCCTGACCTCGTGATCCACCTGCTTCAGCCTCCCAAAGTGCTGGGATTACAGGCCTGAGCCACCGCACCCGGCCTGTCTCTGCTCTTTATGATAAAGATGTACAGGGTCAAACTCACCACTTCCTAGGGTAACAGTGAAAAGGAGGCTGGGCATGACCAACTCCATTTCGCTCCTCGCCCGCCCCACCCCACAGTAATACCATTTAGGCTAACTGCTTTTGCTGATCCCTGCACATAGGCCAAGCTCACTATGGGAGAAACTGAGTGTACAGTTTAACTTTAAGGCAAGGATGATAGCAGTCCCTTCCTCTAACTAACCCACGCAGAGATAAGGAGGGCCACACAAGTAGCAATGTTATGTTAAGGATTTACAGGTGCACTGTGGCCTGACCAGGGACAAAGAGGCTTCACAACCCCCTCGGACCCTCGCTAGTGCCCAGATATCTGTGGTCATTGGCCACCTCTTGTCCTCAACTCCCTCCCTCTTCTCCCTTGCCCTAACATAAAAGCCTGAGAATTTGCATTCCCTCCAGATGGTTCTTTAGGAGACTAATCTGTCGTCTTCTCGGTTTGCTGGCTGTTCAAAATAAAGTTGCCTTCTGTGCCCCAGTACCTTGCCTTCCAACTTATTGGCTGTCATGCAGACAGCAGTGCCGCAGCCTGGACTCGACTCCACTAGCCCATGCCCTCATTTTCTCACCAGCTTCATTTCACAAAATAAAAATCTCTCTTCCTGCCCGGCGTGGTGGCTCACGCCTGTAATCCCAGCACTTTGGGAGGCCGAGGCGGGTGGATCACAAGGTGAGGAGATTGAGACCAGCCTGACTGACACGGCGAAACCCCATCTCTACTAAAAACACAAAAAATTAGCTGGATGTGGTGGCACGGGCCTGTAGTCCAGTTACTTGGGAAGCTGAGGCAGGAGAATCACTTGAACCCAGGAGGTGGAGGTTGCAGTGAGCCAAGATCGTGCCACTGCCTCCAGCCTGGGTGACAAAGCAAGACTCCGTCTCAAAACAAACAAACAAACAAACAAAAAAAAAATCACACTCTCCTCCGTATCTTGGCTCAAAGCCCTGGTGCTACTGAGGCTCACACACTCTTCCTCCCTCTGCATCTTGTCTCAGCCATTCATTCTTTCATTCACCCAGTTCAGGTTACCTGGTGGGTTGCATTGATGAGGTATTCGTTTAGTCTGTGCCCTTTGTTATGTCCTGTGCACATAAAAGTGAACAGAACTTGCTTCGTAGCAGTCATGGCCTGTAGCTGAGAAAGAATCATTTGCTGTGGTCAAGGAGTTATGTGCTGTGAAGCAACAGGTTTAATAAAAACTGAACTGTGGTGTTTATGGCTTTTTTCTCCCAACTCCTAAAAAGCCCTCACATATGTAAGTGCTGAAGTAACAGTTGCATGTTTGGAGTAGCAGAGAGTAAATCAAAACCAGAAAGTTTTCCTAATCACTTGCGAATTTCCCATATGTTAACTCGAAATGAAAGCAGCATGATGCTCATTCAGCCCTGCATTGCTGCAGAACCTTAGGCGGGACAGTAATTGGGGGCAACAGGAATATTTGTAAGTAATCTGCAGCTCCAGATAGAATAACAGACACAACGTCTGCTCTCATGGATTGCTGACGCTCTCATGCCTTCACAGAAAGGAAACATGAACACAGAGCGAAACCACTCCTCCTTCAGTCAACATGTATAATAGAGGCGAGGTTGATGGGCTTGGAATGTTAATGCGTCTCGGAGAGGCGGACAGGGAAGTGGTTTTCCGTGGGAACTCTGCCGGTAGCGCTGTGCAGGCATCTGTAGCTTGTGCTGAATTTGCATGTGCCAAGTTCCAGATAATGAGTCTCCTTCCCCTGCAGACACACACATCGCGATTCAGATGCTTCTCTGTGTGGGAAACCCCCTAATCCACACACTCGCACTTCCTGGGTCACTAACGTTCACACGGACTGAAATTTCCCACAAGTGCCCAGTACATACGTGATATGAAATCGCTCAGGGAAGGCAGCTGGGGCCCTAATACAAGCTGTGGACCGACATCCCTCACTAGGGGTTGAAGATGAGGCCTCAGCCTCTGGGGTTGAACTCTCGGCTCACAGTCAAAGTTACTCTGAGGAGGACGCAGCTGCTCTAACCTTTGACAGGTCTCTGCTGCTTTGGCGCAGGGAAATCCTTGATGGCTCTCGGCTGTGGGGCTTTCGCGTGTGTGCTGTGTGCACTGCACTTTATCATTTGAGACAGTGAGCAACCCACACATTTGGCTGTGGCACCTTCTCCCTAGATTACAGAAAAAAAAGTGTCTTGATGTGTTTAACTCTTGTGTTCAGTAATGTCTTTGAGGAGCAGCAAATCCATTTGTAAAGAAATTAATAAGCCCATTTTCCACCTCCACTTGAAAAACAGATCCCTATCTACTGGTGACAGTGACAGATGAGCTCCCTCTCCTGCTGGGACCAGCTTATTCCTCTCCCGGCACTTAAAAAAAATTTTTTTTTGTAAAGGTGGGGTCTTGCTATGTTGCCCAGAGAGGTCTGAAACTCAGGCTCAAGCACTCCTCCCACCTCAGCCTCCTAAGTAACCACCACACCCAGCTAATTTTAACATTTTTTGTAGAGACAAGGGCCTTGCGATGTTGCTCAGGGTGGCCTCAAACTCCTAGGCTCAAGTGATCCTCCTACCTTGGCCTTCCAAAGTATTGGGTTTGCAAGCATGAGCCATCGTGCCCAACCTCCCTGCACCTTTGATGATGGCATACTTCTCTGTTTGAAATAGCACCCACATCCATTTTTTTCTGCCTATCCAAAACCTTATATATTCTTACAATTTAGGAAAAACTTCCCTCAATTTTTTTTAGTTTTAAGTACCTATCCACTTCATCTTTGCTTTCAGAAATATGATTATAATACAAACTTAGAAACTTGATAATAAGTTCACTGGCATTCTTTTCTATGTGCTCAAATTTCCCCCCCAAAATCACCAAAAGCATTAGTAGACCCTGCAGTGCCTTCAACTGCCGCTATTCTCGAGCGGTGAGCAGGTGAGACTTTGCATCCGAAGGCCAGTCCTAGGACCTTCTCACCAAACCATCCCTCACTTGCCAATTCCTATTCCAGGCGGTCTGTTTTTCACAACAATTATGGGCACCTGTATTTCATAACCACCATCACAGTGCACATAGTAGGCATGGCACGGAGCTGCTTTGGGCATGTATTTTTATGTATGTCAGTGGGAAAACTGGAATTATTTCCAAGTCACTTTTTTCTGCAGGCAGTGTTTTACTTGGGTTAGTATGAAATGAAACCTTATGAATAACATTAACTATTATTAAAAGATTATTTATTTTATGGTATATTTAGGTCTTGAAATTAGGGTACATGTATATTTAGTGAAAATATATGTACTTTAAATAAAATTGAAATTCTCATGTTGTTTTATGTCTTCCAGAGGACTTAGTGTAGTGCTCTCTTTATAGCAGGCAGAGAAATAAAATCCATATTAGCTCACTTTATAATGATGGAACATAAGAAATTCTTTGGGCTGGGCGCAGTGGCTCACGCCTGTAATCCCAGCACTTTGGGAGGCCAAAGCAGGTGGATCACCTGAGGTCAGGGAGTTCGAGACCAGCCTGGCCAACATGGTGAAACCCTGTCTCTACTAAAAATACAAAAATTTGCCAGGCGTGGTGGCACATGCCTGTAATTCCAGCTACTCAGGAGTCTGAGGCACGAGAATGGCTTGAACCTGGGAGGCAGAGGTTGCAGTGAGCTGAGATCACGCCACTGCACTCCAACATGGGCGACAGAGCAAGGCTGTGTCTCAAAAAAATACAAAAAACAAACAACAACAAAATTCTTTGAGTGAAAAATGTGTGTTCTCCTTCCTGCTATTGACTGGAGAAATAAACATGTGGAAAGTATCTCCAGACTTGAGAGTGACAAACACATTAAAAATCCATGTGCCTGGCAAATAATATCTTTTTCTGATAAATTGGAAGTTTCCAAATATGATGAAAGACATAATCTCATGAATATTTTGTTATTTTATAGCCACCAGCCAATAATGGATTCATTTATTCTCTCATTTTATTCAACAAGTACTTGTTAGCCAGGCGTGGTGGCTCACACCTGTAATCCCAGCACTTTGGGAGGCCAAGGCAGGAGGATTGCTAGAGCCCAGGAGTTTGAAATCAGCCTGGGCAACATAGGTAGACCCATCGCTACATAAAATTTAAAAATTAGTCAGGCATGCTGGTGTTCGCCTGTGGTCCCAGCTACTTGAGAGGCTGAGGTGAGAGGATCTCTTGAGCCCAAGAGGTTGAAGCTGCAGTGAGCCATGATTGCACCACTGCCCTCAAACCTGGGCAACAGAGAGAGACCCTGACTCAAAAACACAAAAAACAAAACCAAATAATTGTTGGTGTAGGCTGCACGCCAGCTACTGTGTTAAGTACAGGGGATGCAACCGTTTACGAGCCCCAACCCCTGCCTAATTGCTGCAGGATTCCAACAAGAAAACAGAGGTATGGTACGGCACGTGGTGAGTGCTGGGTTAAAGGACATACAGAGAACCGCAGGGGCACAAAGGAGGGAAATGTAACCAGGACTTGAAAGATGACCTCACAGATCAGCTATCCCAGGGGTGACTGGGGATGGGAAGGGTGTTTCCGGCGGAAGGAACACATATGGGGAAGCTGGGAGGAAGGAGGGAATATGAGGTTTGAGGAACTGGAGAATGTTCACAGGGTTGGAGGGTAGAGCAGGTTCCCTGGGGGAGGGAGAGGACGGGCGGGAGGGATGAGGCTGGAAAGGCTGGGTTATGGAAGGCCTTGGAAAACCTGTGGAATTCGGCTAGAATCCCACCCAGGAGTAATAGGCGTGCATTGATGGGTTTTATGCACACATGTGGCTATGCATTTATCTATTTATTTTTATACAAAGGAATATTGTAGTTAGATTTATAATTTTAGAAAAGATTCTTGGCTTTTGAATATATTGAAGGGGAGGAGGATGGGAGCCGGAGGGATTGATTAGGAGGCTGTGATACTAATTTCTGCAAAACATGATGGTGGCCCCAACTTGGTTAGGAGCCCCAGGGATGGAGATAAAGCAATGGATTTGAAGCTATTTAAGAGCTAGAATAAACAGATTTGTTCTATTTGGTACAAGAGGCAGAGAAGATTGCAACACCTAACTTTCACACTAAGCATGCCTCTGCAAACACACACACATGCACAGACACACATACAAACGCACACATGCACAGACACACACAGACAGACACACACACACAGACACACGCATCCACCCAAGGAGCTCCTTGTGTAATTTAGAAAATGTTGCCTACACCTCCACTCACATCCCCTCCTATCTTCCCAAGTGATCATTCATGGTGTGATACCAAGGAATTTGCTAACAGCAATTTTTTATCTTCCAAATAAATGCACAAAGTAATTAGCATTCTACAGGTTCAATGATAGATCCTTGCTTAGAGTTAAAAAGAAAAAGTGACTGTAGACCTGAATCACATAAAGTTTGAATTTTAGCAACGGCTGCTTAGTGTGATGCTCTAACTGCAGAGCGAGGGGAGGAATAATGCTGTGTCATTGCATAGTGAAATTTCCAACCCAAATCCTAAACAGGAAAGTCAGTATTTTAGAGGAATGCCAGCAGGCTAATTTAGCTTCTTCGTATATTTTTTAAATAAATGTTATTGTGTATAAGGTATACAGCATGAAGCTATGACATTCATATACACAGTAAAATGGTTACGATAGTGAAGCAAATTAACAGATCCATTATCTCCCACTGGTACCCACGTTTTGTGCATGGCAAGAGCAGCTAGAATCACTCAGCAGAAATCCTGCGTATGACTCAGCATTGTTAACTGCAGTCTTCCCGTTGTACGTTAGACCTCTAGGCTTGCTCACCCTATATACCTGCCACTTTTTCGTTCATCCTACAAATCTGATTCTTTGACCTACATCTCCCATTTCCTCCTCCCATCCTGCCCCCAGCAACCACTGTTTTATTCCCTATCTCTGTGTATTTTTTTTAAGATTCCATATATGGGATCCTATAATATTTTTCTGTCTGTGTTTGGCTTATTCACTTAGGATGAATCCTCCAGGTTCATCCACATTGTGGCAGATGGCAGGGTCTCCTCCTTCTTTAAGGCTGAATAGCATTCATACCTCTATCTACATCTACGTCACAGTTTCTTCACCCATTTGTCTGTTGGTGACACTTATTTTGCTTCCCTATCTTGGTTGTTGTGAATAATACAGTGATAAACATGGGTGTGCAGGTATCTTTAGGAGTTGGTGATTTTCTTTCCTTTGGGTATAGACCCAGAAGAGGGATTGCTGGGTCACGGAGTAGTTCTACGTTTAATTTCTTTAGAAACCTCCACGTTGTTTTCCATGATGGCTGGACCAGTCTATAATCCCACCAATGGTGGACAAGGGTTTTCTTTTCTCCACACTCTCACTGACACTTGTTAGCTTATCTTTTTGATGACAGCCATCCTAATGGCCGTGAGGTGGTATGGATAACTTAACAGCTTAATATATTATTAATTTTACACTTTGGGACACACACTCTCTAAATGAACATCAGGAATGTACTAATAAAATGAGTAGATTATGGCCGGGCACAGTGGCTCACACCTGTAATCCCAGCACTTTGGGAGGCTGAGGTGAGCAGATCGCCTGAGTCCAGGAGTTTGAGCCTAGCCTGGGCAAGATGGCAAAGCCCTATCTCTGCAAAAAATACACACATTAGCTGGGGATGGTGATGCATACGTGTACCCTCAGGTACTTGGCAGGCTGAGACAGGAGGATCACTTGAGCCCAGGAGGTTCAGGCTGCAGTGAGCTGTGATTACACGACTACACTTCAGCCTGGGTGACAGAGCAAGACCCTGTCTCAAAAATAGAAAAGAAAAGAAAAGAAAAAAAAAAGTAGGCCGGGCGCAGTGGCGTACGCCTGTAATCCTAGCACTTTGGGAGGCAGAGGCAGGCGGATCACCTGAGATCAGGAGTTCAAGACCAGCCTGGCCAATATGGGGAAACCCCATCTCTACTAAAAATATGAAAATTAGCCAGGCATGGTGGCGTGCGCCTGTAATTCCAGCTACTCAGGAGGCTGAGGCAGGAGAATCGTTTGACCCAGGAGGTGGAGGTTGCAGTGAGCTGAGATCGCACCATTGCACTGCAGCCTGGGTGATGAGAAACTCCGTCTCAATAAAAAAGAAAAGAAAAGTAAAAATAAATTAATAGATTTACTATCAATATTTAGAGATAGAGAAACTATATAAAGATAGCAACAAGAGACAGTATGACCTTCAAACCTTCGAAGTTTATGATTAAAAACAGGTACTTACAGCTACTTGTGAGGCTGAGGCAGGAAAATCATTTGAGCCTGGGAGTCAGAGGCTGCAGTGAGCTGTGATCCCACCACTGCACTCCAGCCTAGGCGATAGAGTGAGACCCTGTCTCTAAAAAAATAAAAAATTAAAAGTACTTAAACAGTAGGGTAGTGAGATTTTAGTAAGTTAGGAAATATTTACGATTATAGAGTTTCATAACTGAAAGTTAGATTTTACAATCTTCCAAGAAATTATAAAATAAGTTTTTAAAATGTTAATCCTGTTTCTGGCAAATGTTGGATTTTATAGACTGCAAATTCTTTTCCTATAACATTGTCGGAAGTACCGGGATAAGGAACGCACACCTGCACGCCCAAGAAAGTAAGAACATTTTGGCCAGGCGTGATGGCTCACGCCTGTAATCCCAGCACTTTGGGAGGCCAAGGCAGGCAGATCACGAGGTCAGGAGATCGAGACCATCCTGGCCAACACGGTGAAACTCCATCTCTACTAAAAATACAAAAAATTAGCCGGGCGTGGTGGCGGGCGCCTGTCATCCCAGCTACTCGGGAGGCGGAGGCAGGAGAATGGCGTGAACCTGGGAGGCGGAGCTTGCAGTGAGCCGAGATGGTGCCACTGCACTCCAGCCTGGGCAACAGAGCGAGACTCTGTCTCAAAAAATAAAATAAAATAAAATAAAAAGAACATTTTGCAGGAGCCTAAAACAAAGAATAAATTGAAATACAAGAGCTGAGCCTGTGATAAGCCTGAGGAGCTTGTCCCTCAAAGGAAGCAAGCGACCTGAGTTTTAGTGCCCGTGTGCAACTAGGGGGTGAGTCAGTCCACGGTGATGCAGACAGCTGGAACCGAGTCCTCTCCCTCTGCCACGTTCCCAAGGCCAGATCCTCAAATAGCCACACACAGTGAAATAATGGACTTGGTGAGGGTGGCGGGGTTAGGGGGGAGATTTGCCTAGCCAAGGAAATTTGCTTGTTTCAGTTTTGACCAGAGGTAAATAAAAAACTCAGAAATGTCTTCTCTGAGTTTCTGAGTGGTATGAGTTCCACATTTATTTTGTTTGCGTGCTGAGGAAGCTCCAACCCAAGAAATTTACATAAAAATGGACCCTGTTAGGTGATAGTATGGAGTGTTTTGTAGAAGCAGCACATAAATAAAAGACAAGATGTACACCTACAGGCTTGTGAAACAATAGGACACTAAAGAATTACAAGTAACAAGAGGGAAAACTGGATCACCTTTGAAGCCATGACAATTAGACTGTCAGCTGATTTTCCACAGAGCAGTAGAATCCCTGAAGGAGTAATCAAATAATAATCTGTAACTGCTGAGAAAATAGTAACTGTCAACTCTGAATTCTTTTCTTTCTTTTTTTTTTTTTTTTTTTTTTCAGATGGAGTCTCGCTCTGTTGCTCAGGCTGGGGCACAGTGATGAGGTCTTGGTTTACTGCAACCTCCGCCTCCAGGGTTCAAGCGATTCTCCTGTCTCAGCCTCCCCAGTACCTGGGATTACAGGCACCCACCATCACGCCCAGCTAATTTTTGTATTTTTAGTAGAGACGGGGTTTTACTATGTTAGCCAGGCTGGTCTCAAACTCCTGACCTCAAGTGATCTGCCCGCCTCAACCTCCCAAAGTGCTGGGATTATAGGCGTGAGCCACCACGCCCAGCAATTTAGAATTTTATACTCAGCTAAGCTGTCATTCGAAAACATGGGTGAAATCAATATGTATTCATTCACATAGAAACTTTTTAAAGAGTTTATTATCAATAGATGCACTGTGATGATACTTTAGGTAAAAGGAAAAGTGAAATGTACAGAAAAACAGTGAATTAAGAAGAAAAACATGAAGGATGAGGAGGCGGGAAACACAATAAAGGGATCAATAAAAAGCCCAAAATTAAATGGTAGAAATAAGTTTCAGTACCTTAGTAGTCATAACAAATGTAAATGAGCTAAAGTCTCTAGTTAAAAGATATTCAGATAAAATAGAGATAAAGAAGCTGTATGCTATTTACATGAATCTCACCCAAAACACCAGAACATTTGGGAATAAAAAGTAGGAAGGAGAGATACAACAGACACATATAAAGCAAAAGGAAGAGGCCGGGCGTGATGACTGATGCCTGTAATCCCAGCACTTTGGGAGGCCAAGGTAGGCAGATCACCTGAGGTCAGGGGTGGGAAACCAGCCTGGCTAACATGGTGAAACCGCCTCTCTACTAAAAATACAAAATTTAGCCAGGCATGGTGGCGGGCGCCTGTAATCCCAGCTACTCAGAAGGCTGAGGCAGGAGAATCCTTGAACCCAGGACGGGGAGGTTGCAGTGAGCCGAGATCGCGCCATCGCACTCCAGCTTGGTCAACAAGAGCGAAACTCTGTCTCAAAAAAAAAAAAAAAAAAAATAGAGGAAGACTGATGCAGCTGCATTTATGCCTCTGACAAAATAGACTGTAAGACAAAAAGTCTTATTACAAATAAAGAGGGATGCTACAAAATGATATGTTTAAAATCACTGGAAGACATAATAATTCTAAATTTATTTTTACTCCACAACATTGTCTTATGTAAAACAAACACCAAAAGAATTACAAGAAAATTAAGAACCTACATTCAAAATTGACATTTTAACTCATTATTTTGAACATGTCAAATTAATTTATGTGTTATGCAATTTCAGTCAAAATTGCAAATGGGGTTTTATGAAACTTGACAGGCTGAATTTTAAAAGAAGTTATTTGGAAGTGCAAAGAACCAAGGATAATAGGTATTACACATCAGGCCAAGGGGATAGGAAACCTGGGCTGAAGCATAAACAGGGTTGTTCCAGGTTAGCCAACCATTACCAACTCCCTGAGAAGCAGAAGATTTTGGTGAAATAATTAACTCAAGCTCTTATAGATTCCTTACAGTGATAAAATGATCTCTAATTAATTACAGATAATAATGTACTTCCTATATCACGTTCTTCGGGGATGTTAAATATGATCTCTTGTCTTACAGTTTTGGCTGCAAATTTTAAAACCAAGAAAAATCCAACAGACTCTCCATTATTTTTACCTCCTAAAGCAAATTTTAAAGGCCACTTCTGTATGACATCTTAACACTTGTTCTGCCAGCATCAGCCCCTCAGCCATACTGTGGGCACAAACACGGAGAGGGAGGGAGAGAGAGAGAGAGAGATTGCATCCTGCACAATTGGACATGTGGCATTTTCATTATTATTCCGTGATTAGTATCATCATTTCAGTAACAAAATATTATCAAGATATTTTCTAATTTCTGTTGCATTTATTCTCTGACACAACAATTATTTAGAAGTGTGTTGTTTAATTTCCAAATGGTTTGGATTTTTCTGGTTATCACATCTTTATTATTTCTAATTTAATTCCACATAGTCAGAGACTATATTCTCTATTATAATTTCTTTCTTTTCTTTTCTTTTCTTTTTTCTTCAGACAGGGTCTCATTCTGTCACCCAGGCTGGAGTGCAGTGATGCAATCCTAGCTCACGCAGCCTCAACCTCCTGGGCTCAAGCAATCCTCCCTCAGCCTCCTGAGTACCCGGGACTACAGGTGCATAACACACTGCCTGGCTAATTTTTAAATTTTTTTGTAGAGACGGGGATGGGTCTCCCTATGTTGCCCAGGCTAATCTTGAACCCCTGGGCTCAAGTAATCCTCCCACCTTGGCCTCCCAAGGTGTTGGATTAGAGATGTGATCCACCGTGTCTAGCCTGATTTCCATTAAAAATTTTTTATTTTTATTTTTTGTAGAGACAGGGTCTCACTACGTCATGTTGCCCAGGCTGCTCTCCTGGCCTCAAGCGATCCTCTAACATTGGCCTCCCAAAGTACTGGGCTTACAGGCATGAACCAACATATCCGGCCCATTTTACAATTTTTATTGAGGCATTTTTTTTTTATAGCCCATCATATGTTTCTTCCTGGTAAATATTCCATGTACAATTGAAAAGTCACGCTTGTTGATAGCATTGCTCAGATCTTCTATGTCTACTGACTTTTTGTCTAGTTTTCTATCATTGCTAGGGCAGGGATGTTATAATTTCCATTTATGATTGTGAAATTGTCTATTTCTACCTTATATTCTGGCCATCTTTGTTTGCTTTATGTATTTGAAAGCTATATTATTGAGTACATACAATTTTTAAAATTATTGTTGTTTCCTGTTGAATTGACTCTTTCATCGTTATGATATGTCTCTCTTTATCTCTGGTAATACATTTTGATTTAAAATCTATTTTACATCAAGATCCATTTTAAATCTGATATTGATATAGCCACTCTGGCCTTTTTGTGCTTACTGTTTGCTTTATGTATCTTTCATATGGTTGGAATTTGTGTCGCCGCCCATGTTTCATGTCTAATTGTAATCGCCAATGTTGGAGGTGGGTCTTGGAGGGAGGTGATTGGATCATGGGGGTGTATTTCCCCCTTTGGTTCTGTTATTGTGATAGAGTTGTCATGAGATCTGGTTGTTTACAAGTGTGTAGCACCTCCCTCCTCTCTCTCTTCCTCTTGCTCTGGCCATGTAAGATATTCCTGCTTCCTTTCACTTTCCACCATGATTGTAAGTCTCCCAAGACTTCCCCAGAAGTCGAGCAGAAGCAGCCATGCCTCCTGTACAGCCTGTGAAACCGTGAGCCAATTCAACCTCTTTTCCTTATAAATTACTCAGTCTCGGGTATTTCATCCACCATGGGATGACACAACGAGAAGGCTTTCACAAGGTGCAGCCCCTTGACCTTGGATTGCCCAGCCTCCAGAACCATAAGAAATACATTCCTTTTCTTTGTAAATTACCCAGTCTGTGGTCTTCTGTTATAGCAACACAATGTGGGGTAAGACCAATGGCAAAAGGGACTTTCAGATATAATTAAGGCTATGGACCTTCAGATAGAAAAATTCATCTGGGTTGTCTAGTTGGGCCCAATCTAAACCCACATGCCCTTAAAATAGAGAACTTTCTCCAGCTAACAGCAGGGGAGATGAAGCAGAAGATAAAGTTAGAGAAATTTGAAGTGTGAGTGGGACTCTGCCCACCATTGTTGGCTTTGAAGATGAGAGAAGGGACCATGAGTCAAGGAATGCAGCCAACCTCTAGAAGCTGAGAATGACCTCAACCTTACAACCACATGAAACTGGATTCTGCCAGCAACTTGAATGAGCTCAGAAGTGGATTTACCCTTAGAACCTCCAGAAAGAAACAGTTCTACTTCTTTGTGGTTTTATCCTCATAAGACCCTAAGCAGAGGGCTCAGCTGAGCCACTTTGTACCTGGACTTCTGGTCTATTTAACTGTGACATAATACATGGATGTTGTTTTAAGTCTCCAAATTAATTTAATTAAGGTAATTTGTTATGACAGTAATAGAAAATTAGCACAGTTTCTGATGAGAAATCAGCCGTTAGTTGGATTAATTGCTAACCAGTACGTAATATGTAACTTGACTTTAATTGCTTTTTGTCTTTGGCTTTTAGCAGTTTGACTATGCTGTGCCTTAGTATGCTTGTTTTTGTTTATTCTGCTTAGTGTTCATTTTGCATGTGCAAATTTATGTCTTTCCTAAAATTCAGGAAAATTTCAATCATGATGTCTTCTAATATTTTTTCTGCACCATTTTATTTCTACAGCTAGTATTCCAATTAATATAATCTATAAGAATTATAAGCTTTGTTCATTTTAAAATATATCTTTTCTCTGTGTTTCTCTATGGTGGACAATTTCTGCTGGTTTATCTTTAAGTATACTTACTCCGTCATGTCCATTTGGCTAGTAAGTCCATTGAGTAAAGAATTAATTTCAGAAATTGTATTTTTCAGTTCCAGAATTTCCCCTTCGTTCTTTTTAACTGTTTTTATTTCTTTCGTGGGAGTTCCTACTTCTTTGCTGAGACTGTTAGTTACAACATTTGGTTCATTTAGGGACTGGATTTGATTGATCTTATTGTATCTTAAAGAATGTGGATAGATAGATAGATGATAGATAGATAGATGATAGACAGATAGATAGATAGATAGATAGATAGACAGACAGATAGACAATATTTTCATATGTTACATAATTTTGAATTGTACCATGGACATACAAATCTTACACTGTGGGTATTCTAGATGCTATTATTTTTCTCTGTTGAGTTTTCTTTTCTTTGTCTCAGTAGGCAGTGTTCTTGGCTAGGCTGGAACTAGAACTGTTTTCTTGTGTGGCAGCTCCAGCCTCAGTTCAGGCCTTTTACTCTGGTTGCTTCCTTTGGGCCTATTCCTCACGTGCTGGGTTCAGGGATGCTGGCAGTCAAGAGTCTGGGCATTCCCTCTCTGGGTCTTTGTTTTCCGGGATTTTGCCATCATTTTCAGTGTTCATGGTTTCCCAGCTTCACCTTTCTCATTCCCCAGGGAAGAAGGATCATGAATGTTGTTATGTGCACCCCACCATTATGTATGCCACCCCTTTTGGGGGAGAGTTAGCCATCTATGCCTTTGTATTTCATCTGTTGATTTCACAAATTTGTGTATCAAAGCCCCAAGTACAGGAGTTTTACCTGCAACAAACACTGCAGGGAGAAATAACTATGTGTCCTGACATACGTGGACACTGTTCAATTGTTTTCTATTAGTAAAACAACTAACACCATGTATGCAGTTTGAAGACGTTCATATCTGGTGCACAGGAATGCTTTTTCTCCATGTGTTTCAAACCACACTTGGTACTACCAATATTTTATGTTTTCTAAAGTGATCGCTGGAATGGAAACTTTCTTTTTTTTTTTTAACTTTTTTGCTAAAAGAGGTTACACAAAAATTTTTAGTTTTTGTCTAATTATGACCTTTAAATATATTTGTATTTTTTTCCTTAGCTCTTTATATAATTGTCTTAGTCTGTTTTCCATTGCTGTTAAAGAATACTGCAATACCTGGGACTGGATAATTTTTTTTTTTTTTTTTTTTTTTTTCCTGAAGCAGAGTCTCTCTCTGTCGCCCAGGCTGGAGTGGTAATTTTTTAACAACCCACTCTCACTGTAACTAATCCAGTCTCAGGAGAGCAAGAACTGACTCATGGCTGCAGAATTAACCCAGTCAGACAGAGTGTCATAACCCTCTTGACCTGATCGCCTCTTGAAGGCCCCGCCTTCCCCTGGGGACCAAATTTTCCACACATAAATTCTGGAGACATACTGAAACCATAACAATAATGAAGGCTATCAATGCTTTGTCTCTTAGATATATCACAGATCATTTCCCCAATTTATCTAGCTTCACTTGTATGTGGTGTTTTTTGAATATAGGACTTTAACTTTTCCGTAGTCAAATCTATCACGACCGAGAAACACTATCACTTAGTAATGAGGCTCTTTGCCTGGCAGTCAGAGACCAGAGTTCCAGTTCGGCCTCTACTTATTACTAGCTGCGTGACTTTGGTACATTGCTTAACCTCTCAGCACTAGAGGTTTCTCGTCCAGAAAATGGTCACAGCAGTGCCAGACCTTGTGGAATTGTTAACACGTTGTGCAAACAATGGTTGTAAGTCACCGATGCCAGAGATGAGAAGTGACACATGCTGTCCATGGCAGCTGCTACCTGTTCTTTCTATGGTTAGGATTATTTCCTGCCTGTCTTTTTTTCCAGGCTTACAGAGTGCTTCTCCACCTCAAGTGATATGTATATTTACCTACATTTTCTTTAAATGCGTTTTTGTTTTAGTGATCTATCCCAGCCCTACTGATTTAACTGTTAACTTTATAAAAATCTTTATTTTATATGCTTTTTCAAATTATGAACTCAATCATTATTTATTTATTTATTTATTTATTATTTTATTTTATTTTATTTTCGAAACGGAGTCTCACTCTTTTTGCCCAGGCTGGAGCACAGTGGTGCGATCTCGGCTCACTGCAACTTCCGCCTCCCGGGTTCAAGCGATTCTCCTGCCTCAGCCTCCCGAGTAGCTGGGACTACAGGCGCCCACCACAACACCTGGCTAATTTTTGTATTTTTAGTAGAGATGAGGTTTTACCATGTTGGCCAGGCCAGCCTCAAACTCCTGACCTCAGGTGATCCACCTGCCTCAGCCTCCCAAAGTGTTGGGATTACAGCTATGAGCCACTGCCCTGGCTTTTTTTTTTTTTTTTTTCTTTTTGACAAGATTTTGCTCTGTCACCAGGCTGGAGTGTACTGGTGCACTCATAGCTCACCGAGCCTCAAACTTCTGAGCTAAAGAGATGCTCCCACTTTGGCTTCCCAAAGTGCTAGGATTACAGGCATGAACAGCCGTGCCTGGCATACTTATTGTAATTTTTTTTTTTTCTGAGACAGAGTCTTGCTCTGTTGGCCAGGCTGGAGTGTAGTGGCACGATCTCAGCTCACTGCAATCTCCGCCTCCTGGGCTCAAGCAATTCTCCTGCCTCAGCCTCCCAAGTAGCTGGGATTATAGGCGCCCGCCACCTCGCCCGGCTAATTTTTGTATTTTTAGTAGAGATGGGGTTTCACCATGTTGGCCAGGCTGGTCTTGAACTGCTGACCTCAGGTAATCCGCCCACCTTGGCCTCCCAAAGTGCTGGGATTACAGGCGTGAGCCACCGCGCCCGGCCACTTATTGTAATTTGTAATGAACATTTTGATACTGGTAGGTCATACTTCTCTCCTGTTCATCTTATTCAAATCCTTTTCCTACACTTTCTTTTTACTCTTTCAAAGAAACTTTAGGTTATTTGATATTTTTCTTGGGCTGGCATGAAGTATATGAGGAAAATGAAAATTTCAGGCTTTGAATCTAGGAACACTCTACGTCTCTCCGTTTATTTAAATTTCCTTACATGGTTTTCATAAAGTTTTTTCCTTACTGCACACAACGGGTGAGGCCATTTCCTGGTACTTTGACATTGCTGTCATGTATCCGATCCATCTAAGTGTGCTTTCTTTCTCATTTTTACTGATACTTACAAAAGTACATACACATTTTTATCATCTGCAAATATTGATTTTTACTTTTTTCTTTGAAAATGTCATTTCATTATCGGAAACATCTAGCACAATCTTAAGCGGTGCTATACACAACGGAAGAGAGTCCTTGCTTTTTCACATTTTACTAATTATGAGGCTAACAGGTGAGATAGTATTTTATTCCCATTTTGCAGATAAGGAAGATAAGGGAGGTGGGGCACACAGCTGGGGAACTCGCCCCAATCCCATTTCGCATTTGAGCCCAGGCAGCCTGGCCCTGCTGGGTGAAAAGTCCCATCCCAGAGAAGAAACCCAGTGAACGGCCTCGCCTTGCGCCCACGAGGAGAGGCCTCTGGGACACCGCCCCCAGGGCGCGGCGGCTGGGCCCGGCTTCCCGCACCGGGGCGCTGTCGGCCCGTGGTGCGGGGTTCGAGGTATGGGCGGGGAGTCCAAGTGGGCTCGCGGCGGACACCAGGTGTCACCTGTCCGGCGCGGCGTGGGCGTCCGGGGGCGCGGCGTGGAGGAGCGCGCGGGATGGGGCGTGGGCGCGAGGAGCGCCGGGCGGAGCCTTAACAAGTGGCCGGGCGGGCGGACGAGGCGGGCGATGGCCCCGCGGCCGGGACGCGCACAGGGACCATGCACGGCAACGGCAGCGCGCTGCCCAACACCTCGCAGCCCGTGCCCGGCGGGGACGGCGCGCGGCCGCAGCCCTCGTGGCTGGCGTCCGCCCTGGCCTGCGTCCTCATCTTCACCATCGTGGTGGACATCCTGGGCAACCTCCTGGTCATCCTGTCGGTGTATCGGAACAAGAAGCTCCGGAACGCAGGTAGGGCCCGCGCCGCCTCCCCTGGGCCAGCGCTCCGGACGCAGCGCCTCTCCGCGGGCAGCCAGCCTTCCCCAAGCACTTGGTTCTTCTTCCTAAACACTGCGGACTTGGAGTTATTTTTCTTATTAGAGAGGACCCCTCTCCAGCCTGCCCATTGAAAGTGCCTTTTCATAAGACACGGAGTCACAGCCCCTAAGACGTGGGACACTCCACCAGAGTCGGGTTCTGTTTCCTATGGGGACACCCCCGTCTGGTTGTCCTGTCTGAGGTTTATTAGATTGAGAAGAATCAGGTCCAGGCTGCAGAAAGTTCCTCAAGCAGCCTCTGCAACGAACTGATCAATTGCTTGGTCTTACATGTGATGTAGTTTTCCTAACATTGTTAAAATATGGAAACACAGAAGCTGGCAAAATGATGGAGCAGCCGCCGTGGTTTTGTCTTTCGGAGTAGTCTGCAGTTACGAGCCTACAGTGGAAAAAGAGGCTCCTAAACGTGCTGTGTCCGGCAGGCCGCAGCTCCTCCAAGTAAACAAGTTGACACTTTAAAAACAGAAGTTGTTGTGTTAGAGTGGGCAGGTAGCCAGGCGTGAGCAGGAAAGAGTACACTTACGTATAATATGCAACTACAGATAATTTTGTGCTTGAGTTAAACTTGCTTTTTCCTCCGAGCAATGCACTGAACTGGTTTGTTGTGGCGGGAACCTGTGGACAGTTTGTTCTTAGGATACTGGATGTTCAGAGCTCTAAGTGATGATTAGATGCTTGGTTCTCTGAAGAAACTAGTTTTTTATTTGGAGGCACTTTTGGGAGAAGGGGTGGGGAAGGAAACGTGCACTTACATGTCTGCCAAGATCAATATTTTCGTTTTAACCAGGTGGTTAAGAAAAGCTCTAATTTTGCTTAGCTCCTTTTGGGGAGGCTCACCGCTGCCCTGCCTCCCCCACCCGCCCCCAGTAATGCTTTTACAGTTTGTAGTTTGAGAATTAGTTAAGCACCTAGTAATATGAATTGAGTTTGAGTCAGTAAATTGAATAAGCTCACTTCGTAGGTGATTGATAGAAACTGGAGGAATTCTGCCTTCGAGAAGAGGCTCTTTCCTTCCTAGCAATAAAAACGGCTTTCTCTGGACCAAACAGGTTGTGAGCAGGGGTTAACTGAATCCCAGCGCAGCCTCGTGGTGTGGTGCCATTGTTAACTCACCTTACAGAGGAGAAACCGGGGCTGCAGATTGTTCACAGGGACTGTAAGTGTGGGCAGGGCTGAATTCCCAGAGGGGGCCTCCAGAGCTCGCCCTGCTTCCTTGCTGTCAACACCTGCAGCACTTGGGAAGTTTGAATCCTGCAGAACCTTTAAAAAGTGTTCACGGCTGGGCGCGGTGGCTCACGCCTGTAATCCCAGCACTTTGGGAGGCCGAGGCGGGTGAATCGCCTGAGGTCAGGAGTTCGAGACCAGCTGGCCAACATGGTGAAACCCTGTCTCTACTAAAAATACAAAAAATTAGCTGGATGTGGTGGCCCACGGCTGTAATCCCATCTACTTGGAAGCTTGAGGCAGGAGAATCGCTGGAACCCGGGAGGCAGAAGTTGCAGTGAGCAGAGATTGTGCCATTGCACTCCAGACTGGGCAATAAGAGTGAAACTCCATCTCAAAAAATAAAATAAAATAAAAAGCGAAAAATGTTCATGCCTGAACAATTTTACTTCTTGTGTTTTCTGAAGAAGAACTTAAGAACTCCGCACGCACACTTTGTATTTTATGTGCTAAGGCATGCTCTTAAGAGGATATTCCTGCAGCTGCCTGGGAGACCCTTAGTGAGCTTTAATCCGCACAGCTTTAGAAGTTTCATATTTTTATAATAGGGATTTTTTGTTTATATGTGCAGTTCAAGCCATTTGAGGATTTCTGGAATGGATAGTAATTTGAAACAGTGATAAGGATAGCTGATTCAAATATAAGTTTTGGTATGCTTATTAAAAGTTTTGATGATTTTCAGACCTCTCATTTCAGCTAAATTAATTTTGTTGGCTTTAAGGATGAAATGTTGGGAAGAAGAGAATGGAAGAAATGAGAATGTGAAGGCATCTAACCTTTGAACCATCACTTTCCTTTGGAAAGCTGATATAATTGCGGTGATTTATGCCACCTTCCTCCCCTCAAGGGACTGTACTGACATTTGACTTCCCAGGGAATAAATTAAAAATGGCTAACAACCTGCATGGCAGGGACACTGGACAGCCACAGCCCACGCAGGCCGCAAACAACCACTGGCATCTGTGGCGTCAACAGAATATTCGCTCTACTCTTGTCCACAATTTGATAATAGAAGTGACGCTACCGTATCTTCTGAGTAAATTTGGTAGCATAATGGACGATTCCTGCAATGGAATGCTAGGATTAGATCCTTGCTGTGCACCTTCTGATTTCAGAAATCAGTGAAGCTAAATACCAAACTTCATTTTCCACAGTTGTCGAATTACAGATAATACCTAACCTTTTAGCCTCATAAGAGTGTTGCAAGGACTGTAGTGAAATGGCGCATATGAGAATACTTTGAAAAGGATAAAACAAGTAATACTGTGTTGGCTTGTTTGTTTTCTGGGTACACCTAACAAGGGTGTGCTCTGTTTGTTGGAAATCATTGCGCTATAGACCTATGATTCGTGCACTTTTCTATATGTACATTATACTCAAATAAAACTTATTTTACCAAATATCAGGCAAGAGTACAATACTATCTTGCCTATTCAAAATTCAATTATCTGGCTGTCTAACTGAGGTAGAATACAGCCAATAAATGGAAATTAGCAAAAATGACAGGCTTTCACCTGCAGCGGATTTGTTCTAACTTAGAGTGCCACAAAACTGTGATGCTGGTGTCTAGGTCCCTGTAGATTATGAGCAAGAAATTAGGAGGAAGATTGACACATTTAAAGAAATAGTACATAATAGCAAGCAGCATGGGTTGAAATAGACTCATTAAATGCAGATCTGAGAAACAGAGCAAGTGTGCTTACATTGTAAAGATGTAAATAACCCTGCTCACCATTCAGTGCTCCTGAAAGCAGCACAGTGTAGTAACATATTTATTATCATCACCTGATTCATCAACGAGAGGTGTCATCATGAGTGGTGTGTTCTACTTAAGAAGACAGGGATATAATACATTTTAGCAAGATACCTGTCAAAAGCAGTTTATTATTATTATTATTATTTAATCTGTGTGCACAGTAGGGTAAACTTGTCAGTATATGTTTTAAAAAATCGTTTCCCAGAATGGCTCTGTGGCTGGATGGCTGACACTGTGCTAAGCCTCTCTTGCACTTGTTTCTTTCAGGTCTCTATAGAGTGTTATATTTATCCATTCTGCATTACCACTCAGAGAGGATGCATAGAGTATGGAGCGAATGTGGACTTTGGGCCTCAGAGATCTGGTTCAAATCTTGGATGTACCACGGCTGTTTTAAGATGCCACTTATCTTACAGGGATACTAGAAGGATAAACTTAGATTCTGCCCATCATTCCACCTACCTACCCATCCACCCACCTATACATCCAACCACCCATTCATCCATCCACCCACCCAATGTCCATCCATCCATCCATCCATCCATCCATCCATTCACCTACCCACCCACCTACCCACCCACCTACCTATCATTTTGAGGTACAAATAATAGTATTATGATGTTAATATTAGTATGCATCTGGTGATTAGTTCTTTTTAGATTGTTTTTATTTTTTAAGTGTATGTTTTTTAAAAAAAAACAAGTAGACAATATGAACTGGAAAACAGTGAAATCAGCCAGAAATGGAAGGTTTAGAATCGAATTCCCATTTGTGACATTATGCAAAATACACAAAATCTCCATTGTCTGAGTTTTCCCTTTTGTAACAACCGTTATCTCTCTGGAGCAAGAAGGCCTGAGATGTAAAGACTGATTATTTCAATATTCAGCTCTTCTCTAATTTTAAGCGAATCAGCTCTGGAAGCTACAGTAGCTTCCTTGGGCAAGCATGCTACCATTCAAAAACCTACGACCTAACTTGTACTGTACAGACTTGGAAAATGATTTCAAGCTAACCCCACTTCATGTGATCTCCAAGCCGAGAGGTTTCTTGTTGGCGCTGCTATAGTTTCCCTCCTGTTGCTTTCCACAATATTTGAAATTACTGATTCAGGGCAATTTTTTACTCTAGAGACATTTTATTGATTTTTCCCCCTTGTATTCTTAGCTGTTGTTCAGATTTCTATGACTTTCTATCCTGGTTTGTATAGTACATTGTTATGGAACCCCAAGTTTTTACAAATATGTCAAAGTAATTCCCAGAATCCCCTGTAAATCTTATGACAGTAGTTTCAGACTCTGAAATACATGATTGAATTTGGGTCTGAACCTTGGTTCCTCCAGCTATTCATTTCATAAGAAAGTATTTCTGGCAGGAATTTTCAGTGTTAAATTAATCACAGATAAGATAGAGCTTTTGCTTGCTTTCAGCATCATTTTTCTCTTGGCAATTTTGGGAGCTAACCTAGGATAAAATAGTCCTAGATTAAACCTTCTTCTATTAGTATTTACTGCCATTTGATGGTTCTGTTTTAAAAACATCTACACTGAAAAGTATCATGCCTTGGAAGTCACTTTAAATCTCCACAGAGTCTTTGGAGCTCATTCTGCCCCTTCTTCCTTAGCACTTTTTAAAAATAATCACCAGAATAACTGGCGTGAATGGTAAGATCTTTACAAGGTGCCTTGAGCTTTCCCTTTCTTTCTAAATATTTGTAAGTTGCCTCGCTGACAGAAATACCCTTTCTTCTAAAAAGGAAACTCACATACTCCTTTAGAGTTTTCTAGTACCAAAGAGGCAATTAGTGGGTTGTTGTTAAAGAATCGTTTATGCATGCACAGAACTCTGCATGCTATCATTGGTGCCATCTCTGCCTCTTCATGAAGATGATCAGCAGCCTCACTTCTGCCCCTCTCAAATAATCAAGGTGACCAGAAACCTGAGAGCTGTATGTGATATCTCTGTGATTTTTAGTGCAATTAAATAATGCTGCAGATAAGAAATGAACTGCTGGATTCTCTGGATGAAGTGCTCAGACACTTGTCTTTCTACAGAGCTGTACACCTTCGGCAATCCCATTGAAGGAATCAGTCTCAGAAGAAGAGACAAGAAAGAAAATGCATTTGCATGGTGCTGAATGTTTTTCAGGTTAATGGAGGTGAATTTGAGTTGTTAAGCGTACAGTTTAAAAGCGTGCTCACTTGCTTTGATACTGAGTAGTTTTGGTACTTATTGAATTGAACATTTATCTGGATAAATACTTACTGCATTCCTACAGTATAAGGCAGAATGTAAATGGTTGGTAAATTTTTGAGGGTTTGTCAAAATTCAAGGTCCTGTGCTAAGCTTGGGTCAAACGTGCCTCCTACTTTCAAAGAGATTGCTTTCTATCAGGGCACTTTAGAAATGTGTGTTCTTTTTATTTTCAAACAAAGATAAGACATGGAGTATAAAGGTATGAAAATAGGAGCATATTTACATAGCAGAAAACTTTTTCAAGAGAAATGTGAACGTTGGTTGGTAGATGGTAGCTGGAGCTTAAAGCAATCATGAGAATTTTTTAGAGTTGTTATCTTAGGAGGAGAGAACAATGTAATAACTGGGAGATGTGAAAACTAGTTCACATGTGAAATAGCAGCAGATTGAGACAGAATTAGTGAGAGAATTTCAAAGAAACTGATCAGTGATGGAGACACGGCATAACTATTAGTGAAGAACACACTGGTTCAGGTCTTTTGAAGAAACACCTGCTGGAGAACTAGCCTGCTAACTCACGTTTATACTTGTTTTCTCACATAGTTATTAAGTGGTGGATTATAAAAATGTGTAATTAGTAATTAGTATTTCCTCTTTGATGATTTTCTGAACATGTTTAGGAATATAAAACTCTTATGATCTTGGAAGGGATAATGTGCTTTCATCCTTCCTGCATTCATTCCCTCCTTCTTTATTTATTATTTTTTATTTTATTTTATTTTATTTTATTTTTGAGACGGAGTCTCGCTCTGTCGCCCAGGCTGGAGTGCAGTGGCGCGATCTCGGCTCACTGCAAGCTCTGCCTCCCGGGTTCACGCCATTCTCCTGCCTCAGCCTCTCCGAGTAGCTGGGACTACAGGTGCCCGCCACCACGCCCGGCTAATTTTTTGTATTTTTAGTAGAGATGGGGTTTCACCATGGTCTCGATCTCCTGACCTCGTGATCCGCCCGCCTCGGCCTCCCAAAGTGCTGGGATTACAAGCGTGAGCCACCGCGCCTGGCCCCTCCTTCTTTATTTAAATACTTGCTGGATGCCTCTATGTCCATCTATAGGAGCTTAGGACACGATTTTGTTTCAAGAGAAAATTCTGGTTCACTTGTTTTTATTTTAAGATGTGGTTTAAATTGCAATTTTTACTTTTAAAATTTTTTTGCCAGTTAGTTTTCATTCTATTTTTTCCTTTTATTATTTACTTATCTTTTTAGCTCCTTTCATTGTTCCCTCTGAATTTGGAATACTTCCAACTGTTCTCATTTGTGCATATGTCTGTGTAGGTATCATATAGTCTTTTACCATGTACTTTTTTTTAAAAGATTGTTTTACATATATTATATATATATATATATATATATATATATCTTTATAGACTAAGCATTCCTTATCTATGGAAGATTAGTGCTATTAAGGTCTTTTTTTGTGATATGTCCCTCTGAAGCACATGGCCTCTGGAGCCAGATGCCTGGAGTAAAACTCTGGCTCTGCCATCCTATGCGTGTGACGTAGGGCAAGTGACCTAATTTGCTCAGTTTCCTCACTTGTTAATTTGGGACAATACTAATATCGTAAGGACTAAATGGCTTGCTGTATACTTGAAGTGCATTATGAATTAAATATAACATTCCCAGCGGCAGAATAAATTCCTTTTGTTAGTTGGTATTCTTGGTGTAGAGTTCTGATGTGCAAACATATTTTTATTTTTAAGGCAGAATGCAATATTTCACACTTACAGGTCTTTAAATACTCTGTGAGTACATAAAAATAGAGTCAAAATTTTAACTTTTGAAAAATTACTTTTATGAGAATATTATTTTATACTTTTGTAGCGTTAACTTATTTTCCTCTCGTTGATTTAACTTTCATATATAAATAGGGTTCTATTATGATTATACCATTTTTAATAAAACTCTCTTTTGGATTTAGCAATTTAGAGTTATTATTTAGTGCAGTTAATCTGTTTATTCAAGATGGGGTTTTCACTGAGTCCTTCAAGGTTCGAAAAGTGCCTAAGGGAAAAAAGACTCCTACCTAAAGAGAGTTCATATAGTTTTTTTTTGATTGCCTGTTAACGTCGCTGAAGTATTCTGATTTTGTTTTTGTTAAAGTTTCATCCTAGATTCTCTAAGACGAATAGAGGTACAGTATCAGTAATTCATCTTCCGTTTAAGGGTGAAAGGCTGAACCAGTCAGGCTATACTGTGGATGTTTTACAAGTTACAAATGCCTCACTAAAACACCCTTCTCAGAAGACAGTAACTGGGCATAGAAAATGAGCAGGATTATTTGCAGGATGTTACACCTTTAACACTGACTGAAGTCCAGATGGGAACAAGCAGGAATGTGTATGATTCCTTAAAGCCACCTCAGGTGCCCTTGGTCTCTTGTACTGCATATACAGTGTATATGCAATACAGCATGCGATGTGAAGTGTACAGTGTACAATATCGTGTATAATAGAAAACAGTACCAAGGTCTACTGATTTGCTCTACAGCAGCAGTCAACAGTCAAGTTAGAGACCAGATGGGGAACTGGAGACAGAGTGGGATAGAGAGAGAGAGAGGGATGAGCCAGGAGGACACGTGGAGTCCAGGAGGCAACGGAGCCCTGAGGTGGATGGAACCGGGGTTCAAACAACAGCGAGTACTGTGAACCAGGTGTGGGAGGATGGTGTGTCCCAGGAACAGGGTCTGATGGGTACAGCATGTCCCAGGAACAGGGTGTGAGGAGGACAGTGTGTCCCATGAACAGGGTATGGGGTGGACGGCGTGTCCCGTGAACAGGGTGTGAGGACAGTGTGTCCCATGAACAGAGTGTGGTGTGGACAGTGTGTCCCATGAACAGGGTATCATGTGGACAGCGTGTCCTGTGAACAGGGTGTGAGGGGGACAGTGTGTCCTATGAACAGGGTATGAGGTGGATGGCATGTCCCATGAACACTGTGTGAGGTGGATGATGTGTCCCTTGAACAGGGTGTGAGGTGGACGGTGTGTCCCATGAACAGGGTGTGAGGGGGACAGTGTGTCCCATGAACACTGTGTGAGGCGGATGACGTGTCTCATGAAGGGGGTTTGAGGAGGACGGTGTGTCCTTTGAACAGCATGTGAGGTGTATGACGTGTCCCATGAACAGGGTGTGATGTGGATGGCATGTCACATGAACAGGGAGCGAGGTGGATGGTGTGTTGTATGAACAGGGTGCAGGGTGAGCATTGTGTCTCATGAATAGGGTGTGATGTGGACGACATGTGCCATGAATGGGGTATGATGTGGATGGCATGTCACATGAAAAGGGTATTATAGTTTGGAGAGTTTAAGGAGTTAAAGGCTGGGAGAAGGAGTCACCAAGAACGTCACTGAATACTGCGGGGCTCTTTAAGCCTGGGTATTGCGGGGTGATGAGTTGTCATGCCTACTGTGGAGAGCCGTGTGTGGAAGGTGGAGGGGAGCAGTGAGGCTGATGGCAGGAGGGGCGGGGGCTGAGAGGAGGCTCATCGGCTATGGAGAGACCCCTGTTCCATTGCAGGGATCAGGGAGGAGCCTCCCTAGCCAGGACTGTGTGCCAGGGAGGAACCTTCCGTGAAGCAAGACGTGTGGTTTCCATCACAGGGGAACAGAAATAAGACATGAGTGAATAATTCTGCAAAGAAAGATGGGCCACACGCCCTCAAATCCTCGCCACGGCCCTAAGCAGCTTGATTTATTCCATATTAAGAGACTGAGGCTGTGGGAAGCTGTGACTTACCTGAGGTCACATTAGCAAGTGGCATGGCCAGGATCTGAATCTGGCTTTTGTTTCTACACTCAGGGTGCACACTGCCTCTAGTAATCTGAAAAGACACGTTTCTAAGGTATACTCTCTTTACATTGAAGAACCTAAAACATTGACTGTGTGCTTCGATGCCTGGAAGTAAAGCCCTTCCCTTTCCCTTGTACTGCCAGAGAATATTCCCTACACACCTGCAGTAGCTCAGCTTTCCCTTGTCATACAGGTAACATGTATGCACGTGGAATTTTTAAAAATACAAACCAAGTTTGTAAATAGTTCTTTATTACTGGTCTTTGTGATGCTTAAGCTCAGGCACACTCAGTTTCTTTTAGTCTTCATGAACAGTACTGTTCAGGGGGCCTCTAATCTCGCTTTCCACATGGTTAAAGTCCAGGCTGAAACGAAAGAAGGAGTGAATATTGACCTGCCGGGAAAACCAGCATCTTAGTGGATACGAGCAGAACAGCAAGTAATTTCTGCTTTTCTGAGGGAGCAGTTCAGAGGCCAAAGGGTGCGTTAATTCAATCAGCAAATTATTTCCGAGCCCCTATTATGTGCCAGGCTCTGTGCTCACCGCGAGAATGTGAAGGTTCACGTCCACAGTGAGGACCTGAGTCTCAGAGGGAGACAGACTGCTGTGCGAATGTGTGTGTTTTCATGTTGCCTTGATATTGGAAGCAGATGCACATGTAGTGAGGATGGAAGCATGGAAGAGCAATGCTGGGAGGCAGCTACAGTCTGTAAGTCCTACCCAGTATGGTTGGTTCATGTCTGTAAGACACCATAGTAAGTAGCTCCTTTTTTCTATCTAGAAGCCAGTGACCTCTTTAGGAAACCACTCAACCTCATCATAGAGCTGAAGGTCTATTTTAGGTTTGCTAGAAACAGAACCTGAGACAGAGGCTTGGTACTCGTGCTTTGCTGAGGGAGCACTCTCAGGGGAGCTTGTAAGAAAGAGAGGAGAGTAGATCAGGGCAGGGGAAGGGTCAGGGAAGGATGGGGTCTCAGGGAAAGCCGAGACTTGGCCTCATCCGTAAGTTGGGGCCTCTGGGCATAAATCCAGCAGAGTTGCCATTACTTGAGGCAAAGGGACTGGTCGTTTGTACCCTATTCAGTGGCTCTTTGATCAGTGAAGGCAGTCTCTGGGGAAGGAGGCAGTCCTTGCCAAATGAAGGCGCCCAGCACTCACAGACACTTTGGGGAGAAATAGGCCAGCAGCATCTACGACAACACCCGTGAAAGACAGAGGATGAGCAGAAGCCGCCTGGAGCCCAGGCTTGCTATGGTGATGGGCCCTGCTAACCCCCACGCAGAAGGAAATAAAGTCTCTGCAGGGTTAATCATTGCACAGATTTGTAGATTATCAAATAAGGAAAAAGATGGCTAGAGCTGTAGAAACAGAAGTTTTTCAGAAATACACATTTTCATTGTTCGTGAAAACTTCAGACACAGGGTCCAAACTTTGCACAGCGTCAGAGAGGTTGATAGATTTCTGTGTAATTCACAAAAAAGCAAAGTGATTCGGAAGTATTCATTCAAATGCAAATCAGCCTGAGGATTGCAGTATGGGATTTCTAACAAAGAGCAGAAATGACTGATAAAAGGTAAGAGTCTGGCCCAGGATAGGAAGTTCCTGTAGATTTACTTAGCTAAGACTTTCACTAGTTAATAATGGCAAATCTAGCATAAAAAAGCATTACACAAATGGCTGCTGCAGGCCAGGCATGGTGGCTCACGCCTGCAATCCCAGTACTTTGGGAGGACGAGGTGGGTGGATCATGAGGTCAAGAGATCAAGACTATCCTCGCCAATATGGTGAAATCCCATCTCAACTAAAAATACAAAAATTAGCTGGGCGTGGTGGCGTGCACCTGTAGTCCCAGCTACTCAGGAGGCTGAGGCAGGAGAATTGCTTGAACCCAGTAGGGGTGGGGGACGGTGGAGGTTGCAGTGAGCCAAGATCACAGCACTGCATTCCAGCCTGGCGACAGAGCCAGACTCCATCTCAAGAAGAAAAAATGAAAAAAACAGCTGCTGCTTCATTTCCACCTTCCAAATCTTATACAAAATTCTTTTGTGGATGAGGCTATCCTATAATTATGCAGAAAACAGAATTCTGGGGAGCATAGTTCCGATTTAGCTAAGTTGACACAATACTAATTCAACACAGTCCACCCCTTGGCAACTTGGGTTCTATCTATATCTTTTAACCATATTTAACTTCAAAATAAAGGAAACATCAAAATTATGCTTCCATCTAACAAAGCTACTATCCCTTGTAAAATTGAAAATACATTAACCCTCTTTGTAAAAGAAAGTACAGTCTCTTTATCCAACTTTACATGATTTTTGTTATTCTAGTTGAGTCACATTCCCCATTTGATATCCTATAACTTAAATTCTGAGACACAAGGTTCACTGATACATCTTATATGAGATGGTAGGGGAATAGCAGAGGGAAAGAGACACAAAGTTATTACTATATGCACAAATTGTTCATGGTAAAGCAAGCAGGAAATACTCATAATTATTTTAGCCCTCATGTCTGCAGTTGGCCAGGTGGCCGTAGTGGGTATTTGGAACTACCATTCCCTCCCCGCTCCCTCTGCTCTCTGGCTCTTCGCATGTTCTGGTGGCTGAAGCCTTCATTCCTGACACTGGGACACTGGCATTCCTGCCTATATTGGGTTATTTTGGTTTCCCATTGGCTTCAATCCTAGGGCATGGGAGTACTGAGACACTTTAGGGATTTCTGGCATGCCAGACCTATACTTCCTTGCTCCTATTGTGTAATAATAACCCGGTTTCCCCTTGATAATCAGGACTAAACACTTTAAGCACAGTAACCCCCCTCTTTATCTATTGATTCACTAGAATGAGGAGCCCCAAATAGCAGGTGGCACTCTCAACCTCCAGTTTTTTGGTTTTCTTTTTTTTGAGACAGGATCTTGCTCTGTCGCCTGAGCTGGAGTTCAGTGGTGCCATCGTGGCTCCCTGCAGCCTTGAACTCTTAGGCTCAAGTGACTCTCCCACCTTAGCCTCCGGAGTAACTGGGAATACAGACATGCACCTGCATGCCTGGCTAATTTATTTTTTGTAGAGATGGAGTTTCACCATGTTGCTCAGGCAGGTCTTGAACCCCTGGGCTCAAGTGATCCACTCACTCAGCCTCCCAAAGTGCCAGGATCTGTGCCTAGCCTCAATTTCCAGTTTAATGAAACCAATGGGGTGTCTCCTGGTGGAAGCATTGCTCCCTTGGGAACTAAAATTTTAGCCCAACAGAACCTAAAGTTTCAGAGAAAGGAAGCAAACATTTTGCTAGGGTATCACCAGGGTAATTTGGGAGGATGAGCTACCATTTTCACCCTTGATTTTCTGATCCATGAATCCTGGCCATGGGATGAACAACATTCTGTGTTAATCACTGATTTAGAGCAGGTGCCACATGATAGGGACCTGTACCCTAGGCTCACCCACCTGGTGCTGAAACTGAACTTTCAAAAGCCATTCCACCAATCTGTCAGGTCAGCTGTTTTGAGATGGGAAACCTGGTAAGGGCAGTGAATTCCCAGGACATGGCCCCATTGCTATGCTTCATTTGCTGTCAGAGAAATTCCTTAGTCAAAAGCAGCACCATGAGGAATACCATCATGGTGGAGAAGGCATCCTGTACATCCGTGGATGTTAGGTTGCTGGAAGACTTAAGGGCCTGAAAAGGTAGGAAAGGCAAATCCATATTCAGAGTATGCCTCTGTTCCAGCCAGAACAAACCACTGCTCCCTTTGGTGATGGAAGTGGTATGTAATCCACCTACCAGCAGCGTCTGGTTGATTTTCCCAGGGAATGGTGCTCTGCTGGTGTTATCTCCACTCTTGGCAGGCTGGGTATTCTGCAGTGCAGCAGTGGCTGCATCCAGATCACTTTCCATGAGGAGTAATCTGTTGCTGAGCTCATGAATAACTTCTATTCTTGCTGCCATGACAACTTTGTGAGCCCATCGGTCAAGGACTGGTGGCCAAAGACAGATTAACTGATATACACAGGTTGCATCATCAAGACACAAATGTCTTCACACTGAGTGTCCATTCTGAGAGGTCTGTGTGCTACGTCTTCTCCAGAGCCCCATAACTGGTTTTCTAATTATGTTTCTTCCAAATCCTTGCCCGTCTAGCTCAGTGGTCCCTAACCTTTTTGGCACCAGGAAGACAAATTTCATGGAAGACAATTTTTCCACAGGACAGGGTGGGGGAATGGTTTTGGGATGAAACTGTCCCACCTCAAATCATCAGGCATTAGTTAGATTCTCATAAGGAGTGTGCAATCTAGATCCCTCCCATGGAGTTCACGATAGGGTTCGCACTCCTATGAGAGTGTAATACCGCCGCTGAGCTGGCAGGAGGGGGAGCTTAGGCGGTAATGCTTGCTCACATGCTGCTCACCTCCTGCTGTGCAGCCTGGTTCCTAACAGGTCACGGACCCGGTCTGTGGCTAATGGTCAGCTAGACCAGGCGTCTCCAACCTGATCGAGCTGACCGTTAGCCACTGCCCATTAATCTAGCTGACCATTAGCCACTGTCCCCATTCAGGTTGGGGACCCCTGATCTAGCTGACCATTAGCCACTGCCCATTAATCAGTGCAGATCTGAACCTGTGGCCCTCTCTCCTTCCAGGAAAAATGAACAAGCAGTTTGAAGCATTGCTCAAAGTTCTGCTTCCTGGGAGGGTCTTCCTCCATCCTTGTTTTTCAGGGCTGTACTGGATTGGGTCTGTAGTGCTGCAACCATCCAATTTCAGGTAGTGTCAGTAGGTCATGAAAAGCCATATGGAAACCAGGCAAGAAGGTTTTTTTCTTTGTTATTCAGCTGGTAAGGGGCACGTCCTCATGAGGCCATAGGAGCATGCTGAGGGAATGGAGGCAGGGTGGTGGGAATGTGGGCTGTGGCCTCTGAACCACTTGCTCATGCATCTTCCTTGTGCCTTCAGGGGCTGCTGGAGCCAGGTCTTGGGTGTATGGCTTCTGTTTGATGCTGTGATGGGCAACTTTATGATTTGGTAGGTCAGACAGCACCTGTCCTTAAGAGAGCTGTCAGATCACGTGTCACTTGGGGGTCCATGTTCAAGCATTCAGACTCTACTAAGGCCAAGTAGGAAGTAAAAAATGGTATCTGCAAAGGAGAGCACAGATTTGCTGCAAAGTACTAAGGGTCTGTGTTATGAGTCATCTGAATGTGCCTGCTAAGGCCTCCCTACAGCTTTCCTATTAACATGCAGTGGTCCCTCCATATCCATGGGTTCCACATCCGGGGATTCAACCAATCATGGATTGAAAATACAGGATTTGAGGGATGTGGAACTGAAAGACATCAGGGCCAACTTCACATATTCACAGGTTCTGCAGGGCCAACTGTGGGACTTGAGCATTGATGCGGTTTGGCTGTGTCCCCACCCAAATCTCATTTCGAATTACCATGTGTCGTCAGGGACCTGGCGGGAGGTAATTGAATCAGGGGGGCAGGTCTTTCCTGTGCTGTTCTCGAGATAGTGAATAAGTCTCACAAGATCTGATAGTTCTATAAGGGGGAGTTTCCCTGCATAAGCTCTCTCTTTGCCTGCTGCCATCCAGGTAAGATGTGACTTGCTCCTCTTTGCCTTTCACCATGATTGTGAGGCATCCCCAGCCACATGGAACTGTAAGTCCATTAAGCCTCTTTCTTTTGTAATTGCCCATTCTCGAGTATGTCTTTATCAGCAGCATGAGAATGGACTAATACATGCATCCATGAATTTGGGTGTCTATGGAGATCCTGGAGTCAGTCCTTGCTGATACCAAGGGACAACCCTATAAACAATTCAAGCACCATTGGTGTCTTAGTCTGTTCCTGCTGCTATAACAATATAGACTAGGAAGTTGTAAATAACTGAAATGTGTTTCTCACAGTTCTGGAGGCTGGGAAGCCCAAAATCAAGGCACTGGCAGATTTGGAGTCTGGTGAGGGCTGCTCTCTGCTTCCAGGATGGTGCCTTCTTGCTGTGTCTTCTGGAGCAGATGAATGCTGAGTCCTCACATGGTGGAGGGATGAACAACTCCCTGGCACCTCTTTTATAAAGGCACTAATCTCATCTGTAAGGGCTCCACCCTCATGATTTAATGACTTCCTAAAGGCCCCACCTCTCAATACTATCACATTGGCGATTAAGTGTCAACACATAAATTTTGGGGGAGACACATTTAGACCATAGCCATTGGATCAGATGGATCAGGTGGCTGAGCAGCCTTCAGGGCCTTGTTCTGGGTTCCAGTCAACACTGACAGCTTTTTGAGTCACTCAGGAAATGGGTTGGTTTAGTACATCCAACCCATCGTATGGTTGGTATATTTTGTTTTTCATCTTGGTGGTTGGAGGGTGATGCAATGACATTGTTTTCACCTTGGAAGGTGAATACAGGTGGTTTTTTTTTTTTTTTTTTTATGGAGTCTTGCTCTGTTGCCAGGCTGGAGTGCAGTGGCACGATCTCAGCTCACTGCAACCTCCGCCTCCTGGGTTCAAGCGATTCTCCTGCCTCAGCCTCCCTAGTAGCTGGGACTACAGGTGCACACCACCACGCCCAGCTAATTTTTGTATTTTTAGTAGAGACAGGGTTTCACCATGCTGGCCAGAATGGTCTTGATCTCGTGACCTTGTGATCCCCTGCCTCGGCCTCCCAAAGTGCTGGGATTACAGGCGTGAGCCACTGCACCCGGCCCAGGTGGTCTTTTAAGGAATTCTTTTGCCCCTGCAGGCCATGACTACCAGTGTCCCTTAACTACTGGAAATAGGGTTTCTAATACTTTAAATCTAGTCCTATTACAGAATCAACTGCAGGTAACCCAAAACCAATACAGAGAAACCCTCCTGAAGGTTCTCCTTGATCCACTTCCAGAACCAAATTCTGTATCAGTCTGGGTTCAATCAATCCAAGAAGCAAAATTGCTAGAGCAGTTGTGTGAGCTGATTAAATAGTGTATTTGAGGTTTTCGCTTCTGTGTCTGGTGCTGCTGCCTAAAGTCCACGGAGTTGAGAAGGAAAGCTGGATGTTAGGAGGGGACGCAGGGGAAGCTAGAACCTGGGAGGAGGGACTGGAGCTCTGGAGGATGGTTGAAACTCAAGCCAGGAGGAGGTGAGCAGGAGCTGGAGAAGCTGTGAGCACACTGCCGCCGCCCACCCCCTGCAGGGCAGCAGGTGAGACTCGGAGTGCCCAGCTTGCGGTGGCGTCTGGCACTTGACACAGACGTTCTGAGCGCAGAGAGCAAGCTACTGCTGCACTTCCACCTTCAAAATCTCACGCAGTTGCCTCTTGTGGGGAACACTAACCCGGAGCGGTCCAAGGAAAAGTCTTTTCAGCTTCGCGAAGTTGGCACAATATAAACCCACTGTGCATCGATTAACCCTCGGCCAGGTACTGTTCCAGGTGGAGGAAGAAGATGTCTAAGACAGGCAGTGTCCTCACCGAGGTGATAGCTGGGGCTGTGGGAGGTGGGAAGGAGTAGAGACATAATCACGATTAACAGAAAAGCAACGCCGTGTTGCTGTGTCATTCCCAGAAGGGACTCACGGGACTGGTTCTGAGGAAGGCACTCCTGGCAAGCTGGCATTTTAGTTGTCTGTTACCTTATTTTGTTCATATCTATGCCATATTTCACTTCCAATTTAAAGTTTTATACCTGGGAACAAATATTGACTGTGCGTTTTATAGTTGGTGCCTTTAATCACCGCGAGGCTGATCGCTGTTCGTCTTGTTGCCAGCATGCTGACTTCTAGGTGTTTCCTCCCCCATCTTCTCTTGAGAATGTTCTAGTTCTAATATGCTTCTTTAGAATTGTGCCTGGAGAGGCCGTAAGCCAGGACGTAGCCACAGGGCCCAGTTTCTGAGTCTCCTATCTGTAGGAGCACAGGAGTTTCCTCAGGGAGATAGCATTGAACAACACTCGCCAGTTCACAGCACTGGTATAATCCTGACTCTTTCACTAAGTAGTCATACGACTTCATCCAATTTAACTCTATATTTTTGTTTTCTCGGATTTAAAAAGTGGGAATTATCCAGGGAGATCATTAACCGATCTCTCAATTTTAACATCCTATGATTCTATGATTCTGCCACAGTAAGGATTGGAACTATATTCAACAGAGAAGAAATTCTTACCCATGAACGGACATTATTTTACATTTCAGAATGCATTATTAAGCTTGTTGCATACAGTCCTGGATATCTGTAAAAACGGGTAGATTGTCCATATGTCTGGAGTTACATAGATTTGAGTATGGAATACATGAACTTATAATGTGTATAATTATCATTAGATGACTTAATTACTCTTATCTGGTGAAGTTCATAAAAGAAAAAAGGAAATTCCCTTTTTCCTTCTCCCCCAGACACCACACACCCCCCATGCACACATGAACACCAGTGCTAAAGCTTTATGTGCGCTACCTGACAGCCACACCTGTATGGAGTCTGTGGCTTAATTAACTTTTACCAAGCATTTGTAAAATGGGATTAATTCAAATAATTAAACTAATGATCTAATTAATGTAATTGCTTGAATTGTAATGCAACGTAATTACTATAAAATAAATGGAGCAGGGTATTTGAGCCATGAAAGAAATTTATGACATCATTTGTGATTTTATTTTTAAGCTCTTTTAAAAATAAATCCATATTAGGCCAGTTTGTCATCATGACACTGGGTAAAAATGTGCTGTTACAATGACAGTTTAATTTGGAACAGAATTTCACATATTATAGATACTTTTCAAGCATTAAGCATTTTGAGCTAATAATTTATTAAAATATGCCTCTTAAGAATTTAAATGTTTCAACACTAATTGCAAGTGATCTGTGGGAAAAATAAATTTGCCTTTGTAACTTTAATTTGGACAAATACAACCAATTTTTAAAGAATTTGCTTTTATGACAATTTACCTGAAATTCCTAAATAAATGGCACAAATTTTGCCTTTCTTTCATCTTGACTGCTATGGGCTGTCTCATTTCAAATATTGGGAAGTGACAGTTTAATGAACTCATTAAGTGTTTGAGCAAAAGTCACTGTATTTATTGGGTGTGGTCTAGGACGCAAATATGAGGAAATGTACTCACGAGGGCCACCGTCTGGAGACGCAGGGAAGCCTGGCCTACAGGTCAATAGAATAGAAGGTGAAATCTTCTGTACCTCCACCTGGGATCTCTCCGTCCCTGTCTAGCGCACCCCTTTCCTCACTGCTTCTGGTTCTGTGCGTGCTCTGGTGCTGCTGCTTACTCTAGTGTAATTTTCTTTTTCTTTTCTTTTTTTCGAGAGGGAGTTTTGCTCTTGTCCCCCAGGCTGGGGTGCAGTGGCGCAATCTCTGCTCACTGCAAACTCCGCCTCCTGGGTTCAAGCAATTCTCCTGGCTCAGCCTCCCAAGTAGCTGGGCTTACAGGGACACGCCACCACGCCCAGCGAATTTTTGTATTTTTATTAGAGACGGGGTTTCACGGTGTTGGCCAGGCTGGTCCTGAACTCCTGACTTCAGGTGATCCACCCACCTTGGCCTCCCAAAGTGCTGAGATTACAGGTGTGAGCCACTGTGCCCTGCCACTCTAGTGTAATCTTTTTGGCTTTTCCTGTCTCTCAATTCCTGTTTCCCCCGCACCAAATATATGCATTTAATATGTAAACTGAATTGAATTTATTATAATTTAATCTGAGTAAAAAGCAGTATAAAGTGGTTTAAGATCCTTCAAAGGAGGAAGCTCTTACCACTAGGGGGGGCAAATGAGCAAAGGCTTCTGGCATTTCTGTTTGAGATAGACTTGGGAGAACGGGAAGGATTTAGAAAGTTGATGTGAGGAGCCATTCGAGGCAGAAGGAATAGTAAGAAACAAAGGCAGGGCCGGGCGCCATGGCTCACGCCTGTCATCCCAGCACTTTGGGAGGCCGAGGCGGGCGGATCATGAGGTCAGGAGATCGAGACCACGGTGAAACCTCGTCTCTACTAAAAATACAAAAAATTAGCCGGGCGAGGTGGCGGGCGCCTGTAGTCCCAGCTACTCAGAGAGGCTGAGGCAGGAGAATGGCGTGAACCCGGGAGGCGGAGCTTGCAGTGAGCCGAGATTGCACCACTGCACTCCAGCCTGGGCGACAGAGCGAGACTCTGTCTCAAAAAAACAAACAAACAAACAAACAAAACAGGCAGAAGAGCTGCAAAAGAAAAAACCATATTTGCAGAACATCTCATAATATTTGACTAATGTAGCTGGGAGCAATGGCTCACACCTGCCACCCCAGCACTTTGGGAGGCCGAGGCGGGTGGATGGCTGGAGCCTAGGAGTTCAAGAGCATCCTGGACAAAGTGGCAAAACTCTGTCTCTACAAAAATAACAAAAACCACTTTATACTGCTTTTTACTCAGATTAAATTATAATAAATTCCACCAGCACCTGTGGTCCCCGCTACTTGGGAGGCTGGGGTAGGAGGATTGCTTGAGTGCTGGAGGCGGAGGTTGCAGTGAGCCAAGATCGGACCATTGCACTCCAGACTGGGTGACGGAACAAGACTCTGTCTCAAAAAAATAAAAATAAAAAAGTGACTAGAGTTTTTTTTCTGTAATTAAATATGTTGTTATATTAATTGAGAAAATTAGCAGACTATTTAGGGTTTAAGTTTTGTAACGTAAGTTCTTTATAAAATCTAAGAGAATTTCTGCATTTTCCTTTGGTTCACGGTGAGGGAGTCATAGAATAAGAACATTTTATGGTGTAAGACACGGTGCATGGCACTCACCACAGATAGTCTCATCTCATGCTCACCACAGCCCTAAGAGGAAGATGCTCATTATCCCATCATCTAGGAGAGGAGGCAGACGCTTGGGGAGGTCAAGTAACTTGCATTACTTGCCCCGGTTGGACAGTTAGTAAGGAGTGAAGCCGTGTTCTCATCCAGACGGCTGACGACAGAGCCCTCTTGCCCTTAACTCCCTCTCCATGGGATCAGCAAGAACAGAAGCTAGAGGCCCCTTGAGAGCTGCTGAAGGACTACAGAGGGAATGAAGACTTGAACTTAAGGAAGTTGTGGCTGGCTTGACATCATATGCGATTTCTCAGGTGATGTAGAAGGCTCTAGAACAACAGATGCAGTGCAAGTATTCCGATCTGAGGACTTTTTAAGAGATGAGAAACTGAACGGTTTGAAAGACAGCAGTTTTGGACATGGAACAGGCCCTGTTCTGGGGAGGTGGGAGTGTGTGAACAGTGGATTTGATATGTCAGGAGCGGCCCTGGGCTGGCTTCCTGTGAAACGGCCTCCACTTCATTTGCAGTGCAGCCGCCGCAGCTGTGACGTCAGGTCATCAGAGCTGCAGAAGCAGCTCCTTCTTTAACAACTATAACAGAAAACCCGCTGTGAACTTGTATTCACTGTATTTTCTAAACGATTCTCTTTCAGGAAACATCTTTGTGGTGAGCTTAGCGGTGGCAGACCTGGTGGTGGCCATTTATCCGTACCCTTTGGTGCTGATGTCGATATTTAACAATGGGTGGAACCTGGGCTATCTGCACTGCCAAATCAGTGGGTTCCTCATGGGCCTGAGCGTCATCGGCTCCATATTCAACATCACTGGCATTGCCATCAACCGCTACTGCTACATCTGCCACAGTCTCAAGTACGACAAGCTGTACAGCAGCAAGAACTCCATCTGCTACGTGCTCCTCATATGGCTCCTGACGCTGGCGGCCGTCCTGCCCAACCTCCGTGCAGGGACTCTCCAGTACGACCCCAGGATCTACTCGTGCACCTTCGCACAGTCCGTCAGCTCCGCCTACACCATCGCCGTGGTGGTTTTCCACTTCCTCATCCCCATGATCATAGTCATCTTCTGTTACCTGAGAATATGGATCCTGGTTCTCCAGGTCAGACAGAGGGTGAAACCTGACCGCAAACCCAAACTCAAACCACAGGACTTCAGGAATTTTGTCACCATGTTTGTGGTTTTTGTCCTTTTTGCCATTTGCTGGGCTCCTCTGAACTTCATTGGCCTGGCCGTGGCCTCTGACCCTGCCAGCATGGTGCCTAGGGTCCCAGAGTGGCTGTTTGTGGCGAGTTACTACATGGCGTATTTCAACAGCTGCCTCAATGCCATTATATACGGGCTACTGAACCACAATTTCAGGAAGGAATACAGGAGAATTATAGTCTCGTTCTGCACAGCCAGGATGTTCTTTGTGGATAGCTCTAACCACGTGGCCGATAGGGTTAAATGCAAACCGTCTCCACTGATGACCAACAATAATGTAGTAAAGGTGGACTCCGTTTAAAAAAGCACCACGTTCCCGGTGAGACGCACACGCTGCATGAGGCCTCGCTCTTGACAGATGTCTGGAAAAGCAGAGTGGGGGGGGAAACTTCCAACTTTTACCTGGCTGCTGCCATAGTTTCTGAGCTAATGTGCTGTCAGCGTTATAAACACCTCCAATTCTACTAGTCAAGAGAAGTACAGGATGTATGGAGAGTTACATGTTAACTGAGGAATGTGGTTCAGGGCTGGGGTGAGAGTAAGCTGCTGAATGCATTCAGGGGAAGGAGTGTGCAAACTTTTATTGTAAATGAGTGCCACAAAAGGGGTAACTGCATTCTTCTTCACTTTTTGAAGATTTCTAGCAGAAAAATGAATAGAGAATTTTATTTATAAATGAGCATATGGAACAATTTTTTTTTTCCGTAAATGGAACAAACAATGAAAGTGGGGTGAGTGCCTCTTATTACAGAGAGAAAGGCTGAACATAAGTCAGTTAATGGCTCATCAACAATCACAACCACAACCAACACCACAAACCTTTCAGTTGGCAGAGTTAGCATTGGGTAGCTATACTCATGGTCATAAATGTTTGCTGCTCTATATTACAAGTTGTGCATGCAACCAGATAAAGAACTAAATTATAGGCCGGGCACAGTTGCTCACACCTATAATCTCAGCAGTTTGGGAGGCTGAGGCGGGCAGATCAGCTGAGCTCAAGAGTTCAAGACCACCCTGGGCAACATGATGAAATCCCATCTCTAACAAAATACAAAACAATTAGCTGGGTGTGGTGGCATACACCTGTAATCCCAGCTACTCAGGAGACAGAGGCAGGAGAATCCCTTGAGCCCCGGAGGCAGAGGTTGTGGTGAGCCGAGATCACGCCAGTGCACTCCAACTTGGGCTACAGAATGAGACTCCACCTCAAAAAAAAAAAAAAGAACGAAATTATGTTACAGAGCTCTTATTCAGATGTCAATTACCCTGGGACTTTAAAGCAGCAGTTACGTTTAAAATTTTAGTTAACTTTATTAGACATTCGGCTTATTATTATTGTGTCACTGAGCAGCTGTTTTGAATTGATCTCTGTTCATTCATTAATTTGTCGAATGAGCTCAGTTAAAAATGACAAAGGATCAAGTTGCTGTAGACCTTTTGATACGGTGCTGAATGTGTTCTAGGTTGACACTTTAGTTGTGCAAGTAAATAACTGAAACCAGATAGCTGTTCTTTTATAGATACTGCAAAACAATATTCTTCAATAATTCATTTTAGAATTTCACTGCCCTAATAGTACTGAAAGTCTGAGAGAGAAAAAATGCATCACAAAACTATGGTTTCATAAACTTTGACAGGAATTTACCCCAAATGGTTATTTGAGACTACTGTGAGGTATGTCGTATCAAGTGTTTTGCTACAGATGATAGCCATGTTTTCTTGTATTTTAAAAGTCTGTAGCAGAGCTGTCACATACTAGAATAAATTGCCGATTTGCAACTATATACGTAAGACAAAAAGTTATCTGGATATATTTGCTAATGATTCTTTTCATTAAGCATATTTGGAAAACACCAAAGTATGTTTGTCATTGTTGGTGTGTGTGTGTGTGTGTGTGTGTGTGTGTTTGTATGTGTGTACGTTGTCTCCAAAACTTTACCCAAGTCATTTATGTGTAAAAGTTCTGAGTTCTTATCAAAATCAAATTTAAATAGTAAAGATAATATTTAGGCCAGTGTTCCAAATTTCAGATAACTGAAACTTAAAAAATCAACCATGCTTAACTGAGTGCTTTTTGCAGTTTTTTTTTTTTTTACACTCTTTTCTTGATGCTTGGTATGAATTACTATGTTGCTAAGTGTATACAGTATGATTCTTTTGTCCTTTATGGAATTTTATTTCTTTATTTCTGTATTGTACTATATTTGAATTGTATGTCAGCAAACATAGTGAATAGAAAACTGTGCCCTTTAAAAAATTGCCAAGAGTAGCTCATCTGAAAATCAAGTATGTAACTTTAAAATATTGAAATGATTTTTCACTACCATCAGATGGTTAGAATATTGCCAATGAAACAGCTACTCATAAAGATCAAAGTAAAATACCCAGGTTTCCCTTACTAGAATCCTCATGTAGAAGTCTCAAATCATTCGAGGTGTTTTCTCTGTTTCCTCACTGTGATATCAATAAGTAGAGCGTCCTTAGCTCTGTGTTTTTTTCCTCTTGAAAATCTCAGATATGTAATCAGTTGTGCCTGATATTTTCAGTGTAGAAATTATTTTGTAGTCTGTTTGGAAGATTAACTCTTTCAAGACCATTAGATTAGGACTTATCAAATAACTGTTGCATAGTACTAATGGGTACCTGGGTAATATTGTGTAGTGTCACAGGAGATGTGCTCCTTAGTCAAGAAAGCAGACTTTTTCTTTTTTTTTTTTTTTTGGAAACAGAGTCTTGCTCTGTCACCAAGCTGGAGTGCAGTGGCACAATCTTGGCTCACTGCAATCTCCGCCTTCTGGGTTCAAGCAATTCTCCTGCCTCAGCCTCCCGAGTAGCTGGGACTACAGGTGTGTGCCACCATGTCCAGCTATTTTTTTTTTTTTTTTGTATTTTTAGTAGAGATGGGGTTTTACCATGTTGGCCAGGATGGTCTCGATCTCTTGACCTCATGATCTATCTACCTCGGCCTCCCAAAGTGCTGAGATTACAGGCATGAGCCACCGCACCCGGCCAGGAAGCAGACTGTTTCATGAAATCTACTAAGCTGTGTTAATGAGCTATCAACCTATATTGAGGTAAGTATCTGCAGTCTATCAGAATCACTTGTTTCCAGTGTAAATAATCTTTGCCAGTCTCCCCTCAGCCTATGGGAGTACTAGTGGTGATGTGAGGGTTGACATAAAAGAGATAACGATATTTTCTGTGGCATATTTGCAAATTCTAGAATTATTTGCATGTATCTATAGCTGGGATTTCACTGCCTAGGCTGGAGGCTTTGTGAGGCCAAAAATAGTACCTGTGTTATAACAGGGAAAAATGCCCCTTTTTAAAAGCACTCAGTAGGATCTGAGACTCTGATTAGGCAAAGTCTATACAACGCCATTTGACATGGAGTAAGGATCAGCATCTATCATTGTCTTTTCTTCTATCAGTTACTGGAATGCTGTGCAATTAAAAGCATTCCATAATTTAAGTACCTACACTAACATCCAGTTGGATTGCATAGACAGAAACATTTGACCATTCTAATTTACATAAATTATTTGAATATTATCACTGGAGAGCTTGCTTCAATTGTATTCTCCTATGGAAAATCCAAACCATGTAGGATTATCTTTTTTGCCTTTAGTGAATGTAACTTTTAAACATATATTGTTGTATTTTTTTATACCTGTTGGAACAGATGAGTTTGGGACATACTCAATATACTATATTCTGTAAGCTTCATAGTCATATAAAATATGGTTTTTCTTTGTTTAAATAACAAGTTAATAGATACTATAGATTTGGGAAAGGAGTAACTTCAGTTTGCTCTATTATATGTCTCATTACCAAATGTGTGTATGTGTAAATCATTGACATGCATAAGCAATCACATATTTTTCTGACAAAGCAGCAGAGCAACTTGATTTTAAATATTCTGGGAGGCGATTTGACAGGATAATCAATCTTAGATATTAAATCCATAATTGCTTAGTGATTAAACACATTCAACATGAATGTTAGGTAATGAATTTTGATCATCTTTTGGACTACCTCTGATTCATCACCAAATATTTCACTGTGAATAAGCAAACACATTTGGAATATGTTTTTAAGTCATCTTAAAGGACTGAATTATTATATTTGAGAATTACGTGAGCATAATCTATATGCAGCTTTTTCTTTTGAAAACATAATTTTCTAAATTTCTTGTTCCATTCTTCCTTTTACTTTTTTCTACTTTTATGCTTGAAAATAAAGCATCTCTATTTAAAAAAGTTATTGTGTACAGTAAAAAAATGCTCTAGGCCGGGTGCAGTGGCTCACGCCTGTAATACCAGCACTTTGGGAGTCTGAGGCAGGCGGATCACCTGAGGTAGGGAGTTTGAGACCAGCTTGACCAACATGGAGAAACCCCGTCTCTACTAAAAATACAAAAATTAGCTGGGTGTGGTAGCAGGCACATGTAATCCCAGCTACTCAGGAGGCTGAGGCAGGAGAATCGCTTGAACCCAGGAGGCGGAGGTTGCAGTGAGCCAAGATCGCACCATTACATTCCAGCCTGGGCAACAAAAGTGAAACTCTGTCTCAAAAAAAAAAAAAAGTGCTCTAATCTTTGCAATGGTAGCACCCACTTTGCTATGTTGATTACAAGTTTTTGGAAATCTCCAGAACTTGTAGGGGGAGAATTTAGGGAATAAATGAAAGTGATTTTACTTGTGTCCAGTATTTATGTTGCTGACAAGTGTGTACTTATTTTATTTTATTTTATTTATTTATTTATTTTGAGACGGAGTCTCACTCTGTCGCCCAGGCTGGAGTGCAGTGGCACGATCTCTGCTCACTGCAAGCTCCGCCTCCTGGGTTCACGCCATTCTCCTGCCTCAGCCTCCCAGTAGCTGGGACTACAGGCGCCCGCCACCACGCCCGGCTAAATTTTGTATTTTTTTAGTAGAGACGGGGTTTCACTGTGGTCTTGATCTCCTGACCTCGTGATCTGCCAGCCTCGGCCTCCCAAAGTGCTGGGATTACAGGAGTGAGCCACCGCGCCCGGCTGTGTGTACTTATTTTACCAAACGTCTTTTAGAAGACCAAAGATTGAATGTAAACTAAATTCGTAAAAGACAGACAAAGGCCAAAAGGTAGAGATATCTAACTAAATTAGTATCCACATAATGTAATGATCACTAACAAGGTAAACATTTAGTAATACACTAAGTGAAACATTTAGTAATACACTAAATGAGTACCAAGAGACTGTTGTGGCAGTTGCAGTGTTTAGAGGGTTGTGATTGAAGCTCTTGTGCTGTCAACTTAATGCCTGTTGGGGCATCCCTAATTGGGGTCACTTCACACTTGTCTACCCCCAGAAGAACAATGGAGTCGAGTGTGCAGCCACCTTGTTTGAAAGTGGTAAAGGAAAATTTAAATTGATGGAACCACAATCATAAAAAAAATACGAAGTTAATGATTTTAGAATCATGACCCCTAATCATATCTATTATTGTATTTTTCTTCTCTGAAACAGAAACAGTTTAATAGAAACAACTATTTAGGAGTGTTTTTTCCTGTTACAGAGCTTAACGTGAGAGAACAAGTTGGTGTATGGTTGTGTGTCTGTGTGCGCGTGTGTGCATAGTGTGTGTTTTAGCCAGCTAGCTGCTTTTTTTTCAATTGTAATGTTGTTGATCTTAGGGAATATGAACAGCCTCTACAGCTTTGAAGAGATAAAAGATTATTTAGGTGCTGTGCCGTGTTGTTAGTAATAATGAAGTAATGCTATGTTCCTAGAAAAGAGTATCTTGATTATGAGGACACACTTCTGTGTTCCGATTACAGGAGAATATGATGAACGTGGCTGTTTTAAAACCAACTGATTACCATTGCTTTTAGAAAGAAGACACTTGTCTTTGTCCTTTTATTGTGATAATCTGGTGCTCTAATTTCTGATAGAACTGTTATGTTGCAGTGTGTGAAGCAGATGTGTCTAGTTTGCTAAGGAGAAGTAGAGAAAATTGCTTACAATAAAAAAATGAGTGGTACCTTCTCTTTCTATGATGATGTTCAGCAAGCCTCTAAGAACTCTTGGGTTTTGGTGCACAAAGGGACTAGTGATTATCCACCAAGCACCATTCCAACAAATACTGGATGAGCCTCAATGCTTACGATACAAGAGTGAGAATCAATTCAACTGTTTGGTTTGCGTAGTAGAACATAACTGATTTCTGCCTAGAAAATTGTATCTTCATTAACTCTCTGACCGCTGTGCTAGAGAATAAGTGTTTGCTTAGACAATGTTTAGAAAACTCAAAGTAGTTAAAGATAAGATGTTAACTTGAGTTCTGATACTGTTTTATACTGGTAACTATTTTCTTGCAGTCTGGATATAAATTTTAATAAAAGTTGAGGAAGCTTGTTTTTCCAAAAGATGATTTAATTTTGTATTTTTGAAAACACAGCCCATGATGTAGTAAACTTGCATGTTTTTACTACTTTTTACTCATATCTGTACCTTGTTACTGCCAAGAATGAACTTTAATGGGATCTTTGCTTGTGTATATTTGTTTTAATAAAAGTTATATGTGTATATGTATACACATGTGTATATATGGCAAAAGATGAATATGATTTTATGTCATTATTTTCAAGGTGGACAGTTTGTTTTTCCTGTTATTTGTTGGAAATTAAACAAAAGTTGGTTAAGAATGGAAGGTTGCTGGGTGTGGTGGCTCATGCCTGTAATCCCAATGGCCCAGGAGGTTCAGGTGGAAGGATCTCTTGAGGCCAGGAATTTCAGACCAGCCTGGACAACAACGAGACCCTGTCTCTTAAAAAGTAGAAAATTAGCCAGTAAAGATGAGATGCACCTACAGTCCCGGCTACGCAGGAGGCTAAGGTCGAAGGATTGCTTGAGCCCAGGAGTTTGAGCTGCAGTGAGCTATGATTGCGCCACTGCACTCCAGCCTGGGCCAGAGAGCAAGACCGTGTTTCTAAAACAACAGCAACAACAATAAAGACGGAGGGTGGTTTTATAATTACTTAATGCGTGCATTTGTTTATAGACAATAGGCCTGTCTCTTTGGTTTTGGCATTTTTCTCAGCAGAATTTAAATTAGTTATTCATATGTGTTCATGTGCATACCTACATTATAATATATATATTATATTGTTATATTCTAGTCCATCATGGAATGGAACTGAACATAATTGAACATTGCTTCATTTTGATATATGTAACCAACAAACGCTATTCTATTCTAAGTACAGATTTGTTGCACAAATCAAATGTGTTTCTGCAAAAAAAAAAAAACAAAAAAGACCCCCAGAAAACATTTCTTGGTCAGTCTATATGCATAGGATGGAATTCTTTATTTCTTGCAACTTCTGGAGGAAAAAGACAGCCTATCTTCTTGACCTTTGCATGACCATGTTGTAGAATCATTCAAGGGACATTAGGGGCCATGCTAATGCCAATCCCTTCATTTTACAGACTGTGAAAATAAGATTCACAAAAATTAAGCATCTTGTCAATGATCTGTTAGAGTTAGTAGAAGAGATAAGTCTGAACCATGAGCTCCTGTATTCACTGAAAATTTAGATAATATTGGATCCCTTGGTTTTCCAGAAACAGTGCTCGGTGGTAGGGAGAAAGTGATGAACACAGCATGTATTGTCCCAAGTGCTTCCCATGTAGCAGGAAGGGGACAGAACACACCTAATTAGAATGCAGTGCAGCTGCTAACATCAGCAAAAGAGACAACTAGATGCAAATACACACCACCATCTAGGAAGTAGTCTCACCTTCCTAAAACTCAAACCTGAATCTGATTTAACTAGAAATTTTCAGGAAATGTAGGGATCAAGAAAGCATACTAGACAACATTGCAGGAGACAATCAGCAAAACCCAAACTCTACCCAAATCTTTAGTACGAAGAAACCACTCTAACATATATTTGAAAGAAAAAAAGATAGAGGGGGGAGCAAAGATTAAGAGACATGTCAATTACTTTGTAATGAATCGGTTTGTTTAAGACAAACTATGCTTTTAGAAATTATATAATACAGAGGAAAAATGCAAGTATATGTATGAAAAGGAACTCGATGTATGCTATGGGTGGGACTTCATTTTAATGACTGAAGATAAGTGTCATTTATTTTTTTTTTTTGATAATGTGGGAAAAACCGACTGACTCTATAAAAAATTAAGTTGGATTCCTTCTTACCACATACTAAATAGAGATGGATTAAAGACATAAATCTGTAAAGATATATTAACGACATTGACAGGACAGTCTCCTCTACTTAAGAAACACGTGGAACTCAGCAACAGCAGATGCACAATTTTCTCAAGTCCACATGGAACATTCTCCAGGGTAAACCACACATTCGGCCATAAAACAAGTCTTAATAAATTTAAAAAGGTTAAAATCATAGTACGAAGTATCCTTTCCAACCACAGTGGAATGAAACTAGAAATCAGTGGCAAAGGAACACTGGAAAATACGCAAATATGTGGAAATTAGCACACTGTTAAACAGTAGGTCAAAGAAGAAATCACAGGAAAATTAGAAAATAGTTTGAGACAAATAAAAATGAAAACAACATACCAAAACTTCTGGGATGCTATGAAAATGGTGCTGAGAAGGAAATTTGTAGCTGTACATACCTACAGTAAAAAAGAAGAAAGATCTCAAATCAACAACCTAAACTCACACCTCGAAGAAATAGAAAACGAACAAACTAAACTCAAAGCTAGCAGAAGAGGGAAATAATAAAGATTAGATCAGAAATAAACTAGAGAATAGAAAACAATAGAGAAAAATCAATGAAACTGAGTTGATTTTTCAAAAAGATGAACAAAATTGAAAACTTTTAGCTCGAATGACTAAGATACAAAGAAAGAAGGCTCAAGTAACTAAAATTGAAAGTGAAAGAGGGGATATTATAACCAATTTAACAAAATTAAAAGGGCTTATAAGAGAGTACTGTGAAAAATTGTGCATCAACAAATTGAATGGCCTAGATGAAGTGGACACATTTCTGGAAACATATGACCTACCAAGACTGAATCAGATTAGAGTCATTCATTGTCTTCATCTGTTGTTGTGTTACTATAAAGAAATATCTGAGACTCTTTAGTTTAATTAGATCCCATTTGTCAATTTTGGCTTTTGTTGCCATTGCTTTTGGTGTTTTACCCAAAGGAATATAAATCATCCTGCTATAAAGACACATGCACACATATGTTTATTGTGGCACTACACAATAGCAAAGACTTGGAACCAACCCAAATGTCCAACAATGATAGACTGGATTAAGAAAATGTGGCACATATGCACCATGGAATACTATGCAGCCATGAAAAATGATGAGTTCATGTCCTTTGTAGGGACGTGGATGAATCTGAAACCATCATTCTTAGCAAACTATTGCAAGGACAAAAAAACCAAACACCGCATGTTCTCACTCATAGGTGGGAATTGAACAATGAAAACTCTTGGACACAGGAAGGGGAACATCACACACCAGGGCCTGTTGTGAGGTGGGGGGAGGGGGGAGGGATAGCATTAGGAGATATACCTAATGTAAATGACGAGTTAATGGGTGCAGCACACCAACATGGCACATGTATACATATGTAGCAAGCCTGCACGTTGTGCACATGTACCCTAGAACTTAAAAGTATAATAATAAAAAGAAATATCTGAGACTGGGTAATTTTAAAGAAAAGAGGCTTACGTCGCTCATGATTCTGCAGGCTGTAAAAGCAGCATGGTGCCAGCATGTGCATCTGGTGAGGGCCTCAAGCCTCCTCCATTCATGGAGGAAGGGGAGCTAGTGTGGGCAGATCACATGGGGAGAGAATGGGGGTGCGGGGTCGGGGGATGCAGGGAGGTACTAGACTCTTTGTAACATAAAAAGACCAATAAACATAATAATGTCTAAATAATTGCTAATGCATACTTTTAAAATTAATAATCATCAATGAAAATTTCAGATTATTTTAATGTAAACATGTTGAAGTTTTCCTCTTAATTTTTTGGACCTGAATTCTATAAACCAATAGAAAATATAAAAGGTATATTAGAAAATTTGATGGTAACTACTAGACAAAAAAAAAATAGCATAATAAAACAACAGCAATAACAGCCAAAGAAATAACGGAAATTCATTCAATCCAAATCAGTAGGAAAAAAAGTAGGGGGAAATGAAAACAGAAATTCTTGTTCTGCTTTGAGCACTTTTGGTCAAGCCATAGGCGCTCACCAGTCAGACACGAAGGGGCCGACCAAGCTCCTGAACTGAGTTTTAAGGCACCCACACTCACAGGAAAGATAGTCAAGAGGATGGATTTGTACATGACATGGGCAGCCTTCAAAATTAACAGGAATTATGTTTGGAAGATTCCTGTCGGTAAAATGGCCTGCCTGTTGCCTACAGAATCAGCATTTTGTTTATTGATATTTGGATTCTAAGGAGAAATGCCATCCCTGAAAACTGGAAAAAATATTTGGCTATGAGTTGATGAAGTTTTCAGAAATGTGTGTAGACTGCTGTAACTTTTAATCGACCTAACCATTCTTTTTCCTGATTACAAATGAGAGAAAAAAAAAGGAGCAAAATAAATAATAATTTCAACAAAGGTATTACTCCCTTTAAAGGTGAGAATCTAAGAACTCAATTATAAGTACCATAATGACTCACACAAAAATAGGTGCTCTTCAGAAGCTCTTGAAAGTAATGTCTTCTGTCAGAAAATTTTCTCCTAGCATCTTAAAAATACACAAATTTTCTTGTGATAACCATATCATAAGCATCTGCCCTACTCCAAAACTGTCCATAGAAACTGAAAGGTCGTTAAGGACTGTGGAAAGTGTTGGTGGTTGCTAAGGTTATTAAGTAAGAAACCCTAATGGGCTGCTGGCATTTCAGGAGGACTCTTTTCTACCAAAACTCATTATCTCAATACAACCTTTTCTGATGATAAAGGAGTTTAAAAACTACGTGTGCTCATATTGGTGGAATAAACATTGATGAATAAGCTAATAAGAATGCAAGACAAGAAAAAATTTTCTTTCTGAGAATTATTGATAATAAACATTTAAAAGCATCTTCACTTTTGAGTAAAGAAATGCAAAAAAGTGCATAATTTGATTTAGAAAAATTATTTTATCCCTTAAAAACGTCTTCATTTTTGCTACTCATTTAGCATCATGTTTTGAATCTTTTCAGAGATAAGTGTACTTGAATCTATGATATCATTTAACGTTTTTAATCAGACTTTAAAAAATAAACATAAGAACTGTATTGGGTTTAAAACTACACATTTAGCAAAATTTTAAGAAATATGAATGATGTATAACCAGGCTAAGCTAGGTGCTAGAGACATAGAAGCAAAGCAGACATTTTCTCCATGTTCCAGGAGTTTATAGTTTAGTGAGATGACAGAAATAGAGTAAGGAATTCATTTGACTGAAATTGCATTTTGTTCATGGTATGAAGTCCATAGGCTAACATGAAAAGGAAGTTTTCAGAAAGGGTAACATGTAAGCCAAGACTCCAAGCAGGAGCGATCTGGTGACCTTCTGAGGAATGATGCCTTTATTGTGATTATCCTTTATGTTAGCTCTTTATTTTATTTCAGCTTAACAAGGTTTATTGGAAAAAGAACTGTGGACACAAATCTAGTTTAGGGATCGCCTGGAGACGATGGGACCCTATAAAATTAAGATTAAGGATATATACATTTTACCTCCTTAAAGTGATGCACTTATCCTGGTTTAAACTTAAATTTAGAAATACTGAGTTCTTTTTAATTGTTGACATAGGTCCATTTCAGAGAGCATTTTTAAAATTAGAGTCATTCATTGTCTTCATTTGTTGTTGTGTTACTATAAAGAAATATCTGAGACTGGGTAATTTATAAAGAAAAGAGGCTTAGGTGGCTCATGATTCTGCAGGCTGTAAAAGCAGCATGGCGCCAGCATGTGCATCTGGTGAGGGCCTCAAGCCTCCTCTCTTCATGGTGGAAGGGGAGCTGGTGTGTGCAGGTCACATGCGGAGAGAAGCAGGGTGCAGGGTGGGATATGCGGGGAGGTGCTAGACTCTTTTTAACAACCAACACTCAGGTGAGCTCTCTCCAAACCTACTAGAGCAGGTCACCCAGGGGAGTGCACTGGTACGATCACGGCTAACTGCAGCGTCAACCTTCTGGGCTAAAGTGATCCTCCTGCCTCTGCCCCCCAAGTAGCTGGGACTACAGACACATGCCACCACACCCAGAACTAGCACAGGAATATAACAGGAAAGCCAAGATCATTCATAGACTATTTGAAGAAGCTGGATCGCCTCTACAGGCTCCCTGAGACGCTGAAAAACTGTGAGTCCGCTTGCTTTCCAAGAGGCGAGGCTGATGGTCTGGGGCAGGTTCTCAGTCCTGGCTACTAGCTGCCTGGAAGTAGACGCGGTACTGTTGGGGGTTCACAGTGAGAGTGAGACCAGCATTTAGGACTGCCGGCTGCGTGGGTGTGGGGTGAGGCCCGTGACTGCTGGCTTTCCCCAACTTCCCTGGTGACTTGTATGACTCAGCAAAGGTAGCCATAATCCCCCTGGGAATATAACTCCATTGGCCTGGGAACCACACTCTCTCATCCCCCACAGTAGCGGCAGCAAGCCCCACCCAAGGAGAGGCTGAGCTCAGACAGGCTTATCCCTGCCCTCACCTGGTGGTCTTTCTCTACCCGCCCTGGTTACTAAGACAAAGGTCATCCTCTCTTAGGAGGTCTATGGCCCTGCCCACTGCATGGGAAACCTGAATACTTAGCCAGGTCCCCCTAGGTCAAGTCTGCATCCTCCCTATAAGACTGCAGCTGATGTGCTCTTGAAAGCACCACCTCCTGGCTAGAGGCCAACCAACACAAAACCAGAACACTCAACAGAAACACAACCAAGGAGCCTCACAGAGTCCTCTTCACTCCTTTGCTACCTCCACCGGAGCAGATGCTGGTATCCGCGGCTGCAAGACCTGAAGATGGATGATGTCACAGGGCTCTTTGCAGATACTCCCAAGTACCAGACTGGAGCCTGGTAGCTCTGCTGCGTGGCTAGACCCAGAAGAGCAAGCACAGTTACTATAGTTCAGCTCGCAGGAAGCCCCATTCCTAGGGGAAGGGGGAGAACACCACATCAAGGGAGTACCGCACGGGACAAAAGAATCTGAACAGCAGCCCTTGAATCCCAGATCTTCCCTCTGACATAGTCTATCCAAATGAGAAGGAACCAGAAAAACAATTCTGGTAATATGACAAAACGAGGTTCTTTAACACCCCCAAAAGATCTCATCGGCTCACCAGTGATGGACCAAAACAAGACAAAACCTGAATTGCCAGAAAGATAATTCAGAAGGTCGATTATTAAGCTAATCAAGGAGGCACCAGAGAAAGGTGAAGTCCATCTTAAAGAAATCACAAACATCATAAAGGATATGAAAGGACAATCCTTCAGTGAGAGAGATAGCATACATAAAAAACAATCACGGCTGAGCACGATGGCTCACACCTGTAATCTCAGCACTTTGTGAGGCCAAGGCAGGCAGATCAGGAGGTCAGGAGTTCGAGACCAGCCTGACCAACATGATGAAACCTCATCTCTACAAAAAATACAAAAATTAGCTGGATGTGGTGGCACACACCTGTAGTTCCAGCTACTCGGGAGGCTGAGGCAGGAGAATCGCTTGAGCCTGGGAAGCAGAGGTTGCAGTGAGCCAAGATTGTGCCACTGCACTCCAGCCTGGGTGACAGAGTGAGACTCTGTCTCAAAAAAAAAAAAAAACAATCACAACTTCTGGAATTCAAGGACACACTTAGAGAAATGCAAAATGCACTAGAGAGTCCCAGTAATAGAATTAAACAAGCAGAAGAAAGAATTTAAAAGCTCAAAGATAAGGCTTTCGAATTAACCCAATTTGTCAAAGACAATGAAAAAAGAATAAAAAATGAACAAAGCCTTCAAGAAGTTTAAGACTATGTTAAATGTCCAAACCTAAGAATAATTGATGTTCCCAAGGAAAAAGAGAAGTCTAAAAGTTTGGAAAACATATTTTGGGGAATAATCAAGGAAAACTTCCCCGGCCTTGCTAGAGATCTCGACATTCCAATACAAGAAGCTCAAAGAACACCTGGGCAAAATTCATCGCAAAAAGATCATTGCCTAGGCACATTGTCATCAGGTTATCTAAAATCAAGACAAAGGAAAGAATCTTAAGAGCTGAGAGGCAAAAGCATCAGGTAACCTATACAGGAAATCTTATCAGATTAACAGCAGATTTCTCAGCAGAAACTCTACAAGCTAGCAAGGATTGGGGTCCTATTTTCAGCCTCCTTAAACAAAACAATTATCAGCCAAGAATTTTGTATCCAGTGAAACTGAGCTTCATAAATGAAGGAAAGATATGGCCTTTTTCAGACAAACAAATGCTGAGAGGATTTGCCACTACCAAGCCAGCACTACAGGAATGCTAAAAGGAGCTCTAAATCTCAAAACAAATCCTCAGAATAAACCAAAATAGAACCTTCTTAAAGCATAAATCTCACAGAACATATATAATGATAACACAATGAAAAAAAAAACAAGGTATTTAGGCAACAAATAGCACAATGAATAGTACCTCACACCTCAATACTAACATTGAATGTAAATGGCCTAAATGCTCCACTTAAAAGATGCAGAATGGCAGAATGGATTAAGAATTCACCAACCAAGTTTCTGCTGCCTTCAGTAGACTCATCTAACACATAAGGACTCATAAACTTAAGGTGAATGGGGTGGAAAAAGATATTCCACACAAATGGACACCAAAAGCAAGCAGGAATAGCTATTCTTATATGAGACAAAACAAACTTTAAAGCAACAGCAGTTAAAAAAGACCAAGAGGGACATTATATAATAAAAGAATTAGTCCAACAGGAAAATATCACAATCCCAAATGTATATTTACCTAACACTGGAGCTCCCAACTTTATAAAACATTTACTACTAGACCTATGAAATGAGATAGACAGCAACAAAATAATAGTAGGGGACTTCAGTACTCCACTGACAGCACTAGACAGGTCATCAAGACAGAAAGTCAACAAAGAAAAATGGACTTAAACTGTACCCTAGAGAAAATGGACTTAACAGATATTTACAGAACATTCTACCCAACAACCGCAGAATAGACATTCTATTCATCAGTACATGGAACATTCTCCAAGATAGATCATATGATAGGCCACAAAACAAGGCTCAGTAAATTTAAGAAAATCAAAATTATGTCAAGTACTCTCTCAGACCGCAGTGGAATAAAACTGGAAATGAACTCCAAAAAGAGTGCTCAAAAGCATGCACGTACATGGAAATTAAATGACCTGCTCCTAAATGATCATTGGGTCAACAATGAAATCAAGATGAAAATTGAAAAATTCTTTGAACCAAACGATAATAGTGACACAACCTATCAAAACCTCTGGGATACAGCAAAAGCGGTGCTAAGAGAAAAGTTCATAACATTAAATGCCTACATCAAAAGGTCTGAAAGAGCACAAATAGACAATCTAAGGTCACACCTCTTGGAACTGGAGAAACAAGAACAATCCAAACCAAAATCCAGCAGTAGAAAAGAAATAATCAAGATCAGAGCAGAACGAAACAAAATTGAAACAAAAAATACAAAAGATAAATGAAATAAAAAGCTAGTTCCTTGAAAAGATAAATAAAATTGATAGACCATTAGTGAGATTAACCAAGAAAAGAAGAGGGAAGATCCATATAAGTTAAATTAGAAATAAAACAGGAAATATTACAACCGATACCACAGAAATACAAAAGATCATTCAAGGCTACCATGAACACCTTTATGCACATAAACTAGAAAACCTGCAAGAGACAGATAAATTCCTGGAAATATACAACCCTCCTAGATTAAACCAGGAATAAATAGAAACTCTGTACAGACCAATAACAAGCAGCAAGATTGAAATGGTAATAAAAAAATTACCAACAAAAAAAGTCCAGGACCAGATGGATTCACAACTGAATTCTATCAGACATTTAAAGAAGAATTGGGGCCAATCCTATTGACACTACTCCACAAGATAGAGAAAGAGGGAATTCCCTAAATCATTCTGTGAAGCCAGTATCACCCTAATACTGAAACCAGGGAAGGACATGACGAAAAGAGAAAACTACAGACAAATATTCCTGATGAACATAGATTCAAAAATCCTCAGCAAAATACTAGTAAATCGAATCCAATGGCATATCAAAAAGATAACCCACCGTGATCAAATGGGTTTCATGCCAGGGTTGCAGGGATGGCTTAACACACGTAAGTCAATAAATGTGATACACCACATAATAGAATTAAAAACGAAAATCACATGATCATCTCAGTAGATGCAGAATAAGCATTTGACAAAATTGAGCATCTCTTTATGATTAAAACCCTCAGCAAAATCAACATAGAGGGGACATATCTTAAGGTAATAAAAGTCATCTACGACAAACCCACAGCCAAAATTATACACGAATTCAAAGATTCTCGCAAAGATGAAGGAGTCAGGAAACAGCACCTTGGAGCTACACTGGAGCGCGATCTATGCTGCAGATTGAGTTCCCCAAGACAGGGAGTCTAGTGTGCAAGAAATCTTCCTAGAACTGTGCTCAGGCTAAACACATCTGGGGACTGTGCATTGAATTCAGTTGCAATGACCTCACACAAAGGCCTTCATTGACCCCACAGGGAGTATTGGAGCAGAAACAGATATTTAGAGTTGTCTCAAATTGTGCCAAGGGGTCCAGGCCTTTATACCCCAGCAGTCATGGGACATGGGCTGCTCTCTCGGGAAGAAGGCATGATCTCAGGTGGTGCAGCAATCCTTAAGCTAGGGCATGGCCTAGAAAAGGACTCAGCTAGGAATTGTTAGCTGTGGATACTCCCAGAAGCTAGGGGATGAGTGCCTTTGTCTTAGAGGAGGGCCTCTCTCCAGCGCGCAACACAATACCCCCTGCAGTCCACCCCTTGCTCCATGCAGACCTGTCTGCCACCGACAGGCTCTGGAAGCAGCTCCTACAGAATTCTGTTGGGCTTCCTTTCTGAGGAAAACTCTAGGATAGCGGGATGAAGTGCATTGACAGCCACTGGAGCTGTTTTTCAGGCAATAATTCACCAACTCCCCCTTCCAAGAGCCATTTCAGACCCCCCTTACCCTAAGCTGGCACTTCTTTTTGTTGCAGTAATTGCTTGATAAGGTGACCCTGAGCCTCCTCCCTGAAGGGTCTGAGCCTCTGGTCACCATGGCCTTCTTGAACCATAGCGGCTGCACTTGTTCATTTACTGTAAAAATGGAATGAGGATGTATAAAAATATGCCCAGGCGGATCATCTCTGTGTCAACTATATTTTCCCTGCCTGCAGTGTAACAGTGGCCCTATGTCTACCTGTGGATCAGAAACAATTGCCCCTGCAAAACCCCCCTCCTTCCCTGGTCGTCTCATCCAGATGTATGTCTGTATGTGTATGTATAGTTGTATTATTGCGGTAAGGTAAACACAACCTAGGATTGACCATTTTAACCATTTATAAGGCACAGTTCTGCAGCATTAAGAAATTCCAGTATTGTGGGACCATCACCACCATCCATCTCCAGAACATTTTTGTCTTCCCCAGCTGAAACTCTGTACCCATTAAACACTTACTACCCCTTCCTGGCACCCCACAACCCTTGGAAATCTCCATCCTGCTTTCCATCTCTGAGTTTGACTACTCTGTATTTTATGTAAGTGGAATCATACAGCATTTGTATTTTCTTGGTGGGCTCTTGACCCCGGAGTCTAAAGGGACACAGGTGGGACCCTGTCTGTGTCCTCTGGCAGAAGTTTCCCATTTGGGAACTAGTACATCTGCAGATCCTAGAGTTACAGGTACAGAAACTACGTATTCCTCAAGTTTTCAGACATAATGGTAAGTGTTGTCATTCTACTTCCACCCTTTGGTTTCTGGACCCATGTATGTAATTTACTAACCCAAATCTAATAAATAATCAATTGTTTAAGAGGATACCATGTCCCAGGGAACGATACCCTATCCATTCAGGTCACCATCTCCACACTGGTGAATCAGTGGCGTCTTCAATAAGCCATTTCATTACTCTCTCAGGCTAGGGGTTTCTGGGTGGCAGGTATGCAACAGGACCAGTGGATTTCATGGTCATATACTGGCACCTTTTTACTGTAAAGTAGGGTTTTTTGCTGCAAAGTAGGGCAATATTATTCCAGATCCTGTGTCAGTGGGAACAAGCATTCCAGAAAGTCCTCAGATGTTAGTGCCAGCTAACTGCCCTTAGGCAAGAAAGGGTGTATCTTGAGCACATACCAATTTTAGTCAAGATGAATTGTGCCTTCCAAGCTCAAAAGACCATCGAGTGGCTGGTTAGAGTCCTCAAGGGATGGCGCCATATCAGGGTCTCAGTATCTGTCTCTCTTGAAGGCAGGCTGGATGTTCAGCAGCAGCAGTAGCTAGATTAGCCTTGGTGCACGGGAGCTCATGCCAGCAGGTCCAGGCATAGCCTCCCACCTTGCCACCACGGCTGCCCATTCATGTGCCTGTTACTCCTGAACATGAATGGCAGATGGCTGAGGCTGGCTGGTGTCAACCGGCCAAGTGATTCTCATTGGTAGTTTGGAACCTCTTCCCAGGTTGGCTCTCTGCTGGTGATAAATATGTGGTGCAAAGATCTGCACACTTTGTGCCCACTCTGAGGGCCTTCCATTTGTCTCTTTCCCGGATCTTCTTATTCTCAATCTGCTGCGTATTTTCTTCCAGCCCAATCAACCAACCAAACCATTTGCCACACAGATAGCCCATGAGCCTACATATATTCCAAATTCCAGTCCCTTCTCTATCCACACAAAGTGGATGACTCATATTGGGAAGATTTCTCTTTATTGCTACAGCGGGGACAAGAATGACTTTATTTTAAATGCTAATCCACGTGACTAACCCTTAGTCTGGGAATGCGTCCCTCCCCCAGAAGGTCTAGTGGATGTGTGACTCTTTAGGTAGGAACACCTCTTCGTTGTAAGTGCCATGATGCCATAGCCACCTACATATTCCTTCTGTGGCGCATACAGTTTTCCCCAAGATATAAGCCCTGGATCTGGGGAATTGTGGTGTGAAGATGTATCTGTCTTGTGGCCACCCAAGATTACACTTCTGTCTGTCATTTCCTTCAATAAACCTCCTGATATTGACAACCTGGATCAGTTACTGTTCAGGACTACCTGTGATGGGGGAACCGTAGTGCAGCTGCAATCCATTTTCTGCTTGCACCCACATATCAAGCCAATCACGTATGAACCAAGCTCAGTCTTTGTTCTCCATGAGCTGGCAGCCTCAAGCAGCCATAGGTGTGAGCTGAAAGGGTGGCACCCTGACTGCAACAGTCATGAATAACACAGAGCTCTGGGCTATCTGCTCTGAGAGTTTCCTTGTACCTTGTGACCAGTTGGTGCCTGATCCTGGAGGTATCACTTCCATGTCGTGATGGAATCCTCCTAGGCCCACCTGACCTATGACTCAGTGAATCTGGCAGAAGCCAGCTTCTATGAGCAATTCTGGGAGCACTGTCATTGTCTCATGGCCAGCTCTCTGTGTTTATCAGGAGCCACTAACATGTTAGGAGTTCTTTTGAAAAAAGCATATAGCTCTACACCGCAGACAGCATGGATGTGCCCTAAACCCTCGGGGTCTATATGTGATTCTCCTACTGGGACTTGCCATAAACTCTACATACTTTCCATCACATCAGAGATATTACCATAGTGATGTGTGCAGGGTTGTATGGCCCTGGAAGCAGAACCACTTATACTAAAGTCTGCAGCTGCCACCCAGCCCGTTTGTGCTCTAGAAACCACACAAAGGTGGCAGGTTGGCTGGTTGGTTGGTTGGTTTTTAATCAACCAATGTATGGGTTAGAGTAGCATTAGTATAAGGTAATTTGCCTCCAGAATCTGAAGAGATCTGCCAGGAATTGTGTTTCCTTCCTAGAAGTGAGAGTTGCAAGATATAAATGTGTCCTCTGTGGTGCAAATGGCCCAGCGTGTCTCAGGCTGCTGGACCGCTGAAATCCTCACTGACATGGTGCCCTGGCATGCATGTGTATGATCAAATCATCCAATGTACTTGCCACTTCTTGCTCATCTAGTCCCATTAACAATATGCTTTTCAAGCATTTACTGGTAATTGGGATTTCCTCATTTGTGAAATGCCTGCCCAAGGGTTTGTCCCATTTTTCTAATGGGTCACTTGCCTTTTCTTATTGATTTGTTGGAGTTGTTTCTACATGAGTCATTTGTCAGTTGTATTTGTTGCAAATAGTTTCTCTATTTTGTGCCTTATCTTTATTTTATTTATGTTATTTTTATTTTTTAAGAGATAGGTTCCTGCCATCTTGCCCAGCCCAGTCTCAAACTCTTGGGTGCAAGTGATCCTCCTTCCTTGGCCTCCCAAAGGGCTGGGATTATAGATATGACCTACTGTGACTGGCCTGTTCCTTATCTTTGTACTCTGTTTATGCTGTGAACAGATGTTCTCAATTTAATATGGTCAAACGTATTAATTTTTTTCTTTATGGTTAGTGACTTTGGTACCTTGTTAAAGAAAAAAACATTTCCCTACAATGAGATTATAATTTCCTACGTTATTTTCATTTAACAGCTTTATTATTTGCCCATTGCATTTATGTATGTAATTCTCCGGAGGTTGCTTTTTGTATAAAGACCCACTTTCTTTTTTGGTATGGATACCTACCCGTCATAGTGCCAATTATTCACGGGACTGTCCTTCCCCCTTTTTCCCAGCACCACCTTATCACAGATCAGATGTTCTGATGTCAAGTGTGAGGCTGTGACTGGGATTTCAATTCTGTTTTAGTCTTGTGCTAATTCCACTCTATCTTAATTATTGCAGTTAATAAGTCTTGATGGCTGCAAGAGATAATTTCTCTACCTTCAAGAGTGTCTTGGTAAGTCTTGGTTCTTTGCATAGAATAAACTTGTCAAGTCCCCTCCCCCCTCAAAAAACTGTTACAATTTTAATTAAATTTTAATTGAATCTGTACACAATTTACATCTTTGCAATATTGAGTCTCTAAGTCCATGAAGAAAGCATGTCTCTTGATTTATGAACTTTTCTTTAATGTCACTCAATAAAGTATAATTTCCTCCCTATCTTTTATTAGGTTATTTCTAATTACATGCTTTTGTTTTTGCTGCTCTTGAGTGTGTCTATTTAACATTTAATTTTTTACTGTTGTGCCTCATCAGGAAATTAAAATTGATCTCTGCATGTTAATTTTGCATCCAGTAAGCTGACTGAACTCTGTGGTTGTTTTTGTTTGCTTGGTTTTTAAAATTTATTGAAGTTTGACAATCATATAGGAACATGTACCACTCATAAGTGTAGTGTTTGGTGACTTTCCCAGAGTGACCCTGCTGTGTAATTGGCATGCACGTCAAGAAACAGAACATTCCTTAACACCCAGAAGCCTTCGTGCGTCTCTGCAGTCATCCCTACCATTTCCCACACATGTAATCAGTCTCGTTACTTCCTTCAGCAGGGATTGGTTTCACCTGTTATTGGCTAGATTTAAATGGAGCCACGCAGTACACACCCTTTTGTGTCTTGTTTCTTTCACTCATGTTGTGTGAACAAAGAGGTGAAAACTTGGGCGTGGTTCATGGATGTTTGGGAGAAGGAAGCTGGCAGGAGCAGATTACTGCTGCGTCACAGCCCCACTCAGGGCACACTGAAGGGCAACGGTGAAGAGAAACGCTCCTGGTAAGCAGAATTCAAACAGTGCACCTGATCACCAACATCATGGGAAAGGAAAAGGGGCCTGAAACAAGGATAAACACGGTATTGGGCAATTTCAAATAGTTTAGCTGGTTAGTTAAGGGCCTGGAAGAATTAAAATTGGAAAAAAAAGCAAGAATGTCCAGGAAGGAGACATATGGATGGACCCATGAGAGTAGGAACACAGAAAGCAAGGAAGCCCCAAACCATCTGGTGGATTGGATGACTTGTTCAGAGGAGGCATCCTGCTTCTCCTCCAGCCGACCCTCGTGGTTGCACAGGGAGCATATGGCGTGAGTGTCTGTAGAGGTGGGAAGAGGGTCTCTGTGTGGGGGAGCCTATGGCGTGAGTGTCTGTAGTGGTGGGAAGAGGGTCTCTGTGTGGGGGAGCCTATGGCGTGGGTGTCTGTTAGAGGTGGGAGAGGGTCTCTGTGTGGGGGAGCATATGGCGTGTGTCTGTAGCGGTGGGAAGAGGGTCTCTGTGTGGGGGAGCGTATGGCGTGTCTGTAGCAGTGGGAAGAGGGTCTCTGTGTGGGGGAGCCTATGGTGCGGTGTCTGTAGAGTGGGAAGAGGGTCTCTGTGTGGGGGAGCCTATGGCGTGGGTATCTGTAGTGGTGGGAAGAGGGTCTCTGTGTGGGGGAGTGTATGGCATGTCTGTAGTGGTGGGAAGAGGGTCTCTGTTTGGGCCTTACAGCATGGGTTCCCTGCCCCCCAGGCTGATCTCGTGACTGCCACTGCGGAATGCTCATCAGCAGCAGAGAGGGATACTGAATCTTCACTGTGTACCAGCCCCCAAGGAGACCAAACCACCATGCCGTGTCGAGCTGATTACATTGGACACTTTTAACTGAGAGGGGGTATTGACACATATTCCAGACATGCCTTCCCTACTGTGGTGCCTTGGCCAGCACTACCCAATTTTCATCGAGTGCCAGAGTTATCATCATGGGACACTGAGTGAGATCTCTTTGCATCAAGGATTTCTCCTTATGCCCAAGGATGTGTGACAGGGGGAATAACATTGTCACATCACCCGGACCCTGCTGCCAAGACAGAATGTTGGAATGACCTCTGCTGTGGCTGAACTGTGTCCTCCCAAGAGTAATATGTTGAAGTCCTAATCTCCAGTAACTCAAAATGTGACTATATTTGGAGACAGAGCCTTTAAAGAGATAATTAAGATAAAATGAGGTCATTTGGGTGGGCCCTAATACCAAATGATTGGTGTTCTTATAAGGAGGCAATTAGGGTACAGACAACACTCCTAGATGGAAGGTGACCATGTGAGGACACAGTGAGAAGGCAGCCACCTGCAAGCCAAGGAGAGAGGAGTCAGAAGAAACGAACCCTGCTTACACCCTGAGGTTGGACTCCAGCCTCCATACTGTGAGAAAATTAACTTCTATTGTTTAAGCCATCCAGCCTGGTATTTTGTTATGACAGCCCTAGCACACTAATACAGCCTCTTAAAAGTGCTGCTGACACACAAGCTTCGAATGATATCCAGTGGAGTTGGGACTCTGACCTTCGAGGTGGGGACTGTACATAGAACCAATAGTCAGGATTTGGGGTTGGATGTTCAGTAGGTAGCAGGCATGGCACAGGACCCAGCAGTGGAAGCAGGGATGTTCCTTCTCATGGTTAGATCCAGAGACCCACTCGGGGAATTGGTGCTCCCCATGCTGAAACTTCAGGCTCAGCTGCACTACAGCCCAGGAGGGAGATGCTTGCCCCAGAAAGAGGTAGAGGTTCTGCCAAACTTAAAGCTATGACTGCTCTCTGGTCATTTGGCGCTCCTCATACCAGTAGACCATTAGGCAAAAAAATGACTTCCTATACATGTAGGGTCTTATTGACTCTGATTATCACATGGAAAAAAAAGTCACCGGTACAAAACTGGGCTGGAAGGAGTATATCTGGAAGTTAGGATATTCACCAGGGAAACTGTTATTGCTGAATATTCATTAATAACCACAAATGTGCAACTGCAGCAACCTTAGTCTCACAAGGACTTGGTAATCAGGGGTGAATATTGGGTTTTTCTGCCAAGTAAGCAACGTAATTAGCACCAATGCTGACCAAAGGTGAGGGGATTTAGGATGAGTGGTGAAGGGCGGAAATGATGAGTATCACCTCTGGCTTTAACACTAGATTGCCACAGTAGGGACTATAGCTAGTCCCACTAACCCACCCACCCACCCACCCACCCTCCCTTCCTTCTTTCTTTCCATCCTTCTCTCCTACCCTCCCTCCTTCCTTCCCTTCTTCCTTCCTTCCCTCCCTCTCTCCTTCCCTCTTTCCTTCCTTCCCTCCCTCTCTCCTTCCCTCTTTCCTTCCTTCCCTCCCTCTCTCCTTCCCTCTTTCCTTCCTTCTCTCCCTCCCTCCTTCCTTCCTTTCTCCTCCTTTCTCCCTCCCTCCCTTCCTCCCTCCCTCCCTCCCTTCCCTTCCTTCTTCCTTCCAAGAAATCACTTCAAAAAACTAAGGATGAGGCAAAATGAACTTACTGGAGAGTGTGTGAATGGACTGAAGTGATGCAAGAGGTGCAGCAGAGGACATCGATGCCTGCCCATAGTTCTTGGACCTTATCATGCCAATTTACAGATGGACACAAAATATGATCAGTGAAAGAAACCAGTCACAAAAGACCACATATTACAGCTAAGCCTTGAACAACAAGGGTTTGAAATGTGCATGTCCACTGATAAGTGGATTTTTTTCTATACGAGTTGCACTGAGTGTGCTGCCTCTCCTGCCTCCCCTCCTCCACTCTCCCGCCTCTGTCACCCCTGAGACAGCAAGACCAGCCCCTCCTCTTCCTCCTCCTCTTCAGCCTACTCACTTTCACTTATGAATGGTAAATGTATTTTCTCTTCCTGATGAGTTTCTTAATAGCATTTTCTTTTCTCTAGTTTATTGTATAATACAGTATCTAATACATACAACATTCCAAGTACATGTTAATCAACTGTTTATGTTATCTGTAAGGCTTCCAGTCAACAGTAGGCTATTAGTAGTTAAGTCTTTGGAGAGTCCAAAGTTATATGAAGATTTTCAACTGTGCGAAAGGTTGGCTTCCCTAACCCCGTGTTGTTCAAGGGCCAGCTGCATATGATTGTATTTCTGTGAAGTGTTCAGAATGGGCAAACACATAGAGACAGAAAGTAGATTAGTGGGACAGGGAAAGGGGAGTGACTGTTTAATGCTTAATTGTTTCTGGGGTGATGAAAATGTTCTGAAATTGATGGTGATGGTTGTAGAACATTGTGGATATATGTGAAAACACTGAGTTGTACACCTTCAAATGGTTAAGACGGTGAATTTTATGTTATGTGAATTTTATCTTAACAAAAATGTCTATCCCATGAGGTTTTGGTAGAATTTGCTCATCTCTTCCTGGAGATTTTTGACATGTTATTTTTAAATTTTTTCAAGGCCTTTGATCTACTGAAGTTCTCTATACTTGAGACAATTTTGGTAACCTGTTTACTTAGATTTCTCCACATAAATGCTTGGTTCCTTTGTCTTATGGAAAACACGAATCTGTTGATGGTTTTCTATTCCATTCCACTGTGTTTTGGGCTACCCACAAACTGGCTAATATTATGGGTTTGTAATATGTCAATGCTTGAATATGATGTTTTGGGTTTTGTAATTTAATCTGTAGTTTTAGGTCCAAATTATTTTAAAAATTGTGTATCTTCTTTAAAGATTTAATATTTACCTTTTATTTTAGAACTAGTTACAATAATTATATATTAGTGTATACATTTTTCATTCCACAGCTTGCCGTTCTTGTTTCATATGTTTCCTGCTGCTAATTGTTCAGTTTGGTTCTCAAGACAGTTTTTAAGGGAGATGTAAGCATTGTTTCATAATTCTCATTTAACTTTGTCTCCAACATTTGCACAGAAGACAGTTATTAAATTCATGGCCTATCAGTCTTCTCCTCTCTAAAAGTCCATAGAAAATATTCTCTGTGCCTTGGCATTTATTGCTATAGGAGGAGGAATATGAGGCCAGCTTAATCCTCTAAAGGAAACTGCTTGTTTTCTGCCTTACTTTCTCAGGGTGCAATCCTTATCATTCTCATTCGGACTCTTCCAGGATGGATGTCTATCTTTACACAATTTTTCCTTTGCATATGGTGCATCATCTTAACTGACGCATAGAGATGTAGCTTCCTATGTGGAAAGTGTTCTTCTAATATCTAGATATCTTGATTTACATCCATATATAATTCCATACACATTATATACATCATTTTTGCTTATTGCTTCTGTCGCATTTCTTCTCGGATTTCTGAAGGAACACCAGTTTTTTCCAAACATTGGCTCTCTTTTCTGTACATCGTCTGTCATTTTCCCACTTGTTTTCATCTTTTCAGTCATTTCATATGCATTCTTGGGAAACTTTATTTTTCACATGACTGATTTGATTTTTTGCAGCATAATTACTTTTTTTAATCTAATATTGCCAAATTTTCATTTAAGTTGCTTCTCTCCTTATGATTTTTCTTCTCTTCTTTAATGGTAATGGCCTGCTCTAGGGTGGAGTCCCAATCCCCACCCTCTGATATTCACATTCTTGTATGATCCCCTCTCCTTGAGTGTGGGTGGGACCTCTGTCTTTTGTATAGCCAACAGAGTATGGCGAAGGGGCTGGGGTTTTGCTCCATGATATGCTATGTTCTAGAAGACTCTGGCTGGCTAGCCGACTTGCTCTAGAAACTCTTCTTGCTGGCTTGATGAAGTAGGTGCCCCGTGTGGCGAACAGCTGTGGGCAGCATCTAGGAACTGTAGGCGTCCTCAAGAGCCACAGGCAGCCTCTAGGAGCTGAAAGTGGCCTCAGGCACACAGTTGGATGAACGCAGGGACCTCCATTCTGCAACCACAGGAAAACGAATGCCACTAACAACCTGAGTGTGGGAGCGAATGCTTCCCCATTTGCGCCTCAAGTGAGAATGCCGCCAGCTGACATCATGATGGCTGTCTAGTGAGTGCTGAAGCAGAGGACCCAGCTAAGCCTGATTCCTGATGCTTCCAAAATGCAAGACAGTAAATGGGTGTTGCTTTAAGCCGTGAATCTGGGAGCAATTTGTTATGGAGCAATGGATAACCAATACATTAATAGAGGATAAAATATCTTTAGGATACCAAGAAATTGTTGATATATTCTTCTGGATCTTGACAGAGATAACTTTCAGAGATACGTTCTTTTCTAGAGATTCCTAGATGATCCCCCATTTATTTTTTTCTGAAATACTAGCTTTTCCATGGATTCCATGTAGGTTACTCTCCACTTTTCCATCCTAGGATTTGTAGGCGCTGTCTAGGTGTTGAAAAGATGGGACTGGAAATGGGAGAAAGGAACCACTGTCTGTCATTTTCACATAGCAATGCAGTACAGAGAGATAACTCTACTTGGTCTGTGCAAGCTCTAAAAATTTGAGGCTGATGGAGGGAGGGCAGGAATAGAATTGGTGTGGAAAGGACAATAATAGGGGCATGGATTGAGGAAGGGGACACAGACATACAGCTGACTTTTTTTTTTTTTTAAGAGATGGGGTCTCATTCTGTTGCCCAGGCTAGAATGCAGTGGCATAATCCTAGCTCATTGCAGACTTGACCTCCTGGGCTGAAGCAATCCTCCTGTCTCAGCCTTCCAAATAGCTAGGACTACTGGTGCACACCACCACACCTGGCTAATATATAGCTGATTTATGCAAGTGTAGACGGTGCTTCAGCTGTGGCTGAGGGAAGTTATTCTGTGCTATCCTACAAGAGATAGACAGCACTGAAAGATGATCAGCAGATAGGAGGCAAATAGAGAACCTGCTCACTGCAGCTTGGCAAGAGTTTAGAATGTTACAGAATGAACGAGGGACCAAACAAAAATGACCCAAAGAATCTGCACAGGGGCCGGGCACAGTGGCTCATGCCTGTAATCCCAGCACTTTGGGAGGCTGAGATGGGCAAATCACGAGGTCAGGAGATCGAGACCATCCTGGCTAACATGGTGAAACCCTGTCTCTACTAAAAATACAAAAAAATTAGCTGGATGTGGTGGCAGGTGCCTGTAGTCCCAGCTACTCGGGAGGCTGAGGCAGGAGAATGGTGTGAACCCGGGAGGTGGAGCTTGCAGTGAGCTGAGATCACGCCACTGCACTCCAGGCTGGGTGACAGAGTGAGACTCCATCTTAAAAAAAAAAAAAAAAAAAATCAGCACAGGTCTATCACCTGTCCACAGGAAAACCATTAATTAGACCTAAGTGCACATTTACAAAAACGTATAAGCAAGTCATTATTGTGTGCAAACCTAAGCTGCATGGCAATAGCGCTTTGGCTTCAGATGAAAAGGCCTGGATATCAGGGGGAGCAGGTTAGATGTGAGGGTCTTGGAGAGTAGAATGAAGCAAAGCCCTCTGCTGACACTCCCAGTGGGCAGGCACCTCCTCCTCTCATTTCTGGGTAAGGTCCTGGATACATATAATTGCACTATGGGGTTCTTTTTTTTTGGGGGGGGGAACAGAGTCTCCCTCTGTCTCCCAGGCTGGAGTGCAGAGGCACAATCTCGGCTCACTGCAACCTCCACCTCCCGGGTTCAAGCAATTCTCCTGCCTCAGCCTCCCAAGTAACTGGGACTACAGGCACACGCCACCATGCCTGATTAATTTTTGTAGTTTTAGTAGAGATGGGATTTCACCATATTGGCCAGGCTGGTCTTGAACTCCTGACCTTGTGATCCGCCTGCCTTGGCTTCCCAAAATGCTGGGATTACAGGCGTAAGCCACTGCGCCCGGCCACACTATGGGGTTCTTAAAGAAACCTAAACTAGCATAAGTTTGATTCCTTCTATTAATTCTATTCTCCAGAACTTGGGCCAGTTGCTACAGGTACTTCAGTTTCAGAAAACAAACACTTTCAGCTTTTCCAAGTGGTCTGTTTCTGATGGACTGTCCTTAGGTAGGATGTGCTGAATTCTGGCCAAGATTTTTCTCAGGCAAGCTTCGTCTTTGTTATTATTATCATGAACACCATGCACAGTCTGACATTAGGTGGCCTGTCTCATGTTGTTAATGTTAACCTTGCCCCCCCCTGATTTTCTCAGCATTTTGGTTAGAAGTTAAAGAAAAATGGTTTGAGGATGTTAGTTGGCTGTCTAGCATCCTCAAACCATTTTCCCTTCTTTATACCCAGCAGCTGAGTTATAGGACTCAGCTGCCTTCTTTATACCATTGATGGTCCTTAAACCAGAACCATCAATGGTATAAAGAAATCAGCTGAGTCCTATTACTGATTCTAATCTGGTTTATTGGAATGATTTAAAGGGATGGGCAGATATATAGATACAGTGTGAACACCGTGATTTCTATCATGTTTGGGTGCTGAATCTTTACAAGCACATACATAGATTCCTCCAGTGTCCTGATAAGAATGCCAGGGTAGCTCAGGGAGATGGATAGGAATGGGCAACAGCTGTTGGAGGCCCAAGCCACTGAGCTCGGAGGAGAAGATACTTGATTGGCCTTTAATAGACTTCTTTTGGAAAAAAGTGAAGGCTACACAGGCAAGGTTTGTATCATATGGCTTCATGGAGCTAGTGAGTGAGATGTTATGAAGAGCAGAAGCCTTTGACAGAATTGCAGCCAAAAAGATAAAAATGTAGGCCATGGTGGTTAATTTTATGTCTTAACTTGGCTGGATCACTGTACCCAGATATTTGGTCAGACATTATTCCAGATGTTTCTGTAAGGATATATTTAAAATGGGACTAACATTTAAATCAGTAGGCTTTGAGGAAGCCAATTCCCCTCCATTATGTGTGCAACCTTCATCCAGTCAGTTGAAGAAGGGCTTAAGAGAAAATCGACCGCCCTCTGAGAAAAGGGAATTCTGTCAGCAGGTGGCCTTCAGACTTGAACTGCAGAATCAGATCTTCCCTTAAAATACATCTCTTTAGGCTGGGCACAGCGGCTCATGCCTATAATCCCAGTACTTTGGGAAGCCATGGTGGGAGGGATTGCTTGAGCCCATCCAAGACCAGTGTGGGCAACACAGTGAGACCCCATCTCTAAAAAAAATTATTAAAAAATAATTAAAAATTACTAAAAAAACTATATGTGAATGTGCATGTGCACACATTGTGTTAAGGCTCTCCAGAGAAACAGAACCGATACGATGTGCAGAGAGATCTATTTTGAGGAATTTGCTCACGAGATTGTGGAGGCTAGCAAGTCCAGCATCTGTAGAGTGGGCCAGCAGGCTGGAGACCAAGAAAGAGGCACTGCTGCAGTTAAAGCCGGCAGCCATCTGCTACAGAAGCGTGTTTTGTTTGGGGGATATCAGCCTTTGTTTCATTCAGGCCTTCAGCTGCTCAGATGAGCACCCCCCTGCCCCGCATTATGGAGAGAAGTCTGCTTTACTCCATGTTCACCCATTGAAACATCAGTCTCATCCAAAAACACCCTCACGGGAATATCCAGAATAACATTTGACCAAATATCTGAGCATCCTGGTCCAGCCAAGCTGACATGTGAAATTATCCACCACATGCATCCCATTGCTCCTGTTTCCCTGGAGACCACTAACACACTGACCAATAGCTTTGGTTTCTGGCAATGGGCTTGAAAGTTTGAATGACAGAATCACTCATCAAAACATGGTTAGTAAGCTTATAAACTAAGAGTGCTAATTAATATAGAATTGCATAGAGGATAAAGTGTGTTCGCTTTGTGCATATGTTTAAGGACCCTGAGTATTTGTCTCCATTATTAATTATACTCACCCCATCACTAGGGACCAACTAACATGCGCCAGGGCCTGGGACTATGATGAGGACAAGGCAAATGCCTGCCTTCATGGAACTCACATTCTTCTTTCTGTTGTGATCTTACATGTTGAAATAGGTGTCTGTTCCTCTTTCCTTCAAGTGTGCTGTGATTTATAATAGTGTTTCCTTCTCCCATCTCAGCTTTATCGAGGTACAAGCAAAGATTGTGTATATTTACAGTGCATAGTGGGAAGTTTTGATATATGCACGCACTGTGAAACGGTTACCACAGTCAAAGTCATTAACATCCATCACCTACATAGTTGTTGGTTTTTCTTGTGGTGAGAACATTTCTGTCTTAACAATTTCAAGTATACAATAATACATTATTATTGACAGCACCGTCTCGTACATAGGTCTCCAGAACACACTCATCTTATCTGACTGAGACTATGCACCCTTTGACCAACCTCTCCCCATGCCCCATGCCTCCGACCCCTGGCGACCACCATTGTACTCTGCACTTTGACCTCTTTGAAACAAGTAATTCTTTCAAAGAACTCCTGCACTGGGCAGCATTGGAAAAGGTGTTGCTAGTTAACTAACTGACGTGTAGCAGAATGAGTTGCATTATCTATTAGGAAATATGGAGATTGTAGACAGGAGGTATTTCTTCTACTTCCTAAGGTCTGAAATGTTCCTAGATATTTACCTCGAATGTCATTTTAATTTTCTGAACATAGTCCAGTTACATGTCGCTGCATAATGCTGGGGACAGCAAGTAGATGGCTAAGACAGGAGAGCCGTTACCCGTGGAAGAGAGATCTCTGTTTTCTGTACTAAAGGGCAACGACATTCCCTCTATTAGATGTGGGCTCTCTTCCTTTCCTTGCTTTGATGTTTCTTTTTCTTTATTCATTCCCCCTTTGGTTAATTTTCAGAAAAACCGTATCTCCAAATATGTAAACTGAATAAACTGGTGTCCTATATTTGAGATGAAAGTTATTTTTCGTCTTGTAAGCTTGTACATTTTCTCCATTGCTGTGTAACTAATGCCCCCTGGATTCAGCGGCTTCAAACAGCACACTTTGATCCATTCACAGTCCCTGTGGCTCAGGAGTCCAGGCGTGGCCTAGCAGCATCCTCTGGCCCACCTTCTCCACAAGGCTGCAGTCAAGGCTGTGGCCAGGGCGGCGGTCATCTCACAGCTGAACGTGGGGGATCGGGGGACGCATTCACGTCCAAGCTCACTCATGGGACTGCTGACAGTTCTCTGGTCCTCTCTGGCTGGTCCAGGGACATCATTTCATTGTCATGCGGGTCTCCCCGGAGGCCACTCACACCCCAGGTGGAAGCCACATTCTTTTGTAAGAGTGACCCCTTACTCTGCCATATTCCGTTCGTTAGAAATGAGTCACTAGGTCTAGCCCACACTGGGGGAAGATCTCCCACAGCAGCGTGGCTCCCAGGAGAAAGGGGAGAGTGGGAGCTCACTGAGAAGCAGCCTACCACGTTTGTTATTATTTTCAATGCCTAACAAACCATCGGTCCCTGTCAATTCTTCAATTTCAAATATTTTCCCTTAATCACCCCTTACTTTCCATTTCACTGCCAACACCTCGATCTCTGTCTTCCTCACAAGGCAGATTAGTAACAACTTCCGTAACTCGCCATGAGCCCCGCAGGGCCCTCGTTCCCCGCTGCTCGTTATTATTCCTGAAACGCCCAGTACCACTTCCTGTTCTTACTCATTTATTTATTTATTTGGAACCCTTCAGGAATTTGCGTGCCATCCTTGCACGGGGGCCCTGCTAATCTTCCCTGTACCGTTCTAATTTTAGTACATGCGCTGCCGAAGCGAGCACGCTTCCTGGTCTTGTTCACGAGCCTTCAACGCTCGTTGTTGCCCGCTTCCAATTGTGGGTCACGTTCCTTCCGGTTTGCGCCTTCGGCCCAGCTGGGCGGGGCTTCGCTGTGTTACCTTCTCAACATGGCGAGCTTGCTGGACGTCACTTCGCCTTTGCCTTTTCCGCTCCGGACTCTGCTCACCGACCTTCTCAGTAGAGCCGGCCCTGCTCACCACCGCACCCACATGTCCTGTTGTGCTTCATTCCCACAGGCTGCATAAGGTAACATTTACATTTGTTCTGGCTGCTTGACTGCTTTTAATTTCCCTGTCGATGCTTTTCTTCAACTAGGCTGAAATCCGTGTAACTTCCTATATTTCTGTGCATATGCGGCATCTAACAATATTGAGCACATAGTTCCTCAAATACTTGTGGCTTCAGGTGAAAATAGAGCTCTGTGCTTCCTAGCTGCCTAAGCCAAAAAAAAAAAAAAAAAAAAAAAAAAGAAAAAAGCTAGGAAGGAGAGATAACATAAAAGCCAAAAGAAGGACTATTTTGAGGCCGGGCAAGGTGGCTCACGCTTGTAATCCCAGCACTTTGGGAGGCCAAGGCAGGTGGATCACCTGAGGTCAGGAGTTCAAGACCAGCCTGGCCAACTTGGCGAAACCCCATCTCTACTAAAAAATACAAAAAATTAGCCGGGCGTGGTGGTGGGTGCCTGTAATACCAGCGACTTGGGAGGCTGAGGCAAGAGAATCGCTTGAACCCAGGAGGCGGAGGTTGCAGTGAGCCGAGATGGTGCCATTGCACTCCAGTCTGGACAGCAGAGAGAGATTCCGTCTCAAAAAAAAAAAAAAAGGACTGTTTTGAGGTATTTCCTAATAATTCTATCTCAAAATGTACAGAGACGGACATACTACGATTGTTTTTAGTAATCCCACGTTTTTCTATTATTTCTTCTTTTTAGTCATTCTGTTTCTATGACAGACATAGAGAATGATATCTCAGTGAGATGATTTTGTCCCCAAAGAGATATTTGGCAGTATCTGAAGACATTTTTGGTTTTCACAGCTAGGGGGAGAGAGGGTTACTCCAGGGACCTAGTGGGTAGAGGCCACGGACACTACAACGTATAGAATAGCCTCCAACAACAAATAATTACTTGGCCCTAAATGTCAATAATGCGGAGACTGGAAACCCAGCTTTATCTCGAGCACAGGAGTGGTGTAGCAAAGTCAGGGCGAACCTGGATTCTGAAGTCACAGTGCTTGTGTTCACATCCCAGCGGTGCCATTCACTAGCTGTGGGACCTTGGACAAGTTACTTAGCATCCAGGTTTCCTCATGTGTAAGTGATCGGAGTAATAGTACTCACCATTAAGTGTTGTTGGGAGGATTAGATGAGTTAATAGTTGTAGAGGCCTTCAAGCAGTGTCTGGAACATAATAAGAGCCATCGCAAGTGTTTGTGGAGTGAAAACCCCTTTGCAGGAGTTCTGTGTGATGTAAATGGAAGAAATCATGCCTTCCAATGATCTCCCCTAGTCGATGGAGTCGAAAACCTGAGCAGAATCTCATGGGCAGAGTGTAGCCTTAATTGGCTGCATCAATCCCTTGTGGCTGAATGACAAATTCATTGTTATTACCTTTGGTCCTCACCACCGTCTGCAAGTTAGAAATTGTAGCTAGTTTTAATTCAGCGTTAGTGTGCCAACTGAACATTCTGGCATTTCTCTAAGGGGATCTAATTTGACGATGTAAAAAAGGAGGTGAACCAGCTCTTTTAAATAAGAGCAGGCTTGCAGGTGACTAACATGCTCATTAGATTTCAGACCAGGAGAGCCACCCATTGTTAGTTACAGCAACCAGGTCCAGCACAATGGAGAGACCACTTAGAGGTGCCCACACCATCAGGACAGGAGCTATGCAGAACAAAGACACTCCGTTCTGAAAGGGACCATGTTATGTGGCTTGCTCCAGATTTTTAATTTACAAAGCAAGTGTGTGTGTGTGTGTGTGTGTGTGTGTGTGTGTGTGTGTGTTCAAATCACTCATTGGGTTAACTTGACATCTGAATTGCAATCCTGCAGTGTGCTTTTGCAAGTAGATGAATTTCCCCTGCATCAGAACAGAATTTTCTTAGGTGTAGGTTTTACGTTATGATTCTTTTTGGGAGTTGCAATCATAGGAAAATTAGGAGGACTAAATCAAAAAGTGTTTTAAAAAGTAGATAACTTTCATCACTTGATAATACATACATCTGGTTACATCTTAGTCTTTCCTAATTCAACTTAAGAATGAAGCTTGTAAAAGTGATTGGCAACTGGCTGCCTCTGCTTTGCATTTAAGTCTCCATGCTAGAAGACAGGATGGGTACATAATTGACAAATAATTAATTTGCTTCTTAATTATTTACGTCAGTTTCCCACTGTCCTGTAGAAACACAGGGAGACTCTGGGAGCAGCTAAAATATGTATTTTTAGGGTCTCCTTATGATTATGCTAACAAGTCGTATGATGTCCAGAGCAAACATTAGCCAGGTGTGGCGGCTCACACCCATAATCCCAGCACTTTGGGAGGTTGAGGTGGGAGGATCGCTTGAGCCCAGCAGTTCGAGACCCTGTCTCACAAAAATTAAAAAAAAACTAAAACCATTAATTGGGATTTCAGATAACAAAACATAATTTAAGGAAAAACAATAGCACAATACTAAAAACCTGTAATATTGTTCTCTAAGAAGTGACATTGGTTGGTTATAAGCAAGTTTGGGTTTGAAGCATGTGAGCTCGTGGTATTAGTTAAAATTTCATGTCCCCTTCAATGCCCTTCCACGCAAGACTCCTTTGAGACCTTCATTGCAGGTTCTATGAAAAGAAAATATTGTTTGCAGCAGAATAGCAAAATGAATGCTGTGCACATAATTTTAGTGCTTGTTTCAGATTTAAATTATAGTTATTTGTGTATTTTATTCATGTTTCTTTATGTGAACAAAAATAAAATTATTCCACACTAGTTCCAATATAATTATATAATTTGTTAATTCCAGTAAAAGTAATGGCCCGTGTTTGAGAATGAAATCTTAGCGAGGTGAAACTATGAGTCTCTCTGATAGTCTAATTTTCTAGTTCATAATTTTTCTCCATGAAAAGCTAAAACTTAAAAAAAATCCAACTCTTTTTTCATGGAAAACATATAAATTTTTAACATTTGAAAAAGAAGAAATACAGGCATATGATTGAAATTTCAAGTGTAATAGGAGTGTTGCCAGGAAAAGGTGTTCCAATCCAGACCCCAAGTAAGGGTTCTTGGATCTTGTGCAGGAAAGAATTCAAGGTGAGTCGCAGAGTGCAGTGAGGAGACAGAGTTTACCGAAACCTACCCAGATACAAAGTAGGGCATCCTCAGAAAGCAAGAGGAGGAACCCCTCATCTTGGTCTTAAGTTTTTCTTATATAGGGGTCTTATCTATGTCCAAGCTAAGCTACATTATGTCTCCACGCCAGCGGGCTGACAGTGTGACAAACTTTATTCCTCGTTGGTTTAAAGAAAGCTGTCCTTGGTATTTTAGTGCACAAGCACACCACAGCATGACTATAATTATCTTTAAAAGCATATATTGTTATGTACTATTGGGATATTGGGACATTTTGCTGTCATAAGAGTTTGTCCTTGCAGGCATTAGGCGTTTTTCTCAGCTATTAACATCCTATGACCACGGGTGGTGACATGGTTTGGCTGTGTCCCACCTATGTATCCCCACCCAAATCTCATCTTGAACTGTAGTTCCCATAATCACCACGTGTCATGGTAGGGACCCAGTGGGAGGTAATCGAATTGTGGGGGCGGTAACCTCCATGCTGTTCTCGTGATAATGAGTGAGTTCTCACGAGATCTGATGGCTTTATGAGGGGTTTTCTCCCACTTCACACTTCTCCTTGCTGCCACCATGTGCAGAAGGACGTGTTTGCTTCCCCTTCTGCCATGATTCTATGTTTTCTGAGGCCTCCCCACCCCTGTGGAACTGGGAGTCAATTAAACCTCTTTCTTTTATGAATTATCCAGTCTAGGGTATGTCTTTATTAACAGCATGAGAAGAGGCTAATACAGGTGGTAACTGGCAAGGAATGTGCCTCATTAGGTTTAAGATGGAGTTGATTTTAAAGTGGTGTCACCCTGACTCTCTCAGGCTCCTGTTTCCCTAACAGGAGGGTATGCATTCATAGGTAATGTTAAATATCCGTTGTGTCACTTGAGCAATCTTGAAGATCTTTCCCTATCAACATAGACAGCTACTGTATTTTCCAGTGAACACCTACCTTTTTCATTATATGGATATTCCATGATTTTAAACCAATCGTCTACAAACAAAAATTTAGATTTTTTCTGGTTTTTACAATGACTAAAAATGACACAGTGACTTTGCTTGTACATATTCCTTTCCTAGTTGCGAGTGTATGTGTAAGATAAATGTGTTGAAGTAAAATGGTATTTGAATTGAAAATGATAGTTTTATTCAACATTATATTCAAGTTTCTAGTTTTACACCTTTGCCCACACATCAATCTTTTCAACTGTTGATGATGCGATCTGCAAAGAGGTATTAATGGCAAAAACCACAATTACTTTTGCACCAACTGAATACATTGTTTTCATTTTTCTAAATTTACACAGAATCCTTCCACATATTAATTAGCCATTTTCATGCCTTTTAATTTTCTGTTGAATTTTACCTCTCTAAATTAACACTTTTCTGTCATGTGTTTCAAATTTGAAAGAAATGTTATGTTTTGCTTTATTTTCTGTCTTGTCTGTCCTCCATATCTTTTCCTTTCAATGTCTTTAATCTTTGTCTTCTTCCTCTTTGCTAGTATTTCAGGTCTTCCCTCACTGACACTGACTTGCTGGCAGCTGATGGTTCTGTTCCTGGATGTTTCTGATGGTGTTTTGTCCTTCCTTTGCTTTCTTTACTCTCCAATTTCTCTTTTGACCTATTTTATCTTTAATTTTTGTTTGATTCCATGTTCTATTTAATTTCTTCTAGAGCACAAAACATGTTGAATATGTAATTCTTTGCCCCTTTGTATGTTTCTTCCTGAATGTTTTTAAGTGCTAATTTGTAGATGATATTCCCTCCTGCAATGTGTTCACATATATACTATAAACAAGGACTGTCTTGTCCTGCTAGTGCTTTAAACCCAGCAGCACAGCAAAATCGCCTTGGAAGAATATTTATTTATTGATTGAGACGAGATCTTGCTATGTTGCTCAGGCTGGTCCCAAACTCCTGGCCTCCAGTCATCTTCCCACTTCATCCTCCCAAAGTGCTGGGATTACAAGCGTGAGCCATCATGCCCAGCCACCTGGGAAGAGTTTTAAAAATGCCAGTATCCAGGGTCCATTCCAAACCTCAACCTGATCGGGCGTCGCCTGTAGCTGAGTTCCCTCTAGGGACTGAAGCACGGAGAGGTTTGAGAAGTTTGCCTTGGCACTGTGGCTATGCTACTACCTTGCCAGCCCCATAGTGCCATGACACCGTGCAGGTAAACCTTGTGTTGTTCATTTGCAGTTTAGTTTTATGGATATGTTTTCATTTTTTGGGGGGAAATACTTAGAAAAGGAGTATCTCTCTGGCTTGTATGATAAGAGTATTTTTAACTTAATAATAAACTGCTTATTTTGCTCCCCCAAATTATTATATCATTTTACACCTCATTTTGTTTAGCACAAGTTTACAAAGATTTTTCTTTTTTCATTCTAGAAGATTTTATAATTTTAGGCGTGATATTATGCCTGGTGTCTATTTTGAGCTAAATTTTGGATATAGTGCAAGGTTAAGTCCGTGTAAATTTTGGAATCATCTTTGCTATTTTCTACCAAAAAAAAGCCTTACTTGGATTTCCATTGAACCTATAGCTCACTTTGGGAAGAACTAAAAGTTTAGCCATATTGAGTCTTCCTATTCATGACATAGTAGTTTGCTTTATTTTTTATGTGTGCTTTAATTTCCATCATCAATATTCTGTAATTTTCACAATATTTTTTACACATTTTTGTTAGATTTATCTCCAAATATTTCATGCTTTTGATACTAGGGTAAATGATGTTTCCTAAAATTTGAATTTCCAATTGTTCATTGCTAGTATATAAAAAGACATTTGATTTTTATATATTGGCCTTAAGTTCTACAACCTTGTTAGATTCACTTACTCCAATAGCATTTAAAAAAGATTATTTGGAATTTTTATGCAGTCAGGTAATGAATGTAGTTTTGTTTTTTTAAGTCTGTGTGCCTTTTTTTTCTGTCTATTGCCTTATTTTACTGTTTAAGATTTTAAATACATTTTACATAGAAGTGATGAGAGTTGATCTTTTTGTCCTGTGCTAATCATGGTTATTTTAAAATTCCTGTTTGATTGTTTTAGCATCTTGTTCATCTCTGGGCCTTATTCTGTTGATTGCTTTATCCCTTGATGGTAACTTGGATGTTTTCTTTCTTTACACATCATACATATATGTATTTTTTTAAATTGACCATCAGACATTGTGTGTAGAAGAACAATAGTAATAAAGGGACTTTTAAAATGTTTTATGTACAGAAACAGGCATACTTCTTCTGCCAGGCCACTTGTGTGGAAGTTTGGTTTGAGTTGGGTTTGGGTTTTGTTGCTGCTATAATTACAGTTAGTTCAAACTTTAAGTTCTTCCAGTTGTGGGCTCTGATACCTTGTATTAGTGAAGGCCCTGGCGTGCTGGAGAGTTTTTCTCAATGTTACTGTTTCACCTTCATCTTTTGGCAGATCCTGAATGCCCGTACTACAAAAGATGTCTCTCTTTTCATTCGATTCCTCCCTCCCAAGAGTAAACAACTGTTGCTGCTTATTTTCCCGTGAAAGACTTGAGGTGTGGAAGAGGCATTTTTTAATTTCCCTGGTCCAGCCTCATTCTTAGGCTATCCCTGTTAGCCTGGACCTCACGTATGGGGTTTTCTCAGTATTTCTGCCTTTGTCTCATAGTCAAACTCTGCTTGTATCTGTGGATCTGTGGGGGTTCTTTGGAGAAAGCTTCCTGCTCTTGGCTCACTGGTAGCAGACCTCTGTTTTATATTGGTGCATGATCCAGGGGCAGATGGCTTTTGCTTTTAACCACCCTACCACAAACAAACAAACAACAGAAGATCTTTTCACAAGCCTTGGGGGACAAAAGGATTGCCTGCCCACCCACAGTGGCCTCATGCTTTTGTGTTGTATGAAAGAAAGTTCCAGAAAGGAGGTGGGGATCTACGTCTGTGTGCTGCCACATGAAGCTCTCTCTCTCTCTGCTTTTCTGCTGTGTACCATTCTTCTCTATGGGCACCCAGTGGAGGCCCATTGGGAAGACCCTGGGAATGCAGACCCCTCATGGGTGTGGCTCTGTCCACACTAATGCAAGGCAACAATTCTAAAGGGGGGTAACATCAGCCCCAGCACTTTGGGAAGCTGAAGAGGATTGTTTGACATCAGGAGCTTGAGGCCAGCCTGCAACAGAGTGAGACCTCGTCTCTACAAAATTAAACAGGTTAGTTGGGCATGATGGTGTGCACCTGTAGTCCTAGCTACTTGGGAGGCTGAAGTGGGAGGATCACTTGAGCCCAGGAGGTTGAGGCTGCACTGAGCAGTGATCAATTGTGCCACTGCATTCCAGCCTGGGCAACAGAGCAAGACTCTGTCTATAAAAATAAATAAATAAAAATAAAAATAGGTGATATTCATTTTGTACTTATGACAGTTACTATTCAAAGGCTTTATCTGTATTGGCTCATTTAATTCTCACAGTAACCATATGGATTAGGCGTTATTGTCATCAATTCCCTGTCTGGAGTTAGGCCAAACCGCAGGTTAAGGGCACAGTTCTTTATAAGACTGCCTTCACGGCAGACACCAGCTGCAAGTTTGGAGGCCTCCGGAGCCACCCTAACTCCTAACCAGCTGGCTACCAATTCAGGGGTCCCTACAGACTCCCTGAGGTTCAACAATTTTCTAGAACAGCTCACAGAACTCAGGAAGGCACTGTACTTATGATGGCAGTTTTATTGCAGTAAAAGGATGTGATTCAAAAGCAGTGAAAGGGAGAGATGCATAGAAGGGGATCTGTGAGGGTTCTAGCTGTGAAGCTGCCCTTGTCCTCAGGACATGCTACCCTTCCGGCACTTCAGTGTATGGCAATGCACAGAGGAAATTGCCAACCAGGGAAGCTCCCCTGAGTTCTTGTGAGTTTTATTGGGGTTTCATTACATAGGCATGATTCATCGAATCATTGCCCATGTGTCTCAGTCTTTGGCCCCTCTCCTTCTCAGAGGTCAGGCCACGAAAATATGGTTCAAAGCCCTTGACCCCTTAATCACATGGTTGGTCTTTCTGTCTTGACCAGCCTCCATTCCAAGTCATCGTGTTCACATAAACTATCAAGTGTGGTCCAAGGAGCCCCCCATGAATAACGAAGATACTCCTAGAGCATGGGAAATGGCAGGGCTTTAGAGGTTACTTTCCAAAACCTGGGGACAAAGGCCAGCCAGATTCTTAATAATGCACTTCCCAGATGAGGAAATGGAGTCACAGAGCTATGCAGTAATTTACCTAAGGCACTCTTCTAGCAAACAGTAGAACTGTGATTCAGTCCACACCATCTGGCTTTAGAGTGTGTGCTCGTAAGTGGCACAGCCTCCAGTGAAGGCGGAGAATAAGTAAAATGGAGAAATATAGGTTCTCAGTTTTCTGACTTGCTCCAAATAGGGAGGTGAAAATTTCATTAACTAGAGTAGGACAGATAATAGGAGAAGGACTGGGAGGAAACATAATGAGCTCAGTTCCCGAGCCTTTTGAGTTTGAGAAGCCCGTCATATAGCTGAGTGTGCAAGAGAACGTCTCCAGGCTGGAGACGGATGTCAGTTTCATCAGGTTTTCAAGCAGTGAACACGCTCAAGGAAGCCTCTAGAAAGAGAAGGGAAGAGGGTGTAAATGACAAAGTCCTGTGGAACACAAATATTTCAAAGATAGTTGGGGAAATGGAGGAGTGAAAAAAACTAAAACTAAGTAGGAGTGATAGGAGAAGTCTCAGGGGAGTGTGGGTCCTACAAGCCACATGGGAGAACAGTATTAAGAACTAAATGCCAAAGAGAGTTGATCTGCCTTAAAGACCTCCCTCCTCTGCACCCATGGTTTCCCATTATTTCTCCATCCTGGCGTTTGTTATGCTGTAATTTAATTGGTTATTATTATTATTATTATTTTATAGACAAGGTCTCACTGTCTCGCCCAGGCTGGAGTGCAGTAGCATGATCATGGCTCACTGCAACCTCAAACTCCCCAGCTCAAATGATCCTCCTGTTTAAGCCTCCCAAATAGCTGGACCACAGACATGCGCCACCACGCCTGGCTAATTTTTTTTTTATTTTGCAGCGTTGAGCTCTCCCTGTGTTACCCAGGTTGATCTGTAATTGATTATCTTCTTGCTTTCTTTACCACAGACTGTGTGCTCCATAAGGGTAAAGGCCATTTGTATCTTGTTCGTTGTCGTATCGCCAATGCCAGCTCGGTGGTGGAAGTGGTGGCTGCTTCCTAACTATAAACCCTCCATAATGAGGGAACGAAAAATGGGTTTAGCTGCTAGAAGATTATTTACAACAGTTGCAAAAGAGCTTCAGGAAACTATGGGGGCTGAAAATATAATTTTATAATAATGCATAAAATAAGCATGTAGGTAAAGATGGTGAATTAAATATTTAAGGAGAAAATGGTTGGAAGTAAACATAGACACAGGATGGAGAAAGAAGGATTTATTAAGAAAGGTTTATGGGGAGGCCTAGGGCAAACAATCCAGAAGAGAGGAGAAAAAGGGTTAATGGGTTGAGTATGATCCTGGAGGATGGTAAGAGCACAGGAGGGTAAACAAGGGCGGGGACCATGGAGACAAAAGAGGGGAAGGAGAGCCTGGGGCAGAAGCAGGAAGGTCTCTCTGACCTTCTCCCACTGTTCTCCTCCAAAGCAGGTCCTAAAATAATGATTTGGCCTCCCTCTAAAATAGGTCATTAGACCCTCATTCCAGAGGTTCCTCCTCCCTATACCTAGAGAAAAGGAACGAAGACCCAGCAACGCCAAGCAGAATCTGAACAAATCGGCCTTGCTAAGTTCTCCCCAGGTTATTCTCATTAGCTCATCTTCCCTTTGTCCAACCATCCTACAGGACTGTCCACTCTTCATCCTTCCTGAGCATAGAAATACAGTGTTCCCTGTTTCTTTGGGCCTTCATTTCTGAAGGCTCCTGGGTCATGTAAAACTTTGGTTAGGTGAATTTGCATGATTTTCTTTTGCTAATCGGTCTTTTGTTATGGGGTCTCAGCCATGAATATTGCAGTGGATAAGAGAAGATATAAGCTGAGCAAGAACAGATAAATGAAGTTAGGGGCGAAGGCCTGGCCAAGGTGAACGTCACAAACGCGGGGGTTTTAAGGACAACTGTGGGTTCCTGGCCTGCTTTGCGCAGCACAGGCAGTAACTCCAGGCTTCATCTCCACTGCGGGGGTCTGAGAAGACGGGGGTCTGTTAGGGCAATAGGGGCTGGGGGCAGTAGCGAAAAAGTGGTTCAAATATGGGGTAGGCAAGACAGTGTAGTCAGACAAAAACTAAAATGTTAGGAACAGTGGAGTAGATTAAAGTTTTTAGAGAAGTAGAAGAGAGAATTAATGGCACGAGAAAACTGTGAGAAAAAAGAGTGTTGCAGTTTTAGATTTCACTAGGGGGCCAGGCGTGGTGGCTCATACCTGTAATCCCAGCACTTTGGGAGGCTGAGGTGGGAGGATCACCTGATCCCAGGAGTTTGAAACCAGCCTGGGCAACATGGCAAGACATTGTCTCTACAAAAAAAAAAAAAAAAAAAAAAAAAAGTAGGAAAATTGTTACTGAAACACCAGGGGTTTGGTCTCAGTCCTGCTGCTCACCGCACAGAAAGCCAATCACTGAGATGATGAGTACTGCCAAGGAAGAAGGCTATTAAAGCCTTCTTTATAGGGGGCTGCAGCTGAGGAGATGCCAGCTGAGTCTCAAATCCATCTCCCTCACTGATCAAAACCAGGAGTTTATATAGCAGGCAAGAAATATAACATGTATAAGAAAACAGGGCCAGGCGCGGAGGCTCAGGCTGGTTGCGGTGGCTTACACATGTAATCTCAGCATTTTGGGAGGCAGAGGTGGGCGGATCACGAGGTCAGGAGTTTGAGACCAGTCTGGATAAGAAATCCCGTCTCTACTAAAAATACAAAAGTTAGCTGGGTGTGGTGGCGTGCACCTGTAGTCCGTCCCAGCTACTCATGAGGCTGAGACAGAAGAATCACTTGAACCCGGGAGGCGGAGGTCGCAGTGAGCTGAGATCGCGCCACTGCACTCCAGCCTGGCAACAGAGCAAGACTCCGTCAAAAAACAAAACAAAACAAAAAGAACACAGGAACTTGGGAGGGGCAAGGAAGCGATCATGGTGAATGAGGGGTCGGGCATCTGGTGTGGTGATCTAGTTTCAGTTCTTTGATACTTTTTGTGAGAGGCCTGAAGGCCATTTCCTGAGGAATTACAAGCTCTCTAAGTGATCTTGATGCCTGCCAGCGGTATGGGAAGCACTGCCTTAGCAGAAGCACATGCAATGCCTTGATCCCAACATATCTGCAGACTGGACCTCGGGCACCTGTGCAGCCTTAGGGCCCTGGGCCTGTGTAGGAAGACTCGGGCCTACGCAGGGAGGCCTGGTCATTCCAGAAGATAAGACCCGTGTGCCGAAGCTACTGGTGACTTGCGGACCACGGCCACCCATAAGCAGGTCACCATCTTTAGGCAGATAGTGCTGGGTTCCCGCTGCCTCTGCCATGGACCAGCTGCACCCTGTGTTTGGTAAAGAACTGACTTCCCCAGTCGGGGGTGGGGAGAGGGATGAAGAGGATAGTCACAGGTTTCACAAGGTTTTCAGGAGGGTATCTAGATATCCAGATCACCCTTTCCATTGCAATAAGCAAAGCTATAGTTGAATCATTACTATTTGTGTAGTTATATTTCATTGGTGATAATCTTAATCAAAGATTACATGATTAATTTATTAATTGAATGTATTTATTCTGAACACAGCATGCTAACAGCTTCCTCCTCTAAAAATAGATGAAGTCCTAAATTCTTTGTGGATAATTTCTACATTTTTTTTAGTAGATTGTAGGGAATATTTGCTTAGCTATAAATTTTGTTAAATATATTTGAAATATATACATTTTTAATCTGTATATATTTCGAGGCAACTTCTCCACCCCTGCTCCCAGCAAAAATACCACCCCATATATTCTGAGACTGTGGCTCCTTTACTGAATGTACCCAAAAGCGAATGCACCAGGTTCAGGGGATGTGGTTGGACCTCGAGGCCACACTGGATAAGACAGGATTTTCTTTGGATTTATCTTGTCAATTTTGCTTTTAGGAAATTTTTAAACATTTCCCTTCATCAAGGATTAAAATCTGAAAGCAGATCTTTTATGAGCTGGCTTTGCTTGTATTTGGGCTCAGAGATCACTTGTCTTTATTAAGCCCCTCCTTGTTAAGCCAACTAGGTCAGAATCCTAGCTCCATCACGTAATAGCTCTCCAACATGGCGCTGGTGCCTTAAATTCTGATTCCTTTCACAAGAACCACAATGAAGATTAAATGAGATCTTATATAAAAGCATTTTTTAAATCACTTAAGGCTGACCTTGTCTAACTCAATTGTCACTGCTTTAAATTGCAAAAACCTACCTTTTGCTGAAAGTCAGCTTTGGGCTGATGTAGAAGCCACTTCTAAGCACAGTCCTGTTGACTCTTCTGAGAGGATTGTGTGTGGCCAAGGATCTGCTTTCTGCTTCCACTGGGAATGCTCATTCTTTAGACTGGGAGGAAATGGGATTTTCTCTCCTCCTCTTCAACACAGAGCTGCTCTCCAGCCTTGTACCATGTCCCCATGGGGTCGATGAGTCCTCCAGGAGATTCTTAAGGGACGGTTCCTCCGTCTTCCAGTGGCTTCAGGTGCAGGGGACGGGGTGAGGGTGGGCCAGGGAGGAGGCATGAGGCTGCCACTGCTCTCTTAGAAGCTCCACTTCTGCTCTCAGTACCTACGGGCTGCCCTTTCTGGAGACAGGCACATCCATCAGTGCAGAGGAACACACACTCGCTCCGGTAGGGGCAGAACACGAGTTTTCCGTCTACCCTCCAACCTTCTTAGCCGAGACTCCCTGTAACAAAGACCGAGTCAGAAGAGAAAAACAAACAGAAGTTTATTAGTATGTGTAGCTCGTGTGTACTTGGGAGGCACCCAGAGAACTGAGTATGTCTCTGGAGTTGATCTCAAACAGGTAGTTTAAACTTCAGGCTTAGAAACCTTCTCCATGGCTTAGGAGTCCAGAGATGTAGTTGTTCTTCTCTCTCTGGTGCAGAGAGGAAGGCACACTTACAAATGGACAGCTCCTTTATGGACGGACATTTCCTTTACAAAATGGTAAGTTTCTGTTTCTAAAGGTTCTCCTGCGTCTGCAGTTTCTCAAAATAACCAGCTCCAAATGATCCTTAAGACGAAGAGGCGTGTGTGGGAGTCATGGTCTGGTTAGTCTCTGACAGTCATATTTTGGGGTGGTATAGTCTGGTCTCCGACAGTCATATTTGGGGTGTATAATCTGGTCTCTGACAGTCATATTTTGGGGTAGTATAGTCTGGTCTCTGACAGTCATATTTTGGGGTAGTATAGTCTTGTCTCCGACAGTCATATTTTGGGGTGATATAGTCTGGTCTCTGACAGTCATATTTTGGGGTGTATAATCTGGTCTCTGACAGTCATATTTTGGGGTGTATAATCTGGTCTCTGACAGTCATATTTTGGGGTAGTATAGTCTGGTCTCCAACAGTCATATTTTGGGGTGATATAGTCTGGTCTCTGACAGTCATATTTTGGGGTGATATAATCTGGTCTCTGACAGTCATATTTTGGGGTGTATAATCTGGTCTCTGACAGTCATATTTTGGGGTGTATAATCTGGTCTCTGACAGTCATATTTTGGGGTAGTATAGTCTGGTCTCCGACAGTCATATTTTGGGGTGTATAATCTGGTCTCTGACAGTCATATTTTGGGGTGGTATAGTCTGGTCTCTGACAGTCATATTTTGGGGTAGTATAGTCTGGTCTCTGACAGTCATATTTTGGGGTAGTATAATCTGGTCTCTGACAGTCATATTTTGGGGTAGTATAGTCTGGTCTCTGACAGTCATATTTTGGGGTAGTATAGTCTGGTCTCTGACAGTCATATTTTGGGGTAGTATAGTCTGGTCTCCGACAGTCATATTTTGGGGTGTATAATCTGGTCTCTGACAGTCATATTTTGGGGTGGTATAGTCTGGTCTCTGACAGTCATATTTTGGGGTGATATAGTCTGGTCTCTGACAGTCATATTTTGGGGTAGTATAATCTGGTCTCTGACAGTCATATTTTGGGGTAGTATAGTCTGGTCTCTGACAGTCATATTTTGGGGTGTATAATCTGGTCTCTGACAGTCATATTTTGGGGTGTATAATCTGGTCTCTGACAGTCATATTTTGGGGGTAGTATAAGTCTGGTCTCCGACAGTCATATTTTGGGGTGTATAATCTGGTCTCTGACAGTCATATTTTGGGGTGATATAGTCTGGTCTCTGACAGTCATATTTTGGGGTGTATAATCTGGTCTCTGACAGTCATATTTTGGGGTGGTATAATCTGGTCTCTGACAGTCATATTTTGGGGGTAGTTATAGTCTGGTCTCTGACAGTCATATTTTGGGGTATATAATCTGGTCTCTGACAGTCATATTTTGGGGTGTATAATCTGGTCTCTGACAGTCATATTTTGGGGTGTTATAGTCTGGTCTCCGACAGTCATATTTTGGGGTGTATAATCTGGTCTCCGACAGTCATATTTTGGGGTGTATAATCTGGTCTCTGACAGTCATATTTTGGAGTGTTATAGTCTGGTCTCTGACAGTCATATTTTGGGGTGGTATAGTCTGTTCTCTGACAGTTATATTTTGGGGTGGTATAGTCTGGTCTCAGACAGTCATATTTTAGGATGGCATATTCAGAGGCCTGTCAGTTTCCTGTTTCCAAGATGCTGCCATCAGCGGATCCAATCTTCATTGCCTCTGGCAGAGTGGAAACTAGCCTGGGCGTGAGGGCACGCAGGCAGGGCAGCACAGTAGTGAGGGGAGGGAAGATCCAGGCGGAACGCACCCTCCTGGGCGTGAGGGCATGCAGGCAGGGCAGCACAGTAGTGAGGGGAGGGAAGATCCGTGCAGAAGGCACCCTCCCCCCGCCCCACCGCGTCCTGCACCGTCCTCACAGCACTTCTAAAACGAACGCTTTCCCTGCCTCCTTCTTCATCCTAAATGACATACTTTGCACTGCTTCGTCTTTATAAAACAGATCTTTCTTTAAGTCTTGTTCATGCTGCAGATACAAAGCAACTTTTATGCGTGACCTACCCTAGTGGCCACCTATGCATAGCCCTGTGCGACTCTGGAGATGGCGTGCACGCCCCCGTGTCTGCTCTGGACGCCTGGCTCACGCCACTCGGCTCAGACCCCGTGCCCTGCTCAGTCCATCCAGGCTAAGCCAATTCTGCGGCAGCCAGCCCTGAAAACGGAACCCTCTCCAGCCTGCGTCTTGCAGGAAGGCTGTTTACTCTTTCTGCAAAAACCCACACAAGTGGCACACTGGCTTTCTTTGTGGTCAGACCCTTCATTGCCAAAATCTTCAGCATTTTTCTGGCTTCCCTTGTATTCTTTATTTCACTTGAAAAGGGGGTGGGAGTGGTGAGACATTAATATCACACTGTAGCCTTTTTCTTAGAGTTTCAAATTGCTAAAAAAGGAAGGAACTCCTGATTGCTTCCTTTCACTTAAAACTTGTGAGCCAGTCCCTGTGTGTGTGAGGCAGTCCCCGTGTGTGTGTGGGAGGCAGTCCCTGTGTGTGTGTGAGGCAGTCCCCGTGTGTGTGTGTGAGGCAGTCCCCGTGTGTGTGTGAGCCAGTCCCTGTGTGTGTGTGAGGCAGTCCCCGTGTGTGTGTGGGAGGCAGTCCCTGTGTGTGTGTGAGCCAGTCCCCGTGTGTGTGTGAGGCAGTCCCCGTGTGTGTGAGCCAGTCCCCGTGTGTGTGTGAGGCAGTCCCTGTGTGTGTGTGAGGCAGTCCCTGTGTGTGTGTGAGGCAGTCCCTGTGTGTGTGTGTGTGTGTGTGTGTGAGGCAGTCCCCCTGTGTGTGTGAGGCAGTCCCTGTGTGTGTGTGAGGCAGTCCCCGTGTGTGTGAGCCAGTCCCCGTGTGTGTGTGAGGCAATCCCCGTGTGTGTCTGAGGCAGTCCCTGTGTGTGTGTGAGGCAGTCCCCCTGTGTGTGTGTGTGTGTGTGTGAGGCAGTCCCCCTGTGTGTGTGAGGCAGTCCCTGTGTGTGTGTGAGGCAGTCCCTGTGTGTGTGTGAGGCAGTCCCCTGTGTGTGTGGTGTGTGTGTGTGTGAGGCAGTCCCCTGTGTGTGTGAGGCAGTCCCTGTGTGTGTGTGAGGCAGTCCCTGTGTGTGTGTGTGTGTGTGAGGCAGTCCCCTGTGTGTGTGTGAGGCAGTCCCCTGTGTGTGTGTGAGGCAGTCCCCGTGTGTGTGTGTGAGGCAGTCCCCGTGTGTGTGTGAGGCAGTCCCCGTGTGTGTGTGAGGCAGTCCCTGTGTGTGTGTGTGAGGCAGTCCCTGTGTGTGTGTGTGTGAGGCAGTCCCTGTGTGTGTGTGTGAGGCAGTCCCTGTGTGTGAGGCAGTCCCCGTGTGTGTGTGTGAGGCAGTCCCCGTGTGTGTGTGAGGCAGTCCCCGTGTGTGTGTGAGGCAGTCCCTGTGGTGTGTGTGTGTGTGTGTGTGAGGCAGTCCCCCTGTGTGTGTGAGGCAGTCCCTGTGTGTGTGTGAGGCAGTCCCTGTGTGTGTGTGTGTGTGTGAGGCAGTCCCCCTGTGTGTGTGAGGCAGTCCCTGTGTGTGTGTGAGGCAGTCCCCGTGTGTGTGTGTGAGGCAGTCCCCGTGTGTGTGTGAGGCAGTCCCCGTGTGTGTGTGAGGCAGTCCCCGTGTGTGTGTGAGGCAGTCCCGTGTGTGTGTGTGAGGCAGTCCCCGTGTGTGTATGAGGCAGTCCCTGTGTGTGTGTGTGTGTGTGTGTGTGTGTGAGGCAGTCCCCGTGTGTGTGTGTGAGGCAGTCCCTGTGTGTGTGTGTGTGTGTGTGTGAGGCAGTCCCTGTGTGTGTGTGTGTGTGTGTGTGAGGCAGTCCCCGTGTGTGTGTGAGGCAGTCCCCGTGTGTGTGTGAGGCAGTCCCTGTGTGTGAGCCAGTCCCCGTGTGTGTGTGTGAGGCAGTCCCCGTGTGTGTGTGTGAGGCAGTCCCCGTGTGTGTGTGTGAGGCAGTCCCCGTGTGTGTGTGTGAGGCAGTCCCTGTGTGTGAGCCAGTCCCCGTGTGTGTGTGTGAGGCAGTCCCCGTGTGTGTGTGTGAGGCAGTCCCCGTGTGTGTGTGTGAGGCAGTCCCCGTGTGTGTGTGTGAGGCAGTCCGTGTAGGGTTTCTCCTGCCATCACCACTTTACAGCTGGTCCCGGGCTGCCCAGGAGCGCGGTGCTGGTCACCTGGTTGACAGTCTCCCCAGCTGGAGCTTCTCTAGGGGCTGGAGGCCGCTGTACCCCCAGGGGGCAGGAAGGTGGCCCTGGATCTTGAAGGTGGAAAGCGTCCACGTGCTTGTGCCTGTCTGGCATCCTGGTGGCTTGTTCCCTATGTGACATTGCCTTCAGAGGCGCTGCGGCCAGGCTCCAGAAGCTGTGGGCAGCCACCCAGGTCTGTGCAGCCTCCCGCGCATCGCACGTAAGAGCTTTTCCTCGCCTCAGAACTTTCTGCTCAAGAAAGTTACCACAATTCTGTCTTTCACTTTCCTGGAGTCTCCTCAAGAAAAGGAAAGAAAAGGAAGGGAAAGGAAAAGAAAGGAAAGGAAGCGGAAGGGAAGGGAAGGGAAGGGGAAGGGAAGGGGAAGGGAAGGGAAAGGGAGGGGAGGGGAGGGGAGGGGAGAAGACAGACGGGAGGGGAGGGGAACGGAGGGGAAGGGAGAAAAGAAAAGAGGGGAGAGGGAGGGAACGGGGGAAGGGAGGGGAGGGGAGGGGAGGGGAGGGGAGGGGAACTTTTGTCTGAGGAATGCAAGTCCTTTGAATTGTCAGACTCAGAGAGATGTTAAAATGAGATGGCAACCGCAGCCTGCTGCCCCTTTTGATCTCGCAATTCATCTCTCGAAACTGCTTGCTGTTGCCATAGAAGCTATACATGTACCTAAGGATGCCATGCCCGGACGCTATGACCCACCATAATCAATGTTATTTCTGTAGACCAGTGAGAATTCCTGAGGAGCCACTTTGTGTCAGCCCGCTCTCCGTCCCCCTTTAACGCCTTTAAAAATCCACCTGGCCAGGAGCAGTGGCTCACGCCTGTAATCCCAGCACTTTGGGAAGCTGAGGTGGGTGGATCACAAAGTCAGGAGATCGAGACCATCCTCGCCAACATGGTGAAACCCCGTCTCTACTGAAAATACAAAAATTAGCTGGGCATGGTGGTGCATGCCTGTAATCCCAGCTACTTGGGAGGGTGAGGCAGGAGAATCACTTGAACCAGGAAGTCGGAGGTTGCAGTGAGCCAAGATGGCACCACTGCACTCCAGCCTGGCAGCAGAACCAGACTTCAAAAAAAAAAAAAAAAAAGAAAGAATCCACCTATGCAGGGCACAGTGGCTCATGCTTATGATCCCGACACTTTGGGAGGCTGAGGAGGATCACTTAAGGCCAGGAGTTTGAGACCACCCTGGGCAAAATAGTGATACCCTGTCTCTACAAAAACATAAAAAAAAAAAATTAGCCAAGCACGGTGGCATGTGTCTGTGGTCCTAGCTACCCGTGAGGCTGAGGCAGGAGGATCACTTAAGCCTAGGAGTTTGAGGCTGCCCTCCAGCCTGGGGGACAGAGCCAGACCCTGTTAAAAAAAAAAAAAAGCCGGGCACAGTGGCTCACACCTGTAATCCTTGCACTTTGGGAGGCCAAGGCAGGTGGATCATGAGGTGAGGAGATCTAGACCATCCTGGCCAACATGGTGAAACCCCGTCTCTACTAAAATTACAAAAATTAGCCAAGTGTGGTGGCACGTGCCTGTAATCCCAGCTACTCGGGAGGCTGAGGCAGGAGAGTTGCTTGAACCCGGGAGGCGGAAGTTGCAGTGAGCTGAGATTGCGCCACTGCACTCCAGCTTGGCAACAAAGCGAGAGTCTGTCAAAAAAAAAAAAAAAAATCCACTTACAACTTCTGCCAATTGGGATGTATATTCAGGGCAACTTGAATCTATGCTCGCAGATTGCAATCCTCAAGCTTAGCCCGAATAAACTCTCTACTACATTAATTTTGTTTCAGCTTCTACCTTTTAGGTTGACATTGCTAGTGGGAAAAACCAAACTCTGTAAAATATTTTAAAGAGTTTATTCTGAGCCAATATGAGTGACCACAGCCCAGGGAAACAGTCTCAAGGGGTCCTGAGCAAGTGCTCCTGAGGTGGCCAGGTTACAGTGTGGTCTTAGCGCTGCTGAGGTGGCCGGTGACAGTGTGGTCTTACACATTTTGAGGAGGCAAAACACAAATCCATACGTGGAAGGTGTGCATTGGCCGGGTGACAGTGTGGTCTTACACATTTTGAGGAGGCAAAACACAAATCCATACGTGGAAGGTGTGCATTGGCCGGGCCAGGAAATGCAGGACATCTTGAAGTGGGGGCTTCCAGGTCACAGGCAGATTCCGAGATTCTTTAATGTGCAGTTAGTGAAAGGAACAAAACTTTGTCTAAAAATTTGGAGTTAGCAGAATGGACTGTTGCAGTTAAGATAAGGATGCTTAGGACTTGCCCTGTGGAGAATAAAAAAAGGAAAAAAAGCTAAGGATGCTGTGTCAGAGTCAGCCACAACACGACCTGTTCAGCAAGACTGCCGGCTTTACATCCTGTTTAGAATCTGGCTTTTTTTTTTTTTTTTTTTTGAGATGGAGTCTCGTTCTGTCGCCCAGGCTGGAGTGCAGTGGCGTGATCTCGGCTCACTGCAACCTCCACCTCCTGGGTTCAAGCAATTCTCCTGCCTCAGCCTCCCAAGTAGCTGGGACTACAGGTGCCCACCACCACGCCCGGCTAATTTTTTGTATTTTTGGTAGAGATGGGGTTTCACCATGTTGGCCAAGATGGTCTCAGTCTCCTGACCTCGTGATCCACCCGCCTCGGCCTCCCAAAGTGCTGTGATTACAGGCTTGAGCCACTGTTCCTGGCCTAGAATTTGGCTTCTTGTTATGACAGAGAGTCTGTTTTGTCAGCCTCCTGATCTCTGTTTTTACAGGAATGCTGGTCAGTTGTCATGTCTAAGCTCCAAGAGAAAGCGGGTATGAGGAGACATGCCTGACCTCTCTTCTGGTGATGGCCTGGAACTCAGTTTTAGGTTTTCTCTGGAGTTCCCTTGGCCAAGAGGGGGTCTGATCAGTGGGGGGCTTAAGATTTTATTTTTAGTTCACCACACGAATGATGCAAATTTTTCTGACAGGGGTAACACTAGTGTTTTAATCCCAAATGTAAGCTGCCTCCTCAGATGCTTTTTAGAGGTTTAGGGTAGGCTTGGAGCTGGCAGGGAAGCTGTGAAAGCCACCATGGGAGGTGCAGGCAGCAACCATGACGTCTGCTTGCTGTAGCCTCTGGCCTGGGGTTGGCTTCGCCTCCAGGAGCTAGGAGAGACGGTTCTGCCAGGAGGACAGGTTTGGGGAGAGTTCAGTACTGGCCACTGAGGGGCTCTCTCCGGTCTGTTCCTTCTCTCTTTCCTTCTCTTCCTGTCGCCTGTCCACTCCTCACACATTCATCCTCCTAGCTCTGCCACCCTCAGTCTTGCCAGCAGCCTCCTTGCTCAAGCCAGATGCTTGTGTCCTTGTTTCTGGAATCCCTGCTGTGACCAAAGCCACTGTAGAGAGACAAAAGAGAGACACAAGAATAATTATAATGATTCTGTACAGAGGGTGGTGCTTCACTCAAAGAATTGTGGAAGAAGTGCATATGGAAGTGTATTCTGGTCTGGTCCTCAGAGCCCTCGGCTGCCTTGGTGGGGTGCAGCGGCTCCACTGCTGCCGGGCAGGAGGCGCTGCAATGGTTTCTGGGGATACTCGCAGCATCCCTACCCCTTTCCCCGCCGTGCCTTCCCCTGCTGCTTCTAATGAGAGAAGGAGCAGGGCTGCATGGGGTTGGGGCAGGCTGAGGCAGCGGCAGCTGGCAGGTGCTTTCACCTCTTCACCAGGGCAACCGTCATGGCTGTCCTTTGTGGTGTGTGTGCTGTATTGAAAAATCTTGAGTTTTGGTGAGGCGCAGAGGCTCACGCCTGCAATCCCAGTACTTTGGGAGGCTGAGGCGGGAAGATCCTTTGACAGCAAGAGTTCAAGACCAGGCTGGGCAACACAGCAAGACCCCATCTCTACAAAAAATCTGAAAACAAAACTAGCTGGGTGTAGTGGTATGCACCTATAGTCCCATCTACTTGGGAGGCTGAGGAGAGAGGATGGCTTGAGCCCAGGAGTTTGAGGTTGCAGTGAGCTATGATCATGCCACCGCACTCCAGCCTGGGTGACAGAGCCAGGCCCTGTCTCGAAAAAATAAAAATAAAAATGAACTAAAATCTTTAGATTTGTTTTGAAAATCTTTTAAAACCCCTCAAACTGAATATTTGCCTTGAGTGGTGCTTTCCAAACCTTTCTGATTATAAACATCACTTGCAGTTCTTTGTAAATACCAGGACTCCAGCCTGCATCTCAGCCTTGCTGAATCAGAATCGGGGGTGGAGTCTTATGAGAAGGGAAGTTGGGAAAAGCTGGCTAAAGAATTGTCAAGTGGCAGCATATTGAATATAAAACCTGTGCTCTGCTAGACTGTCATAAAAGTAAAATCTTAATTATCATAGCTACTCGGATAAGTACCCAGAGTTGATCTGAATATGAATAGGTGGCCCACGCCATTAAATTTTTAATAAGGAAAAAGTGCCAGGACAAATGTACATGCAAAAAGCCTTTCTCACAGGCATTTTTCTGGACCCAATTCCATAGAAAAGAAAAATAACATTTCTTTCTTGTATAGCAGTCGTATTCCTGTATGTCAGCTGCAAGATAGGTTATTAGTTGAAACGCAGAGCTATGTAACTGACAGTCCACTTTCAAAAGAGGGTTCAACTGGTAAGAAAATTGATAGAAAAAGCTTTTCTTGATGTGACTATTCCAAGGATTAAATTAAAGTTTGGAAAAAAAAAGTAATTCAAGAAGACTATGTTTTCAGTGACCTATATTTTTGCCTTCTTGAACAAGTTATAAAATGCTTGTTCAATTTTGTGTATATAGTCTCTGAGAAAAAATGAAATAGAGCTATACTCAAAAAGAACTCAAGTTCTTTTTTGAAAAATACCTTTCTGAGCCTTGAGCCCTGTAGAGGAGAAAAAGTAATCTCTTTTTTTCACCCATTCAGCTCGTGGCTGACACCTCCATAACAGGACAGATTAACAAGAGAAAACCCTAACAGATATATTTAATGAAAGCTTCACATGTCACACAGGGGCCTTCAGGAATGAAGGCCCAAAGAACCAAGGAAAACTGTGTATTTTTATGCTAAGTCTGATGAAAAAACATAGATAGTTGTAGAGAAGCATGACTGGATAAAAGGGAGTGTGATCTAATGATAATAAACTTGGGGGAACTCATTTAGGCCTGTTTGTTCCGATTCTTTCTGTGTCTATGAATTCCTTCCCCCGCCCCAGGTATAGGACACAATACCTGTCACATGAGGGTCTTCACTGGAGTAGCGAGGAGCTCAGAGAGTCAGGTTCCTGAGTTTGATGGCTTGCTTCAGGGGAGGAGAATTCTAGATTCTACGACCTGCTTTAGAGGGGAAAGGGGATTAGGAGAAAGGAGGGCAGGAGAAGATTGGAGAGACCTTGCTTCTGTGACCCTCTCAACCTCCTTCTGCTCAAAACACTCAGCATGCCGAGGTGCCTAGAGTTGCCTGGTGTCAAAAGCGGCTGATGGTGCAGGTGACGTTGTCTACCTGGAGCTGCAGATGGATTGCTTTAGAGTTATTTACAGTTTCTTAGCTAGGGAGGGCTGTGTACTCTAACTCTGGGCGTGACAAAGACTTTCTCCTTAACTGGACCGTGGCCACGCTCTTCCGAACCCTCTTCTCCATCAGGTGTCATCCGTGGGCTTCTGTGTTCATCTTCGCTGAGTTCAGTTTTATCACAAATCCTTCTATGTCAGTTTAGAGAGTGGCAGAGTTCAGGGCGTACTACCTTGGTATATTGAATATTTTAGCTGAAGGAATTGGTGAAACGATTTTCTGACGTTCCCCTGAAGCAGATTATACAACCCGTATGTAAGGGGTGACCTCTTTATACCGAGAGGGAAGGAGCATCCTTAACTTTAAAGATGGAGGGGGCCAGTTGCAGTGGCTCACGCCTGCAATCTCAACACTTTGGGAGGCTGAGGCAGGCAGATCACCTGAGGTTAGGAGTTCGAGACCAGCCTGACCAACATGGAAAAACCCCATCTCTACTAAAAATACAAAATTGGTCGGGCGTGGTGGCGCATGCCTATAATCCCAGCTACTTGGGAGGCTGAGGCAGGAGAATTGCTTGAACCCAGTAGGCAGAGGTTGCAGTGAGCTGAGATCGTGCCATTGCACTCCAGCCTGGGCAACATGAGTGAAACTCCGTCTCACAAAAAAAGATGGAGGGACGCTGAGAGGAATCTGAGTGAATGAGACTTGCTAAATGTCCCCCAGTTGACTATATGGAGCTCCTGCTCTGTCCTCAAACATTTTTTCAGAACTCTCCACTCTTCATCCAATCTAGCATACAAACACTAAGGTTTAACTATTTCTTTGGATCTTTGTTTTCTTATGAAGGCTCCTATGTCTTGTGAAACTTATATTAAATACATTTCTATGCTTTTCTCTGGTTAATCTGTCTTTTATTATGGGGTCCCTAGCCACAAACTCTGAAGGGTAGGAGAAAAGATATTTTTCCTCTCCTACAAAAGAATTCCCAACTCTTGATATCCCATCCTGCCAGCCTGCTCTCAGCAAGGACCCTGTTAAGTCAGTTTCTCAAGAACCTACTATCCTTGATGTTTCCTCTTAGTGACTTTCCATCCACTGACGCTCCCATCCTGCTGGTCAGTGATAAATTCCCACTTATCCTTGTATTCAAATTGAGCTGAGATCTGTGCTGAAGTCTCTTTTCCCCTGTTACAGCAGTTCAGTTTCTCTCTAAAATCCATCTCCGCCACTTCAACTGGTGTCCAGTTCTGGTTCTCATTGACAGGCAGGAATGGTAAAAGTGTGTTACTTGAGTGTCAAACCACATTTGGTGGTGGCTGTCTGGAATGCTACGTTGAGAAGGACTCTGAGACTACACCCAAGCTCAGCAGGAAGGAGAGCTGTCATCAATGAATGGCGGAAGGAGAGCTGTGATCAATGAATGGCGGAAGGAGAGCTGTAATTGATGAATGGTGGAAGGAGAGCTGTGATCAATGAATGGCGGAAGGAGAGCTGTGATCAATGAATGGTGGAAGGAGAGCTGTGATCAATGTATGGTGGAAGGAGAGCTGTGATCACTGAATGGTGGAAGGAGAGCTGTGATCACTGAATGGTGGAAAGAGAGCTGTAATTGATGAATGGTGGAAGGAGAGCTGTGATCAATGAATGGTGGAAGGAGAGCTGTGATCACTGAATGGTGGAAGGAGAGCTGTGATCACTGAATGGTGGAAGGAGAGCTGTGATCACTGAATGGTGGAAGGAGAGCTGTGATCACTGAATGGTGGAAGGAGAGCTGTGATCACTGAATGGTGGAAGGAGAGCTGTGATCCATGAATGGGGGAAGGAGAGCTGTGATCACTGAATGGGGGAAGGAGAGCTGTGATCACTGCATGGTGGAAGGAGAGCTGTGATCACTGAATGGGGAAAGGAGAACTGTGATCCATGAATGGTGGAAGGAGAGCTGTGATCACTGAATGGTGGAAGGAGAGCTGTGATCACTGAATGGTGGAAGGAGAGCTGTGATCACTGAATGGGGAAAGGAGAGCTGTGATCCATGAATGGTGGAAGGAGAGCTGTGATCACTGAATGGGGGAAGGAGAGCTGTGATCCATGAATGGTGGAAGGAGAGCTGTGATCACTGAATGGTGGAAGGAGAGCTGTGATCAATGAATGGTGGAAAGAGAGCTGTTATCAATGAATTGGGGCTGTGGGGGCTGCAGGGGGTAGGTGTATTTGTCACTCCTTCCCTGGGACGAGTTTTGGGCTTACTTCACTCCCAGTGTCAGTCTTGAGAAAGATCACAGCTGGAAGACTGGAAAACCTGAGCATGGAGGTGTTGGTTGCAGAAATGAAGACATGGGACAGGGCATGGTGGCTCACGCCTGTAATCCCAGCACTTTGGGAGGCCGAGGCAGGCAGATCACGGGGTCAGGAGATTGAGACCTTCCTGGCTAATGCGGTAAAACCCCGTCTCTACTAAAAATACAAAAAATTAGCTGGGTGTGGTGGCACACGCCTGTAGTCCCAGCTACTCGGGAGGCTGAGACAAGAGAATTGCTTGAACCCAGGAGGCAGATGTTGCAGTGAGCCGAGATTGCACCACTGCACTCCAGCGAGACTCTGTCTCAAAAAAAAAAGAAAAAAACAGAAATGAAGACATGACAGCAGTGGCCTAGATACGTGCATTCTTTTATCTTTACAGCATGTAGGTGGTGCAACACGGCTTCCTGGACGTACGTGTCTTTGGCCTTGAAAGGCAAAAGGAGACCAGCCTAGTGTGACTGAGCCTATAGTATAAAATCCCTAGGCCGGGTGCTGTGGCTCAAGCCTGTAATCCTAGCACTTTGGGAGGCCAAGGCAGGCAGATCACCTGAGGTCGGGAGTTCAAGACCAGCCTGACCAACATGGAGAAACCCTGTCTCTACCAAAATTACAAAATTAGCTGGGTATGGTGGTGCATGCCTGTAATCCCAGCTACTCAGGAGGCTGAGATAGGAGAATCACTTGAACCTGGGTGTGGGGTTGCGGGGGTTGCGGGGAGTGGGTGGAGGTTGCGGTGAGCCGAGATCGCACCATTGCACTCCAGCCTGGGCAACAAGAGCGAAGCTCTGTCTCAAAAAAAACAAAAACAAACAAACAAAAACCCTAAGGTGTTTGTTTTGCTTATTTTCCTCTCTCTTTGTCCTCTCCTCTCCCCGTGCACACTTGCTGGCATGGAGTCATTTTGGTGGAGGGGATTTGGTAATAATTGATTACCTTCATATCCTAACCCTCCAGGGTCTGCCTGCGAGATTGATGAGCTTGTTTTTCTCCTTCCGTCCTAACTTCTTTCCTTCCTTCCTTCCTTCCTTTTTTTATGGAGTCTCACTCTGTCACCAAGGCTGGAGTGCAGTGGCGCAATCCCAGCTCACTGCAACCTCTGCCTCCTGGGTTCAAGCGATTCTTCTGCTGCAGCCTCCCAAGTAGCTGAGACTACAGGCGCGTGCTACCGCACCTGTCTAATTTTTGTATTTTTAGTAGAGATGGGGTTTCTCTATGTTAGCCAGGCTGGTCTCAAACTCCTGACCTCAAGTGATCTGCCTGCCTTGGCCTCCCAAAATGTTGGGATTACAGGTGTGAGCCACCACGCCAGGCTTTGTTTATTTTTCAAAGAACAAGATCCTTTGGTCAGGTAGACGTCCTTGAAGGCATCCAGAAGTTTCATCTGGCCAAGGGACCGAGGAAGGCAAGCAGCTTTGGTCATGGGATCGCCACTCCCGCATCCCCACCTTCCTCATAAAGCCTCAATTATGTCCACAGGCAGATCAGGATCGCGAGATTTTCTCTCCCACCCTCTGGCCTTGGCCAAATCGAATAAACCTTTCGCTGCTTCAGAGGTTCTACAACCACTAGCACCCTGAAAAAAGTGCCCAGCCAAGCCTAGGTTAGGCCTCGACTAAAAACAAAAGCAAACTTGAAGTTTCACAACTTGGTCCAACTCTACTCACTCTTAGAACTAAGCGTGGCTATTACGTGGCTGTTATGGGTGACTATGGTGCTACTGGTGTCCAGGAACTCAGAAGGGCTGCATATTTACTGTGCACACTACATCTGCTTACCATGGCCTTTCTTACCAAGAAAACTACATCTAAGTAAAAAATAGTAGAATGATAATTAGAATGAATGAGAAGTAGAATGAGAATGAGAATAGCTACCAAACCTAGTCAAAAGCCTGGATTAGAATACCCAGAATGGGCCTGCCAGCCGACAAAGCACCTCCCGTGGCCACCAGGAAAAGAAGAAAGATAAGTTGGGAATGCAAATGAACACGAAACAGGTGTGTCCTCCCAGACATAGAAGAGGTGGAACTTAAGACAGTGTCATAGACAGTCCTGCCCCTAAGGACAGAGTCAGCCCCGCCCTAGCAAAGTGTAGGCAGGCAGAAGGAGAGCCAGGCAGGAGCATACACAACAGGGGAGCTGGAGTTTTTGTCTCTCAAACTCAGTAGTAAGGAGACTTTCAGGGTCAGCTTTTTGTTTTGTTCCCCCTCTCCCCACACCTTTTTTTTTTTTTTGAGACGGAGTCTCGCTGTCGCCCAGGCTGGAGTGCAGTGGCACGATCTTGGCTCACGGCAAACTCCACCTCCCAGGTTCAAGCAATTCTCCTGCCTCAGCCTCCCAAGGAGCTGGGACTGCAGCCGCCCATGCCTGGCTAATTTTTGTATTTTTAGTAGAGACGGGGTTTCGCCATGTTGGCCAGGCTGGTCTCAAACTCCTGGCCTCAAGTGATCTGCCTGTCCTGGCTTCCCAAAGGGCTGGGATTACAGTTGTGAGCCACCATGCCCTGCTATTTCCCCCTTTTTTTTTTTCCAAAATTTAACTGGAACTCGTCCCTTTATCCAATGGTCTCAGGCAGACATCTGTGAATACACCCTTCTCACCTCCAGTTGTAAACAGTCAATTAGTTCTCAACTGATATTGTGTTTTTGAAAGACCCAGGGAGGAATTTTGTCTTCATTTAGCTCTCAGTTTTGCTTTTGTATACTTATTTGTGCAGTATATTAATTTGCTAAATTAATGTTCATTTTAGGGAATTATATCATCAGCTGTTTCACCATAGCCAAATAAAAATTTATCTTAAACTAGTGGTCACTAACTTTTCTTGCAGGAAACTGAGCTTGGCTTTCTGAAACATTCCACATGACCACCCAGCAGGCTAGGAAGGAAACCTGATATCCACTGAAAGGATCAGCCTCCCCAGTGGTAAAACCAGCCCGTTCTGGAAGCCAGGGGGTGCGAATTGTTCATGTGGCCCCACCATTGGCCAACCATGTAACTGCATTAACTCACCCAACCTCTGCCACCTCGGATTCCTTAACACATAAAAATACAAGATTTAAACTCCTGCCTGATCCTATCATTCCCTCAATCTGTTTTTGGGATTTGGACTCAGTTATAGGTGAATTTGTACTCCCTCTACTGGTGGATGAAAGCAAAACAGTAATAAATAAGGTGAATTTACTTCATGATACAATGTATTAATTTGGAGAACCATTGCAATTTTGGATTCTAGAAAGTGAGTTCAACTAATTGTTATCGTCATAAGGAGAGTCTTTGGAATGATGATTAAGGCAGGATCTGGAGTGAGAGGTTGAGCTCCAATCCCACCCCAGCACTTCTGGAACCTAGTGGTTCCTTCATGAACCCTCTCATCTGCTGGTTCCTCAGCACTAATAATACCACTCCACTAATGTAGTGCAGTAATCCCTTAGACACTACGGAAAGTACTCCATTCTTGTTAGCCATTATTGCTGATATTTTGCTGGGGTAATATAAATTGAAGAGTTTCTGTAGAAGTCAGCATCTGTTTTATCATACAGAGTATATTTTATTTTGTAAGAATTGTAATGCTATAATAGTGCATAATACATTTACTAATGCTATAATAGTGCATAAGAAATGAAATAAAATTCAATAATTTCAGGCACAACTCTGACCAAGCCTTACAACTTAGATTGAAAAGCTCTCATGTAGGTACATTGCTTGTTTGAAGTGGCTTATATTGGCTTCTAGCATGTATACACTGATAGTGTCTTTGATAGTCCCTGTATAACATATAATTAAAGCCTGGGCAACATGGCAAAACCACATCTCTACTAAAAAAATAAATAAATAAACACACAAAAACTAGCCAGGTGTGGTGGCGAGCACCTGTGGTTCTAGCTACTTGAAGGCTGAGGTGGGAGGATCACTTGAGCCCAGGAGGTTGAGGCTGCAGAGAGCTATGATTGCACCACTGCGCTCCAGACAGAGCAAGACCCTGTCTCAAAAAAAATAAAATAAAATACATAAAAACCAAAACACCCCAAAACAAAAAACCAAACTATAAAATATATAATTAAGGTGAACTAAAAAAATCTCTATTATTTTCTTTATAGCAATAATTTAGGTTTTTAATAAGTAGCATCCTAGGTTAGAAAAGAACATAATTTACATATTAATTATATTCAATTTTTAGATTAAAAAAATCCTTCAGATGCATAGATTCTAAAAGTTTGCATTTTTATATGAAAACTTCAATTATTTAATTCACTATAACTATAATATTTTTCAGTTTACTTTTAATTACAGTGGAGATTTTTTAACTTCTTCATTGTGGAATTTTAGACACAGCAGGAGAGAAAATAATCTTATGAACCCCCATACATCTGAAAAACACCAGAATATTTCACCCCGAAATATGCTTCTTTAGCAAGTGGAAAGTATAGTTACAGGAAAGGACTGTCTGAGCTGCCCTATCTTACCTAAGGCAGGCCATAAAAATTGCCGTGAAAAAATGCAGAGAAGCTTCTGCCTCCCCTATCTGCCTGAAGACAGAGATGTAAATAGTGACAAACTTACCAGTGCTGGCTGGCGCCAGCAGGGCCAGAGGAATCTGGGAGCAGGCTTTATTACCTTTCCATACTTGTCCCACTCTTGGGAGCCTAGAGCTGCTTGGTCCTTTGTCCTGTCACTTCTGAATATATTGTTCTTTGCTAGATGTGCTATGTAAGCCAGGACCCCAAGCCACCTTTCTATGTAAGCCAGGACCCTAAGCCACCTTACTTTTGAACTCAGCTTTCTCCCCATGGGATAGGCACACACATGTAAATAAAAATGCTTTTTTTTTTCTCTTGTTAATCTGTCTTCTGCTAACAGGAATCTGTCCCACTTATGAACTTACAAGGATTGAGAAAAGCAACTATTTTTTTCTCCTATGAAAGGAAGACAAAATCTTGGGAGCCCAAATTTGCTATATGCCAAAATGGAAGAGTTAAGCTTGAAAACTGAGTCATGAAAAAAACAAAAAACCCTGCCTTTCCTTTTGCTCCTAAACTAATAGCTACAGATAGAAGGTCACATGTTTCCACAGGGGCTTCCCTCACTCTGACCACGTAAATTAGCAGTTTATCTTCAAGAGTACGGGACAAGAGGAGCCTAGAAATTGTCCCCCCACCCACCCTGAGATGAATGCATATTCAATTGCTTCCTCCACTGAAGTTCACCTTGTCTTATGTAAAGTACAGATGTACTGAGCAGGAGATGAATACAGAATTGACGGTTCATCTACCCCCTCCTTTTCATGTGGATTCTAAAGAATGACCAACCCTGCCTCTCCTTTTCCCTCTTTTCCCCTCTTGCCTCCTTTTCCCCTTTTCATATTGAAGCCCTCAAAATCCTCTTTGGAAAAAGGGTGGGCCACAGATCCTACAGTGGCTTATGTCTTTGTTTGCCAGGTGCTTCCTTAACCTTGGCAAAATAAACCTCTAAATGGATTAAAATCACCTCTGTCAGGCCAGGCGAGGTGGCTCACGCCTGTAATCCCAGCACTTTGGGAGACTGAGGTGGGCAGATCATAAGGTCAAGAGATAAAGACCATCCTGGCCAACATGGTGAAACCCCGTCTCTACTAAAAATACAAAAATTAGCTGGGCATGGTGGCACACGTCTGTAGTCCCAACTACTCAGGAGGCCGAGGCAGGAGAATCACTTGAACTCCAGAGGCAGAGGTTGCAGTAAGCCAAGATCACGCCACTACACTCCAGCCTGGGCAAAGAGAGAGACGCTGTCTCAAAAAAAAAAAAATCACCTCCGTCATTTTCTTCAGTTCACGCACCCTGCACAGCCATCACCCACCTTCAACAATCACTGCCATTTGTCTACTTTTATTTCATCTGTTTCTTTTTCCACCCATCCTCCCACCTCCCAAATTATTTAAAGGAAATTCCAGACATCATATCATTTCATCCAGAAACACTCCAACATATATTTCTAAAACATAAGGATTCTTTCTTTAACATAAACACAATATTATTAATATCCCTAAAATCAACAATAATGTTAATATAATCCAATATCTGGTGAGTGTGCAAATTTTCTCAATTCTCAGAAATGTTTGTTTTATATTTGGTTTGTTTGCATTGGGATCTAAGCAAGGACCACATATCACACTTGCTTCCTATGTATCGTCTTGCTTTAATCTGCGATTTCCCTCTGCTTTCTTTTTTCCTTGCTATTTGTTGAAGAAACCTGACAATTTACATCTAGAAATTTCCAATTCTAGATTTTGTTGATTATGTCCCCATGGCATCATTTTCCTTCATCACCTACATGTGTATTTTTTACCAGATGAACTCTCACTATGTTGCCCAGGCTGGCGTGCAGTGACTGTACACAGGCGTGATTGTAGCCCTCTTCCCATCTCAGCTTCCAGAGTAGCTGAGACTACAGACATGGGCTACTGCACCCAGCTCTCATTGGTATTTTTTGAAACCAGTTATTAGATCTAAGTCCTTGATTAGATTCAGATAATTTTTGTCTTTTGGGTACATATACTTCACAGGTAGTGTGTCTCCTTCTAGGGTACCAAGGTTGTCCAGGTCCTGGCTATCTCTGCCGTCCATCTGCGTGTAGTACATGGCCAGTTGTTGCCCACTCTTAGCCCCATCTATGGTGTGTAGGAAAAGAGTTCATTTCCACTTCCCACAATCGAACATTTCAGATAGCAAGATGGTCAGTCAACAAGGCTGCCTCTCTAGAATTTCCTTCTTATTTATCTGAATTCTGTCCTTTGTAAATTATAACTCAGTCAGTACAGCCAAATATTATGTTACAGTTTTTTTTATCCCCACAGTGTCAACAAAAACAGCCAAGCTCTGTATTTGAAGAGGTTTATTTTGAGCCAAATATGAGTGACAGTGGCCAGAGGCATGGCCTCAAGAGATCCTGAGAACATGTGTCCAAGGTGGTTGGGCTGCAGCTTGGTTTTATATGTTCTGGGGAGACATATACAATACACATGAGGTTTAGTCCGAAAAGGCAGAACAGCTGTAAGAGGGAGCTTCCAGGTCGTAGATGGAGTCAAAGATTTTCTGATTGGCAATTGGTTAAAAGAGTTACTATCTAAATAGAATAATAGAGGCAATAGAAAGGAGGGTCTGGGTTAAGATAAGGGGCTGTGGACACTGAGGTTCTTATGAAATCTTATAGGTGGCTGCCCTTAGATACAATAGATGGTGAATGTCTCCTATTGAAACCTTTAAAAGGTGCTGGACTCTTGATTGCCTGAGCCTAGGATGCAGAGGTTGCAGTGAGCTGAGATCCCTCCACTGAACTCCAGCCTGTGGAGTGACAGAGTGAGATCCTATCTCAAAAAACACAAACATAAAAATAAAAAATAGAAAGAGATTCTCAATTAATCTCTTCAGGATTGGGAGGGCTTGGAAGGGGAAGATTTAGTTATGTTAACAGAGATTCTTCACAGACGCAAAATTTCCCCCACAAAAGACTTCGCAGGGCCATTTTAAAATATGGCAAAAACCCTACATATTTGTTGGGGTAAAATATTTTGATTTCTTTCTTTATCTTTCATGTGATGTTATGCCAGTGTTGGGTTGGAAAGTGAGCCACATTATATAGGGTGAAATAAAGCCCACCTGATAAGATGTTTTGATTTGTAGCCATGACTCCCCAGGCCCCTTAGATAGGAATTTGGGCAAGAGAGAAAAAGGGTCAGAGTTTACTTCTCAGTGAGAAACATCTCATAAATACATTAATGTTTACTTTTGTCCAGAAAAATACCTATATTTTCTCAAATATCCTGTCATTTTCTACATTAGATCGTTATTTTTCCCAGCGAGTGTTCACAATCTTATGTTATTATCTTGGCTCATGGTACATATCAAAATTATTTATTTAATATATCCGTCTTCAGATCTCCTGCCTTGCGAGGCCAATAGTGTTTGCTGTTAAAGTTGGCTTTGAAAAGATGAAGTGATAGGAACAGTAAATATTTCCATTTTCTCAATTTTATATTGATATACTTTAAACATTTATTTATATAAGACATCATATAAGAGGAGACTTGGACATACTTGGCCTTGAGAAAAAGAGCACATACCATAGTTAACTGAACGTCTGGAGACTACTGGGGAAGAAGGAGAGTGATGAAGGAGAGGAAGACATGTCAGACCATGAGAATAAGAACACCTGGTTGAGCTCAATGGTGGTTTTTAGTTCTTAATAGGTTAATGAGAAACTTTTCAGTCATGTGACATGTTTTACATGGAAAACAAAATTGCAAGGATAACATGGATGTGTATTTTGTAAGACAATTACAAAATCATTTTCAAGTTCATCGCCTTAATCTTACTTCTTTGCAAGATGTTTTAGCATTGTGATGCGTTGTTCTTCACTGATTTTTATATTTACTTACTTACATGTACACAGACACAAAACAGTTTTCTTAGCAGTCTTGGAGACTGAGATTTGGGTGCAGAAAGTTTACGGGAGAGTGCCCTAGAAATCAATGCCTTTGATGGGGTTCAGGACAACCCCAAAATATGGCACCTTGACATAGTGAATATGTTAAGCTGAAGGAATTCGAGAAATGGCAAGAAGGTCTCTCTGACCTGTCTCTGTCCTTCTTTCCTGAAGCAGGTGATAAGACCCTCATGTGAGAGGTGCCTTCTTAGACCTGGAGGACAACATTCTTATCTCCAAAGACAGAGGGGTATTGAGAGTAATTAGAACAAATGAGCCCTGCCGAGTGTCCCCCAGTTTACCACTCTTAGACCGTACTCTTAGCCCATACTCTTAGCCCATAGCTCTTAGCCCATGCTCTTAGCCCATACTCTTAGCCCATGCTCTTAGCCCATGCTCTTAGCCCATACTCTTAGCCCATACTCTTAGCCCATACTCTTAGCCCATGCTCTTAGCCCGTGCTCTTAGCCTGTACTCTTAGCCCATACTCTTAGCCTGTACTCTTAGCCCATACTCTTAGCCTGTACTCTTAGCCCATACTCTTAGCCTGTACTCTTAGCCCATGCTCTTAGCCCATACTCTGTCCTGTCACATTTCCCCAGGACTTTCCACTCTTCATCAAACAGCAGAAACACACCCCAGTTTAACCCTTTCTTTGTGTCTTCATTTTCTCATGGACATCTCCATGTCATGTAAAACTTATATTAATTAAATTTCTATGCTTTTTCTCTTATTAATCTGTCTTTTGTGAAGGGGTTCCCAGCTGAGAACTTAGAACGGTAGATGGAAGATATTTTTCCTCTCTTGCACCTGAGAGAGGCTGGAGGAAGCAGAATTGAACCCATTGACCCTCCCAGCAGCTGTGGGAATGAGTGCTTGGGGTGCATCTGGGATTCCCTTTTCCAGTTTCACTGTTACTTTTAAGGAAACGAGCTGAGCTTCACTAGTTCTGTTTCTTTTATTTATATATTTGTGATTTCTTTTTTTGTTTGTTTGTTTTTGAGATGGAGGCTTACTCTGTCACTAAGGCTGGAGTGCAGTGGCACCATCTTGGTTCACTGCAACCTCCGCCTCCCAGGTTCAAGTGATCCTCCTGCCTCAGCCTCCTGAATAGCTGGAATTACAGGCATGTGCCACCATGCCTGGCTGATTTTTGTATTTTAGTAGAGATGGGGTTTCGCCATGTTGCCCAGGCTAGTCTCGAACTCCTGACCTCAAGTGATCTGCCAGTCTTGGCCTCCCAAAGGTCTGGGATTACAGGTGGCCTTATTTATATATTTGTAACTAAAATTATTCTTTAAAAAGCACATGTCATGTTTAATTGTGACCTTGAGATAGATGACAATCTTAATTTGATTAGAAATAGTAAATTATATTTGCCATATTGTACTTTGGCCAAAAAAAAAAAAGTGTTGATGTGTCTGAGAAAGTTGATTTAAGAATGAGAATACAAATCAAAATAGATTTCTGTTTATGTTTCACTAATGAAAAACCACAGCCAGTACGTCTTCTAGATCTAGTTTATGATTCAGAATCCCCTCTTCTCATGTGAACCAGAAGAAAAGAGTGAGAGCAGAAAAAGCAGCGAGGTGTAATTTGGTTACCAGGCACTCTTCTCACTGTTTTGGGAGGAGCCGTTTGCTTCAGTTAGACCGAGTAACTTACAGATAGGGCCACCTGCATGACTGGAGCCCGAGGCAGTGGCAATGCTCTCTTTCCTTAGGAAGATATGGCTTCCAGTAGCAAGAGATCATCTGTTGTCTCCAAACTTAGTTTCTCCTAGGTTTGTTTTTCTTTTCTTTAATAGAAGAGACCACTGTTTTTTTTTTATTCTTTTTTTTGTAGGGGGGCAGTTAGGGGAGTGAGGTGGTTGAACTCTGAATCTGTATGAACTTTTCAGATATTAGTATGATACATTGATAGTCACAATGTGAAGATGAAATTCTTTTAAAAAACTGTCTGGCTAGGCACAGTGGCTCATACCTATAATCCCAGAACTTTCGGAGGCTGAGGCAAGAGGATCGCCTGAGGCCAGGAGTTCAAGACCAGCCTGGGCAACAAAACAAGGCCCTGTCTCTACCAAAACACACACATACATATATATATATATGAGAAATGGAATTTAAGTGAAACAAGATGATTTTAAATATATATGTACTAAATATATATAATATAAATTTAATTAAAAATTTTCTTGTTTCACTTAAATTCTATTTCAATGATGATTTTTGTCTTTAGATATCTAAAAATGTGTTTAGGATCATCAGTGTGTCTATTTCAAGCATTATGTAAAGTCCAGTTGCCATCTATCCCTCTTCGTAGTTTTGTATGTGCCCTTTACACTTGAAATTGGGGCACATAAAATGCATAGAAGTAATTTGATCTTTAAAACTTATAAACCTACTTTCAATCTCCTAATGCAAATGTAGAAAATGTGGCCCCTCAGAATGTACTTGATAAAGACTTATTAAAGACTTCCCCTAGAGAGAGAACCTAATGAAAAGGAGTCCCAAAGCACTGACATGGAATTAGATTTTAAATGCTGTATTTACATTTTCCAGTCCTTTGCTTTTTATCAGCACTGACTCTACCATTAAAGAATGTCATCCGACCTAATTAACATGGTCCCATGGTTCATTTCCCAATGAAATAACTAACTTTCAAAAGATTTTATAGACCCTCATGCAGCCTTTCTCCTATCTTCCATGCATAAAAATTTTGGCATATCGAGAATCTTCAATAAATATTTCTGGAGGAATGACTTTCCAATGATACTCTGCCAGACTTAATGCAATAAAGAATAAATTCTATCATACTCTCTCTGATGTCATGCAGAAAAATTGAAATTCTAGGACATGTTGAGGTGAATTACTTCCATTCAAACTCATAAATAAAACCTAAGTTAGATTTAGTAGATACTGGCAATACTTATGGAGTGTTAATTAAGATAATTGATTTTTACCAAATGAATGAATTGGATATCAGTAAGCCACACACTGGGTTGTGTAGAATCTCAGTGGTCAAGACAAAGCTGCCTGTTAACATTTAGAATTCCATTACTTGTCTTTCATTCCATCATTAGAGAAGAGGTTCACCGTGAAACATTCATAACAGCAAATGATTGATTGGTCTCAAATAAGGAACCAAGAGCAGATCCTAATGGTCAAGAGCTGTTGCCCAGCGGGATATGGGGCTCTGAAAGGGAGGATGGAGAAAGGTACCAGAATATGCCACCCCAAAATACGCTTCTTAGGCATAGGGATTCTTTTGACTAAGTAATTGAGAGCCAGCAGATGAAGGAAAAGCTCCTTACCTTCCCTGTCTGCGTGAAAAATCAACCTCCCCTTTTATAAAGGGAATTTATACTTAACGAAGGTAATTTCCATCGGGAAAGGGGCCTCTGTACCTGGAAGACAGCTACTCCTGGAGAAAAGCCCCCTCCTTTTTCTTAAAGACAGGGTCTTGCTCTCTTGCCCAGTCTGGAGTGTAGTGGTGCAATCTCAGCTCACTGCAGCTTTGGCCTCCTGGGATCAAGTGATCCTCCCACCTCAGCCTCTGGAGTAGCTGAGACTACAGGAGCACATCACCACGCCTGGCTAATTTTTTAATTTTAATTTTTGTAGAGACAGAATCTGCTTATGTTGCCCAGGCTGGTCTCAAATTCCTAGGCTCAAGTAATCCTCCCGCCTCAGCCTCCTAAAGTGCTGGAATTACAAATAATTTTTCTTTGTTTATATTTTTATTTTTAGTGAGAAAGTCTTCCTCTGTTACTAAAGAGTGGAGAGGAGTGGCACCCTCCTAGCTCACTGACACCTCCAATTCCTGGTCTCTTGTGGTCTTCCTGCCTTAGCCTCCTGAGTAGCTGGGGCTACAGGCACACACCACCACATCTGGCTAATTTTTTTCTTTTTTGTAGCGACAGTTTCTCACTGTGTTATCCAGGCTGGTCTTGTACTCCTAGGCTCAAGCAGTCCTCCTGCCTTGGCCTCCCAAAGGCTGGATTACTGGCATAGCCACTGCATCTGGCCACAGAGACAACTCTTTCCACCTCAGACACTCACCTGCATAGCAAGACAGGCTGCGTTTACCTGCATTTCCTCATTCTCCTTTCCATAACTTGCCTTCCCTCACTCAGAAGCCCCAAACGTCTTTTGCTTTGTTTGGCCTAAAGCATACATAAACGTCAATTATCTGACCACCTCCTTGAGTTCATTTCTTTGTGAAACATCCATACATATGTGTGTAACTAAAACTTTGTTTTTCTTTTGTTAATCTGTCAGTTTGATTTGCAGGTCTAGCCAGAGAATTTAGGAGAGTAGAAGAATAAAGGTTTTTTTCTCCCTTTCAATGGAAATCTCCAAGATAAATTTTTCTTTATAATTTTAATGTACCTAAATGAAGGGGAAATTTATGTCTAAGCAGGCCAACAATTATATAGATAACAGGCAAATATAAACATCTCTTGACCATAAAGAACTATTTTTGGTGTCTGTCTATGCTAATGAGATTTGCCTTTAGGTAAGAGCACCCTTTTAATTTTTTTTAAATTTTTATTTATTTATTTTTTTGAGACAGAGTTTCACTCTTGTCGCCCAGGCTGGAGCGCAGTGGCACAATCTCGGCTCACGGCAACCTCCGCCTCCCGGGTTCAAGCGATTCTCCTACCTCAGCCTCCCGAGCTGGGATTACAGGTGCCCGCCACCGTGCTTGGCTAATTTTTGTTTTTTTAGTAGAGACAGGGTTTCACCACGTTGGCCAGGCTGGTCTGGCCTGACCTCAGATGATCTTCTGACCTCAGATGATCCACCCGCCTGGGATTATGGGCGTGAGCCACCGTGCCCGGCAAGAGCACCCTTTTATTAATGCCACCCTTATATTATTAAAATATTAATTCATCAGGAACACTCAATTGAACATGTTGTGTGACAGCAGTGCTGATCGAATCATCAGGGAGCCTCTTCTGACGTCCTCATAGAGAAATGATGAGGCCATATGCTTGTCAGGACAGAGATATCACCACATTCCTACTACTTTCTGTGGCTCTGAGACCCTTGAAGATTTTATTTTGCTTTAGGCTTCAGCCAGTCATGTTTTCTGTGAGATTTTTCATTAAGTTAGCTGGCTGTGAATATTCACCCTTCCCACTTGCAGGGGATAAGAGAAAATTTCCCCTTTGTCCTCTTAAGGTTCCCTGAAAAATCAATTGACAAAGGGAAGATCAATTGGAAAAATGGCATACCAATTTATTAACATGTGCACAGGGAGATTCACAGGGTGACTGCCCAGTATCGCAATGGAGTCCAGATACCTGTATGGCCTCATTTCAGGAGATGGGTGGGTGGGGAATAGACATAACTGTTGAGGGGCAATAAATGATTACCAGGAAGAATGAATGGATTGGGCAATGGAGACTAACCTGGAAATGGTTCCCTTTGGAAGCTGAATAAACCCAAGAGACAGATAATAGCTTATGGAGTCAGTTCAGTTGTGGTTTCATTTTTTTTTTTTTTTTTTTTTTGAGACGGAGTCTCGCTCTGTCGCCCAGGCTGGAGTGCAGTGGTGCAGTCTCGGCTCACTGCAAGCTCCGCCTCCCGGGTTCACGCCATTCTCCTGCCTCAGCCTCTCCGAGTAGCTGGGACTACAGGCGCCCACCACCACGCCCGGCTAATTTTTTGTATTTTTAGTAGAGATGGGGTTTCACCGTGGTCTTGATCTCCTGACCTCGTGATCTGCCCGCCTCAGCCTCCCAAAGTGCTGGGATTACAAGCGTGAACCACCGCGCCCAGCCTGTGGTTTCATTCTTAATCTTTTCTGCAGTAAATAATTGAGATAACAGGAGGAGAAGTTAAAAAAAAGGCTCTTCTTGGTAGGTTCATCTGGTCTTTATATAGATGGGAGAAAAGCCTCTTCTAGTGTCTGTTGATCTCTAAGGGGCTTTAATTCAAAATACTTGTGATATCAGGGAGCCATATTTTGGGGTGAGGGTTTACCTTCACACTCTACAGAGGAAAAATTCAGTGGGGGGTGGTTCTTCATATATTTGCAAAAATTGAGAGTGCACGGAAGTCTGTCATGTACATCTCCAAATGGTTGAACTCTAAATGGAACATTGTGGTAGTCACCTTTCCAGAGAATCTGAAATTTCTTGCTTGAGTGTTCACAGAGTCATTTCCTGTAAGTCCAGGCAACCAGTTCTTAACTAATAGCTGTATCAGTTTCTGGTGGAAACCCAAGTCTGATTATCAAAGGGATCGAATTCCTTTGGAATATGAATTATTTCATTGTACTTTACACTCTGAGTCAGGGATTATGTTTTTCTCCCTTGTTTTGAAGGAGTTCAGAATGTGCCACCCCAAAATATGCCACTTTGAAGTAGGATTATTTTGAGCTGAAAGCAATTAAAAAGAACAGATGCAAGAAAAACTCTCTGACCTCCCCCTCTCTACCAGGAAGGGCAGGATAACTCTTAATGGCCAGAGGTAATTCTCTAGAGACCCTTCCCAGCCCAGAGAATCTGTGTAAGAGAGGAATCTACAGCATGAACCGTACTAATAGCCCTTGTCTTCCCTTATTTTACTCCATCGATGTACCTTTCCACAATGTGCTGGCCCTAGAACTGAAGGCCTCTTTCCCCTGTGTTGCTACTTCTCTACAAAATTCTTGTTCTTTTGTTAAGATGGTAAAATATAAACCCAGGTTCTAGCCACCTGTTTGACCTATTCATTACTGAGTACTCCTGTGTGTATGGGCAATGCACTCATTAATGAATTTCTGTTTGTTTTTCTCTTGCTAATCTATCTTTTGTCTGTCTGATTGTCAGTCCCGAGCCCATGAAACTAAGATGGGTAGAAAGTCAGAGAATGTTTTTCTCCCCTACACTTTATGCTGGCAGCCCTGAGAACAGTGCATGCGCAGTACAAGCTTGCTCGAAGAATGGAGAATGTTTTTCAGAAGTACTGTACTCATTAGGACAAAGTTTTGATGAACTTTTATATCTAAATTCATGATAAATACCTTCGTTTTTCAGTTTCCCTGAAGCCCTAACACAAACAATATTATATTAAGGACCATAGACAAAGATGTGCCCCACTCTTCCCTTAATGCTTCTAAAAGTTGGTCACAATCAATTTGTTTTGAAAGAACTACTAAAACAATGAACACCAGATAAAGGAAAAGCTGCCAAGTAGAAGTGAAAAACATTTAAACATAGAAGAAAATAATTCCATGTGAGTGAGAGTGGCAGGAGGCAGTCACATGCCTAGTCAACAGGGGCAGGTCCCCGTGAAACCTCACCTCCAAGCTGAAGACAGTTTAAAGCCTAAAAGCCAAGCACATGTTCAATCCTCAAACTAGACTGAGAACTTGTTTTCCCATTTGGCACGCTTTCCTCTGATTAATCCCCACCCTTCACCTATTTTACCTATACCTACCCTTTCCTAATTGGTTTTCTACACTGTCACGCCCACCTTTGAGTGATGTCTTTGCTTTAACCTTTTTTGCATACTCACAAACCAATCAGCATGCACTCCCCTATTCTGAGTCCATACAAAGCTCTGGACCCAGCCACACAAGAACTACCCAACTGTGGAGGTCGGGGACGACTCCCGCGTCCCCTCTCTGCCGAGAGCTGCTCCATCACTCAGTAAAATTCTTCTCCGCCCTCCTTACACTTCAATGTCCAGCATATCCTCATTTTTCTTGAGCGCAATACAAGAGCTCGGGAACTTGCAGACGCAGGTACAAGCTATAACACAGGTGAGCTGGAGCGTTGCCAGCTGGGGATCCCCAGCTTGCAAAGTGACCGAGAAGAAAAACCCTATATCATGAGGGCTTGAGAATATGCTTTTACGTCCTGTTAATATCTTGGGGCAGTGTAGAGGAGGAGCAAACCATTTCCCTCTGTTCTCCTAGGTTCTCTGGCTGGGGCCCAGGAAATTAAACTGAAAAACGACATCTCAACAAGAGAAAAAAGGTTTAATTATATATGTGTGCATGGGAGTTTCACAAAAAATTGACACTTAAGGAAGTGGTCAGATGACTGAGGTTTCTATACCATTTTAGGCTTAAAAAAAGAACATGGGGCTTTGTGGGGGTGGGAGGAGGAATTCTGGAAGGTAGGGAGAGGAAATTCCTGGTAAATCAGTGTGGTCTTGCTGTGCAGGTAAGTGTTGTTTCCAGGTAATAGGAAGAAACTCTCTCCCTGATACAGCAACACCTTTAGAGACAAAAATGTCCTTTATAAATGGAAATTTCTGTTACAAAAGGGGGAAATGTATACTCTGTTTTCAGGTAGTTGGGAGAAGGTAAAGGGCCTTTCCTTCCTCTGTTGGTTCTCAGTTGCCTTTGGCTCAATATAATCCACATGCCAATGAGGCATATTTTGGGATGGCATATTCTGGTACCTTCCAGCTGCAAGAAATAGGGGTTAAGACTGCAGCTATTGATAGCTATTTTATTTTTGAGAACATTTTAGGACAACCTTTGAAAAGAGGAGTCTGGGTGTAGTGGCTCATGCCTGTAGTCCCAGCACTTTGGGAATCTGAGGTGTGTGGATTGCTTGAGCCCAGGAGTTCAAGACTAGCCTGGGCAACATGGCAAAACCTTATCTCTGCAAATACAAAAGAATTAGCCAGACGTGGTAGTGCACACCTGTAGTCCCAGCTACCTGGGAGGCAGAGGTGGGAGGAGCACTTGAGCCCAAGAGGTCGAGGCTGCAGTGAGCTGAGATTGTACCACTGCACTTTAGCCAGGGTGACGGAGTGAGACCCTGTCAGAAAGAAAGAAAGAAAGAGAGAGAGAGAGAAAGAAAGAAAGAGAGAGAGAAAGAAGAGGAGAGAAGAAAAGGGGAGAGGAAATGTGTTGGCCGAGGATGGGTTATCTCTAGGATCTCTTTGGCCTCCTCAATGTGTTGCAGGACAATAGAAAAGCAGAGTAGGAAGGGAGTCATAAGGGCTGTCCTACCAGGGCAGGCATCCAGAGTGAGCAGCAGATGCTAACAAGGTTTATCTCAGTGTCAGGGCTACGTAATAACTGATATCATAAATATATTACACTTTGAAAAAAGTATTCACAATAACATCAAAGATAGGAATGTCAGAGGCATTGGAACCAGAGTGACTCCATCTTGAACGGGAGCTGGGTAAAATAAGGCTGAGATTTGCTGGGCTGCATTCCCAGGAGGAATAGTCACAGGATGAGAGAGGAGGTTGACACAAGATACAGGTTACAAAGATCCGGCTGATTAAACAGGACACAGTAAAGAAGCCAGCCAAAACCCACCAAAACTAAGATGGCAATGAAAGTGACCTCCGGATTGAGATGACGTCTTTGGAACTGGAGGCTATCATTCTTAGCAAACTAACACAGGAACAGAAACCAAACACTGCATGTTCTCACTTGTAAATGGAGCTAAGTGATAAGAACTTATGAACACACAGAAGGAAACAACAGACACCAGGGTCTACTTGAGGGGGGAGGGAGGGACGAGGGAGAGGAGCAGAAAATATAAGAGGAGTACTGGGTACTCAGCTTAATACTTGAGTGATGTAATATTATGTACAGCAAACCCCCATGTCACAGGTTTATCTATGTAACAAACCTTCACAGGTACCCCCAAACCTAAAACGAAAACTAAAAACCAAGAAGGTCATCTCAGTCATCCTCAGTATATGCTAATGGTAATGAGTTAGCATGCTAAAAGACATTGCCATCAGCACCAGACTGTTGACAAATGCCACGGCTATGTCTGGAAGTTACCTTATATGGTCAAAAAGGGGAGGGACCCTCAGTTCTGGGGTAAATCCCCACCTATTTCCAGGAAAACACATGAATAATTCACCCCTTGTTTGGCATATGATAAAGAAATAACTGTAAGTGTACCCAGTGCAGCTGCGCATGCTGCTGCTCGGCTTATGCAGGAGACAGTCTTCATTTTTTTTTTTTTTTTTTGACACGGAGTCTCACTCTGTCGCCCAGGCTGGAGTGCAGTGGTACGATCTCGGCTCACTGCAACCTCTGCCTCCCAGGTTCAAGCGATTCTCGTGCCTCAGCCTCTGGAGGAGCTGGGATTACAGGCACGCACTGCCACACCCGGCTAATTTTTGTATTTTTAGTAGAGACGGGGTTTCACTATGTTGGTCAGGCTGGTCTCGAACTCCTGACCTGATGATCTGCCCACTTTGGTCTCTTTATTCCTTTACTTTCCTAATAAACTTGCTTTCACTTTCCTCTATGGACTCACTCCTAATTCTTTCCTGGGCAAGATCTAAGAACCCTCTCTTGGAGTCTGGATCGGGACCCCTTTCCGGTAACAGGAATGGTGCCCCAGGCTGACTACTGGATTCCGTGGCATCACGGAGACCAGCATATGCTCTGGCAGGGTCTGTGGCCTTAACAGGTAACCCAGCTAGCAAGGACTTTGTTCTACTTCTTCATTGGCCCCTGGAAACCGACAGGAAATGTTTCCCATCATGAGATTGCCGTGCCAAATTGAGAATGAGAGATAGCTTTCCTCTTCGGTAAAGAGAGTTAGGTCTGCAGATTTTGTGTGTAGGGAATGTGTTTGAAATACTTTCCACTCACTGGTAGAACTTTTGGAAGAAAACGTCTTCTAAAATGGTTTTTCTTTGATCCAGGAACTCTGTTTTTGTTTATGAAAATATTATTGTCATGAAAATTTTAAAACATACAGATAATAATATGATGAACACCCACCAATCTAAGTCATATTTTTTTCTGTATCTAAAAGCCAGATTACTACCTATATGTTGCAATCTACCGTATGTTGCTTCATATGAATAAAATATTACAGATACAGTCAAACTGTCTTTTTTCTTATTCCCAAAATGATTAACCTCCCTTCTGCGCCACAGGTAATGGTAATTGCAGACTGGTGGATATGCTTCCTATTGTTATTTGCTTTTATTTTTATTTTTTTTTAGAGATGGAGTGTCACTCTGTTGCTCCAGCTGGAGTGCAATGGGGCAATCACAGCTCACTGCAGTCTTGAACGCCTGGGATCTTCCCACCTCAGCTTCCTGAGTAGCTGAGACATCAGGCACACACGATCACAATCAGCTAATTTTTTTTTTTTTTTAGGGACAGGGTCTCCCTGTGTTACTCAGGCTGGTCTCGAACTCCTGGGCTCAAGTGACCCTCCCACCTTAGTGTCCTAAAGCACTGGGATTACAGACATGAGCCATCATGCTGGCCCTACTGTTATTTTTATATCTTTACTATTTTTACATATAACCATACATAATATATTTAGTATCTTCAATTTTATGGAAACAAAATCATACCTCTATTATCTGCAACTATGTTTTCATTGAATATTATGTTTTTGAGATTACTCATTTTGACACATAGTGTGCTAATTTATTTATTTAGCTGCTGTGTATTAGTGCATTGTATTATTTTATGATAATTCATTCTTCTACAAGTGGATATTTAAAGTACCTATATTTTTCACTATTACAAAGAATGCTATAATGAACATTGCTGGGGAAATTTAATTTAAACCAAAATCTTCTCCCAACCTAGAAAACCTCTTCACAAAGGTAGCAGAGAAAGAAAACAGTTTTTAAAAATTGAATAGGCATTAAATCAGAATGTGCTATATATCACAGACAACACACAAAGAGATTGCAAAGACAGAAAGAAATCTCACCCCTTTGTATAACCAAGCAGATACTATTCATTACATACATGCTCTCAAGGTATATAATGATTAGCCCTCAAGTGAGAGAATGTGATAGCACTATTTATTACACGCAGTTCATCCTAAATTCACCTGGTAATCACTTTTAAATGAGGGAAAAATAAACATTTATTTTTATGACAAGAGGTAGTTTTGCAACTAGGAGCAAGGCATCCCCCAAAGATAGGCCCCCAGAAACTGGGCCACAGAGGCACTGTCTCACTTGGTGTTTACAAAGAGGTGATTTCCAGGTGCTTGAGAAAGCCATTCCCGGGTCATAAAGCTGGCAAGAGGCTTATTGGGCTTTCAAAAATATTTAGGTACCTTTCAAGGAGACAGAAAAGGAACTTACAATTACAAATTTTCTAAAGTAAATATTCTAAGAAAAGGGAGAGGGAGAAGTTTCTTACCTTATTTTCAACAGGAAGAATTAGGCTATCATTTTTAATCTTTTTTTTTTTTTTTGAGATGGAGTCTTGCTCTGTCACCCAGGCTGGAGTGCAGTGACGTGGTCTCTGCTCACTGCAACCTCTGCCTCCCAGGTGCAAGCAATTCTCCTGCCTCAGCCTCCCAAGTAGCTGGGATTACAGGCACCCGCCACCACGCCCGGCTAATTTTTGTATTTTTAGTAAAGACAGAGTTTCACCATGTTGGCCAGGATGGGCTCGAACTGCTGACCTCGTGATCTGCCTGCCTTGGCCTCCCAAAGTGCTGGGATTACAGGCGTGAACCACTGTGCCAGGCCCATTTTTAATCTTTATTTATCCTTACAAGATTATTTTACGTGTCTCACTGTGCAGATGTGTAAGGTATTAATATAACATACGTAAAAAGTAAAATCGTTCTTTTGTAGAACTTGTACTTCTTGGGGGTCACTTTCATAGACATAATAAAAATACTTTCAGGATGGTTTTTCCAGTTTATACCCACACTAATGATGGATGAGTATTTCCATTTTTCAAAATTTTCACAATACTTGATAATGTTAGATTTTATATTTTTTTTCTTTTTTATCATCAGGTTGGTGAAAAGAGATTTCATAATGTGTACAAAATGGATGGGTAAAAATGGTGTCAGCTTTCGTTTAAATTTTTATTTCCCGGGTTATTAGTGAAGTTTTGGTATCTCTTCACTGGCCACTTGTGTTTTTTTTCTGTGATTTGCCTATTTGTTTTCCTTGAGAATTTTTCTGTTGTCTTTTTAATATCTTTTTCAAACTCTGACAAATCCTGAACATTATCCCTCTATTAATTATATGCTTTGCAAATGGTCTGCTGATCTGTGGTTTGTCTTTTTGAGGAAAGCTTAAATAACTTTCAATGTGATTATTATACTTAATACAATAAGGCTGTCCTGACAGTGTTAACAAGAATTCTGGACAGAAATGTTGTTGTAATTAAGCATTAATCAGGCTGTGCTTTGACCCATTTCCTTGTAACTGAAAGGGCTGTTGCACCCGGCACTGAGCACTCGCATCCCCACTGTTTCTATAGGGAGGATTTCTGACCATAGAATCATAAGGCTTGTGTTTAAGAAGTGCTTAAGCAGATTCTGAATTCCAAGGGAATAGTTGATGCCACCAGTTTGAAGACCCCACAGAGGAGCCAAATCAACATGGGAATACTGTTTCTTCATCTTCTTGTCCCAGTATTTCACCCTGCACTCTTTGACCAATCCATGATCCTCACACTTCAGCCTACTCCAAAATTCTTTAAAAAACCCACCCTCATACTCCCCAGGGAGATGAATTTGGGGTTTCCTCTCATCTCCTCATTCAGCAGCCCTCTGATGAAAACCCTTTCTCTGCTGCAGCCCCATATCTTGGTATGTTGACTTGCGTGTGAATTGGACAACAGACCTATTATGGTTACAAGTGTTACAATAAACTGATAAACTATGCAATATTAAAAATATATACTAGGACTCCTCCAAGCATACTCACACGGTTGTTGGCAAGCATTGAGCCCTTTCTGTGTGGGTCTCTCCAGAGAGCTGCCTCATGGCCTGGCTGCCGACCTCCCCAACAGGAAGCAAACCAAGAGAGAACATCAGAGAGTGCCCACGATGGATGTCACAGCCTTCTTATAGCCTAACATTAGAGCGGAATACTCCATTCGTTAGAAGTAAGTCACTAAGTCCAACTCATACTCTATGGGAGGAGATCCTATAAGGGCATCAATGCTAGGAGGTCAGGACATTTGGGGTCATCTTAGAAGCTGTCTACTGCAGCAGATTTTTGAGCATTTACCTGTCTATGAATGTTATAATCCCATTCTCACGTTGGATTAATAGTTGGGTTAATTATAAAATTGTAGGTTGCAAGTCATTTTTCTTCATAAATGTAAGGAATTTCTCCAAAGTTGTTGAGAAGGTGGTCATCCTCCTGATTTGTGACGTGACTGGTTTTTTAGCAGCATCTCTCTATTTTTGCTGTTTTTACAATGAGGTCCTTCACTTTGGGAACTTTTTCTTGAAATCTTTCTTTGATTATTTTTTCTTCAATTTTCTTATTTTTAAATTTCCTATTGGAGAGATGTTGGCCCTCTTCTTCCTTTCTTCTCATGTCATCTCATTGTAACTTTTTCCTCTTCGTTTTGGTCTATCTTTCATGCTGGGAGATTTTTCACGTGTCTGGTGATTGATCCTTGGCTGTCCATTCATGGTTGAAAATGAACCACTAAAAAGCTGATTGGATGTTCTGTAGGTGAGAGCTGAATTTGAGGGCTTGAGGATTTCATTGAGAAGGCGACAATGTAGTGAACTGGTAGTGTCAGAGTCCTGGTGAAAAAAAAGGCAGTGTTTAAATTAGGACAATTTTTAGGAAAATTGAGTGAAATGAGAACTTACAATGATGTAGACGGAATTGAAACTGCCTTTGCAAGGATTACGACAGCAAAGTAAGTCTAGCATGGCTGATTCCATCTTGCTTCTAGCTTCATAGGCTGGCTGTCCTCACTCATTCCTAGGCATGGGCCAAGATAACTGATATAGTTTAGCTCTGTGTCCCTACTCAAATCTCATCTTGTAGCTCCCATAATTCCCACGTGTTGTGGGAGGGGCCTGGTGTTAGATGATTGAATCATGGGGGTAGATCTTTCCCCTGCTGTTCTCGTGGTAGCAGATAAAATCTCATGAGATCTGACAGTATTTTAAGGGGGAATTTCCCTGCACAAGCTCTCTTTGCCTGCTGTCATCCACATAAGATGTGACTTGCCCTTCCTTACCTTCTGCCATGATTGTGAGGCCTCCCTAGCCCTGTGGAACTGTGAGTCCAATTAAACCTCTTTCTTTTGTAAATTGCCCAGTCTCGGGTATGCCTTTATCAGCAGCATGAAAACGGACTAATACAATAACTATGGGAGGAATTTAGTTTCTGGTTTAACTTTGAAGCAAGAATGATAACAGTTCCCACCTAAAACTGACTCCCTCCTTATTTGGGGACTGAAACTGCCTTTGTAAGACTAATGAAAGGCCACTGTCTGAGAACTGAAGCCACCACTGTAAGATAAAGGAATGGCCACAAGATTAGGATGATGGGAGGGGCCTGAACTCTGCTAACATGTAGGTGTAGTTAAATGATACCCAGCCATTGTCCCCTAGATTTCTTTCCTATGATATCTTGCTGCTCAGTAGTCATGTGGCCAGAGGTCACAAGATTTGTGACTTCTCCAATTACTCCTTTAAATAACATCACTATTGTAGAACCTACAATTGGTGTTTTGAGATGTTTTTTAGACTTTCACATTCTGGTAACAGACTGACCCCAACCAGACCCATGACTCATGACTCAGCTGGTCCTATGACCCCCACCTGGAGGCTGACTCTGCCCACAAGGAGCATTTTCTACACCCCTATGGTTTCCTCCCCAACCAATCAGCAGCACCCATTCCCTAGCCCCCTGCCTGCCAAAGTATCCATAAAAATCCTAGCCTCTGAGTTCTCAGGGAGGCTGACTTGGGTAATTAACTCCCATCATACCACTTGTCTAGCCCTGTGAGCATTAAGCTCTTTCTCTACTGCAATACTGTTGTCTCAGTGAATTGGCTTTATCTGTTCAGCAGGCAAAAAGAACCTGTTGGGCATTTACAGAGTGTTGAAAACACGCAAGGAATTGGGAAATACTCTGAGTTTATTGTCACTCCTGGGCTCAAAGGGATGGAGGGAAGAAGTGATAACCAGAGCTTAGAAAATGAGAGTCTTGGAAGAGAAACCAAGATGCCTGATCAACAGCTCAGTCAGCAGAAAGCAATCCTGCATGTAGGGGAGCCAGTGCATAAGTGCTCATGACATATTCTCCTTCTACCCTTACATCTATTGCTGGGCTCCCTAGTAGCTGAACCCAGTAAAAAGCCAGAGGGCAATGAGGATCACTTATGTAGCCTTTACAGCTCAGAGTCCTAGGGCAGAGAAGAGGGTGCAGAAGACAGAATAAATTTAGAGGAACTTTGGAAATCTGGCATGCTGACATTTCCATTGGGAGCATCTAAATGTCTTTTTTTCTTGAGCTCCTCAGTTTTCTCAAGAGGAGTCTCCCAGTTTCCTGTTGCTGTTGTGGAGGTGGGGTGGGTGGAGGTATGTTAGAAACCTAAGACCAGTATTCTAAGAGCCAAGTAGGAGAAGTGAGCTGGGGAAGGAAGACCTCTCCATTTGGTATGCAAATGTCCACCTAACATCCCTGTTTTCAGTACATCATTTTAACAGACCCTCAGCGGAGATTGGTATCCCTCCAAGGCCAGACCTTCTGTGGTTCCGCCTCTTTAGAAATTAAGCCACTCTTTTCTGGCTTGTGTTTGGGATATAAGGTGCCTGCACTTAGTTTATAAACTTTGTCCCAGCCCCACTCCACACACCATCCTCCAGAAATTCACTGTGACCCACATGTTTTAACTTTTTAGGGTTCTGTCACATGTTGGCTTACTTCTTGTTACTTTCCTTCTTGCACTGTTATATCTCTGCCTTAATAAGTCCATCCACTTTCCAAGTTCAAAAATGTTGATGTATTTCACTATGCCTTTAAAAATTGTTTTTTCATTATTTTAGTGAGCAGAGAATACAGAGGAAGATATATGTTAAATTTACCAGATTTAACTAGAAGTACTGCTTTTTGTGTTTTAAAAAATCCATAAGCAATATTTTCATTTCCAAGAGTTCTAGTTGGTTCTTTTTCTTGCCAACACGTCATGCTTCTTAATTCATAATTTCTATTCTTTTAATAGAATAATCATTTTTGAGTATCCTCATGTACATATTTTAAAGTGTTTTTCTTTCAGCTTGCTTTATTTGTATGGGATGTTGTTTTTTTTCCCCAATTGTTAGTAATTTTGTGTGACATTTCTTTACATGTGTTTTGAAATGTTGGTTTTGAATTTGGTTTGGGAATTATTATTTTTTTTTGAGATAGGGTCTCACTATTTTGCACAAGCTGGAGTATACAGGCAAGATCATAGCTTACTGCAGCCTGGAACTACTGGCCTCAAACAATCCTCCCACCCTAGCCTCCTGAGTAACAAGGACTCCATGTGTGCACCACCATGCCAGGCTGGAATTTTCATTTTTCAGCAGAATAATTCTATCTCTTCTGTCTTCTGCTTAATGTTTTCCTGTATCCTCCTTGTGCTTCCCAAGGCTCAACTCAAGAACCTGTTCATCTGTCCATGGTGACCCAGGACGACTACCCCACTGTGCTGGGAGCTTACTGCACATGGAGTGGGTGCCAGGCTCCAGTGCTGACAGTGAGGCTGTGTGTGAACTCTCACCTTCCCACATGTGCAGTTTCACACAAGTCTGAGGCAGCAGCTTCATCAGGCTGCTTTCCTGGGGCTGGGAGCCCAGCACCTGGCCAGGTCTTAGTGAGCCTAGCTACTGGTCTTTCCCCACGAATAAGATCATGGTGCTTCTATCTGTTTCTGGGCCCAGGGCCTAGCAGTTTTGCAGCTTCAGTTCACTTGCTCTTTTCATTTCTGTTTTCTTTGTCTTTTTTTCAGAGGCACAGAGCTAAATGGATTAACTTGCACATTTGTTCTTGAGAATTTCAGGACTAATTTAAATGGGGGAAATATGTTAGTACATAAGTGATCCCATGGATTTTTTTTTTTTTTTTGAGATGGAGTCTCGCTCTGTCCCCCAGGCTGGAGTGCAGTGGCACGATCTCAGCTCACTGCAAGCTCTGCCTCCCAGGTTCATGCCATTCTCCTGCTTCAGCCTCCCGAGTAGCTGGGACTACAGGCGCCCGACACCATGCCTGGCTAATTTTTTGTATTTTTAGTAGAGATGAGGTTTCACCGTGTTGGCCAGGATGGTCTCGATCTTCTGACCTTGTGATCCACCCTCCTTGGCCTCCCAAAGTGCTGGGATTACAGGCCGTGAGCCACCGCCACTGCGCCCAGCCGATCCCATGGATTTTGCAGTAGCTTCCCCGCTGCACCCCCACAGCGGCCTGTAATATGTGAGGCAGAAAGAAGAGGAAAGCCGTGACCAGGGAGCCATGGTACAGATGATTGGGAGGCAGGAAAGCTGAATGTAATCAGGGCAAGTCTCTTTTTTGGAAGTAACTTTTAAATCAAGACTTAAAGAAACAGAAGGAGCCAACCACACAAGGATGGTTTGGAATTGGGTTCCAGGCAGAGGGAACAACGTCTCAAAGGTTCCAAGTCAGGACAGAGTGAGTTAAGTTCAAGGTACTGAGAAGAGCAGAGTGGCTGGAACACGAAGAGCGAAGGACTGCTTCCAAGTGAGGCTGAGAGGGAGGCAGGACCAGATCCCCTAGGGTGTTGTGGACCATGACCAGCACGGCTTCATTTTTTTTCAACTTTTATTTTAGGTTCAGGGGGTATCAGCGTGCAGTGTAAACTCACTGAAGTGCTTTCTTTAGGCACAGAACGGGGCAAATAGAAAGCAAGTCAGAAGAATACTGTAATATATCGGGGAGAGGTGGTGGTGATTTGGCGGAGGGTAGGATCTGTGGACGTCAAGGAAGGTACTAAATTAGTAAAAAAATAGAAAAGTTAGTATTAAAAGTAGACATTCGGGTTAGACTGTAAAGGAGTTAGTGACGACTGTGATGGCGGGGAAGAAGGAGAGGTTGTGGTTGTGTAATCCACGTGCAGTCTATACAACTGGCTGGTTTGTGATGAAAAATACTGAGAAGGGGAAGACTGGAGAAGGCGTCGGGCTGGGAAAGACAGGCTCAGTGTCGGTTTGGGAAATACACAGTCTAGGTCCATTGTTGGGCGTTCTGGACCTCCTGCAATCTGTTGCTTGCTTTGCTACATACATCCATTACTACATTTCTGAATATTGCGTCCACACCAAAGAAATTGTCCCTTAATACACTGCCTGCTTTTTCAGTTCAGTTCAGTTCTAGTTTATTTATTTTGTAAATGTTGATTTCTTTATTCGAACATATACGCATACAAATGTTGAGGAATTTAAAGAGTCCATAGAGGTTTACATAAAAATGTTAGGTTTCTACTATACTTCATCTTAAGATCCCATAATTATTCCCTGACCTCCCACTATTGACCATTAATACAAAGTTCTTGTATGTTTTTCCAGAAATATTCTGTGTGTTTAAAAGTGTACGGAGAAAACTCTTTGCAAATCACAGAGGATAACATACAGATGCCATTGTGTAGTTTTCTTTTATTTATTTTTATTTATTTATTTATTTTTGAGGCAAAGTCTCGCTCTGTTGCCCAGGCTGTAATGTAGCGGCATGATCTTGGCTCACTGCAACCTCTGGCTCCCAAGTTCAAGCGATTCTCCTTCCTCAGCCTCCCTAGTAGCTGGGATTACGGGGGCATTGGCATTCTTTTACTGTTAAACTTTTAAAATGGAAATAAAACACAGAAGCATACAAATCATAACTGCACATTTCTATGAATTTGTCACAAAGTAGGCACATCATTGTAACTACAATGTTACAGTGTAACTCTTGGCCTAAGAAGGCGAAGAAACAGCACATTTTCAGCACCCTCGTGTCTCTTCTGGATATATCTCTCTCTCTCCTTTACCAAAGCAACCACTTTGGTGAAATGATTTCTAAAACCTTATATTAGTTTAGGAGCTTACCACAAACAAGGAATCATGCCATGAAGGAAAGAACAACCACATACAAAGGGGGAACCTGAGCCTGCCTACCTGAGAAACCTGGGCGCTGCAGCTCTGAATTCTCCAGCTGTCTCTGCTCCAGGGAGCAGGGTTAAGGGATAAATCAGGTGATTACATATGCATCTTGTCACAGTCATCTGTTATTGAGACTTGAAAAGGAGCCCCAGAAATCAGGGACTCTGGGCCTGGTGTGGTGGCTCACACCTGTAATCCTAGAGCTTTAGGAGGCTGAGGCAGGTGGATCACTTGTGCCAGGAGCTTGAGACCAGCCTGGGCAACAAAGCAAGACCCCATCTCTACAAAAAATTAGCAAATTAGCCATGCAAGGTGGTGTGCACCTGTAGTCCTAGCTCCTCAGAAGGCTGAGGCAGGAGGACTGTTTGAGCACAGGAAGTCCAGGTTGCAGTGAGCCATGATTGTGCCACTGTGCTCCAGCCTGGGTGACAGAGTGCAACCCTGTTTCTAAATTAGAAAACAACAACAACAACAAAAAAGCAGAAAAGAAATCAGGGGACTCTGGCTGCCTGGGAAATACAGGATGCTCAAGACTCAAAGAAACTAGGTGGCTAGTGGAGCGCTGATCCTGCTCAAACCATAACCCCAGAGGCTGGGCCTAGCTCAGGGTGAGCAGAGAACAGGGATGCAGCTCTAAATACCAAGAAATACTTCGGGAAAACAAGCATTAATCCATTTAGTGTGACTAATGTTGATCCAGTTTATATTTTTCAGTAATAAATTTCTTTATCTTCTTTCCCACCCATCATCTCTGTGAGGACAAGTTAAAAGTTCCTTTTCTCTTGTAGTTAATTTCTTACCACTAAAGCCTTTCTAGAAGGAAGAATGATGGTCAGCAGATGGTATCTTAAAGTGATAATAGAGCTGTGTGAATTGTTGAATGTACAGTAACATAGTGAATTAATCTGTATCTTTTCTTACTGGCTGAGAATTTCTTTTTAAATTTTGATATTTATCCCCCCAGCATGTTGGCCTAGCAGAGATCAAAGAAGCTTATAAAATTGAAGGCAGTTTTTATACATGGTAAAACTACTGGGAATTATTCAAAAATCCTTTGGGTTTTGTGAGCTTAAAGACTAAAACTATAAAACAAACACCAAGATTTTAATAAGGATGGAAGCAAGATAATGCCTTTTTGCTTGGGTTAGAAGATTCGACCTAATCTAAGTTTACCAGATACAATGTTTTTGGGAAACTCTTCTTTTAATCCTGTGCATTCTGATGTGTTGAGGGAAGTAGCCCCTTGGCGCTCTTGGTTGGAACTGCTATCATCTTTGTGAAACAATCTGTGACACCAAAAACAAAAGGCTGGCCCGAAGAGATTTCCCCCCACTGACCTAAATGGCACCTAAAATATTAAGAAATGCAAATTTTATAATGATTTAAGACTGTTTCCTGAAGGGCTAGCATATTAGCAGAAATGAATTTTTATAGGATTAAACCCTTTACTGCTCCTTTGACACCTAAAAGTGGGGAAGTATTTTGAGAGAGCAGGAGGTGGCAGTCACCTTGTATAAGGCGTGGATTCTGAAGCTGGAATGTCTGTAAGTAGTGAGATGGTAGTTTTGAGGAGGAGTGATACCAAGGTGTATGCAGTAAATGTGAAGTTTAGCCTGTCTGATTTTCAGTTGTGGGCTTTAGACATAATCTTGTACCAAGACATTAGCTTTCATGTCCATCTTCCTTGACCAACGTGGATATATCAAAAGAACATCTGCAACAGATTAATAAAATTAATTTAAAAAGAAATTAAAGAAAAGACTAACCCTCTGGCCTCGAAGATTAAAAATGTGTAATGGAGGATCAGACTTGTCTTCGAGCTTCTTATCAATCAGATTGGCCACTCAGTAATCTGTCAAAAAGCTCGTCCTTTGTAATTTAGCAAATTGGGAAATGACTAAAAATACCACACACTTTTAACAATTTACCAACCCTATCTGTAGACCAAGTTCTCACAGAACAAACAACTGGAACTGAAGTTACCTTCTTGTGGAATATCTTTTGTTGCACAGTTAAAAATAGAGAGGCCAGGGCGGTAGCTCACGCCTGTAATCCCAGCACTTTGGGAGGCCGAGGCGGGCAGATCACCTGAGGTCGGGAGTTCGAGACCAGCCTGGCCAACGTGGAGAAACCCCATCTTTACTAAAAATGCAAAATTAGCTGGGCGTGGTGATGCATGCCTGTAATCCCAGCTACTCGGGAGGCTGAGGCAGGAGAATCACTTGAACCCGGGAGGCGGAGGTTTCGGTGAGCCAAGATCACACTATTGCACTCCAGCCTGGGCAACAAGAGCAAAACTCCGTCTCAGAAAAGAAAGAAAGAAAGAGAGAGAGAGAAAGAAAAGAAAGAAAGAAAGAAAGAAAGAAAAGAAAGAAAGAAAGAAAGAAGAGAGAAAAAGGGAGAGAGAGAGAGGAAGGGAGGGAGGGAGGGGGCAGGCGGAAGGAAGGAAGGAAGGAAGGGAGGGAGGGAGGGAGGGAGGGAAGGAAATAAATTGTGCCAAAAACTGTATGCTAGATCCAGCTGGCATGACTTTGGAAAGGCAGTATTGTAACCATAAAAGGGTTGAATTTTAGGATATTGTTGGTGAAGGGATCAAAGTTGTGCTGGTAGATGCCTCCTGGAGAAAAACACCAACCCCACTGAAGTAAAACTTTGTGTACTGTACAGGGAAATTTTCTCTCACTGCTTTTGAATCTTCACTTTTTTTCTTTTAGGATAGTCTGTGGCGTATTCAAGGTACTAAACAAAGAAATGTTTCAAAATATGTCATCATCATTATGGTTTAACTTATAATTACTGAGTTTGCAAATATTTTGCTACTATAAGTTGTGCATATTTGGAAAAAACTCACCATAAACTCTGATTAGTTGCTTGTTGAAAATGTTTATAGTTTATTGAAGGAAGGTCTCTATATCTTTGATAAGAATAACCAAGTCACTTAACCAAGAAAAATTATTTGCTTTAGCGAATGTGTTTTGCTAATGTAAGAAATCTTTAAAGAATAGAAAGAATGTACGCCAAGACCAAGTTTGGTTTGGTTTCTCAACAACCAAGTGGGAAGCCAGGAAAATAATTAGCAATCTTGGAGTGCTTGAAAAGCAAATCTTTTTTGCTTCCCTAGAATATGGTTGCTCTGAGGGCAGGGACCTGGTCTACCTTATTCCCCACTTCATCCCTGACTCTTAGAAAGGGCCTTATACAGAGGTAGGTTCTAATAAATATTATTATGGATGAGCGAATTATGAAGGAATGAAAGTTGAGAGGCTGATCAGAAACTCTAAATTAGAAGTATTTTTGAAAGTCTTCTAAAAGATTTATTTTTCGCACATACATTTAAAGGGTCATGCATTTATCATCTTCTAAAGAGCAACAGGAGTTCTGGTCTGAATAACAGACCAATTGTTTTCTTAATAGCTGTTATTGCAAACTGTTCTACATGAATTTGGTTGTTCACAACAACTGCAGGATTCTTTTTGGTAAATATTGATCACCTTTTGTATTTAAAGGTAGGCAAGTGTTCCTTCTTTACAATCTTGCTTCCATGCAGTATGTTAGGATGAGAATAAATATATGGAATTCTGCCACTCATACATCCTTGAACTAGCCAAGAGCCATGAAGCTGTCCTGCAACCTGTGCTATGTGCTTCCCTCCAGGCCCTCTTCCGTGGTAAAGTCACTTGAGGCAAATCTGACAGAATTACAGAGACAGTGTGTAAATGAAAACCAGATAAGCCTGCAGATTATATACTGAAGGATTTGAAAACTCATTAAGGACCATGTAACACCTGCAAAATACATTTAACTATTTTATCTTTAAATACATTGAGTGAGTCATGGATGTCGTATTTGAATGCCTTTGCTCATGCTGTTTGTCTTGTTGTCCTCTTCTCCCCACCTTTGGTACCATCAGCAACATCCTTATTTGTCCTCGAGGCACAGTTTAAACTCATCTTCCTACCCCTAATGTTCCTGGGTCCTCTCAGAGCTCATTATTCCTTCCTGAAGTTTGTTTTTCTATTATTGCTCTATTGAAATGGCTTTATAGCAAATGATTTCCGTGATTATCAGGAGAACCAGGGAGTATATTTTATTTTACTAACTTCAAAAACAATCCCTCAGTAACAACTGTCTAAAAGATAGTTTTCTTGGTGGCGCACCGATTCTGAATGGTGACCAGGGAAGCATTGAGAGAGGGAAGCGTTTGTAATCAGTTGGGCTTTGAAGTTCATGTTGGACTTTCTCAAAATGTTGTTAATGAATGAGGGAAAAGAAAAGGGATGTCGTTTAAGGAATAAATGAAAGCAAAGGGTAGTAGAAGACTGGGGAGGGAAAAAAACTGAGCACATTTCTGATGTAAAAGGCTGGGATGTATCCGTGATAGAAAAAGGGGGAAGAACGAGTACAGTGAGCACACAAAAAATCTGATCATGTGATGGAGGCGACACAAAGACGGCTCAGGTTTGGAAAGAAAGTAGTTTGGGCATTTCCTCCTCCCATTTGGGACAGGGAGGGGAGTGAGGATGGACCTAGCTCCACGATTTCCAGTGCTCAGCAGTGACTTGCTGAGTTAAGTGTATGAAGAGCCTCTTTTGATAAGAAGTAGGGCCCAATCAGTGCTGTGATCTGTTTCATTTTGTGACTCAGTAATTCTCCCTCCTACAGCTGTCCACTCAGAATCAAACTCAAAAACATGTCTAGGTTGTACCAGGGTTTCCAAATTACTTACAATTGTAGGGGTAATACATTTTTTAAAATAGGCAATTTAAGAAGAAGTCCTATCAGTTGCATTGATTTTTTTTAGTGTAAAATATGTCAAATAAAGTAAAAGAAATTTCAGCAATTCCATCAATATGCAATTTTGCTCATATATGACGATGTATTTAGCTAAAATGATAGTCACTTTGATGACACACCCTTCAAGAAAAATTAGAGAAATTGAAGAATTAGGTTACTAACAAGAGTAGAAGATTCAATATTACTTTATCTATTCAGATAAATAACTCAACTATACCTTAAAATAAAATACAAAAAAATAAGATATTTGATAAGTGGTGCAGAAAGAGCAATAAGGAATTCTTTAAAGAAAACATTTTTTACTGAATATGATATTTTTTAACATTTAAAAGCATCAGAGTGGATATAGTGTGCTTATTAACCGGTATAAGTTTTTCTATTTGAGGAGAAAACATTACTATAGACATTTTTAGAATATTTATTTGAAATTAATATTTAATTCATGCACACCTCTCCTTACAGACATATTTATTTATTTGCTTATTATTATAAAGGTTTGCTCATTTTCATTGGATCAGGTATTATTTTGAATTATTTTGACATCCATTACAGCTTGAGTGTAATTTTTAACATAAACAGTTTCAGCTGTGGAGTTGAGCACAGCCTGTCGCCTAGTGGAAGGATCCTGGGGCATAACACCAGTACACCTGGCTGCCAGTCCCAGTGCTATTAAACCACGCTCCTGGGAACCCGATTTGAGTGCTCTGGACCTCGGTTTCTTCATCTGTAACACGAAGGGTTTACCGGTCTGAAAATCTCAACCAAGTCCCAATCCTTGAGGGGCTTTTATGAATATCTCAGGATATGTACTGCATATTTCAATGACTTGACTTGCTAATGGTTTATGTTGTTCTAGGGATAGAGATGCTAAAAGTATTACCATGTGTGGGAAAATCTAACAAGAAAATTGCCCTATCCAAAATGCCAATAGCACCCACTCTGAGAAGCAGCAGAGGTGGTTTACAGCACGGTCTGGAGGGGGCATGGACCTTTGTTCCTCACCCTCATCATTGCCACTTTCAGCCAAGATTCTAAATATAATGGAGGAGGGTCAAGGGTGCATCTATCTGAGGGTCTCTGTTTTCTCTGTGAATTTGAGTGTGATGTCCACTGAGAGTGGGTGTGGGCTACAAGGTGTAAGTATAGTATAAAAGACTTGATAGGCCGGGCGCGGTGGCTTACGCCTGTAATCCCAGCACTTTGGGAGGCCGAGGTGGGCGGATTACCTGAGGTCAGGAGTTCCAGACCAGCCTGACCAACATGGAGAAACCCCATCTCTACTAAAAATACAAAATTAGCTGGGCATGGTGGTGTGCACCTGTAATCCCAGCTACTCGGGAGGCTGAGGTGGAAGAATCATTTGAACCCAGGAAGCATAGGTTGCAGTGAGCTGACATCACACCATTGCACTCCAGCCTGGGCAACAAGAGTGAAACTCCATCTCAAAAGAAAAAAATGTTTTATGTTTTATGGTAAACATAAAACAATGTAAGGAAACTAAACTGGCTATAAAATTCATAATTTTTTTTTTGAGACGGAGTCTCGCTCTGTTGCCCAGGCTGGAGTAAGGGAGCCTCCGGATGACCCAGCCCCTAGCTCCAGGCTTCTTCAGCTGATGCTGAGTAAAGCAGAAGTGAGTTATCCCAGCCAGCCAGGTCTGATTCATGAGCAAAATAAAAGTTGGGGTTTCTAAGGACACCACATTTAGGATGTTTAGTTACACAGCAATAACTATCATTATCTTCCTTCAGCTTTTAATGTTTAAAAATGTCTGTTCTCTTTGTAACTGTAAGGAAGCTAAACTGACTATAGAATTCATGATTATAAACTCTAGACATTGCTGACCTGCCTTCTGGCACTTAGTCTTACTGTGCACGTTTTTGAGGCTACCCAGATCTTTTCCCTCAAGAACCTGACTTGTTTTCTGTATCTGGATGCTTATGTAATCCTTTTTTTTATTCCATTTTTGAAAAAAAATGCTTTATTTTTCAGGAACATCACTCAAAATATATTTGAACTCTTCGTTTCACATTTATTACTAATTATTTTTGTAGTTTTTCTTTTACATTTTATTCTATATGACTTCATTACAGCTAACTGTTTCCTCATATTTTAGTTTTTAAATTCTATTTTGTTATTTATGTTGCTTTTTATCTTTATAAAGTTTTTATATTTTGCTTTCCTTTATTATTGGAGTTCTGTCAGTTCATTTAAACTTCTATTATTTTTTAAAATCTTCTATTTTCTTTGTTTCCAAAGGGCCTGCTAGATAATCTTCTACTATATTTTAATATATATTTAAGCCCTTGGCTTTGTGAATTCATAGGGTTGGAGGGGAAGAGTTGTCTCTGAAAGGAAAGAGCTATTAGAATTCTTCTGTTTCCTTGGTTAATTTATCTTGCATCGTATTTTTTTCATCTGCCTTTTGCTTTTATTCTTTTTTCAATTAAAACCCGTCTCTACTAAAAATACAAAAAATTAGCTGGGCGTGGTGGCGGGGGCCTGTAGTCCCAGCTAGTCGGAGAGGCTGAGCCAGGAGAACGGCGTGAACCCGGGAGGCGGAGCTTGCAGTGAGTTGAGATCGCGCCACTGCACTCCAGCCTGGGTGCCTGGGTGCCAGAGCGAGACTCCGTCTCAAAAAAAAAAAAAAAAAAAAAAAAAAAAAAACCTCTGCAGTAGATTCCATGTTGGTTCATTTTCATTATTCGTTTTAATTATTTATCATGCAGGTACTGGATAAATTATTAACTAAACAAAAATGGGAATAACAAAGGCAGGGACAGAGGGGAGGGGAGTAAGGGAGAGGAAGTGATGTGAAGCAGTTCTGTTTGGATTTGCCATCTCCAAAATACTTTTAGTAAATCTGTCATTTCTTTTCTATTGGTAACTTATTTCTCCTTTTCTTTCTTTTTTCTGGTTGTGGTTTGTTTTTGTTTATGTTTTTGTTTTCAGAGACAGGGTCTTACTTTGTTGCCCAGGCTGGAGTGCAGTGGTGTCATCTCAGCTCACTGCAGCCTCGACTTCCTGGGCTCAAGTGATCCTCCTGCCTCAGCCTCCCAAAGTGCTGAGATTACTGTCATGAGCCACTGTGTCCAGCCTTCCCCTCCCTTTCAACACTCAGGAGGTGTACCCGCTTTGCTATAATAGCTCTTAGCCACACCTCCTTAGTGCTGAGGTCTGGAGATCACTGATTCCCTCATTATTTCACCCTGCTTCCCCCTGGGGCTCACTTTCAGCAATGGCCTTTGGGGAATGTGTTTACTGGGCTCTGAAGAGATTATGTTGACCATCAGCATCCCCCGCGTTCAGATTTCCGAGCCTATGAAGGGTATCCTTCAAAAGGCAGGTTCAGGATTGCATTGGTCCCTTTTCATTGATGAGTTTGCCTTTCATCCATTCTTTCTTTAATGGTTGGGGATACAAAGATTTTTAAAAAGGAAACAACCTCTTTCTGCACTATCTTTAACTAGAAGGCCTTTGAAATCGTTTGGTTTTAGGTGTCCTTACACCAAACCAGTTGAGAGTCACACTACTCCAGAACATCAAATTCACCCTCCCTGTGTCCCACAGTGGAATTCCACAGAGCAGAATAGCCCACAAGAGCTTGCAAAATGAGAGGAAAATAGCAATGCTCTGTGCTGCATGTTCCATCCCTTCCAGAAAGCTTGGTTCAAGTCTTGCCTCGACTACCACTTTCTGACCAGATTAAGTTTTTTCACTTATAAAGTGAGAATCAGACCACATAGTCTTGTTGCAAGAATTAATTCACATTATAGGTAAGTTTTAGACTACAAAGCACTCTACAAACGTAGTTCACGATCATAAAAGCAATAGAGAATTCTACTTCTAGCCCAGGAGCTGGGGAAGAGACAGTGTCTGCTGTTTCCCCATTGCTTTTCTCATTAACTTCAACATTTTTGGGTATTCTACCTACTGCAGAGGTATTCTACTTTAGTATTCCTGTCTGTAAAACAGCTACTGTTACACATTTCTAGGGTTCCATTTTGTTTTTAATCCACAAACTATTTTTTTTTAATTTGTGGATACATAGTAGGTGTATGTATTTATGGGGTGCATGAGATCTTGTGATACAGGCATGCAATGTGAAATCAGCATATCATGGAGAAGGGGTATTTATCTTCTTAAGCATTTATCCTTTGATTTACAAGCAATCTAATTACATTCTTTAAGTTATTTTAAAATATATAATTAAGTTATTATTAACTATAGTCACCCTATTATGCTATCAAATAGTAGCTCTTATTCATTCTTTCTATTTTTTTGTGCCTGTTAACTATCCCTATGTCTGGTCAATCCCCCATTACCTTTCCCAGCGTCTGGTAACCATCCTTCTATTCTCTAGGTCCATAAGTTCAATTGATTTGATTTCTAGATCCCACAAGTAAGTGAGAACATGTGATGTCTGTCTTTCTATTCCTGGCTTATTTCACTTAACACAATGATCTCCAGTTACGTCTATGTTGTTGCAAATGACTGGATCTCATTCCTTTTTTATGGCTGAATAGTACTCCATTGTGTATATGTACCACATTTTCTTTATCCATTCATCTGTTGATGGACACATAGGTTGCTTCCAAATCTTAGCTATTGCAAACTGTGCTGCAACGAACATAGGAGTACAGATATCTCTACAATACTGATTTCCTTTGTTTTGGGCACATTCCCAGCAGTGGGATTGATTGCAGGCTCATATGATAGCTCAACTTTTAGTTTTTTGAGGAACCTCCAAACTGTTCTGCATAGTGGTTGTATTAATTTACATTCCCACCAACAGTGTACAAGGGTTCCCTTTTCTCCGCAACCTTATCAGCATTTATTATTACCTGTCTTTCGGATATAAGCCATTTTAACTGGGATTCGATGACATCTCACTGTAGTTTTGATTTGCTCTTCTCTAATGATCAGTGATGTTGAGCACCTTTTCATATGCTTGTTTGCCATTTGTATGTCTTCTTTTGAGAAATGTCTATTCAAATCTTTTGCCCATTTTTTGATTAGATTATTAGATTTTTTTTCCTGTAGAGTTGTTTGAGCTCTTTATATATTCTGGTCATTAATCTCTTGTCAGAGGGGTTGTTTGCTAATATTTTCTCCCATTCTGTGGATTGTCTCTTATACTTTGTTGATTATATCGTTTGCTGTGCAGAAGCCTTTTAACTTAATGTGATTCCGTTTGTCCATTTTTGCTTTGGTTTACTGTGCTTGTGGGGTATTACTCAAGAAGTCTTTGCTCAGACCTGGAGATTCAATGTCCTGGAGATTTTCCCCCAGTGTTTTCTTATAATAGTTTCATAGTTTGAGGTCTTAGATTTAATTATTTAATTTCTTTTTATTTGATTTTTGTGTATGGTGAGAGATAGGGGTCTAGTTTCATTCTTTTGCATATTGACATCCAGTTTTCCTGGCACCATTTATTGAAGAGACTGTCTTTTCCCCAGTGTATGTTCTTGGCACCTTTGTAAAAAATGAGTTCACTGTAGGTGTGTGGATTTATTTCTGGGTTCTCTCTTCTGTTCCATTGGTCTATGTGTCCATTTTTATGCCAGTACTACGCTGTTTTGGTTACTATAGCTCTGTAGTATAATTTGAAGTGAGATAATGTGATTTCTCTAGTTTTGTTCTTTTTGCTTAGGATAGCTTTGGCTATTCTAGACCTTTTGTGGTTCCATATAAATTTTAGGATTGCTTTTTCTATTTCTGTGAAAAACATCATTGGTATTTTGATAGGGATTGCATTGAATCTGTAGATTGCTTTGGATAGTATGAACATTTTTAACAATTTTAATTCTTCCAATCCATGTACATGGAATATTTTTCTATTTTTTGGTGTCCTCTTCAATTTCCTTCATCAGTGTTTTACTGTTTTCATTACAGAGATCTTTTGCTTCTTTGGTTAATTCCTAAGTATTTAATTTTATGTGTGGCTATTGTAAATGGGATCACTTTCTACATTTCTTTTTCACATTATCACTGTTGGCATATAGAAATGCTACTGATTTTTATATGTTGATTTTGTATCCTGCAACTTTACTGAATTTATCAGTTCTAATAGTCTTCTTGTGGGTCTTTAGGTTTTTCTAAATATAAAATTACATCATCAGCAAACAAGGATAATTTGACTTCTTCCTTTCCAATTTGTATGTCCTTTACATCTTTCTCTACTCTGATTGCGCTAGCTAGGACTTCTAGTACTATGTTGAATAACAGTGGTGAAAGTGGTCATCCTTGTCATGTTCCAGATCTTAGAGGAAAGGCTTTCAGTTTTTCCCCATTCAGTATGATACTAATGTGGGTCTGTTGTATATGGCTTTTATTATGTTGAGTTACGTTCCTTCTATACCCAGTTCTTTGAGGGTTTTTATCTTGTTATGATGTTGAATTTTATCAAATGTTTTTTCAGCATCAATTGAAATGATCATATGGTTTTTATCCTTCATTCTGTTGAAACAAATTATTTCTTACAATTTGAATTAAAAAAGCTTTGCAGCCTTCTTAGCTTGGCCTTTTGTCCATTCATACTTTCTTTCCCCTCCTTTGTCTAGAATGCTGGGTCTGAATTCAGTCCAAAAAGTCTCCAGGAATCATAGCTGGGAAGATTGCTGTGTATCTACTATTCATGAACGTTTCCATGTTTAATATATTGGACCCAGCCCACTGTGTTAACATTTAGAAATGCTTTATTTCTTTTCTACAAAAAGGGCACAAAGTAGAGATTTCTAAACTTTATTTTTATGACCAAGTCGAACTAGAAAATGTTTAAAATGATACTGAAACTAGGTGGGAACACTTGCAGTTGTGCTGTGTGTGCAGTGCATTGGGAAGTATGATGGTTATGGGTGGGTAATGCCGTGTGTTCACATTGTTAGGAAGTACGGTGGTTATGGGTGGGTAATACCATGTGTGCATGACATTAGGAAGTATGATGGTTATGGGTGGGTAATGCCATGTGTGTGCGGCGTAAGGAAGTATGATGGTTATGGGTGGGTAATGCCGTGTGTGCGGCGTTAGGAAGTGTGATAGTTGTGCGTGGGTAATGCTGTGTGTGCACAGCATTGGGAAGTATGATGATAGTTATGGGTGGGTCATCACTGACAGTTTAGCTTGACATGTCCTGTCTCCAGAAGTGGGTGCCGAGGCTCCCTTCCCACACTGCCATTGCACTGGCCCAGAGGAAGCTTCTACTGTGTTCAGATTGGCAGGCACACTCTTCCTCGAGAAGGTTTGTCCGCCTTCGCTATCTCAGCCCCCAGGGAATGTCCTTTGAACACTCCCCCACTTGTTCAAGCCACATACATTCTCTAAGACCAAGTATCAGTGCCGCCCTCCCCTTCGGGACCTTATGAAATACGCACGTCCAGATGAACTCTCCTCCTCCCTGATCTAACCAGCTTATTTGCTATTAATGCAGTACTGTCTTATGATGTCTTAAATAGTACCCCCACCACTAGACTTCAAATATTTGAACACAGAGAGACCATTTGACACCTACTGAATAACTGCTGAATCCATGCATGAGTTGTTGATCTATGTATTAGAAATTGATAATGTCATTTGAACAATCATGCCAGTGCTAATGATACTTAATATTAATTTTCTAAGTTAAGTAGCCAGAATATCTGAAGGACTCTCCTTGGAGAGTTACTCGATCAGCGCCTGTCCTTCCTCCCCTCTTCCAGCAGACCTGCCTTTTGCGGCTGATGGAAATATGCATATTAGATTATCTGCAGAAACTGGCTCAGCACTACAAGGAGGTAAGAACATTCAGAACCAATAAATGTTACAATACAAATGGGTATTAGAGTTTCTTACTCCAATTCCTCATTTCAAGATTAGAAAACAAGAGCCCTGGGAGGCAGGCAGTTTTCCTATAGTAACTCGGATGTCAAGGGCTGGCGTGGGCTTCTCCAAGTCCAGTGCTCACTTGTAGAACAGTTTCTGGACTAACTTGAGTAATTGATGCACAGCCTATTTCAATTCTCTCTAGCCAGCATGCATATGTTTTCCTCACTAAGCACATTTTTACAGTAGATATTTTTTAAATATCAAGGCAGGTGGATCACCTGTGGACAGGAGCTCGAGCCTGGCCAACATGGTGAAACCCCATCTCTACTAAAAATACAATAAATAAATAAATAAATTAGCTGGGCATGGTGGCGCCTGTAATCCCAGCTACTCAGGAGGCTGAGACAGGAGAATCACTTGAACCTGGGAGGTGGAGGTTGTGGTGAGCAGAGATTGTGTCACTGCACTCCAGCCTGGGCGACAAGAGCAAAACTCCATCTAAAAAAAAAAAAAAAAAAAAAAGGCCGTGCGTGGTGGCTCACATCTGTAATCCCAGCACTTTGGGAGGCCTAGACGGGCGGATCACCTGAGGTCGGGTGCTCGAGACCAGCCTGACCAACATGAAGAAACCGCGTCTCAACTGAAAAAAAAAAAAGATACAAAATTAGCCAGGCGTGGTGGTGCATGCCTGTAATCCCAGCTACTCGGGAGAGAGAGGCTAGAGAATCGCTTGAACCCGGGAGGCGGAGGTTGCAGTGAGCTAAGATCGCGCCATTGCACTCCAGCCTGAGTAACAAGAGTGAAACTCCTTCTAAAAAGAAAAGAAAAGAAAAAGAAGAAGACAGTTGTTCCAGGCATTCAACCATAGGGTGTCTGAGCGAAGGAGAGACGCAGCACCTGCCAGAGCACACTTCCCTGGGCCAGCGCAGGAGCCTCTCCCTGTTCTTGCGGCTTCCACTCCACTCCGTCAGCCACGGCCTGATCCCGACTGGGCCTCTGATCTGGGGTCTGTATTTTCACTGGCTTATTTTTGTTTTTCCAGTAACTCAGTCTGAGCAGCAAAATTCTAAATACTGTTGACTTAATTGATTATCCAAATAGGGAAAATGCAATAATGATGGAAATAATGTCATTACCTAGGTCATGCTAAGTGCAGAGTTCTTACTGATCAATCGATCCGCCAAGAAAACATAGACTGACTGTAGAAACTCCACATGTTTTTAGATTGGCATTGGTTTCTTTTTTCCTCTGGAAGGAAAACACAAAAACTAAGTATGGGTAAAAGGGCGGATCACGAGGTCAGGAGATCGAGACCATCCTGGCTAACACGGTGAAACCCCGTCTCTACTAAAATACAAAAAAAATAGCCAGGCGTGGTGGCGGGCGCCTGTAGTCCCAGCCACTCAGGAGGCTGAGGCAGGAGAATGGCGTGAACCCAAGAGGCGGAGCTCGCAGTGAGCCGAGATTGCGCCACTGCACTCCAGCCTGGGCGACAGAGCGAGACTCCGCCTCAAAAAAATAGAAAATCCTGTAAAGAAAATAACACCTGATTTATCCACACAAAGTTGACATAGTCAGTGTTACACTGCTTTTTCAACTGTGCCAGACTACTCTTTTTTGTTTTTTTTGAGCCTGTTGCCCAGGCTGCTGGAGTGCAATGTGCAATGGCTCAACCTCGGCTCACTGCAACCTTTGCCTCCCAGGCTCAAGCAATTCTCCTGCCTCAGCCTCCCAAGTAACTGGGATTACAGGCGCATGCCACCCAGCTAATTTTTTTTTGTCTTTTAATAGAGACAGGGTTTAACCGTTTTGCCTAGGCTGGTATTGAACTCCTGAGCTCAGGCAATCCACCTGCCTTGGCCTCCCAAAGTGCTAGGATTACAGGAGTGAGCCACCACTCCCAGCCAGTGCCAGACTACTCTTAGATGTCAGCAACAGGGACAGCAGCTTTTCTGGGACGGCAGTGAACCGCAGTGCCCTTATTCCTTCCACGTGCTCCTTGCAGCATCAAGGAAACCGTGCCTGGGGCAGGGAGGAGTGTGGAGGATGCCTGGAGTCCTAGCTGGGAGCTGGCAGGGCACCTTACAGGGAAAACCAAGAGACGCAGCCTGCATTACACCAGGATCATCAGTCTGTGCTTACTTTAATGCCTTGTTTTATCATCTTCAGGTGTGGGAAAACGAGATTTTTTTTTTTTTTTGTCATAAATTTGAGATAATTTTCTCCATCTCTTCTTATGTGTGTTCATTGATTTTATTTCCCAGAAAAAGCCCAAATGGTCATTATTCTTGGCTCACAGAATATAATAAAGATCAAGGTTTTTTGTTGCCTTACCTTCGATTCTGGTGCACAAGTGTTCGCGGAACCAAGCCGGTTCTTGCTGTGTTTCGGGGCCCAGTAATAAGAAGCGGACAAACTAGGAAAGAAGGGAATTTATTGCTGTAACCGGATACAGGGAGAAGGCCAGAGATAATTCCACCAGACCAACTCAAAGTGTTACAATTTTCTTAGTGCTGATATAGGTTGGGGTTATGTGCCCGCATGCAGTATAGCATTGCCTCAGTCTATTGGTAACGAATTTTGTTTCAACTAGAAGGTCAGAAGGAAAGAAATGCTTCCTAAGTCCGATTGAGCAAAGAAATGCTTCCTAAGTCCAATTGAGCAAAGAAATGCTTCCTAAGTCCGACTGAGCTGTGAGGCCCCAGTGCCTTCAAGGCCCGTCTACTGTGGCACCGGAGTGATCATTTCTACTTCATCTCCTTTACAGCTTGGCCCGGATTGCTGCCCTAGGCCCTCCAGTGAATCTAGTCAAACAGCTGCCTCTGTTACCTTGACTCATCTCCGATTTTGTGGACCCGAGACGGGTCCCAGCACTAGGAATGTGAAACTGTCTATTATTTCAGCTTGCTCCAGGTTAGGGAGAAGCCCATGTAAGGCTCCTACTGACCGTATGTTTCATTTCTAGCTTTGATGTCTGGGCACTGCTTTCCCTAGGTTTAACTAATTGCTCCACGTGACGGCTGTGCTGTGGAAATCTGTCTGTGTAACTGCAGCGCTCTGCAGGCCTGTCTGTGTGACCGTCAGGAGGCCTGTCTCTGTGACCGTCAGGAGGCCTGTCTCTGTGACCGTCAGGAGGCCTGTCTGTGCGACCGTCAGGAGGCCTGTCTGTGCGACCGTCACGGAGGCCTGTCTGTGCGACCGTCACGGAGGCCTGTCTCTGTGACCGTCACGGAGGCCTGTCTGGACCGTCAGGAGGCCTGTCTGTGCGACCGTCAGGAGGCCTGTCTGTGCGACCGTCATGGAGGCCTGTCTGTGTGACCCTCAGGAGGCCTGTCTGTGTGACCCTCAGGAGGCCTGTCTGTGTGACCGTCATGGAGGCCTGTCTGTGCGACCGTCAGGAGGACTGTCTGTGTGATTGTCAGGAGGCCTGTCTGTGTGATTGTCAGGAGGCCTGTCTGTGTGACCGTCATGGAGGCCGTCTGTGCGACCGTCAGGGGCCCGTCTGTGCGACCGTCATGGAGGCCCGTCTGTGCGACCGTCATGGAGGCCCGTCTGTGCGACCTCAGGAGGCCCGTCTGTGCGACCGTCATGGAGGCCCGTCTGTGCGACCGTCATGGAGGCCTGTCTGTGCGACCGTCATGGAGGCCTGTCTGTGCGACCGTCATGGAGGCCTGTCTGTGCGACCGTCAGGAGGCCTGTCTGTGCGACCGTCATGGAGGCCTGTCTGTGCGACCGTCATGGAGGCCTGTCTGTGCGACCGTCATGGAGGCCTGTCTGTGCGACCGTCATGGAGGCCTGTCTGTGCGACCGTCATGGAGGCCTGTCTGTGCGACCGTCATGGAGGCCTGTCTGTGCGACCCTCAGGAGGCCTGTCTGTGCGACCGTCATGGAGGCCTGTCTGTGCGACCCTCAGGAGGCCTGTCTGTGCGACCCTCAGGAGGCCTGTCTGTGCGACCCTCAGGAGGCCTGTCTGTGCGACCGTCATGGAGGCCTGTCTGTTCGACCGTCATGGAGGCCTGTCTGTGCGACCCTCAGGAGGCCTGTCTGTGCGACCGTCATGGAGGCCTGTCTGTGCGACCGTCATGGAGGCCTGTCTGTGCGACCGTCAGGAGGCCTGTCTGTGCGACCGTCATGGAGGCCTGTCTGTGCGACCGTCATGGAGGCCTGTCTGTGCGACCGTCATGGAGGCCTGTCTGTGCGACCGTCATGGAGGCCTGTCTGTTGGACCGTCATGGAGGCCTGTCTGTGCGACCGTCAGGAGGCCTGTCTGTGCGATCGTCATGGAGGCCTGTGTGACCGTCAGGAGGCCTGTGTGTGTGACCGTCATGGAGGCCTGTCTGTGCGACCGTCATGGAGGCCTGTCTGTGCGACCGTCATGGAGGCCTGTCTGTGTGACCGTCAGGAGGCCTGTCTGTGCGACTATCAGGAGGCCTGTCTGTGATCGTCAAGGAGAATTGGCCTGCCACACAAGGGCCAGTGTGAGTTTACCTCTGAGAAAGAGCGGGAAATGCCGAGTCATGTCACACATCTCGCAGAGATAGCACACTAGGCTGCGGCTGGGTATTCAGTCCCTGCAGGACAGTGAGCCTGGGAGAGGCCTGGCTGGATCTAGGGGTCCTGGTACCACATTTGACCCACACAAACCCCATCTAGAGTGATCCCTGACATCGCATAATTGGAGGGACATATTTTCCCCCAACAAATGCCTGGCATCTCGCTAGAGATGCATGTGTTTGGATTATTTTCCATGCTTTTTCTTGCGGAGTGGCTGTGTGATTTGGATCTTGCAAATTGGGGGTCCGGGGTGTGCTGTCACCTCCGTAACTTAGCTCACGGAGAGATTCCTCGCCTGTCAACTTAGGATACTGAAGTTGAAAACTTCAAAGTTTCCTTCCAGCTCTGAAATTGCAAGATTTTATTTTTTAAAAGAAAGTGTTCACTACACTAAAAGGTTTTCTAGGAAAAATAATGCTGAACTTGCTCTCTGGGAGGGTGAGGCAGAGGAGAGGAAATAAACCCCTCATTTGCAGTGTTTGCCGATTACCATGGTATAAATGCCCCTCTGGTCAATTTCAGGCTGCCAACATGAGGACACTGGATGCGGAATCAGGAAGAGATGTATACAGCTCAGTCTCCAAAGCCAGGACAAGCCAGTTCCAACACACTATTGGCTAAATCTCACCAATCGTTATAGTTTTGTTTTTTGTTTTTTTAAATGTATTTAAGCATTTTTAGGTGTTTTAAATTTTATGTGTGTATTCTAGGAATTTGTACTCAGATTCTTTCATTAGGCATGTGTTATTAACAATATTCATCTTCTTAAAGGCTGAACTGAGTTTGCACATTTTATCAACAGATATTTACTGAGCACCTAATATTGCCAGGCAGTGTCCAAGGTAGTGGGATTCATCAGTGGACAATACAGACAAAAATCACTGACCTAAATAGAGCTTGAAGTTTATATCTAAATCCGTCAAAGATTCTGTGGTGAAAAAGAACTTAGAAATCTTTTAGCTACAAAACATAACCAAAATACAACTCATCTTTGGAATAGGAGAACTTATAGGTTCATAAAATTGCGAAGCCCAGATGTACACCTGAGGTGAGGCTTTGTCCAGCTTGTGTCTGTGTCACTAATCTTTCCTGCTTTCAGCTGCATCCCTTGCAGGCCCATGATGTTCCCACCTGGCAGCAAACTGGTGACTGTAGTTTCAGATCTCCAACATCACACTCAGGAGAAGAAAGAGATTCCTTTTCAGGAGCTCCTGCAAGCCAGAGAATAAAAGCTCTTATTTATCCAGAAGCCCTAAAACATACCACCTTGGCTGTAGACTATTTGGACATTTCTAAGCAAATCTGTCTGCAAAGGTGTTGAGATTTGTTGATCAAATGAAGCCCGTGACATCTCATATTTGCAGTTGGAGGTGGGTCTTCTGTCCACCCAAATCAGATGGATGAAATAGGGGAGGCTGTTCTCCTCAAGGAGAAGCTAGTTTGAAAAACGCAATAAACAGGCCGGGCGCAGTGGCTCACGCCTGTAATCCCAGCACTTTGTGGGGCCGAGGCAGGCGGATCACCTGTCAGGAGATCGAGACCATCCTGGCTAACACGGTGAAACCCGTCTCTACTAAAAAAAATGCAAAAAAAATTAGCCGGGCGTGGTGGCGGGCGCCTGTAGTCCCAGCCTCTCGGGAGGCTGAGGCAGGAGAATGGCGTGAACCCAGGAAGCAGAGCTTGCAGTGAGCCGAGATCACGCCACTGCACTCCAGCCTGAGCAACAGAGTGAGACTCTGTCTCAAAAAAAAAAAAAAAAGAAAAAGAAAAAAGCAATAAACAGATGCTAGATGGTAAAAATAGCAAATGTCAATCACTGGCACCTTCAGCACACCTGAAATGTGAGTTATCACATCCCCCAAAGTGAACAGAGATTTACTGTTTCTCCGTCTCTGGTCAATGACAGGAAACGCATGGCCTCTGGGTCTCAGGGAAGCTTATAATCTAATAGGCCATCTTGGACTGGCCAAAATAGTCAACACTTTAAAAATACTAACTGGAGGTTAGCACATTTGGAATCCATTATAATTAACCTGCTTTTCTTAATTAGTCTGAGGGAAAAATAGACAACGCATTGAGCAAGGATCGGAGATTCTTCTTTTCACATTTAATTTTTTTAACAATCCATGGAAATTTCTTGGTGGCATTCAGGTTTTTTTTTCTGTGAATCAACAAGCTAAACTGAGAGTCAATGGTTATGAAGGCAAATCAGAATAAACCCGACAGTAAACACACTATATGGATGCTCGTGGTGGTTTCTGGAGAAATATGTAAAGGCTGAAATGTTTCATGTTTGAGAAAAAATCATTGTCTTTAAGGAAGGGCATGAAATATGAGAAATATATCAGTATGATCTGTTTTGAGTTAATAATGACTGTGTAACTGGTTTCTAAGTTTTAAGGTTTTTTTCTCCAAAAATGTCTACGCATAACTGATTTTGCGTAATATTTTTCACTTTTAAGTGAGTATCTACAAAATACATGTAGGCTAAGTTTCATCATTAAAATGTATTAATTTCTCTGCTTCAGCTGATCATGAAAACATGAGATTGACGAAGATAGTCCTTGGCTTTGAGATGTAATTATCCTTAAGTTACCAAGTACAAATCTTGTTTGAATATGATTACCTGCTTCTTAATGTGATTAAGTTTCAGTCTGGCTCGTGACGTCACTAGTCTCATCTAGCATCTAGATGTACTTTTATATTTTTAATCTAAATCCCACCAGAGTCTAGCTGTAACTTAATACTGTTTCTCCTTGTTATATCCTCAAGGGAAATTTAGGATAGGAATTAACTTAGAGATTTCAATTATGATTCCTGATGGCGTGCAGTCTTTTCTGTAAGGAAACTTCCACCCACTGTCCTTGCTGGCGTAGACGTAGGTTGCTTGGTTTGCGTCCCTTTGAGTCTCAGCCGCTGTGAACAGAGGCGTTGCATCTGCTGCTGCATCACAAACTACCCTAAAACTTAGTGGCTTAAAACAACTATTGTATGAAATTTCATAGTTCTGTGGGTCAGAGTTTTGGGTAGTGCTCCTGTGGCTGATGCTGCTGCACGTGGCATTGACTCAGGATGGTGGATGGTATTCAGCTGATAGCTGATCTGGTCTGAAGGGTCCAAGATAGCTTCACTCCTGTAGCTGACACCTTGGCGGGGGCATCGGAAGGCAAGACTCAGCTGGACTCCTCTCCTATCCGTGTTGTCCAAGAGCCTTTTCACAAGGTCTTTCTAGCAAAGTGGCAGCTCATGGTTCCCAGGGCAAGAGTGTAGTTATACCAGAGACCCAGATAGAAGTTGCAAGGCTCCTTCTGACCTAACCTTGGAAGTTCTTCTGAGTTACTTCTCTTGTATTCTATGCATCAAGCAAATCTCAAAGGCAAAGCCAGTCTTAAGGAGAGGGGAATCAGACTTCATCTTTCGATGGGAGAAGAAAAGAGTTTGCAACCGTCTGTATTCTGCCACAGGCAGCGAATCCACGGGTTTGTTAAGGATACAGAGCCACATTGAAAAGGTAAACTGTGAAAATCCCATTCATCTGTCCATAATCTGGGACTGAGAAAATGGGAAGGGGGCCAGTGAGCTATGATAAAGTGGGGCACAAGTGACCATGTGAGGCCAGCACAAGTGGCTGTGGTGAAGAATCCACTCTGAGGGAAGGGAGAGAGCAGTCATAGGTGGGGAGCAGATAATCTTGCACGAGGGAGAGCGGGACAGAGGGGGTGGCTGCCTAATTCTCGAGGGCCTTTTGATCCTTTTTTATCTTTAAGATAAACCTTGCTATCCTGGAGGTTATTTAGGTGGGCCAGGGTTTCTTGAAACCAAAACTTTACTGAATCACCTCTTCACCATCTCTATGCCATGCATTTGCTGAGTAAGTTTTGACTTTTAAAACAAAATACTACATATTACTGCATCTTTTGCAATAATAAAATTTACTTTTACTTCTCAAAGTATTCCCGAGGTGGAATAATAGCTCATGAACTCTACAACCGTAACATGCTGAAAAATCACAGATTTAGTTTATTCTATGCCAAAATATATGGGTAAACATTGAAAAACTCAGCTGATGTGTAAGGATTTTTCTACTCAATATCGAACATCTAGCTATTTGAGCACACGTTGGCTGATTGTCACCCGCTTCATCCTTCCATGCTAAGAGTGGGTAGCAAGAGAACAAGCTGGATGGTCTAAGCCCACACTCACAGGAAATTGACCCATGACCTCATGAGTCCAGTTACACCTTGTTTCAATTGTATGATGGTTATAAAACATGTTAGAAACTGGGCCGGGCACGGTGGCTCACGCCTGTAATCTCAACACTTTGGGAGGCAGAGGTGGGCAGATCATGAGGTCAGGAGTTCGAGACCATCTTGGCCAACATGATGAAACCCCATCTCTACTAAAAATACAAAAATTAGCCAGACGTGGTGGTGGGCACCTGTACTCCCAGCTACTCAGGAGGCTGAGGCAGGAGAATCGCTTGAACCCAGGAGGTGGAGCTTGCAGTGGGCCGAGATTGCGCCACTACACTCCAGCCTGGGCGACAGAATGAGACTCTGTCTCAAAAAAAAAACAAAAAACTTTGAAACTGATTCTTGAAGACATAAACTATAAAACATTAGCATTCCCTACATTTCATAATCAAACGTTCCACTTTGCTTTCTTTAAAAGCATAATGCCATTTAGATTTTTTAAGAAGCTAAAACTTTAGGGAACTATATGATCAATGGGAAAAATTTAAGTATTTTCTAAAAACACTGGATCTATTTCTAAAACAGAGTTTAGTCTCCAACTAAAAATTCATATACACATCAATATCATATCATTCCACAAATTTGCTGTCACCCTGTACAATTCTATAGAATAATTTGATTTTAAAGTCACCTGAGTGGTTAGACCTGAGTCTTTGAAATTGGATTTTTTTTTTCCTTGTGAGAAGCACAGAAGTTTGTATCCCACATATAGCCAGGCTAGTGAAGAGGGAAAACAGTTATGGATCTTGTTAAAGCTGATATAAACGTAAGCTGATCGTTCTGGCCAGAATCAAAGTTGGCTTACGTAGTAGCGATAAAATAAACATAGCGCGGCCCTAAACCTAACGTCTTCTACTGAGTGAGAAGTGATGATTTTCCCATGTTTTAAAATGAGAGAAACTTATAGGAGGGTCAATCACCATTGCTGAAAGTGTTTGTTCCTTTTTTGGAGTCTGATGTAGGCACAGAACAAGTGGCCACCTCTGGGTCTTTTTAAGTAGTTGTTTGGGGAATTGTCTGAGCAAATTTTCAACACTGAATACCCCATTTTTGTTACAAGGAGAAATGAAGACATAGACCTGTATTTATATATTGTTGCTTCCTTTCACATCAGAAGGAACCATTGATTTTTCTCCAGCTCAACGTTGATGTCCAATTTCAACCATTTAATGTGCTTATAATTTTGAAATTTTTCAATCTAAAAAAAGCATACAAAAAGTTAAGGAATACATTGTTCTGTGAGGGCGTGGTGGCTCACACCTGTAATCCCAGCACTTTGAGAGGCCGAGGCAGGAGGATCACTTGAGGTCAGGAGTTCAAGACCAGCCTGGACAATATGGCAAAACTGTGTCTTTACTAAAATACAAAAAATAGCCAGGTGTAGTGGTGGGCACCTGTAATCCCAGCTAGCTACTCGGGAGACTGAGGCAGAATAATCACTTGAACCCAGGAGGCGGAGATTGCAGTGAGCTAAGATCACATCACTGCACTCCAGCCTGGGTGACAAAGCCAGACTCCATCTCAAAAAAAAAAAAAAAAAAAAAAAAAAAGAATAATTGGCAGAGATTTTTATGGGATGAATAAAATGCATTCTAAATCAATACCTAAATCATAGATTGGAAGGTCAGAACAAATCACAAATGGCTTGGATATCATCTTCTACTTTATTTTATTTGTTTGTTTGAGACAGGGTGTCGCTCTGTTGCCCAGGCTAGAGCGCAGTGGCGTGATCCCGGCTCACTGCAACCTCTGCCTCCTGGACTCCAGTGATCCTCCCACCTCAGCTTCTCAGGTAGCTGGGACTACAGGCAAGCATCACCATGTCTGGCTAATTTTTTGTTTGTTTGTTTGTTTGTTTTTGGGTAGAGGCTAGGTCTCACTATGTTGCCCAGGCTGGCCTCAAACTCCTGGGCTCAAGCAGTCCTCCCACCTTGGCTTCCCAAAGTGCTGGGATTACAGGTGTGAGCCCTGCCTCAGCTCCTACCTTGAAGGACAGCATGTTCAAGTAGTAACAATGTATTCAGAGCCCTTCCTTGAAGACAAATCACTGCTTTTACGAAAGCCGAGTTTTCATTCTGATTTATTAGATACCACCTCAACTTAACATTGAAAGAAATGCTTATCTTTTCCTACACAAGAGCAAACTTAGAGATGAAATTAGGTCATGTGTTGTTTTATTTGCCCCATGCTTAGTTTATCACTTCCTGGAAATTTTTTTCCATGCATTTGTATGTTGAGCATTGGCCCATGCAGAAGAGGATGGTGTGTTTTTTGCTTCAAGAAGGTCCTTTTCTGCAAGTGTAAAAGTATTTAAAGCAGAGGTGTGCAGCCACCATGGAGGCCTGGCCCTCAGAAGACGGGGCCAGTCCCTGCAGCAACAGCAAAAACAGGAGAAATCTGTTGGGGAGGCTGAAGCCCTGGAACAATACTTAACAGATAACGGCTTCGAGCCGCTGGGTAGCAAATGAAATGGAAAATTTCTGTGGATTATGCTGCTTCTGCATCTGCTTTTTGGACAAAGTTACTGTCATTTTCCATCCTATGATTTGACATTTAATTAAACTGAATGTTACCCTAATATTTGCACCATGCTGGGAGCACTGCAATTAGTTCTTCAAGAATTGTCCTACAGCTAGACAGATGTTCCCTGACTTACAATGGTTTGACTTAATTTTTTGACTTTAGGGTGCTGCAAAAGTGATACACATTCAGTAGAAACCATACTTCCACTTTTGACTTTTGATCTTTTCCAGGGCTGGGGACGTGCTGTCCAATATTCCCTCCTGCTGCTGGGCAGGGGCAGCCAGCCGCAGCCCCATGACCATCAGGGTAACAGCCAATACTGCACAGTGGACTGTGTTGCCTGCAGTTTTTTGGATATCATGTTTTCCCATCTCTTCATTTCTACAGACACTCCTCTGTGTTTCCTGCTTCTGATGAGAAGAAGGCAATTATTCTTGAGATGAAACTCGAGATTACTTCCCAGCATGAAGCTGCAAACCAGTAGTGGCCATTGCACATGAGTCAGGACTTCTGCATTTCACCATCTTGACCATCTTATTCTTTAAAGGCATTTTCAACTTATCATATTTTCAACCTACAATGGATTTATTGGGATGTAACCCCATTGTAAGTCGAGGAGCATCTCTGTATAGTATATTAACCAAAAGCTGATTCCCACAGAAAATATTTCCAATAAATCAAACTAAAACATTTCTAAGTAGATTTACACTATGAGCATTGCTGCATACATCATCATCTCTCCCTTTCTCCTCTTGGAAATCGTAAAAGGAAAACCTCCATTTTGAGCAAAACTAGGAGATAGATGTATTCCCTCTAGTACAAAATGTATGCACAGGATACTAGAAACAGCTAAGATCTTGCAGAAGCATGCAAGCAAGATTGAAGAGTAAAATAATGAAGAGCTGAAGGTGAGCTAAATTGTAGCAGATCTTTGGAAAAGTTCGGAAAAACACATTTCCCGAAAATGATGGAAACATACAGCTGAACTGAAACATACAGCTAAATTCCTTGTTAGTAACAATGGATGGAGACACAGAGTATAAGGGAGAAGCCTTCTTGAACTTGGCTTAGCTCAAAGAGTTAGAGGAAATGAGATATCAAAAAAGAAGGAGAGAGAGGGAAATACAATAACTGGCCACACTTGCAGGAATCTAACTGTTTCTATGGCAGCAGAGGGCAGAATCTTTCACGGTAAAAATCTGAGGGTTCCCTTGACCCTTCCTTTATATACGAAATTTCCACAAATTCTAAGTCATTCAATGATGGGGAAAAAAACAATAGCAGGTAGGAAGGAGCTGGGGCATCAAAGAAAAGCAACAAAACTTCAGTAGAGGAATAACACTCACCAGAAACATGTTGCCACAGCATAGATTTTTAAAGTGAAAAAAAATCTTAATAAATAACCTCTATGCAGGAGAATCACAAATCAGATATTTGAGAACTTAAGGAAATGATGACTAAATAACAGTAGAGAAAACATGACCGTAGAGAACTCAGAATTATTATTTAAGAAAAAGGAAAAGAAAATGAAATCGAAAGGAGCACTAGGAAGAATAGAAATTGAAGATGCACAAATGGATAAAGACGCCAGATGAGAAAAGCGAATTCAATGAAATGGGAACAAAGGAAGAATTAAAAGGACTAGGGAGAAGAGAGAGATCAGAAATCTGATGAGAGTTGTGATACACAACAAATTAAAATCCTACAGAAAAAATAACAATGATTATTTACATGTTAATTCAAAAAATGTTCCTGAAATTAGAAACAAGCAACATACTGAAAGGCATACTATGCCCTAGGAAAACAGAACTAGAATCGTAAACACTGAAATGGATTCTAGTAAAATCACTGTGCTTTGAAGATAAAGAGTTTTGAAGTCAGCACGGCCAAAACAACAACATAAAAAAACAAAAAAAAGAAAAGAAAATTACTTGCAAGGCAGGTAAAAGATTAGCCTCTAGTTTCCTCCTGGCAAAATTTAACTAAAAGGTAACAAAGCAACACTAGCAAAATACTGAAAAGAGGAAAGTTGAAGGCAAACTGTCCTTTTGTGTAAAAATGTCAGTAAAACACTGGGCGCGGTGGCTCACACCTGTAATCCCAGCACTTTGGAAGGTTGAGGCAGTTAGATCACCTGAGGTCAGGAGTTTGAGACCAGCCTGACCAACATGGTGAAACCCCATTTCTACTAAAAATACAAAAAAATTAGCCAGGCGAGGTGGGAGGCAACTGTAATCCCATCTACTAGGGAGGCTGAGGGAGGAGAATCGCTTGAACCCGGGAGATGGAGGTTGCAGTGAGCTGAGATCATGCCATTGCATTCCCGCCTGGGCAACAAGAGTGAAACTCTGTCTCAAAAAAAAAAAAAAAAAAATGGCTGGGCGTGGTGGCTCATGCCTGTAATCCCAGCATTTTGGGAGGCCGAGGTGGGCGGATCACGAGGTCAGGAGATCGAGACCATCCTGGCTAATACGGTGAAACCCCGTCTCTACTAAAAATACAAAAAATTAGCCAGGTGGGGTGGCGGGCGCCTGTAGTCCCAGCTACTTGGGAGGCTGAGGCAGGAGAATGGCATGAACCTGGGAGGCAGAGTTTGCAGTGAGCTGAGATCACCCCCCAGGCACTCCAGCCTGGGCGACAGAGCGAGACTCTGTCTCCAGAAAAAAAAAAAAAAGTCAGTAAAACATCATTAAACATGCATTAAGATAGAAAATACCATTCTCATGGGCTCTTCCTTTAGGAAACCATTGGAGAATAAATTTCAGTCAACCAAGAGACAACAAAGGAAACTATGACAAAAGGATTTGTGAAAATCATTAAATATATTCTTGGTAGAAATAAGACAAACAAATGCCACTCATAAAGCAAAACCCTGAGCTATGTAAAAGACACACGTGTAAAATAAAGTAATTCAGAAATGTTGAAAATGAAAGGATAGCTAAGGGTAGGCAAGGCTCTGCAGAAGGAAAGCGGGGAACACAGTATTAACACCTGGCTAGGCAGAACTCATGCCAAAAGCCATTGTCATTTTTTATTGAATCTAAAATGCCATTGATTGTATGATTTATCATTACTTTGTTCCATTAAAGCACTGTAGGTGGTCAACTAAATTGTGATAAAGTGCTTTCTTATCACCCAAGATTTTTACTTTATACTTACCAAAATAGGTAGACTTATTAAGACAAAGATTTTAAAAAATGATGTATCACTATTATACATTCATGAAGAGGAATATATCAGTAAAACACATTGGTTTATGGCTTCCAGAAATTCTCCACTTCAGTGACAGTTCATTTGAGTCTATTGTTAAATTCATTAATGTCCATAATTTTCTGCATGATGTCAGCCTCTGTGCTACCAAGAGCATGGGCAGCATGATGTCAGCCTCTGTGCCACCAAGAGCACGGGCAGGGCAGCAGTTCCTAAGCCCCCCATGATTGATTTCAGAATCTTCTTCCAAGCCATTGATTCCTGTACAAATCAGCGAATCGTTGGCACATGTGGATGGGGTAATGTTAGGAGAGTTTCATAAGGGAGCTATCTGCATAGGAATGGACAGGGTATAGAGTTCACTAGCTCAGGTGGTGGGGAGCCGCTACCACTCCTAGCCTGAAGGGTCCAGAGGGAAGCTGGGGCCTCCCCCTGTTCTTCTGTCCCCGTGGTGCTGCCACCAGGAAAGAGTCCCGCTGTCAGGAGCTTCCCTACTCAGCCCCCCTTGACACACGCCACCCCGTGGCAGGAGCCACGGGGAGAACACCCAGGCTCCTTCTCTGTCTCCTGTGGGGGTGCCCTGCTGGCTGAACAGAACTCAAAGTCAGAAAGTGAAGGAGCCCATTAATCAATGCAGTCCTTCCAGGATCCTCCGGGTCTGAGACGTGACTGCCAGAACCAGCCCCTGTGAAACCGGCGATTGGCTTCCTCCGCCCATTTCCCATCCTCCTGCTGTCATAGCCCTCCCACTGTGCTAGAATTTATTTGCCTACTTGTGTGTTTCCTCTTCAAGACTGTGGACAGGGCCCATTTCTACCTTAATTCTGCATCCCGAGGGCACAGCAAGGGCTCCACAAAGCCTTTGGCATTATGGGCTGGCTCTCAGTGCCTGGGTTTCCTGCTGGCAGATTTTGATTTAGTAATACTGGGTGAAACTCAAACACCTGAGTGCTATTACAGTCACTCCACAATGGTGCCAAGGTTCTGTAAAAATTTGAGGACCACTGGAATAAATAATCCATTTACAGGTAAAGGATGCCAGAATGTGCACCCCAAAATATGTCACTTTGGCATAAGGATTATTTTGAGTTAGAAACACTTGAAGAACAGCCGATACAAGAAGTGCATGCCATTCTCCCCTTTTCTCCTCAAAAGCAGGAGATAAAAACATTCATGTGAAAGATGCCCTTCCCTGTACCGGGAGAAAAGAAGCCTTCTGCGGCCAGGAGCCATAGCGAAGTGAATTCTATAGAAACAGACCATGGTGAAATAATGTTTATCTTCCTGCAGCCTCCCCACATAATTTAGTTACTTTTCCACAGCTGCTTTTTGCTCAACCTAATATAAAAGCATTTAGGTATTGCCATTTCTTTGGGTCTTCATTTTCTTATTCAGGCTCATGTGTCAGGTAAAACCTCTATTAAATTTGTATGATTTTCTCCTGATAATCTACCTATGTCAACTTCACTCTCAGATCCAGCCAGGACCTAACAAGGCAGAGGTAAAGTTTCACTTCTCTACAGGTGGTTGTAATATTATTATTATAGGCTGCTTGGGCTCTCAAACCGCTAAATACTAAATCTAGAAGTATTGTTATTTTTTAGACAGATTCTCGCTCTGTTGCCCAGGCTGGAGTGCAGTGGTGCAATCGCAGCTCGCTGCAACCTCTGCCTCCCAGTTTCAAGTGATTGTCCTGCCTCCGACTCCCAAGCAGCTGGATTACAGGCGCCACCGTGACCAGCTAATTGTTGTATTTTTAGTAGAGGGGGTTTCACTGTGTTGGCCAGGCTGGTCTCCAACTCCTGGCCTCAAGAGATTGGCCAGTCTTGGCCTCCCAAAATGCTGGGATTATAGGTGTGAGCCACCACACCCAGCCTAAATCAAGAAATATTAATTGAAGGAAGCCAACAGAACTACTGGGGAAAGGGAGAAGAAGTGCCTTTATTCCATGATCTTTTAGTTTCTAGGAGGAGAGTTTTCCCCTAAAGCATCCTGTTTATTTTGCCCAGGTTAGGGGAGGAACTTATTTGATATGTGGTTTGGGGAATGTATTAGTCTGTTCTCACACTGCTATAAAGAAATGCCTGAGACTGAGTAATGTTTACAGAAAGGAGGTTTAACTGGATTACAGCTCTGTAGGCTGTACAGGAAGCATGGCTGGGGAGGCCTCAGGAAACTTACAATCGTGGTGGAAGATGAAGGGGAAGCAAGCACATCTTCACATGGCTGGAAAAGAGGAGGGGGAAGAGAGACGGAGGAAGTGCTACACTTTTAAACAACCAGATCTTGTGAGAACTCACTCACTATCACAAGAACAGTGAGGGGAAAATCCACCCCCATGATCCGATCACCCCCCACCAGGCCCCTCCTCCAACACTGACACATGAGAGTTTTGTATTTTACAGAGACAGGATTTGGGCAGGGACACAAACCTAAACCCTATGGGGGTGGGGGGGAAGCCCCTTCTTTCCTGCTGAGAGCACCCTGGTTTTCTGCTTTGTTCTCCCACCCCTTTAACTTAGGGTCGCAGACCTATGGTTGGTCAGCATTGCCTCTGAATGGTGGACAAGGCTGTCTTGCTCCAGAATTCAGGGATAGGGAGTTACTGTGCCCTGGAATCAAGCCATAGCCTCAACAGCCCTGTCAGTGATAAAAGCTGACTTTATCTCCACTGGCGGGAATCTTCTGTGAATCCCTCAGCTGGTTCAGAATTTAGTATTGGGTGAAGCATGTCTTCTCCCTTCCCTGCCTCCCACCTCCCTCCCTTCCTTTCCTTAGGGTCAAAGGGCTCAGTTAATCAATCACAGCACTAGGTCTATGGCACATCAGCAGCAGCAGATTATACAAGGACTTTCTAACTTTATTTCTCATTCATTGCCCCCCATCCCAACCAAACTCTTACTACTTTATATAAATCCAGAATGATCTGTACCTTGCCCTCTTCAAAGTGGGAATTTTAAGTGCACACCAGATTGCACCTGCTTCCTTTTACAAAGGTACGTACCTTAGTATCTCAGATGATTAACACTTGCTCTGAGCTGTAGCAGGCAGCAGATTTCCTCCAGGTCACTTTTGAAGCATTTAAATTAAGTTACTTTTATTTTGGTTCATCAATGACCATAGAGACCCATTCTATATGCCTGCTGTAAAATGGTATATTTAAAGTCACTTCTTGTGAATTTAGGCTTAATGCTGGGTACAGATGCAATAACTTTAATTTCCTAACTTGAGATGAGAGAAAGCGATCCTTCTTTCGAAGATGTAATTTTACTCACCTTTGAGTCACTCCATGCTTGTCTCACCAAGATCTACACCCCTGCCCTGCCCCACAAGCCATACTCATTAGCACTGGTCAACCATGCCCTTCCATGGTTACTCTCTACAGGTCAGGCTCAAGGGACTGTGGCCTTGTCCATCCTAACACGTCCTATGCACGAAGTTAGATGTTACTTATCAGGTTCACAGAAAGACCACACTGTATGTGTGTTAACAACCGCTCATTTGTTCTCCCTTCTCCCTCTCCCCTCGGGGGACAAACCAGCTGAACACACGCAACATCCCGGCTCTGAAGGTCCTGGAATGGAAGGAAGCCATGTCCCTGTCTTTACCCACTGGTGTGTCTTCCAGGATGGATGCGGAGGCACTGGCTTCTCCTTGAACACAGCTTCCCTGGTTAGGGCCCCGGGTTAATCATCATACTCTGAGTAGGGAGACAGGTAGGTTGGGAGAGATGGCGCTGGGTGTCCAGACAGAAATATGCAGACTGCAAACGGCCGTGGCTCCTGAGTGCTGCGGGGTCCCTGTTTTCACAGTCGCATCCTCCCACGTTTCTCTTCAGATGGCTTTGTAGGGCCCAGAGTGCCTCTGTATGAAGTGTGATCACTCCCAGTGGATGTCTTTGCTCTGTAGCTTGACCAGTGGAGATCTGGGTGATCCTGATGTAGCGCTCAAGCAAGCACTAAATCGGAAACGTTTAAAGACCAATTCACATCTCCTGAGAACGATGTTGTCTAACACAATTTTTCTCTTTCCTTTTGATCCCAAAAGGAGAAAATCATGACAATGTTCTTTCATAAATGCCCCATTATTACACTATTACTATGACAGGATGTTGTATGTGGGAAATAATGAAGCCGTTTGCCGTCTCTTCCCCAGTTTCCTTTAGAGTTTCTGTGCTGAGCAAACCTCCCTGCGAAGTTAGTCAGATGCTGGACTTCTTCCCTCAATCACACCAGTTGCCCAGGGAGAGACACACTTGCAGGACACTGTCTTCTGCCTATTCAAGTAGTGCCCCTTCTACTATTTACAAATTTGTGTGGCTAACATGGTGAAACCCCGTCTCTACTAAAAAATACAAGAAAAAAAAAAATTAGCCAGGCGTGGTGGCGGGCGCCTGTAATCCCAGCTACTTGGGAGGCTGAGGCAGGAGAATGGCATGAACCTGGACGGCGGAGGTTGCAGTGAGCCGAGATCGCGCCCCTGCACTCCAGCCTGGGAGACAGAGCGAGACTCTGTCCAAAAAAAAGAATTTATAAGTGCACAGTCACCTTCAAAGGGAGGGAGAATGAAATGCACAGGAGAAAATAAGGGGAAATGAGTAGCTTATTTTAACACTTTAGTCTCATGTTCAGTTGTGTCAGATAAAGAATCATCTTAGAGAGTCACATGGCAGGTGCTTCACAAGCTGAAAGGGTAACAGAAATCCTCAACCACCTTTGATGAGGCTCCGGCAAGCACGGACATCATATTTCAGTTCGATTGGATGTATCAATCATTAGATCTATTTCTAGAACTTAAAGGTGCTCCAATCCAAGGGCAGCATGTCACCTCAAAAGCAAAGCACCACAAATTACGGCAACAATAGGAAACATTTAAATACGCTGATTAATCTCAATGTGTTCACTGTAGTTTTTCCAATCTATACTTCACCAAATGTGCATATTTGAAAGCCCTGAGGGAGAGGGACTATGATTACCCAAATACCCTGGTGTTGTTAAAGTATTTGGTGTCAGAAAAGATTAAATTCCTAGGATTCCTATATTCAAATGATTATGTAACTGTTTGAAAACATTGTCTTCATAAACTTCTGTATCTATGTTTTCACAATGTTTAATATTTTAAATGCTTATAATGTTCAGTTTATCTTCAGGACTCTTAGATAACTAAGTTACTATGTGGGTGATGCTAACTAGAGGAAGTAGAATGGAAGAAATCTAGGTTGTAATAAATCTTTCTACTTTTAATTTTCTCTTATTCTTTGTCTATATGTGCGCGTTTGACAAAGGAAACACTTAGATGATTCAACCCCTTCAGACCGAAACAAAAACAAAACCCAAAACCCCCAAAGTTGGAAGCTGTTTGGTTCAGATCATATTGAAATTTTAAATTTCTACATAAAATATCATCTTAGCTACAGTTCAGGAAAAGCAAAGAGAAAGCTAAATCTGCTTTCGGAGATATGTAACCAAACAACATGAGAAAATGGAATTTTTTGAATAAATTCCCAGTTTGGAGAATGTAATTCTTTTTTTCTCTATGACAATTTGCAATACAAGTTTAAGACAGCATTTAATAATTTCTGGAAAACAATCTGAATTTTTACCCAAGCGGTGATTTGGCAGAGTAAATGGCAATTCATCAAGACCTCCAACCGCAGTCCCAGAAGTCCCATTTGAAGTCAGGGAGGACAAGCTCCATCCCCAACTCACCGCCTTCCTTTATCAGCCCGCCAAACCCTTAGGGAATACATGGCTGTGAGACGGATTCTTCACTGGTGTGTTTTTCTGACGTGAAAATACGTATCTTGGAAAGAAGTGGAATCAGGGATGGAGTATCCTTACAAGTCAAACCTCACCACCCTAATCTCTTTCTCACCCTGTTCCATGTGTTGTAAACTACCTTCTGCTCATGCTGAACTCTTCCCTATTTCCCAGACATCAAAAGCCATTTCAAGAGGCCACAAGTTGCTGAGAATCCCCCCCACTGCCAACATCCCTCTGCTGTTGTCTTGCCTTGCTGGCCGACTTCTTTTCAAATTAGGAGACCCAGATCAAAATCTCATCCCTTTGGTGAAACCTTTCCTGATTACCCATTTAGAGTTCGTTATTCCTTCCCTTGGCTTTCAACTGCCATATATGATGTATATATTTTTATATTTCTATAACAACACATATGCCATGTTGCTTTTTTTACATGTGAGTCTTCTCCACCATGTTATGATCAACTCAAGCTTATTATTCGCCTATTTAACTTCAGTAACTAGCAAACTTGGGGCATGGAACATCCACCAGAATTTGTATTAAATGAAGGGATAAATGGTTTTGCAACTGGTATGCAGAAAATGCATGAATTGTAATCAAATTTCAGCTTTATTATACATTTGTTCTTTTACTTTGATAAGCTTTATCTAAAAAGAGACACAACTCCTTTGCTGCTGGATGAAATCTCATGGCAGGCCCCATGAATTCTCTATTTTAATGTAATAGACTGGCTCGGTTTAGTAACTTGGCTGTCCAGAGGTTCTAGATCTTTTATTTGGGGTTAGGATGGGTAAAAGAAAACTTTGATCCTTGAGGAAAGTTATATGATGTTCTCATTCTTAAAGAACAATAACAAATTTACAGCATTATTGCAAATACAGCACAGAGAAAATTATTCCTGAACCATTTGGGAGCAAATTGCTGACCTCATGACCCATCAGCCCTCAATACTTCTGTCTGTATTTCCTAAAAACAAGCATATTCTCGTCTGTACCTAAAAATGCCAATACAACCATCAAAATCAGGAAATTAACACTGAAACTTTTAGTTTCTGCTTTAGCAAAGTAATCCAGATCAGAAGCATGCTTCATGTCTCTTTAGCCTTTAAGTTTGGAGTAATTCCCCAGTCTTCTTTCTTGACTTTCTTGACTATTTGAGGATTACAGTTATTTCACTGTGTACCTCCGTTTGTCTTCTCTGATGTTTCTGCGTGATTAGGTTCTGGTTCTGGTCTCTGCCTGGGTGCTGTGTTCTCACGTGTGCATCCTGTCGGTTGGCACAGAACTAACGAGAGTCATTTCATCACTTGATTAACTGCCCTTTGTAATTAATATGTATTCTGTAGTACAGTACATCAAGATTGTATAAATATCCCATTCCTCACCAAATTTTCAATATATTAATTTATTTTTATTTAACTCTTATTTCCTATTTTATTCAATGGATTATAGTTTATTACTACTATAATTTATTTTAATGATCAAATTATCTCCAATTTGCCAGGTAGGAGTGCATTAAAGCTGGCTTCTCTGTCTTTTTTTTTTTTTTTAACATGTCTCCAACATTTTTTGAGCACTTCTTTATTTTCTGACACAAAGAATTCCAGCCTCATCTTGGACTTCCTTGCTCCATTCTTGGAATCAGTCATTTCTCCAAGAAGGTCTGGTTTCTGTTAGTTGAGAATATTACTTAGAAGCAAGACCTGGGTGTTAGGCGTGCTCACTGATGTTGGGGTGACACTGCTCCCAGACGCTCTCAATGCAGAGATCTAGAAAATATCTGTAAGTATACAGATGTTTACATCTATGTGTATCTGTCCATCTGAGGCTTGAGTTCACACAGATATCTCCAGTTCCAATCCACCATCATCAGGTTATTCAAGTCATCTTCTTTTCCATATTTGTAACTCCCTGCATTGTAATACAACAATCCTTGTATTAAGAATCATTAAAAATAGGTTTGCTTATTTGATCAATTCTCCTGTATATAATCAATCTCTCACCTCCTGCACTGAATTGTTCAGGAAGGAAAGTGATGAGAAGAGAAAGAGGAAGAGAATTCTACATCCTTGCATCTCCATTTAAAGTAGAACTTCCCTTTCGTCTATGCTCAGGCTAGAAATGGGTGGTCACCGGCCTCTGGTTAAGAGAGAGAGGGAAGAGAAAGGAAGCTTGTTGGCTTACACCATCCCTCCTCCCTCATTTCCTCCCCATCACTATCTACCGATTTTATGGCTGCCTACATTGAAGTGGGGAAGGCAAGGTGGTGGGGCAGAGATAAGATGATAAGACATTTCTTTATCTGTCTATGGCTTCGTCGTCCCTGCAGCTGGTAGATGGTTAAAACATCCCCCAACACATGGATGTGTTGGGGGATGTTTAGAAGATGCCTCACGTGTTCCCTCCAATGGCAATTCGTATGACACTGGCGACAGTCCTTTCTTTTCATTACCTCCAGCACCCTCAGTTAAACTCCTGCAGCACCCTACCCTTAACAGAATCTCAGTGTTGGGGTCTTCTCGCTCTTTTGCAGAAATTCCCTTGGGAAACACTCAGAATGCTCCATCTCTCTAGTTTTGTTGTCGTTCACATTTAGTCCCCAGATGTATCTCTTGGATCAGTAAATCCTGGGAGAGGAAAATGTCCACGGAGCTGTGTGGAGTGGGCATATTTTTCAACTTCTGTGTACCTGGTATGGGAGTCAGACACTGATCTTTTGCACCTCCCGACTGTGGACATGCAGAGCTCTCTGGTGTTCCCATGGAAGATTCTCTTCACTAGCCTTGAGATGAAGAAGGTGGCTCTTGGCAAAGAAATATATTTCCAAACATTACTGTTCTCTCCATATCCTGGGTTTTTTGTTTGTTTTTGTGTTTTTTTTTGAGATGAAATTTCGCTCTTGTCGTCCAGGCTGGAGTGCAATGGTGCGATCTCGGCTCATTGCAACCTCTGCCTCCCTGGTTCAAGTGATTCTCCTGCCTCAGCCTCCCTGGTAGCTGAGATTATAGGCACCTGCCACCACGCCTGGCTAATTTTTGTGTTTTTAGTAGAGATGGGGTTTCATAATGTTGGCCAGGCTGGTCTCGAACTCCTGTATCCTGTTCATTTTTATATCTCAAATCTGGCTGAGAGGTCCCTGTTTTTCACAATTTCCTTTTGGAATTGGCACATGGAGGTCTGCCTCAAACCCACTTTGGTATCTGATATCTATCATATGGACAATTCAATGGAAATAAGGCTGAGACAGTCCTGTCTTCACACAGTGTTGAAAAAAAAATGAATAAATTGCTGTTGAGTGAAGAAGCTAGAAACTGAGAATAAAAGCAGACATATTTCAGTCTCATCTTGACTTATAGAGGTGACTTCTCCAATCTTAATCTTAGACCAGATGCCTCTGTCCCCCAAAACTTTATGCCTTGTTTACAGTCCTCTGGGTGTAACTTTTCATAATTCTTACGACTTCCCCTCCCATACTCATTCTGCTCATTCGCTGCCCTGGCCATTTTCCAGAATGGATCTGCTGAGCACCACTCAGAGGCTGGCATTTGTCTAGGTTCTGGTCATACATCAGTAAACAGAAGGGAGTCTTTGCCCTCAGAAAGCTTGCAGTATAATTAGAGGGAAAGACAGTAAACAAGCCAAACACGTTTGTTACAACGTCAGGTAGGAGCAAGTGCGATGTAGGAAAATAAATCTGTCTCCGTGGCTAGAAATGGATAGAGATGGGCCAGTGCTGGATGAATGAGAATGGTCGAGAAGGGCTTGCTGACAAGGTGATACTGGGTGGCCACATGAAGGGTTGAGAGGGCCAGCCATGAGTAGCTGAGAAAGAGTGCCAGGCGGAGGTAAAAGCAAGTGCAAAATCCCTGTGGCAGGACAGAGCTCGACATGATCCAGGAAAAACCCAAGGTCCCTGTAGCTGAAGCAGACTTAGCAGTTGGCTACATGGTAGGTAAAGGCCAGAGCCTGTAGGGCCTTACATGCCACACCATGGATTTTGATCTCATTCTGTGCTTGAAGGGATGTCATTGAATGGCTGGCTTTGAGCGCAAGCATGGCCTGCTCTCCCGGCCATATTTATCAGGCTGGTCAAAGAATGTGTGGAGCCTGACACCACTTCCTCTCACAGCCCTGTGTCTTTCCCCTTTCCCCCACACACAGCCCTGTGTCCTTCCCCCTTTCCCCCCACACACAGCCCTGTGTCCTTCCCCTTTCCCCCACACACAGCCCTGTGTCTTTCCCCTTTCCCCCACACACAGCCCTGTGTCCTTCCCTTTCCCCCTTTCCCCCCCACACACAGCCCTGTGTCTTTCCCCTTTCCCCCACACACAGCCCTGTGTCTTTCCCCTTTCCCCCACAGCCCCCACACACAGCCCTGTGTCTTTCCCCTTTCCCCCACACACAGACCACCTGGGCCCGACCTTATATTCCCCTTTCCATCTTCCCCTTATGCAGCACATTTCATCTACTACAGCAGATTTATTATCCGGAAAATTAACGAGCCTTTCACAGATGTCCCATCTCTTTGGGTATTTTTCTTCTTTAACTCGGCTTTCAAGACATGACACTGAAAAGTTTCTAACTGCCCCATCCACTCCACCTCATTCCTTCCTTCACACTAGTATTGATGGCTACTCACAGCTGCACAGACGATCCCTCAGCCCCGCTGTGGGTGCATCTCCACTGATGCTGTGATTACACGCGTGCACACACGTGTGCATAGCTCGCCTTGCCTTACACGGGTTTAAGACTTACTTTCTCACCAAGTCATAAGTGTCTCAGGAGAGCAGTCCTGTCTGCAAATGGCCCTATACAGGAAGGAATAGTAACAACTAAGCTGCGGGTGAAAATGACACTATTTTTAATTCTTTCATATTGAAAAAATGATCCAGGGTTGGTTTTACCTGGTGTCTGACAGATGGTGAATGTAAGGTCCTAGCTAACAGAATAACAACAGGAATGGAGCACATGGGATTCTGACGACTTTGGGCTTTGTGTGTAGCCAAGGGAAATCATTCAAATAAGCATATTTCTTTTCTTTTCTTTTTTTTTATTTGGAGGAGAAATCTCGCTCTGTTGCCCAGACTGGAGTGTAGTGGCGCGATCTCGGCTCACTGCAACCTCGGCCTCCTGGGTTCAAACGATTCTCCTGCCTCAGCCTTCAGAGTAGCTGGGACTACAGGCTTCTGCCACCACACCCAGCTAATTTCTGTATTTTTAGTAGAAACGGGGTTTCACCATGTTGGCCAGTCTGGTCTTGAACTCCTGACCTCAGGTAATCCGGCCACCTTGGCCTCCCAAAGTGCCGGGGTTACAGGCATGAGCCACCGTGCCTGGCCAAATAAGCATATTTCTAAATGTGTATTTTCGTTTGCCGACTTAACTAACGGACAGTAATAACCAATTTCAGGATTGACCATATACATCTATTTCTCTGTATGTTACACTGACAATCCAAAAAAAGACAAGGCTTCCAGAAAGAGGCCACCCTTAGGTGAGCTGGGAAGGAATAGGCCATAAACGGGGCAAGGGTAACTGTGTGTGTGTGTGTGTGTGTGTGTGTGGATGTGAGTGTGTGACTGTGGGTATGAGTGTGTGTGTGGGCATGTGTGTGCGAGTATGTGGGGGTGTGTGTGCACATGTGTGTAAGTTTGTGTGGGTGTGAGTGTGTGTGGGCGTGTGTGTGCATGGGTGTGTGTGCATGTGGGTGTGAGTGTGTGGGGCATGTGTGTGCTGTAGTATGTGCATGTGTGTGCATGTGGTGTGTGCATGTGGGCATGAGTGTGTGCATGTGGGTGTGAGTGGGTGTGAGTATGGGTGTGTGTGCGCGTGTGGGTGTGAGTGGGTGTGAATGTGTGTGGGTGTGAGTGTGTGCGTGTGTGCATGTGATGGGTGTGTGAGACTGCACACGTGTGTGTGTGTAACATAAGTGGAGGAAGCGACACGTGTAAAGGTAGAGAGACATGAGAATATGTGGGGATGCATAAGTGGTCTGGTCTGAGTGGTGATAGTGGTGTGTGCACCCAGAGTTGGGGGACAGATGAGGCCTGGCTGAAAAGACCTTGAGGCCATGCTCAGGAGTTTGACTGTCATTCTCAAGGCCATCCAAGGAAGAATTTCAGCAGGGGAATAACACAGTTAGATCTAAATTTGAGAAATATTATGCTATGTAACTAGAAAAAAAATTGATAGCAAAATGAGCTTATTAAATAGGAAATTTATAACTAAATATTCTGAAGCTATGTTTTCAATACTAGCACATAATGAAAACAGAACAGTTTTCTCCAAATGGAAATCACAAAATGTTTTCTTTCCTACCTTAAATCTCTTGGGCACAGACAATGAGATAGTTGAAATAGTTGAACCATATGATTTTTCACCAGCGTTTTGAAAGATGGATAACACAAAGATATTTAAAAATGCAATAAAAGAGCAAAAATTGTTTTTGCAATTAGATTTTGTTTATAATAACTTGGTTTCTGTGATTGGTAAGGGCCATCTGTCTGGGATAACCACTCAATTTAAGTAAGTGAAAACACAGTCTTGAGAGATACAGATCAAATCAGCAGCAGAAAACAATTCTTAAGGAGATCGTATTTCTCAGTGTGGGCTGTTTATACGTGTGCAGCATTGAATCATTACATAACTGCCACAAGAGCAAACTTTTCATATAGTTAATGAATATCTTAGTAGGCTTGTGAGAAATATGATGTAAAAAAAATTGGAAAAATAATACTGGAATAAAGTGAAAGATAAAAACACCTGCATGGGGAATATATGCATAAAAGAAACAAATGTCACTCATTCAGCCGGTTATTGATCAGGCAATATATGCCAGGCATCTTCCTCTGCACTGAGGGTACAAAGATAAATGAGATACTGCCCTGTGCTCAAGAAGTCCAGTATGATGAGGGGAAATAGAAAGAAATACGGTGTGTAACATGACAACAGAGAGGAATGGAGAGAATGCGAAAAGGAGCGAGTGTCTAGGGTGGGAAAGGGCTTTGTTTAGAAGGTGAAATGTGAATGAATCTTGAAGACCAAATACCAAGTTAATAATTGGATAAGCAAAGAAAAGACAACCCAGGCCAAGGAAGCAATGTGTACAGAGGCATGGAGGAATGAAAGAACTTGGCATTCAGAACAGGGTCAAAGCGTCAAAGGCTGGATCACAGGGCACAGCACAAGTTAGGACTGGTCAGAGAGACTGGAGACACACTGCAGAGTCACAAAGTCACGCACGTCACACAAAGACATTTGGGCTTTGTCATTTAGGCCCATGCCTCTCTAACCAGACCATGTCTTTCCTCATACTTAGAACGGTACAAGAAACCACATATACATGCAACACATCCTCCTGGAGCATGATTTTACTTATGGCTAAAGCATTACTTAAAACAGCGATTTTTTTTTTTCTTAGGAAAAAGAGATGGAATAGATTGAAAAATTCACATTAATCTTTAAAGTGAATCATGTTACTTAAGTTAGACATTTTATCTTTGAAGTGTTGGGCTGCCTTTGGCTCTAACCCTAACCCTGTCAGAACTACATGCTTCATCTCCTCTACTACTGGAAGAACTTTCAAAAATCTTGAGATGTATGGAAATGCCTGGACATCCAGGTGGAAGTTTGCTGCAGGGGCTGGGCTAGCATGTCTCATGGAGAACCTCTGCTAGGGCAGTGCAGAGAGGAGACGTGGGGTCGGAGCCGACACACAGAGTCCCTACTGGGTCACCGCCTAGTGGAGCTGTGAGAAGAGGGCCACCGTCCTCAGACCCCAGAATCCGACAACTTGTACTGTGGGCCCGGAAAAGCCACAGACGCTCAACGCCAGCCCATGAAGGCAGCCAGGGGAGAGGCTGTACCCTGCAGAGCCACAGGGGCGTAGTTGCCCAACACCATGGGAACCCACCTCTTGCATCAGCATGACCTGAATGTGAGACATGGAGTCAAAGGAGATCATTTTGGAGCTTTAAGATCTGACTGCCCCACTGGATTTCTGACTTGCATGAGGCCTGTAGCCCCTTTGTTTTGGCCAATTTCTCTTATTTGGAATGGCTGTATTTATCCAATGTATGTACCCCCATTGATCTAGGAAGTAACTAACTTGCTTTTGATTTTACAGACTCATAAGTGGAAGTGGCTTGCCTTGTCTCAGATGAGATCTTGGACTGTGGACTATTGAGTTAATGCTGAAATGAGTTAAGACTTTGAGGGACTATTGGGAAGGCATGATTGGTTTTGAAATGTGAGGACATGGGATTTGGGAGGGGGCAGGGAAGAATGATATGGTTTGTCTGTGTCCCCCCAAATCTCATCTTGAATTGTAACTCCCACAATCCATGTGTCATGGAGGAACTAGTGGAGTGATTGAATCATGGGGTGGTCTTTCCTGTGCTTTCTCATGATAGTGATAAGTTTCAAGATCGATAGTTTTAAAAATGGGAGTTTCCTGCACAGCTCTCTTTGCTGCTGCATCCATGTAATGTACTTTTCCTTCTTCTGCATGATTGTCAGGCTCCTAGCAATGGAACTGTAAGTCCAATACATTTCTTTCTTTTGTAAATTGCCCAGTCTCAGGTATGTCTTTATTAGCAGCATGAAAACAGACAAATACACTAATCATCAGAAAAATGCAAATCAAAACTACAGTGAGATATCATCTTCCTTCAGTCCAAACAGCTATAATAAAAAAGACAAAAATAACAGATGCTGGTGAGGATGTGGAGAAAAGGAAATTCTTACACACTGTTGGTGGGAATGTAAACTAGTATAGCTGCTATGGAACACAGTATGGAGAGCTCCCAAAAAAACTAAAAACAGAACTACCATTTGATTAAGCAATTCCACTACTGGGTATCCACCCAAAGGAAAAGAAATCAGTATTTCAGGCCAGGCACAGTGGCTCACGCCTATAATCCCAGCACTTTGGGAGGCCGAGGTGAGCGGATCACGAGGTCAGGAGATCGAGACCATCCTGGCTAGCACAGTGAAACCCTGTCTCTACTAAAAATACAAAAAATTAGCTGGGCATGTTGGTGGGCGCCTGTAGTCCCAGCTACTCGGGAGGCTGAGGCAGGAGAATGGCATGAACCAGGGAGGCGGAGCTTGCAGTGAGCCGAGATTGCGCCACTGCACTCTAGCCTGGACAATAGAGCGAGACTCCATTACCAGCATTGCATATTTATTGCAACTCTATTCACAATAGCAAAGATATGGAATCAACCTAAGTAGCTGTCAGTGAATGATTGGATTAAGAAAATGTGGTATGACGGCCGGGCGTGGTGGCTCACGCTTGTAATCCCAGCACTTTGGGAGGCCGAGGCGGGCAGATCACGAGGTCAGGAGATCGAGACCACGGTGAAACCCCGTCTCTACTAAAAATACAAAAAATTAGCCAGGCATAGTGGCAGGCGCCTGTAGTCCCAGCTACTCAGAGAGGCTGAGGCAGGAGAATGGCATGAACCTGGGAGGCGGAGCTTGCAGTGAGCCAAGATCGCACCACTGCACTCCAGCCTGGGCGACAGAGCGAGACTCCGGCTCAAAAAAAAAAAAAAGAAAATGTGGTATGGCCAGGCACAGTGGCTCACGCCTTAATCCCAGCACTTTGGGAGGCCAAGGTGGGTGGATCACCTGAGGTTGGGAGTTCAAGACCAGCCTGACCAACATGGAGAAACCCCGTCTCTCCTAAAAACACAAAATTAGCTGGGCATGGTGGCGTGGGCCTGTAGTCCCAGCTACTTGGGAGGCTGGGACAGGAGAATCGCTTGAACCCAGGAGGTGGAGGTTGCAGTGAGCCGAGAATGCGCCACTGCACTCCAGCCTGGGTGACACAGCGAGACTCCACCTCAAAAAAGAAAGGAAAGGAAAGGGAAGGGAAGGGAAGGAGAGGGAAGGGAAGGGAAAGGGAAAGGGAAAGGGAAGGGGAAGGAAAGGAAATGTGGTACATACACACAATGAAATACTATTTGGCCATAGAAAAAGAATGAAATCATGTGTTTTGCAGAAACACGCATGAAACTTAAGGTCATTAAGTGAAATAAGTCAGGCACAGAAAGACAAGTATCATGTGTTCTCACTTGCATGTAAGAGCTAAAAAATTTGAACACATGAAGGTGGAGAGTGGAAAAATAGGTACAGACTGGGAGAGTAGGCAGGGGTAAGGAGAGATAAAAGAAGTGGTTAAGGTGCAAAATAATTAGATAGAAGAAAATAAATTCTACATTTGATAGCAGAGTAGGGTGATATAACTAAAAAGATTATTGTCCTTGGGTGATGACACCTGAATGCCCTGAATTGATCACTATGCATTATATACATGTCACAAGTTTTCTCATATATACTATAAATTTGCATGAGAAAAAATAAAAGTAAAGCTCTAAGGATTTATATGAGGGTGGAGTTGGGTAAGGATCTCCAGATAAAACCACCCCAGGCAAAGAACCATAGAATAATGCCATTTGTCCCCATTTTGCTACTATCTTCCAGGATTTTCTGCAGGCAGAACATGGATACTTTGTATGCATATGGGGCATGCACTACCGGGTTACATACGGAGGCATTAACCACTGGCCCTCTCCTCCCTTTACTCAAGTTCAGTAATCACATAACCGAAGTAGGGGTGGATGCCGATACTTGAATCCTACAGACCTTATTCATTCAATTCTCATAATGGTCGATGGCTAAGATGTGTCATAGAAGGATGTCAAAACTCGGGCAACTTCCCGCCCACTCTTTTTACTTGTCCATTTCCAAACCTCTTGTGTCCTTACTGTCAGCACCTAGGGTGACGTTAGTCCTGGCATGTGATAAGTAGTGGAGTGGCTTGAGTCGAGTCTGTTCTGGCGAGTCCCGGGAATGCCTCATGTCCAGGGTCCCTTTGAAGTTTCTCACCTGCACTTTGAATTCTGAGACAGGAAAGGCAAACTTTTTTTTTTTTTTTTTTTTTCTCACACTCCCTTTTGTGTGCTGTGGAGCTGCCACACTGATCACTTATTAAGGGGAGTGTTGTTTGAATCAGAACAACTAAGCTGTGCTTCAGTAATAATAATTTTCAAAAATCCTCCAGATCTCAATAGTTTAACAAAATAAACTCATAAGATGGTCTCATTTAGGTCCTCCTTAGGTTTTTCCCTGGCAACTTTCCAGAAAGCGATGACTCCAGGCTGCTTCCATTTCCCGGAGCTGCTGTTCTAATCCCATGGCCTTCCACGCAGACAGGGAAGAAAAATTGTGGGCAGCGATGCAGAAGTTTTGTGGCAGGCTATTGTCATGGCCGTCACTCCTGCCACTATCTTCTTGGCCAGAATTCAGTCACATCCAGAGGGGGGGGACAGAATAGTCTGAGTCCCAGCCCTGTGATAGAACAACATAGAATTGGTTCACACAGAGCCTCACCTCTGCCACCGGATTTCTGAATGTCCTTATCTCAGCTGGCTACTCTCAGGAAGCCTGTGTGAAAATGCACATAACTTCTGTTTCCAAAGTCTGTGAAGCTATTCTTAGGCCTTCTCCCATTGTGTGTGCTCCTCATTTACCCCAGGCCCAGGTTCCAGAGCCCAGAGCCCAGCTTCCTCACTGACACTTCCCCTCACTAGTTTCACGTTAAAAGGAGGCTGGAGGCCAGGCCTCTCCAGGTAGCATACAGACATTACCTGTTCTCATATTTCCAGTCCCACTATAACTATTGTAGCTAGTGAAAATGTCTCTGCATAAGTTCAGAAGGATAAAATAAATGTGTATCCTCATTTTTATGGGTTTACTGGAAGCACCAGCATGCTGAAATGCTGTTAGTTAGCTCTTCACATGTTCAAGTAGTTACTTGAAAACTTTCGAGTCACTAGATAATTGTTCCCATTGAGAATGTGACCTCAAATATTGGTGCAGAAATGGCTCCTGTCTCCAGCACTTCACATACCCAGTCTGACAGTTCTCCTTGATTTGTTTCCTGGGAGAGGGAGGCGGTATCTGAATTCTGAATACTTTAGAGAACAAAAGATAAAAGCCACTCTCAGGGTAGGTGACCTCACAGCCTCAAGACTCCACCCTTAACCCTCAGGAGAAAAGTATTTTCTGTGCCTCAAAGTTGTCATCTTAAGTGAAACCAAGACAACTTTTGACACCTTAAATACTAGAGCAGTTACATTTTTATTTATTCTTAAGGGGTTACATTTGTCTTAAAGGTACAGATTAAGAGTGTGTGTGTGTGTGTGTGTGTGTGTGTGTGTGTGTGTGTAAAAATATCCCTAAGTTCTAAGTTAATGGCTCTCAAAGTACCCTACCTGGATCGGCAGCATAGGCCTCACGTGGGAAACTGTAATAAATGCAAACCCTTGGCCACACTCCAAACTGTAATAAATGCAAACCATTGGCCACACTCCAGACCTACTCAATCAGAAACTGCAGGGGTGGGGCCCAGCGATCTGTATCTGGGAGGCTGTCCAGGTGATTCTGATGCACACTTCGAGTTTCAGAACGTTACGCTAGGCAGCATGCTACTGGCTACTTGTCCTCATAGAAGAAGACGGCAAATTTGGAACACTTGTCTTTTTATACAAGAAAAGTTCTCTTTTAAATATACCTGCCTCAAGATAAATAGGGAGCCTTTTGTATTATTTTATGGTTCCATATAACAATTCTCATGTATGTTGAATACATTCATGTTAAATAAAGCTAACCATGTTAATGATATATAGAGTATAACAATTTAATATCTTCTGGCTTCAACCTATTTAATGCATTCATTGGCCTTTGAATGAAGCAATCAATGGATTTCACATATTTTACCCTCTCTGCCTCATTACAAAGAATCCTCGTTTTATTTCAGCCAAAGCAGCTACAGCATTAATGGTTTATATTTTAACAGTAGTTACAGAAACCTAAATAAACAGAGAAATTCCATGTTCATGGATAGGAAGACTCAATATTTTTAACATGTCAACTATTTCTGAGTCAATCTATGCATTACATGAAATACAAAGAAAAATCCCATTAAGGTTTTGTCTAAGTTGTGTAAATTGAGTACTAATTCTTATGTAAATTGAGTACTGATTCTAAAATTTGCATGGAAATATACAAGACCTAGAATAGGCATGATAAACTTGAAAAATAAGCTCAAAGTTGATGGGATTACATTACTATATTCAAGATTTATTATAAAGTTTCAGTAATTAAAACAATATGGTATTGGTGCAAAAATAAAGAAACAATTGAAACAGAACAGGGGGTCTAGAAATACACCCCTCCATAAGTAAAGTCATTTAGTTTACAACAAAGTTGCCAATGCAATTTAATAAGGGAAAATGGTATTTTCACTAAATAGTGCAGGAGCGATTGAATATTTGTAAAGCAAGAAATGAACCTTAATCTTTAATCCCCTACCTCTTGCCATTCACAAAAAACAATTTTAAGATATGAAAAGAAGAATGATATGAAAAGAAGAATGATAACACTTCTAGGAAAAATACATAAAATTTTTTCATGATATAGTGTAGGCAGAAATTTCTTAAAATAGGACCAAGAAATACATCAACCATAAAAGAAAAACAAGTGTAATGTTAGCTATAGCTTTAAATGTCGATGGGAGCATAGTTTGGTACAATATCCTTTAAAAATGTATGGCAGTATCTACTAAAGCACGTCTATTCTGCAGTTATATGCTCAGGAGAAATGGCAATGTGTGCCACAGCCAGTGGCGGCATCATCTGTAATAGCCAAGAACTGGAAACGATCAAAATGTTCAAGAGAATAAATACTACACAGCTGTAAAATAACAAGTGATTGCTGTTACAGAAACATGGATGAATGTCACAGATAAGTTGAGCAAAAGAAGCCCCCAAAAAGGAGTACACGGTGTATGATTCCACGAAGTTAAAGAACAGGCAAAATTAATCTATGTGATACAAGTCAGAACGCTGGTCTTCCCTGGGGAGAGGGTTTGGTCTACGCTGAGAAGCAGGAAGGATCCATATGAGGTGTTGTAGGCATTTGTCATGGGTTGAATTGTGTCCCGCTAAAAAGATATGTCAATTCCTAACCCCCAGTGCCTCAGAATGGGACATTATATTTACAGAACTAATCAAGTTAAAATGTTATCACTAGGATGGGCCCTGATCCAGTATGACTGCTGTTTTGATTAAAATGAGAAAGTTGGATACAGACAGAAATGCAAAGAGAGAAGACTGTGAAGAGAGATAGGAGAAGTCCATGTGAAGATGAAGGGCGAGATTGGGGTGACGAATCTCTGAGCTGTGGAAAGCCAAAGACTCTCAGCAACCACTGGAAGCTGGGAGAGGCATGGAACAGATTCCACCTCTGAGCCTCAGAAGAAACCAACCCTGCCAACATCTTGATCCTGGACTTCCAGCCTCCAGAACTGTGAGGCATAAGTTTCTGTTGCTTACACCCCTAGCGTGCAGTGCTTTATGTCAGCTCTAGGATCTAATACAGTGTTCAGTATTTTGAGTGCTAGCAATATGGAAGTGTATATATGTATAGTGCATATGTAAAAATTCATTGACCCATTCAATTAAGATACGTGTACTTCTCTACATGCATGCTATAATATCATTTTAAATATTAAGCTTCATGTGTGTGCTCTATTTTCTTCCCTATAGAATATAATGGATGGCACTGAAATCATTTATACATATTCATAGCAGGTTGTGATCTTCAATTTTTAAAATCATCCCAACATTTTCTTTTCATAGCCCTGTTAGTAATACTCTCTAGATTTAAACCATCTGTACCTTGATGCTTATAACGGTAACTTATTACTCATAATTGCTTTTCTGAACAGAACTTTAAAAAAGTTTGTTTTGGCCACTCAGGGAGGTGAAAACACACATGAGAAGGCAAGGGAATTGATTTAGAAGTAATAAATCTAACAAAAGAGAAGTAACACTTCTGGGGCCTTATCACACTCATTCTCTTCACAGTAATGAAGCGGAAAAGGCACTTTATCAATAGTCTAATTTATAAAGTCAAGGTCTGATATCGTTTGATTTTTTTAATAATTAAAAACTTGCTTTCAGAAGCACACTATGCCATGAGGAATTAGATATTTAGAAAATACAGTCTTTTGCAACTGGCTTTCTTTTTCTAAGTCTCATCTGTCTAGCAATATGATAGTGTGAAACCGTTGTCTAATTCGTGTTTAAAGGAACTGGTTATTTCCTTAAGATTAGCAAATTAATTTACAGTTATTGGATTTTGTTTTTCATTTACGCAAATGAAATATGATCTTAAGCAGAAATAAGTACAATTGAAATTAACATGATTACAATAGGGTAACATAAGAAAGAAAGAAAATTTCTCTATTAATTTTTTTTTCATAATTATCAGGCCAGGTTTAGGTAATTTTTCCACCAAAAAATTCCTCACAATTTATCCAAAAAGGTGAATTAGTGGCAGTCAATTTGAAGTTTTTATTTTACAACTAAATATGACAATTGTAACAAGGGAAGTTTCTGAAGGTTCTTCCTGATTCTTTTAATGTGTTAAATTTCTTGACCACTGTATTTTGATATTTTCAATCCACTAATTTTTTTATTCCCCACAATTGTGAATATGTCATGTGCCCACAGCTCAACCCTTGGGGGGGTTCTTCGTTTTCTGCTGAGCCTAATGATAAACTCACAGTAAGAAACTGTATATAACATTCAGATCTTCACATAGTCTATCATGGGGGCGTGGTGAAAAGGGACATATATTCCAGTTATCAGCTAAATAAGAATGCAACCATTAGGGGCTACTATTTCTCTCTTAGATTAGTAGCTTAGCCATTCTTTATAGAAGTCCACTTCCCTCGGCAAATTACTAGAATGGCACTGCAGTGATATGAATATAAGGAAGGTTCCATCCACTCTTTTAGGCAATGGCATAGATAGACAATTTTTTTTTTTTGCCTTGGTAAGCCTCTGGGTTTCTGGATTATAAGCAAAATGGAGTTTAGAAGTTGCTGAGAAGGGGGAGCTCCCAGGAACCCGCTGGGATTTCTCTTCCAGTTTTCCTTTGGGATCCCAACGATTAGCTCATAGCTGATGGTTATGGGGACAGGCTGTTTCTGGCACAGAGGCTGGCCGAGGCTGGGTCCCTCCTCACCTCACCGTCCTGGCTCCGCAGGCGGGTCCTCACAGCGATAGCACAGGCCTGCTCTGATGTGGAGCATCCAAGGCGAGTAAAATACTGGGGAGGGGAGTGAAGCCTCCTTTAAGGTTTGGGTTGCTATCATTTGCTCCAGCTTTCATAAAGTATAGGGCCTTGCCACAAACGCTTGAGCTTTGTGCTTGGGACAGTGACACCCCAGGAGATGTTTCAAACGGCCAGTCATGACGTTTCTCCCAGAACAGCTTCGCTGCTCTCTTTTCCACACTCTGATAAATAGCCTCAGGGCAAGGCAGGCCTAGACAAAATAACCCACACCACTAGCCTGCTTCAAGCACACAGGCCCTTCTCGAGCAAATCACAGCATCGCTGCACATTCCGGACGATCCTCCTATTGCCCTTGGAGGCCAGTACGTGCTCTTCATGCCGCAGCTGCAGCCGTGTTGTCCGGGTCACTTCTAAGACGCTGCTGCTGCTGCTGCTGCTGCAGGACAGGGCTGGCTGCGGAGGCTCCCCTTTCTTCTGCAGCCTCTTCTGAGTTCGGGCCCTGAGCCCATTGCTTTGATCCCCCCACAAAGGCCACACTTCTGCTAGGCTCATTTCCAAGCTTGCAGGCTGCCAGCATGGCAGGGTTGAGTCCAGTTCCTCAAGAGCCACGGCTGCTGCTGTCTGAAGTCTGGCGACTCCCGCAGAGTCACTGTCACACTTGTTTTTCCATTGGGTTGAAGACACTCCTGAGCCACACAGGACTCCTTATAATTGGCCTTTTGTTTCTCCACTCCCAGCCCTTCTTTATGAGACTTGCTTGTATATCTGAACCCCAATCTTGTACCTACCACGAATTCTTTTCTCGGAAGGCTTCTGAACCCTTATAAAAATAAATGGATTTAAGCACCAGGATGGGAGTGATGGGTCATTTTAGCAGGAAGACATAGCTGAACCCCAGCTCCCACCCATGGTGCTCATGGTGCTCCAGGAGTTTTGGGGTTTAGGTGAGAATAGCCAACCACATAATTTTGGTTCACAAAACAGAGTGCACATACTGCAGGGTTCTTGAAGTGATCAGAATCACAAACAAAAATGTCATAACCGGGACCACATTAAACATGGATCTGTTTCTTTAGACGGAAGTTGTATTTTAATGGAATCATCTTTTTAAAGATAAAGTGATACTTCATTGATTTGTTTAATCACGTGCTGTGTTTTGCAACAATGAAGATGACAGCAAGTAATGTTCTACACGGCATTCATTCCCTCTCTAATAAGTTACACTCTTTCATTCTTTGACATAATAGAAAATAACAGGATAGATTAGTGCATGTATTTGTTACTGCCCTCAAGATAAAATCGAGAAGTTCTTAGTGTAGCTTGTAAGGGTCTGGCCTCAGCTCATCTTTCCGGCTTGATTTTCTACCTCTTTCTCTTTGCTGTATGTACTACACGGGACTCCATTCGGCTCTCTAAACATTCCACGACTTCCTGAACTCCTAGCTTTTGGTTTATGCTCTTTTCTTTGCCTGGAATGTTCTTATCCATCTCCATCTTCACCTGACAAAGTCTTAACTTATTCTAGTCTTAGCTGAAATGTCACCTCATCAAAAGGCCACCCATCCACCTGCAAGCCAGCAGCTGCAGCCAGGTTAAATTCCCCCCTCACAGCCTTCTCAGAGCAGCATCGAACTTCATCACTGCCATGTGCCCAGCACTTACCATAGTCTCTGGCATGTGGTAGGTGCTCAGTAAGTAACCATTTGATGTAATCAAAGTTTCTGTAGCATAGTAGAAATATGGTTCCTTATTGCTAAAAAATGAAAACCATGTTTATTAACCTATTTCAATTATATAGCACAAATAATCTTTGATCCCAAATGTCTCTGTCAATCAAAAATCTTATGGTTGAAAAAATATGCCTGTGATGTTTAATTTTATGTATAACTTGGCAAGGCTCAAGTGCCCACTTTGGTCAGACATCATTATAGATGTTGCTGTGAAGGTGTTTTGTGAATGCGATTAACATTTACAATAAGTTGACCTGGTAAAAAGTGAAACAGGTTGCCCTTAATAATGTGGGTGGGCCTACTCTAATAAGCTGAAGACCCTAAGAGCAAAAACTGAAATTTCTGGGAGTAGAAGGAATTCTACCTCAAGATAGTAACATAGAAATCCTGCCTGAGTTTGCAGCCGGTCTGGCCTACCCTGCAGATCTCAGACACGGGACTGCAGCATCAACACTTGCCTGTGTTTCCCGCTTTCCAGACGCCTAGCCACATAAACAAACAAGGGTTAAATCTAAGTGAAGATTTACCCAAAATTATTTTTATTTTTATTATTTATTTTATAGTATTGTTATTATGTTTTTAGACACAGGATTTTGCTATGTTGCCCAGGCTGGACTCCAAATCCTGTTTCAGCCTCTGGAGTAGCTAGGACTACAGGCATGTGCCACCATGCCTGGCCTCGTAATTTTATTTTTTGAAAACTTTTATTTTAGAAAAAGGAGGAACATGGGCAGGTTTGTTACAAAGGTATCTTGCATGATGCTGAGGTTTGGGGTATGACTGAATCCATCACCCAGGTAGTGGACATGGTCCCCGGTAGGTAGTTTAGCCCTTACTCGCCTCGAGCCCCAGCAGCCTCTAGTGTCAGTCGTTGCCATCCTTGTGGCCATTTGGATTCAATGTTTAGCTCCCACCTGTAAGTGGGAACATGCGGTATTTGCTTTCTGTTCCTGAGTTAGTTTCCTTAGGATAATGGCCTCCAGCTGCATCCATGATGCTGCAAAGGACATGATTCCCTCATTGTTGTGGCTGCACAGCATTCTGTGGTGGACATGCTCCACATTTTCCTTATCCAGTCCACTGTGGATAGCCACATAGGTTGAGTTCATGTTTTTGCCATTGTGAATAGTACTGTGATGAACACACATGTGTCCTTATGGTAGAATGACTGATTTTTCTTTGCATATACCCAGTAATGAGATGGCCGGGTCAAATGGTAGATCAACTGTTAGTTCTTTGAGAAATCTCCAGACTGCTCTCCACCAGTGGCTGGACTAATTTACACTCCTGCCAACAGTGTATAAATATCTCCTTTTTTCTGCAGCCTTGCCCACGTCTGTGATTTTTTGACTTTTTAACAAAAGCCATTCTGACTGGTGTCAGATGGTGTCTTACTGTGGTTCTGATTTGCATTTCTCTGATGATCAGTGATGTAGAGCATTTTTTCATATGTGTTGGCTGCTTGCATGTATGCTTTTGAGAAGTGTTCATGTCCTTTGCCCACTTTTTAATGGGGTTATTTGTTTTTCTGGTTGTTGATTTCTGTTCCTTACAGATTTGGGATATTTGACCTTTGTCAGATGCATAGTTTGTGAATATTTTCTCCCACAGGTTGTCTGTTTAATCAATTGATAGTTTCTCTTGCTATGCAGAAGCTCTTTAGTGTAATTAGGTCCCGATTATCAATTTTTGTTTTTGTTGCGATAGGTTTTCAAGGCTTAGCCATAAATTATTTGCCAAGGCTGATTTCAAGAAGGGTTATTCCTAGATTTTTTTTTCTAGGATTTTTACAGCTTGAGGTCTAACATTTAAGTCTCTATTCCATCTTGAGTTAATGTTTCTATGTGTTGATAGGTAGGGCTCCAGTTTCAATCTTTCGCATATGGCTAGCCAGCTACCCCAACACTATTTATTGAATAGAGAGTCTTTTCCCCATTGCTTATTTTTGTCGAGTTTGTCAAAGATCAGACGGTTGTAGGTGTGTGGCTTTATTTCTGGATTCTCTGCTCTGTTCCAATGATCTACATGTCTTTTTTGTACTAGTATCACGCTTTTTTGGTTGCTGTAGGCTTGTAGTCTATTTTGAAGCCGGGTAATAAGATGTTTCTGGCTTTGTTCTTTTGCTTAGGATTGCTGGGTTATTTGGGCTCTTTTTGGTTCCATATGAATCTTAGAATAGTTTTTTCTAATTCTGTGAAAAAAATGATGTTGGTAATTTGTTAGGAATAGTGTTAAATCTGTACATTGCTTTGGGCAGGATGGCCATTTTAATGATATTAATTATTCCAATCCATGAGCATGGAATATTTTTTCATTTATTTGTGTCATCTCTGATTTTTTTCAGCCGTGTTTTGTAGTTCTCCTTGTACAGCTCCTTCACCTCCTTGGTTAGCTGTATCCCTAGGTATTTAATTTTTTATGTGACTACTGTAAATTGGACTGTGTTTTTCATTTGGCTCCCAGCTTGAATGTTATTGGTGAATAGAAACACTACTGATTTTTGTACACTGATTTTGTATCCTGAAACTTTACTGAAGTTGTTGATTAGTTCCAGGAGCCTTTTGGCACAGTATTTAGGATTTTCCAGGTATAGAATCGTATCATCAGCAAACAGAGATAGTTTGATTTCTTCCTTTCTGATGCCCTTCATTTCTTTCTCTTGCCTGATTGCTCTTGCTAGGACTTCCAGTACTATGTTGAATAGGACTGGTGAGAGCAGGCATCCTTGTCTTGTTCTGGTTCTCAAGGGAAATGCTTCCAGCTTTTGCCCACTCAGGATGGTGTTGGCTGTGGTTTTGTCACAGATGGTGCTTATTATTTTGAGGTACGTTCCTTCAATGCCTAGTCTGTTGAGGGTTTTTATCATGAAGGGATGTTGGATTTTATCAAAAGCTTTTTCTGCATCTATTGAGATGATTATGTAGTTTTTGGTTTTACTTTTACTTCCTCCATGATTCTTTTAAAATAATAGCATCAGCCTAATCATATATCAATGTTATATATTTTGCTAAAATCATAGAAAGTGCAAGTAAATATATACCCTTTACTTTTATGATCTATTTATATATATATATGGCTAAATATAGCTATATGGATAAAGAGGCAGATATATATATGCAGATCTAGATATATACACTACACATACTTAAATATAAAGGTCTCCTTTCTTTTTTTATATTTTTCCATAAGTTATTGGGGTACACGTGGTATTTGGTTACATGAGTAAGTTCTTTAGTGATGATTTGTGAGATCCTGGTGCACCCATCACCCGAGCAGTATACACTGCACCGTATTTGTAGGCTTTTATCCCTCACCCCCCTCCCTCTCTTCCCCCCAAGTCCCCAAAGTCCATTGTATCATTTTTATGCCTTTGCGTCCTCATAGCTTAGCTCCCACATATCAGTGAGAACACATGATGTTTGGTTTTCCATTCCTGAGTTACATCACTTAGAATAATGGTCTCCAATCTCAACCAGGTCACTGCAAATGCTGTTAATTCATTCCTTTTTATGGCTGCATAGTATTCCATCATATATATACATACATATATATGTGTATATATATATATACATACATACATATATGTGTATATATATATATATATACATACATATATGTGTATATATATATATATATATACACACACACATATATATATATACACCACAGTTTCTTTATCCAGTCATTGATCAATGGGCATTTGGGTTGGTTTCACGATTTTGCAATTGCAAATTGTGTCACTATAAACATGCGTGTGCAAGTATCTTTTTCACATAATGACTTCTTTTCCTTTGGGTAGATAACCCAGTAGTGGGATTGCTGGATCCAATGGTAGTTCTACTTTGAGTTCTTTAAGGAATATCCACACTGTTTTCCATAGTGGCTGTTTACATTCCCACCAGCAGTGTAGAAGTGTTCCCTGTTAACCGCATCCACGTCAACATCTACTGTTTTTTTATTTTTTGATTATGGCCATTCTTGCAGGAGTAAGGTGAATAAAGTCGTCAGCAAACAGTGACAGTTTGACTGCCTCTTTACCAATTTAGACTCCTTTATTTCTTTCTGTTGTCTGATTGCTCTGGATAGGACTTCCAATACTGTGAGGAAGGGGAGTGGTGAGAGTGGGCATCCTTGTCTTGTTCCAGTTCTCAGAGGGAATGCTTTCAACTTTTCCCGATTCAGTATTATGTTGGCTGTGGGTTTGTCATAGATGGCTTTGATTACATTAAGGTATGTTCCTTGTATGCTGATTTTGTTGAGAGTTTTTATCATAAACGTATGTTGGATTTTGTCAAATGCTTTTTTCTGCCTCTGTTGAGATGATTATGTGATTTTTGTTTTTAATTCTGTTTATGTGGTATATCACATTTATTGACTTGTGTATGTTAAACCATCCCTGCATCCCTGATATAAAACCTACTTGACCATGGTGGATTATTTTTTTGATATGTTGTTGGGTTTGGTTAGCTAGTATTTTGTTAAGGATTTTAGCATCTATGTTCATCAAAGATATTGGTAGTTTTTGTTTTTGGTTATGTCCTTTCCTGGTTTTGCTATTAGGGTGATGCTGGCTTCATAGAATGAATTAGGGAGGGTTCCTTCTTTCTCTATCTTGTGGAATAGTGTCAGAAGGATTGGTACCAATTCTTCTTTGAATGTCTGGTAGAATTCTGCTGTGACTCTGTCTGGTCCTGGACTTCCTTCATTGGTAATTTGTACATTACCATTTCAATCTCACTGTTTGTTATTGATCTGTTTAGGGCATCTAATATTCCTGATTTTAAGCTAGGAGGGTTGTATTCTTTTCCAGGAATTTATCCATCTCTTCTAGGTTTTCCAGTTTATGTATGTAAAGATGTTCATAGTAGCCTTGAATGATCTTTTGTATTTCAGTGGTGTCAGTTGTAATATTTCCTGTTTCGTTTCTTAGTGAGGTTATTTGGATTTTCTCTCTTCTTTTCTTGGTTAATCTTTCTAATGGTCTATCAATTTTATTTATCTTTTCAAAGAACCAGCTTCTTGTTTCATTTATCTTTTGTATTGTTTGTTGTTTGTTTCAATTTCATTTAGTTCCACTGTGATCCTGGTTACTTCCTTTCTTCTGCTGGGTTTGGGTTTGGCTTGCCCTTGTTTCTCTAGTTCCTTGAGGTGTGACCTTAGAGTGTCAGTTTGTGCTCTTTCAGTCTTTTTGATGTAGGTGTTTAGGGCTATGAACTTTCCTCTTAGCACCACCTTTGCTGTATCCCAAAGGTTTTGATAAGTTGTGTCATTATTGTTGTTTGGTTCAAACGACTTTTTAATTTCCATGTCAATTTTGTTGTTGATCTAATGATCATTCAGGAGCAGGTTATTTAATTTCCATGTATTTGCATGGTTTTGAAGGTTCCTATTGGAGTTGATTTCCAGTTTTATTCCACTGTGGTCTGAGAGAGTGCTTGATATAATTTTAACTTTCTTAAATTTATTGAGGCTCATTTTATGGCTTATCATACAGTCTATCTTGGAGAAAGTTCCATGTGCTGTTGAATAGAGTGTGTATTCTGTGGTTGTTGGATGAAATGTTCTGTATATATCTGTTAAGTCCATTTGTTCCAAGGTATAGTTTAAATCCCTTGTTACTTTGTTAACATTCTGTCTTGATGACCTGTCTAGTGCTGTCAGTGGAGTATTGAAAGTTCCCCACTACTATTGTGTTGCTGTCTATCTCATTTTTAGGTCTAGTAGTAATTATTTTATAAATTTGGGAGCTCCAGCGTTAGGTACATATATGTTTAGGATTGTGATCTTTTTCTGTTGGACAAGGCCTTTTATCATTATATAATGTCCCTCTTTGTCTCTTTTAACTGCTGTTGCTTTAATGTTTGTTTTGTCTGATATAAGAATAGCCACCCCTGCTCGTCTTTGGTGTCTATTTGCATAAAATGCCTTTTCCCACCCCTTTACTTCAAGTTTATGTTAGTCCTTATGTGTTAGGTGAGTCTCCTGAAGGCAGCAGCTAGTTGGTTGGTTAGTTCTTATTCATTCAGTGGTTCTGTATGTTTTAAGTGGAGCATTTAGGCCATTTACATGCAATGTTAGTATTGAAATGTGAAGTACCATTGCATTCATCATGCTCTTTGTTGCCTGTGTACTTAGGGTATTTTTGTTTTTGTTTTTTAACTTTTATTTTTGTTTTACAGGTCCTGTGTGATGTATGCTTTAAAGAGGTTCTATTTTGATATGTTTCCAGGATTTGTTTCAAGATTTAGAGCTCCTTTTAGCAGTTCTTGTAGTGGTGGCTTGGTAATGGAGAATTCTCTCAGCATTTGTTTGTCTGAAAAAGACTATTTCTTTCCTTCATATATGATGCTTAGTTTCGCTGGATACAAAATTCTTGGCTATTAATTGTTTTGTTTGAGGAGGCTGAAGATAGGGCCCCAGACCCTTCTAGCTTGTAGGGTTTCTGCTGAGAAATCTGATAGGTTTTCCTTTATAGGTTACCTGGTGCTTCTGTCTCACAGCTCCTAAGAATATTTCCTGCAGCTTAACTTTGGATAACCTGATGACGATGCGCCTAGGCAAAGATCTTTTTGCAATGAATTACCCAGGTGTTCTTTGTGCTTCTTGGATTTGGATGTCTAGATGTATAGCAAGGCTGGGGAAGTTTTCCTCAACTGTTCCTCCAAATATGTTTTGCAAGCTTTTAGAATTTTCTTCCTCAGGAACACAGATGCTTCTTAGGTTTGGTCGTTTAACATAATCCCAGACTTCTTGGAGTCTTTGTTCATATTTTCTTATTCTTTTTTTCTTTGTCTTTGTTGGATTGGGTTAATTCAAAGACCTTGTCTTTCAACTCTGAATTTCATTCTTCTACTTGTTCAATTCTATTGCTGAGACTTTCCAGAGCATTTCACATTTCTAAAAGTGTGTCCAAAGTTTCCTGAATTTTCGATTTGTTTTTTTCTTTAAGCCATCTATTTCCTTGAATATTTCTCCCTTCACTTCTTGTATCATATTCTGGATTTCCTTGCGTTGGGCTTTGCCTGTCTCTGGTTCCTCCTTGATTCAGTTAATAACTAATCTTTTGAATTCTTTTTCACGTAAATCAGGGATTTCTTCTTGGTTTGGATCCATTGCTGGTGAACTGGTGTGATTTTGGGAGTGTTGAAGGGCCCTGTTTTGTCATATTTCCAGGATTGGTTTTCTGGTTCCTTCTCATTTGGCTGTTGTTCAGATTCTTTTGTCCCACGAGGTTTTCCTTTGATGTAATACTCTCTCCCTTTTCCTATGGATGTGGCTTCCTGTGAGCCAAACTGCTGTGATTGCTGTCTCTCTTCTGGGTCTAGCCGCCCAGCGAGTCTACCCGGCTCTAGGCTGGTACTGGGGGTTGTCTGCACAGACTCCTGTGATGTGAACTGTCTATGAGTCTCTCAGCCATGGATGCCAGCACCTGTTCTGGTGGAGGTGGCGATGGGAGGCAGGGAGAGTGCAATGGACTCTGTGAGGGTTTAGCGCTCTATTTTTGTCCTGTTTGGCCTCCTGCCGGGAGGCGGCGCTTTCCAGAGAGCATCAGCTGTGGTAGTGTGGAGAGGAACTGGCAGTGGGCGGGGCCCTAGAACTCCAAGTTTATATGCCCTTTTGTCTTCTGCTACCAGGGTGGGTAGGGAGGACCCTCAGGTGAGGGTGGGGTAGGCATGTCTGAGCTCTGACTCCTTGGGTGGGCCTTGCTGCGGCTGCTGTGGGGGCTGGGGGTGAGATTCCCAGGTCGCTGGGGTTGTGTACCTAGGAGGATTATGGCTCCCTCTGCTGAGTCATGCAGGCTGTCAGGGAAGTGGGGGAAAGCCGGCAATCACAGGGCTCACCCAGCTCCCACCCAAACCTAAGGGCCGGTCTCACTCCCACCGTGCAACCCCCAGCAGCCCCCAGTCCGTTTCCAGGTGGAGAGGGATATGGGCTTGAAAACCTGCCCCAGGCTACCCGCCTCCCAGCTGCGGGAGAAAAAGGCTTGGTTCTTCCCTGGCCTGTGGAGTCTGCACACCGGATTCGTGCCCTCCCCTAGTTCTGGCCAGGAGGATTCTCACCCAGTTCAATTGTTACAAAGCTCAGCTAGAGATTTCCTTCTCCCTTTGGAGTTTTACCTGCCTCCTCTCCCGATGGATGCCTGTGGTGCCAGCAGGAATGGGCTGGCCTTTCCGCTGCTTCCTCTACCCCTGCACTTCACTGGGCTCTCCAGACGGACTCAGCTCCAGGTAAAGTTGGAAATTCTCCCGCAAACAGACCTTCAGCTTCCCCAGTGGGGGGGTGTGTTTGGGAGAGGAGGGTCTCCCTTTCCCACTTCCGCAGTCGGGGCACTCACACGTTTGCGGGGGTCTCCCGGGTCCTGCAGGAGCAGTCCACTTCCTTCAGAGGGTCTGTGGGTCCTCTCCGGATTGCTGGTTTGTTCCTGCAGTCGATCTGGAGCTAAAATTCACAATGCGAGCCCCGCGCACTGCTCTGTGGGGAGCGGCAATCTAGTCCTGCCTCCCATCCGCCATGATGATCAGTCTCTTCAAAGTCTCCTTTCTATGATCTTTTAGGGTAATACATACCATTGGCCAAAGTAGAGTGTATTAGTTAACTCAGTTATGGTGATGTATTTCGGAAATCTGGAAATATATTTTAAATTATACCTCTTTGTACCCAATAAACAATAAATTTGAAAGCTTTTCTGTGCTGTTTTAATGTCTTCTTATTGCTGTATTTCTCCTTGCTATGTAAGATGTTTGTGCGTACATGGCAAAAATTATAGTCTTCATTCATGTTAACAATTTTTGCTTGAATTACCACCCTAGAAAATGCATAAAAACGACTTACTAGCATATGGTATATAGAATTTCTTAAAACCGTCATTAATAATTTCTTTACTACCTTTAAAATTCAATGGTTCTCAGTGTAACACCACTATATTTCAGTCCTGTTATCCACTTTTTTTCCTGAGGTTATAAAAAGAATCCGACAACTACAAAATGAACACTGCTTTTGTTCATACACAGCACAGCACGGGGTCCAACAAGTTCTACCTTGAATCAATTATTCTGTGACAAATATCACCTGAGGATTTCCAGATTGCTGCTATTATTGTGAATTTATGAGCTTTTTATTATGAAAAATAGTATTTTCAATTTTCATATTGAATAATCATTTCAAATACGTGTAAATTTGACTTCATAGCATACCAATACCTGTGTTTCCATCACCCAGATTCCAAAATCATCAGTTGAAGATGATCCTGCTTCACCTACACCCTGCCGGTTCCTGGCCCCCCTAGTAAGCAAGCCGTGGACATTATGTAGTTTTATCCTGAAAATGTTTAGGATATCTCGAGAAGATAAGAACTCTAAATAAAACAATCACCAAATGACTATCTCATATAAAAATTTAGCAATTTCTTAACTTATAAAATATCATGTCCATATTAAAATTTTCTATCATCTTATAAATGTCATTTAAAAAATAATTTGTTCAAATCAGGATCCAAATGTGTCTCCTGGTATGATTGGTTAAGACACGGCTTACATTGGACTTGGCGTGGTGGCTCATGCCTGTAATCCCAGCACTTTTTGGGGCTGAGGCTGGCGGATCATGAGGTCAGGAGATTGAGACCATCCTGGCCAACATGGTGAAACCCTGTCTGTACTAAAATAGAAAAAATTAGCCAGGCATGGTGGCACGCTCCTGTAGTCCTAGCTGCTTGAGAGGCTGACACAGGGGAATCGCCTGAACCCAGGAGGCGGAGGCTGCAGTGAGCCAAGATCATGCCACTGCACTCTAGTCTGGTGATAGAGTGAGACTCCGTCTAAGAAAAAAAAGAAAAACGTGGCTTACATTTAGTTTGCTCTCTAGATTGTCATCCATTTTCTTTTCCTCTTACAATTTATTTATTGAAGAAAATAGATTATCTTTTCTATAGAACTTTTGACAATCACGGTCTGGATTTTCCAGATTACATCCTGGTCTGCTTTACAATGTCTTCCTCCATCTTCAGTATTTTTTAAATAAATTGGTAGTTGAATATAAAGCCTTGATAAGATTTTGCTTGATTGGGTTATTTAATTCTGGGAGGACAAGACTATTTCTGAAGTTACGTATTTCTTATCAGGAATCATGTATTTCTGGTTATCTTTTTAAAAATTGTGTCAGTAGCCATTTAAATATCAGTGGCATTCACTAATTCATGATAAGTTGCTAAATTGCTATATTCGATTTTATTGTTTCTTTTCATATACTGTTCTCCTCATCTCGTATTTGGTTACTCCCTAAAATTGTTGGTAAAAAATGACATCATAAATGCTTGAATGTTTTCTTTTATTTATAAGTTTTGAAAATATTGAGTTTTGCATTCTCCAATTGTGACCAATGTGTGGTGTGTGTGTGTTGGGGGAGGTGTGTGTGTGTGTTGCAGTCTGAAGAACGGGTGCTTGTAAGAAAGCTAAATATCACTTGGAAAAAGCTGATTGGCTTTACCTTGGCAAATTCAACACAGACCAGGTTTGGGTTTTCCAGAATGCAGGATTGAGAACCTGATCTGACAGCACGGAGATCAGAGCTGTACTCAGTGGATATAATCACCTCATAGAATTGAGATATGAAAATCAGAAAGGTGGTTCCTTCCACTCCAGTGAGAAGTACAACCCCCAGGCCAACAGGGGACTTGTGATCACTGATCACTGTTTTCTTTCCCTGGAGAAAAAGATACAGTGGAGGTCTTAGTTATTATATGAATTTGCTCAGTGGAGCATGGGAGCTGGCTTGTTAGGTAGGTCTTTGGCTGGCACCACCACACTGCAACAGTTTTCTATGTCTGTCGCCAGTCTAGAAATAAACCTGCAAATGGCCTTGTTTTATTGGAGCAGGGCAGATGTTCTGGCTGTTATTTACACATGCACTCCCTTGATTGACATATTTTTTTCTTTCAACTTACGCTGAAGTCTTGGCTTTACAGATTCATTTTATTTCTTTTTAACAGTGATTTTGTATATCTTTACTGGGAGCTGGAGGGAGAGTGAAATATGTAACCCTGAGAGTGAAAGTTAGAAAAATCTATGGGAATCACAGAGGCATTTGCCAAGATCGGCTCAGAGAAAAGAACATCATGGTGGCTCACTCCTATAATCCCAGTGCTTTGGGAGGCTGAGGCTGGAGGATTGCTTGAGGCCAGGAGTTCGAGACCAGCTTGGGCAACATAGCAAGACTCTGTCTCTACACAAATGGCTGTAGTCCCAGCTACTTGGAAGGCTGAGGTGGGAGAATCGCTTGAGCCCAGGAGGTTGAGGCTGCAGTGAGCCATAACTGCACCACCGCACTCCAGCCTGAGCAGCAGAGTGAGACTCTGTCTCAAAAAATAAATAAAAATGAAAAACAAAGGACATCAGGTTCAGCAAAGCCTAAAGGGAACATACGAGGAGGGAAGAGTTTGTTGGCCTTAGCATAGGGTCGAGGGTTCTGTGGGAGGTCTAGTTCTGTCACAGCCTGTGCTGAGACAGGAAGCTCTCTCAGATGCTGCCATAAACACTACGTTTGAGGAACAATTGCTGGGCATGTGAGCACATGTGCCCTGACTTTGAAGCCAACCATGGGGTACGACTGCAATGCTGCGGGGAGCCAGGCCAGCAAGGACCAGGGAAATGGAGATGTGTCCATCTGACCCTAAGGCAGTTCTCTTAACAATTAAAGCAACCAGGTAACTGTGCAATTACAGGAATAGAAAACCAAATGCTGCATATTCTCACTTATAAGTGGGAACTAAATGATGAGAACACATGGACACAGAGGGGAACAGCACACATTGGGGCCTTTTGGAGGATGGAGGGTGGAGGGAGGGAGGAGGGAGAGGATCATGAAAAATAACTAATGGGTAGTAGGCTTAATACCTGGGTGACAAAATAATCTGTACAACACACCCCCATGACACAAGTTTACCTGTGTAACAAACCTGCACATGTATCCCTGAACTGGAAATAAAAGTTAAAAAAAAAGTAACTGTACAATTAGTCAAATCAGATTTATCTGTTTTTCTGTCTGTCTAGCATTGAAACTCAGCATTGATATTTTAGGCCTACATAACCCTTAGGGGCTATTGAACAATTTGTGTGGTTAAGAGTAAGGCTTCGGAGAGGAAGAGCGTATGTGTGTGCGTGTGTGTGTGTTTATGTAGTATTTGGGAGCTGAAATCAGAAACAAGAAAAAATAAGTTTTCTCTGCATTTGTGCTGTAAACTGGTAACATGAACTCATATTACTGGTTATAATCTCCGTCACTCTTAACCTCTTCCAAAGTCATTTTCTGAGACTCCCTGTGTGTATGTTACCGCACCGAGAGTTAGGAACATGGAAGCTTATAGGGTAGGACCTGTTCTAGGACATTCTGATGTACGTGGGAAGGGGGAGAATACTAATAAAACATAAGAAACCACACAATAAATTATGAGGAAAATGGCAAACAAAAGGAGGAACAATGGCAACAAATACATATTTCACATGAGGACTGGAGGAAGTCAAAGAGGCCCTGAAGGCGGAGGTGGCCCAGGATGGTCTGTGGAACTGAGCCAGGCGGTGGAGAAAGCACAGGAGCTGGCTGTTTGGCAATAAGGAAGCTCATTTAAAAACAGGCACAGTTTTCCTTTCTATCCCTGGTTGACATCATCCCAGACTGCTTCATGGATGAATCTGCTTCATGGATGAATTCTTATGAAACATTTAAGGAAGAAATAATTCAAGTCACAAAAAAGCTTTTAGAAAACCCTAATACAACCCCCTGACAAGAGCTCCTGACAAGAGCTTCTGACAAGAACACACACACCAGCATCCCTCATTAACATGAATGCAAAAATCTAGAACAAAATTTTGGTAAATTAAATCTAATGTTATAGAAAAATAATGTATCATCACAAAGTGAGGTTTATCCCAAAACTATTATGTTAAAGTTTGAAAAAAAACAATATAATTTAAAGAAGAAAACTCAGATGATCAGCTCAAAATTCAGAAAAAAACATTTAACAAAATCCAACATTCATTCATGATGACAAAAAAAAAAAAGGGCATCTGTGCAAATCTTACAACTAACATTACACTTAATGGTAAAATACTGAACTCATTTCCCCCGAAATGAGAATCAAAGCGAATATGTCCCCTGTCACCACTTGCATTAATTATTCTACTAAATAATCCAATGCAATAAGGAAAAAAAAGATAAAAATAAAAGAGAAGAAATATTGGAAATGAAGAAGTAAAACTATATTTGCAAATAACATGATTTTATATAGAAAACTCACAGAAATCTAAGAAAAAAATCTGCATTTATACTAAATTGGATAAGTTGAAATCAACATGACTTCAGGATATGAGGTATATATATATATATGTAAATTTTCTATATTTCTATATACAGACAAATTTATACAGATCAGTTCCAATAAAATAAATATCAAAAAAAGAAAAGAATTTTTTAATTGATTAAAATATATAAAAATATTAAAATATATTTAAAAACTCTACAATTAAAAACTACAAAACACTGTTGAGAGAAATGTAGAAAGACCTAAGTACGTGGAGAGATATATAATCCTCATAGTTGTAAAGTCATTAATTTTTCCTAATTTGTCCATAAATGCAATTGAATTTCAAAGTTGCAGCAGGGTTAGAATTTTTTGAGGGGGAGTATATATTGATAAGTTGATTCTGACATATATATGGAATGTAAAGGACTCAGGATAGGCAAAACAACTTCAAAAAGAATAACAAAATTGGATAGCATACTCCACCTGATTTTAAAGCACATTATAGAGCTATCGTGAGATGTGATATCAACATGTGGATAGACAGACCGATCCACAGAGCAGAATGGAGATTTCAGATACAGCTCCACAATACATGGTCAATCAATTTTCAGAAAAAAATGCAACAAAATAATTTATTTTTTAATTTTTATTTTTTGAGACAGAGTCTCACTGTATTACCCAGGCTGGAGTGTGGTGGCATGATCACGGCTCACTGCAGCCTCAACCTCCCTGGCTCAGGTGATCCTCCCACCTCAGCCTCCTGAGTAGCTGGGACTACAGGTGCATGCCACCACGCCCAGTTAATTTTGGTATTTTTTGTAGAGAAGGTTTTGCCAAGTTGCCAGAACTGGTTTTGAACTTCTGAGCTAAAGTGATGCTCTTGCCTCTGCCTCCCAAAGTGCTGCAGTTATATGTGTGAGCCACTGTGCTCAGCTGTGACAAAATAATTCAATAAGGAAAACTTCCAGCCAAAAACGCATAATCAATTAAATATTAAAATGATTGAAAATTGGTCCATATATTATGCTATATATAAAAATTAACTTGAAACATGTTACATTTTTAAATTGAAAAGCTGAAACTATAAAGCTCCTAGAAAAATATAGAATATCTTTACAACCTGTGGTTATGCAAAGATTTCCTAGAGAGAACTCAGAACAAATCACGAAAGAAAAAAATAACTACATTTAATCAAAATTAAAACTTCTTTCAAGGAATGCACAATAAAAAAGCAAGCCACAAACTGAATATAATTATACATTAACAACAACAACAACCACAAATGCCCATAGGGAGAGAGCGGCAATGAGGTACAACAACAGCCTGGTTAAAACCCCAAGACTAACAACAGTTAATGCTGGAGAGAACGTACAGTTAACTCTCATTCTCTCTTGTTTGGGTGTCAACTGGTACAACCGTTTTGCAAAACGATTCGGTATTGTCTAATAAAGCTGAATAAAAGCTTTCCCTTTAAGCTAGCAATTTCACTCCTTGCTATATACCCAACAGAAATGCGCAAATATGTGTGCCTACATATGAGAATGTGTGCAGCAGCATTATTCATGGTTGCCAACATTGGAAACAACTGAAATGTCCATCAACTGTTGAATAGCTCATTCATGTTTTGTGTGTTTATAAAATGAACCAACTTATAGCTTGAAAATGAATGAACCACTGCTACCCACAATAGTATGCAGTGAGAGGAAAAGAATAGAGAGGAGTGAGAGGAAAAGCATAGAGATGAGTGAGAGGAAAAGCGTAGAGATGAGTGAGAGGAAAAGCGTAGAGATGAGTGAGAGAAAAGCGTAGAGATGAGTGGGAGGAAAAGCGTAGAGACGAGTGAGAGGAAAAGCGTGGAGACGAGTGAGAGGAAAAGCATGGAGACGAGTGAGAGGAAAAGCGTGGAGATGAGTGAGAGGAAAAGCGTGGAGATGAGTGAGAGGAAGAGCATGGAGACGAGTGAGAGGAAAAGCGTAGAGACGAGTGAGAGGAAAAGCGTGGAGACGAGTGAGAGGAAAAGCGTGGAGATGAGTGAGAGGAAAAGCGTGGAGATGAGATGGGAAATGCAGTCCGCTGTTTGCAGGGACTTTTCAGTTATGGTAAGGAGATTGAGGTTTTTGATCTCTCTGATGACAAGGGCATGAAAGATTTTAGGGAGCGATTGATTTAATATGATTTACATATTTTTAAAGAGTTTACTCTGGCTGCTCTGTGGAGAATGGGTTGGGTTGTGGGTTAAGTGAGGAAGCCAGGAGACTCATTGGGATGTTGCTGAAGAGGTCGAAGAATAAGTGCCTGGAGCTAGAAGGTAGTGAAGCCTGTTAAAGATTGTTGAAAACGAATAGAAATAAACTATCCCCAAAAGCCAAAAAAAAAAAAAAAAAAAAAAAAAAAAATGCCAGCATTTGCTTCTTGGTATATTTAATTCAGACTAATTATTTTTAAAAAGTTTTAGCCAGACGCAGTGGCTTACGCCTGTAATCCTAGCACTTTGGGAGGCCGAGGCAGGCGGATCACCTGAGGTTGGGAGTTCGAGACCAGCCTGACTAACATGGAGAACCCTCGTCTCTACTAAAAATACAAAATTAGCCGGGCGTGGTGGTGCATGCCTGTAATCCCAGCTACTCAGGAGGCTGAGGCAGGAGAATCGCTTGAGCACAGGAGGTGGAGATTGCAGTGAGCCAAGATCACACCATTGCACTTCAGCCTGGGCAACAAGAGCGAAACTCCGTCTCAAAAAAAAAAAAAAAAAATCATTCTTCTCTTTTGCCATACAGATTCTGCTTATGTAAGAGCTAAGCAGAATTTAGACTCCCACATAGCTTTTAATTATGTAGGAAAAAATAACTTGTTCGTCTCAAAAAATAATTTTGTTCTTCTCTTTTGCCGTACGGATTCTGCTTATGTAAGAACTAAGCAGAATTTAGACTCCTACATAATTTTTAATTATGTAAGGAGTCTAGCACATCACACAGTCATTTAGAGCCAGCTGCCAAGCTAGGCAGTATTCCATCCTAACTCTCATGAGGCAGTGCTCTCCGGGTAGATGGGAAGCTGGCCCCCATAGAGCTTTGTTTTCCAAATTCATGAATCACTAGACTTTTATATATTATTTATGAGAGTTCTAAGGATGCCATGTTTAGTTATTAGGTTACAGAGGCTTTCTGTTATTTTGGTGTTTATGCTTTAACAGAAACAGTGGTGGCTGGCACCATGCTGTTATGTTTCTGCTTATGTTCATGGTAATGTCAGTTATTAGCTTGTGTAGTTTCGGGGAAAGCTCAGGTCATTTGATTGCTAATGATTAATGAGAATAGATTCAATTCAAGTTATTTTTTTTATTTTGCAACAAACAGATGACCTTTTTTTCAAAAACTCCCTCCCACGTATCTCTTAATGAAATCTAGCAATGCAGAATCACTAATCATGCACTCAGAATATAAATGAGACTATTATTAGAGTACATAGGAACTGAATTTAGCACATTTGTGTCATTGGAGAATCCTCCAGGTGTTGATTAATTGGGATTGATGGTATTGTCAGTGAATAAAGATCCCGTGATTTTTGCCCTTGTACTTCTGATTCAAATGAGATGCAGTGAGATACAATTCCCACCTGTATCGGCAGCACTTTACAAGAAGTGACAGCTATTGCTTTCCTGAAGAACTCAGATGAGGAACCCACGTAGAGTGATAGATTCACAAGTGATGGTTTCCTGCATGCTGGTTCATGCAGGGAACTTTGTGCTCTAAACAAAGGGAGAATATGTTGCCCCTGTATGCAACATGTATACGAACTCGAAGTCCAATTAAAAATGTTCTGGACATTTATTTCAGTCAACTCTGCCATGAAGTTGGTCTATAAAATCCATACGAAGTCACTTCAACTGTATTATTCGATTTTGTTGTGAATTCTAGAGCCACGATTAAATTGATTCCTGATGCTAGGTGGATTTCGTCCAAGGAGATTTTTGATAGCAGGCAATGTTCTAAGGTTACAACCCGTTCTGAAACTTCAGGCCCTTCTGCAGTGCTTATTTGCTGTCTCTCCCCAGTGAGAATATCATCTTCGTGAAGATAAATACTTTGTCTATTGTATTCACCGTGTATTCTCAGCACCTATAACAGGGTCTGGCACAGAGACTGGAGCTTAATAGATACTGTGGTGGTATTACTGTTGTCCACCAACTATTTCCATTTCTACCATTAAGCTCATGAAAAGACTACACTTCCACACACACTTTCCTTGAATTGAGGTCTAGCCTGTGATTTGCTCTATAAGCAAAAGTGACTTGCGTCACTTCTGAGTGGACGCTGTATACTGGCCAGTGTGTTATTCACCATGCTCTCTTTCCTTCTGACATGGTGACCAGCAACGTTCCGGGTACAGACTGCTCTTTCTAGCTGATTGAGAATGACATGGAGCAGAATTTTCAGTTGGCTGAGGATGGAGATTAGAGAGTTGTTTGTTGCCGAAATACGAACTATCCTATCCTGATGTATGTGGATATTGAAGAATGAATGAATGAATGGGCACATTTTTGGGAGGGCCTTTAAACTTAAATCTGGCCTTGTTTGCAAGGATGCTACACTTGAAAGAATAATAGTTTGAAAAAAAATTAGTCCATATCCAAAAACAAAATTAATAATAGGTACTTTTTACTGAGGACTTAGGAAACTTAAGTATAGTATTTATTAACTTTAGTGTTTAATTTTGTAGATGAAAAAGCTCAAACTCAAGCAGACTCATCTACTTTCCCAGATAACACAGTTCATAAGAGGGATGGATTTAAACCAGGGGTGACTGTCTTTAAAATCTGTGTTTCAGACAAACATTTGAGTTTCAAGAATTGTGAAGTTTGCTTAGAAAATCCACAGATGGCCGGGCGCGGTGGCTCAAGCCTGTAATCCCAGCACTTTGGGAGGCTGAGGTGGGTGGATCACAAGGTCAGGAGATCGAGACCATCCTGGCTAATATGGTGAAACCCTGTCTCTACTAAAAATAGAAAAAATTAGCCTGGCGTGATGGCGGGCGCCTGTAGTCCCAGCTACACGGGAGGCGGAGGCAGGAGAATGGCGTGAACCTGGGAGGCGGAGCTTGCAGTGAGCCGAGATCGTGCCACTGCACTCCAGCCCGGGCGACAGAGCAAGATTCCATCCCCAAAAAAAAAGAAAATCCACATATGTAATTTTTTATACTAACATATCAAAAGATACAAAAAAGTAGACTTTATGTACAGAGCTCCTAAGTTCATATAAAGTTCATATATAGAACTAGGTTCATATAAAGAATTCCTGAAACCAGTCAGAAGAGCCAAATAGCAAGACACATGCAACTCACAAAGGGACAAATAAACAAAATAACTGTATACAATAAAACATAAAAAATGGGGAAAATCACCAGTGTTAAATTAAGTTTAGCTTCAAGCTGCCTTCTTACATATTTTAAGTTTGGATTCAAAGTTTTTCTCTATGTAGTGAACTGTAACCTAACTGGATGTGGAAACAAGTAGATGAGTCTCAGCCAATCACAGCAGCTGAGTTTCAGCCAGTCACAGGTGGCCAATTGTTCAGATGTGTTCAAATAAGGCAACCACAGAGCTGTAGGTAATCTTGCTGTTGTACTTCACTTCTGTTTGCTGTTCACTACTTTCCCTGTTTTGTCCATAAACATTATCTATTCCAACCATGTAGCAGCTCTGGAGTAGATCTGAACCTATTCTAGTTCTGGGAGCTGCCCAATTCATGAGTAGGTTTTCACACCAACTACCATTGATTGCTTATATACCTAATGACTCAGTAACTCTGCTTCCAGGTGAGAAACTGTTTCGTACACAGAACAGGAGACCTGGCCAAGAGTGTTTAAAGCAGCTCCATTCACAATAAGCGAATTCTTGTAAACAACTCATTGCCCATTAAAGAAGTGTGGGTGAATAATTCATGGTCTGTTCACACGATGAATGTCATATTATTATAAAAACAAATGAACCACAGAAACAACAATAGGATGAATTTTAACAATACTATATTTAGAGAAAAAAGTAAAGTTCCAAAAAATTGCATATGGCACTTTAATAAAACAAACAATCGAGATTTCAAAAGAATTTACTTATGCACATGCATAGATAAAACCCTGTTGAAAGAAAAGCCAGGGAATTATGAATCTAGGATTAGGATGTTGGTTACCTTGAGTGGGTTGATAGGGGTATCATACATTTAGACATAAGTCATTGTAAAGGACCTACATTTTGTTTTGAGCCATGGGTTCCTTAATACTCATTTTATTTATTTATTTATATGATACTTTAAGTTCTGGGATACATATGCAGAATGTGCAGGTTTGTTACATAGGTATACATGTGCAATGGTGGTTTGCTGCACCCATCAACCCGTTGTCTACATTAGGTATTTCTCCTAATGCTATCCCTCCCTTAGTCCCCCACCCCTCAACAGGCCCTGGTGTGTGATCTTCCCCTCCCTGTCTCCATGTGTTCTCATTGTTCAACTCCCACTTATGAATGAGAACATGCAGTGTTTGGTTTTCTGTTCCTGTGTTAGTTTGCTGAGAATGATGGTTTCCAGCTTCATCCATGTCCCTGTAAAGGACATGAATTCATCCTTTTTTATGGCTGCATTGTATTCCATGGTGTATATGTGCCACATTTTCTTTATCCAGTCTATCATTGATAGGCATTTGGGTTGGTTCCAAGTCTTTGCTATTGTGAACAGTGCCGCGATAAACATACATGTGCATGTGTCTTTATAGTAGAATGATTTATAATCCTTTGGGTATATACCCAGTAATGGGATTGCTGGGTCAAGTGGTATTTCCGGTTCTAGATCCTTGAGGAATTGCCACACTGACTTCCACAATGGTTGAACTAATTTACACTCTCACCAACAGTGTAAAAGATTCCTATTTCTCCACATCCTCTCCAGCATCTGTTTCCTGACTTTTTAATGATCGCCATTCTAACTGGTGTGAGACGGTATCTCATCGCGGTTTTTCATTTCATTTTTAAAAATGATTAATTAAATAACTACAGGTCAATGATGAGAAGGTCTTCTCCCTTCTGGCCTGACTGTAATAAATTGTGACTCTGACAGAACTATCTTGCAAAAGCAATGGAATTGTGAGGTTTACTCCAACAAATACATTATTATTATTATCATCATCATTTTGAAATGGAATCTTGCTCTGTTGCCCAGGCTGGAGTGCAGTGGTGTGATCTCGGCTCATGGCAACCTCCGCCTCCCGGGTTCAAGTGATTCTCCTGCCTCAGCCTCCCAAGTAGCTGGGACTACAGGTGCCCGGTACCACACCTGGCTAATTTTTATATTTTTAGTAGGGACGGGGTTTCACCATGTTGGCCAGGCTGGTCTTAAACTCCTGACCTTGTGATCTGCCTGCTTCGGCCTCCCAAAGTGCTGGGATTACAGGCATGAGCCACCGTGCCCGGCCGAATACGTTATTTTTTAAATGTCATTTTAATCATCTCATCCAGATCTAATTGAATTACTATTTCAGTAGAAGATGCTGTATTTTAGTGGCTCTCTCAAACTAAAACTACAAAATGCTGTTCAAACCATTAGCCACAGTTCACTGCATTATCGTTTCTAAACTTATTTCTAGTAAACTTCTCCTTTAAGTTAATTGACGTTTACATGTTTTTGTCTTGTTTTGTTTTTTAAGAAGATACTGAGTAAATGTAGCGATAAAACAATCTACAGTTCTGCCATCTCCCCCCACCATCATCACCTCCATCAGAGAATAGGATGACTGAGAGTTTTTAAAATAAATTAGTGTTTTGTGAGCCAAGCTCATCTGAAAAATATGAAATATTCAATTGAGTTTTGTTTTGAGGATCATTGAACAATAGTAGGTTTTGCTTGTTTTTAAATTTCCACTTTGACAAATTTTCTCTTAACCTTCAAAGTTTATGTAGCAGACACGAGCAAGACATTTAAACCAAAGAAAAAAGGCCAAGAAAGGAGAAAGGTGAATGGGTGAGGAAACAATTTTACAGGTCGTCACTAGTTTGGTTGAAAGTGATTTGCCGTATATATCTACAATGCTTCTTAAAGCGCATAATTTAATATTTAACTTACCTATAATATTATAGTTACTAATACAAACTGCTAACCATAGCATTAATATAACACTTTTCCTGTGGAAGTGTAAGGAGTTATAATGATAGAAACAATTGTATTACAGAATCAGGGACATTTGTTAAATATCCTGAAACTCTCTAGATTTAAGGTTTTAAATTTGAAAACTTTAAAAATATTTTATTACAGGCAATGCAAAGTGGAGAATGGTATAATTAACCTGCATGCATGCATCATGCAGCTTCACCAATGATCAATTTATGTCTAATCTTGTTTGATCTTGTTTGGTCTTTGTTCACCCACTGGAATCTGGGCTAGGCTGTTGTCATGTTCCTGCATGTATTGGCAGGTGAAGAGGAGCAATTATACAATGCTACTGAAGGCAACTGGCAAGTCACATCATGTTAACAGGAACTGCTTGAGACATTGTGTCTACATAACGCCAAGCAGCCAGACTGAATGTTATTTTCTGAGGGGACTGGTATTTTGGCTTAATTGACCAAAGAAACAACATGCTTTTTTACGTATGTATACAGTATAAGGTGCAGACCCACCATCAGGCACAGGTTTGCTGGTAGTGGCTGCAGATGCAATTAAAATGGATTTTTCTTTTCACATAGTGTATAGAGGATAGAATGGAATAACTTGGAGGCCTTTTTTCTGTTCAGCCCATACAGGAACAGTAGCCCCACTTAACCAGTATTGCCCTGTGTTCCAAAAGAAAGCAAAGTGAACATTTTAACGTGGACTGGACACCATTACTCCTCCATCTGTCAGTGAATATAGTAATCGTGTCAGGCTTGGAGTCAGACAGACAGTTTAAATCCTTGTTCTGCCACTTAGTAGCTGAATGTTCTTGAGCAAGTTACCTGATTATTCTTTGAATCAGTCTTCTCGTCTGCAAAATGGGCAGAATAAGAGTACTTACCTCATTGGGAGGGTGTGATGACTAAATATATGGATACATGTGAAGCTCTTCAGCATAGCATTTGGCCCATAGTAAGTCCTCAAATAATATTATTTTCTCTTAGGTTTTATCAGGTGCTATGCTCAGCTTTGTAACTTATAATCCAGCCAGGACTTGGAGAAGTGCTCATCTTTCTTGTGGGAAATTTCCACACTGAGTGTGGACTTGGCTCCAAGAAATCTCAGTTGATTGCTGTGTAGACCTTAAAGTCAACTGAAACCATGATTTTCTTTATTTAAAAGACAGTAGAACATTATGGAACATTACTTATCCTGTTGGCATACCCACTGAGCATTATGGTTTTCTTCTTTAGTGAATGTGAATAGATCTCAACTCCTTAAACACAGGGGTTATATCATCTACTTCATTTTTAAAATGCTCTTTCGATTTAAAAAAACATTGTGTCTCTGTTCATAATAGGTACTTAATAAAATTGGATAAGAAGTCAAAAAACTAGAAATGAGATTATTTATTTGCCATGTCTAATATTGGTTATCACTCAAGGTCCATATAAAATTTGAATATTACAAAAATCGTTTGAGCATCCAACCCTAATGAGAAAACAAGGCAATGTAGAAAGTGTATGAAAATAATAAAACATTTCAACCCCAAAATAAATTATTTGCTTCACTTGGGAGAAATAAATATGCAATTTTTCAGCACAAATGTTTACTAGCAAGTGGAAGCCTTTTCTGTTTCTTCTTCCTTCCATTGATTGGGACATAATTCACACCAGACAGTCAACAGGCAAAACTTTAGCCTCGTAAAAAAGGAAATAATTTGGGAGAATTCTGAAGCTAAAGAATGCTAAGTAGATGGGAGACATTTTCACTTAAGAGGCTTTGAATAAAATATCCAAATGAACAGGTGTGGACTCACCAGCCTGTGGGACATACTATGCATTTTCTTTTATCCTTAATTATTTTTCTTTTCTCTTAATTATCTCAATACAGGCAGCTGAGACATGAAAGATGCTCCCTTTTTTAAATCATTTAATCTTTAAAGAGACTAGGGCCCACGGCTCACTGGTACAATTCAAAGTTTGAGAACCTTGGTGAAGAAATGCTTATGTTGGGCCTATGCACTAGGCCCAAGAAACCAGGCCCAGCCAAAACAGAGGCACCCATGCCAAACACACATCATCAAATGGAAACTTTACAGAAGCAAATGGGTCCCCGAACAAACCAGTTTCCCCTGAAATCAGGAGTTCAGTCTACCTGAGTCCATTAATAAGGAAACCCCTTCTGCTTTAATGCTTACAATAAGAGTAACCTGAAGTTAACCAGTCAGTTTTTCTCTACGGTTCTGTTTCCTTGTTCCTATCTTGCAAAATCTACTTTTCCGGCATTGCCCAGTGGGGGTGCCCATTCTATTTTGTAGAATGGAGGCTGCCCCGATTCATTAATCATGAATAAAAGCCAATTTGATTTATAACTAAATTTGGAGTGAGAGTAACTTTGTCTTTGACATACTCATAGGGATTCAGAATTTTGTGAATATAGAATCTTCTCATCTTAAAAAGCCATTCAAGGATGAACCAACAGGACTTTCGGTTTGCTGACCCTGTGCAATGACCCTGGGCAGAGCCCTTCACACAGTGGGAATGTGTCTGCAGCAGGCAGGGTTTATTGATGCTGACTGCCTGAATCGACCTAGGTGACCCTGCAACATCATCCTGTACTCCCCTGCAGGCCCGGGGGAGGAAGGAGGGACTGCTGTCTCCAACTCAATGGAATTTAAATGCTAAAATCCATGTCATTTGCTCACAAACATCACTTCAGTTCTGGTTGTTATGTCAATAAGGATAAAGTAACAGCAACAAAAAATAAGACAAGTAGCCATCTTAACATACTTTAAAAACGTGTACTGATCCTAACCTTAGTGTAGGAGGTCATTATTTCAGAGTAATCTCCAACTTTTCAAAGTTAGATGTGTGAAAGTGTGTGTGAAAGTTTACAGTTTCTTCCTGTTTTGATATCACTACCAGTCCTACTGAGATCCCAGAAGAAAGACAATAGAGGCAACAGATTTAGGCTGTGAAGAACCTAAGTTATCATACACCTGGCTAGTACAAACATTTCTCCCATGGGCTCTCTGTCTGCCAGCTGCCTCAGCAGTAATTTGTTTAAAAATCCTGTATTGTGGTGATTGATACTGATGCATCTCTTTGCAAACTAATCTATGAATCACTTTTGCAGTGATTAAAAATGTTTTGGAAGCTGTCAGAAATTAAGAATGAGTTCGTTAGCACATCAATAAACTCATTAAGGTGACTGGCAAAATCAATGGAGTGATTAACTTCCTAGAAATTTGATTTTGTTTTTAGTATAATTCCTTCCTGCTAAGCAAAATAGTAGTTTATTTGGTAATTTTTATTGTGCTAATGATAGTAATCATTAATATTTAATCATGCCTGGCCTCCAGAAAAATCATGACTTAGGCAAAGATTGTTTAGATCCATTTACCACTTTGTAATTTTATTTGTATTTCTTTTATTAATTTATGCACCAAATATTTGTTGTCCATGTAAGGTTGTTGGCGACCTTGATCTTGACAAGTGCAGTTTTGGAGGAGTAGAGGAAGTGAAAGACAGATTGAAGTGGACTTGAGGGAGAGTGGGATGAGAAAATTGGAAATAACTTTGAGAAGCTTTGCTACAAAGGATGACAAAGAAATGGGGTATTAAATGTGATGGAATTGAGTGCAAGAGAAGGTGTTTTAAGCAGAAGAAATGACAACATGTTTGTGTGCTGATGGGATGACTCAGTGGATATTGAAGACATGGTGATGGAGGAGAGAGGGGACAAATGCTGGCGTGTTGTCCTTCAGTAGGGGAGAGAGGTTGAGGTAATGAACAAGTAGAGAGGTCGACATGATTCATGACTGTTACTCAAGGCAGGCCATTTGGGTATTTGGGTAGCCAGGTTAGAATTGTGATGGTGAGTGAGTGAGGACACCATCTTCTGAGGATAACTTTTGTTTTCTCATTGAAGTAAAATGCAACTGTGAGAATTGTGGAGGCATTTTGGGGATTTGAGGAGGATGAAGGTGGGCAGCTGGGAGAGTGAGAGGACTAAGGATGAGCAGAAATGCCTCCTGGTAGTACGCATGGTTCCCTTGAGGTACAGGGTCATGAATTTACTGCGTGGCCATCATGATAGATAGTCAGCTGTCTGGGTACTGGGATGGAGCAGGCAGTGAACTAGATCTACCCCTCGGTGGGCATATTAAAGTGACAGGAAGAAAAGGCAATGGTGTTGAGGCGTGCACAAGAGATGATTATTATGAGAGCCATAGCATCAGATTCGGAGGTGGAGAGCAGTGCATTCCTGAAGGCAAGGGGAACAGGAAATGCTGTGGTCACAGGACACACAGTCATGATTACAGAGGAAATCTCTGAGCAGGGTGTTAGAGAGAGCAAGCTGGGGAGTGGAAGTGCTAGGCAGAGCGCAGAAAGCTTGATATTGAAATTCCTCATTTTCCCATCTGTTGGGGTGATCAGAACCAACATCAGGTCGTTGGGGCGATGAAGTCCAGCAGAGTCAAAGGAATGAGAAAAAGACAGTTTGAGAGAGAAAGTGGGACCAGGGGGCCATCACGAGTGTGGAGGCTGCAAAGGCCTGGAGCTCTGGGAGCCCACGCTATTTATTGGTGCTCAGACAAACAGGTGGTGAGGATGGGGGAGGTGGGTGTTGAAAGGAAACAGTGTATCAAGTGAATGAGAAACATATGGCTGCTTGAGATAATGGGAGTGCTAGAAGCAAGGATCCAGCAAGTCTAGCAGACATGCAAGCCCTGCCTCAGCTTCTCTCCCAACACTCAGCTTTTCTCCCAACACCATCCATACATATCCCACCTCACTGAGCAGCTGGGACAGTTAAATGGGCAATGCACACAAGTAGAGCACACAGCACAAAGCCCAGAACAAAGCAGATAGCAGATGAGGCTGGTTTGCTCTTTCTTCTTTAGAGTGCTGCAGTCTCAGCCCTTGGCCAAGGGCTCTAGGAACTCAAAAAGGAATGGAAAATTGAGAGGCAATGCTGGGTATCATTACTGATTAAGCAACATTAAATAATGAAGTATATAGACAACAAGCTTCTCCGGAAAGCTGCCTTCTGCTTAACAGTCTTATTAAATACCTATCCAGCTGCTCCTTTGGATGAGGTCACACTAGAGACAGGGTATGCCATTCTAGCTGCTGCATCTCAAGGAAAGCAAGGAAGCCCCCAAAATGGGAATGAGATGCTTAAGAAGATGATTCCATCAGCTCCGGGGGTCAAACAGTGGTGGGATACATCAGTCTGCTCAGGCTGCCATATAAAACATCATAGACTGGGTGGCTTAAGTGACAGAAATTTAGTTCTGGACACTGAAAATCCTAGATCAAGTGCCAGCAGGCTTGGTGTCTGGCTCTCCTGTTGGGTTGCAGATGGCTGCCATCTTGCTGTGTGCTCACATGGCCTTTCCTCAGTGCATGCATGGGACGGGGATGCCAGGGAGGGCTGGTGTTCCTTCTTATAAGGACACTAATCCTATTGGATTAGAGCCCCACCCTGATTACATCATTTAACCTTAATTACCCCATCAAGGTCCCACCTCTAAATGTAGCCACACTGAGGGTTAGTGATTCAACATATGAATTTTGGAGAAGGTGAGACATGCATTCAGTCCATATCCTGGGGACTCTTACATCCAAAAAGAAGGCTTACAGCGAGGATATCATCTGGTTGGAAGTGATCAAATTCAGATTGCTACTAACTTTTGAATTTGAATGATTATTAAATTATAATATAGAACACATGATTTCTAGGGAACAGTCTTCTTAGTGGGGCTCTAGCCAAAAACCTCTTTCTTCTCTCCCTCTGCAAGAAGCTAACTGTGTTCAGTGACAGGCAGCTAGAGACACCTCAGCTAGTGCTGGTCCTCAGTGCTTGCAACAGTGTGGAAGGGCTGAAGACGCAAGATCCAGACTTGGCTCTTGAAACAACTCCCAGCTCCCAAAGTCACTCTGCCTCTGCCCTGATTGGGAGAATAGCTTTTACTACCGGCACAGAAAACCAAGAAATCAGAAAGCTCTTGCTTTGAGAGCTTTCTAGGTTCTGATACAGGCCACTCATTCATTCATCTGTTCATTCTTTCAACAATAAGTGACACTGATTGAATAAACGAATGAATAAGAATAAATGCTTCCATCAAGTGTCATTAGTTTGAGAACCATGTCACCTTGGCCAGGACCAGTAAAGCTACCATAAGTGCTGCAGGAAGCTGCAGAGTTGGGAAGCCGCCTGCCAAATCCTGATTTGGCTGCTACTAGCTCCGGCATCATGCCGCCTCTACCAGGATCCATGTTAGCAAAACGGAGTTATGTTTTTTTCCCACTTGACTCAATTCCAAATCTAACTCTCTTTGGTCATCTACTGGATAGAACCTCAGTCACTTCCAGAACTCCAGGCTCCAGGCTTAAGTATGTTAACATATTTCATTGTCTACTTGGGAAGAAAGATCCAAGATCTTGTTTTTAATAAAGGTCTTTGTTATAGACTGAACTGTGTCATCCCAAAATTCATATGGTGAAGCCCTCACTAACCCCCAGTGTGACTGTGTTTGGAGACTGGGTTTTTAGGGAAGTAATTAAGGTTAAATTAGGTCATAGGGTGGGGTCCTAATCTGATAGGATTGGTGGGTGTCTCCACAAAAAGAGGAAGAGACATCTGAGATCTTGCTCTGTCTCCACTGGGAAAAGCCGTGTGAGGACACCGTGAGAAGGCGGCCGTCTGCAAGCCAGGCAGAGAGGCCTCACTGGGAACCAACGCTGATGGCACCTTGATCTCAGACTGACAAGCTTCAGAATTGTGAGAAAATGTGTTTCTGTTGGTTAGTTACCCTGCCTGAGGGATTTTGTCATAGCAGCCCTAAAAGACAAATGTAGTCATTATGAAACAATTGGAAAAGTTGGTAAAAATGAAGCTTGCCGACTAATTAAACTGCTCTTTTCCACTAGGCATTTTTTTTAAATGCAAAAGAAGGAACTAAACAAAATGACTGAATGAACTGATAATCAGGTATGTTCCTCAGACAAGAAATAGGGACGTAATGGGATTAGCCACGTGAGGTGTAGCTTTGCAGTGAAGGGCATGAGTGGGTTGCTGTAGACTGTTAGGAACATTAGCATAATGCAAGAAGACAGCAGCCGGGAATGACAGAGGCCGCATTCAAATTATGGTGGAGACCAGTGTTTTGAAAATTGTGTTTTCACAGCGCCTGTGGTTCCTGAAGATACCTCAGATACACCACAGGCCACTCGAGGGAGGCCACGCAGGGTAGGGTTTAAAGCCCCACCCTTCCCACCTCAGTTAAAGTCGCTCTTCATTATTTGTTTTGCGATTTGACAGTTTCAGGATTCCAATAGAAGAAAGTGAGACCTCATCCGTGGGTAGGTTCAGTGATGAACACTGGACAATGGATATGTTTCTAGCAACGTTTAAGGCTGGATATTCATGAATCAGGAGCAAAAGCAGGAGTTTTAGGAGCTGGTATTAGAGAGACTTGTAGAAGAAATGAAGAAGACATCTGGAAGATCGAATTTGGGCATTCTAGGAAAGAAATGTCCTTTCTCATGAAGGATCCAGAGATGAGAGCCAATGCTCAAAGCCCCAGAGCGGTTGCAGAGCGGAGGTACAGAAACACCCGGGACAAGAGGGGAATGCAGAGCCTCACCTAGAGAGCTGCAGACCGTCCTTTCAGACCTGGGGCAGCACAAGCCAAAAACGTGCAAACCGGAGATTCATTCCCAGACGCCGACCCACAGTATGTGTGCACAGGGAATCGTAAGAGAGAGAGGCTGAGCCCTGTTTATGTTTTTTTCTAACAATAATTTTTATCAAAGTACCTCTTTTGTTCAATCTCCTCCTCATTTCCCCTCCTTCCACCATCTCTCTATATACATACATATACACTGTGTGTGTAGGTGTGTACATATGTATGTGCGTATATATACAGAGAAGCACAGTGTGTATGTGCGTATATATAGAGAGAGAGAAGCACACTGCATGTATACTTTTTTCACAAATACTACCTGCAGGTAAGTTGCAGACATCATGACACTTCACCCTAATAATGCAGCAGGCATATATAAAATAGGACATTTTCTTCACGACCTCAATGTCATTCGTGTTCAAGAAACATAATTCTATATCATTTAATGCTAATCATTATTGAGAATTTCTCTGTCAACTCTCCAAAAAGCTTTTACACAGTTGTGCTTTTCTAAACTCTGAATCCAAACACATTGACGTACTGCTGAGCTTTTATGCCACTGAAATCTCTTTTAATCTAGGGCAACGCCCCACCCCCAACCACTTCTTAAATTTGTCTTTCATGACATTAAGTTTGGGAAAAGAAAAGGCTTTTTGGCTTGGGGAGTGTGTTATATTCTCATTTTTAAATTTTTCATCATGATATTATTTAACTTTTTCAATTATCCCCTTTATTTCTTGTCACCTGGAATTTAGATGTAAATGTTTCATTCAACTCAGATGACTATTAGGCAGAACACTTCATAGGTGATGCTGTGTATGTAGTGCATTCTTTTTTTTTTTTTTTTTTTTTTTGAGACGGAGTCTCACTCTGTCACCCAGGCTGGAGTGCAGTGGCGTGATCTCGGCTCACTGCAATCTCCTCCTCCCGTGTTCGAGTGATTCTGGTGCCCCAGCCACCCAAGTAAGTGCGACTGTAGGCACATGCTGAAAAAGCAGCTGTCCGAGTGGCCTGGTTGGGGTAAAACTGAAGAACTAGTCAGCCGGGGCTTGGAGCAGGTAAAAACCCAGCTCCCTATCTCAAGGATGGGAAATTAACCCTCATAAAATTGAAGGAACTGTACAAACTGTAAAATTCCTTGGCATCCTATGGAATGCAGGGCAATAGTCCATTTTTCTGAAGGCTAAGGCTAAAACACTAGAATCTGCAGCCCCTACCACTAAAAAGGAGGCCCAAACATTTATTGGCTTGTTTGGATTCTGGAGACATCATATCCCCCACTTGGGTAGCATTTTAAAATCTCTGCATGCAGTCACTAGAAAACGCCATGACTTTCACTGGAGAGAGGAAGAGAGTATGGCTTTTGAACAGGCCAAACTTGCGGTGCAATTGGCCCTGGATCCTTGGCCCTAATGGGATGGGCCAGTAGAACTGCAAGTAACCGTCCTAGATCAACATGCTAACTGGAGCCTTAGGCAGAAACAAGAGAGGGTATTTTTGGGGTTTTGGACCCAGAAACTGTCAGAGGCTGGCAAAGCTCATACACGTATCAAGAAGCAATTGTTAGCTTGCTATCGGGCATTCCTGGAAATGGAGGGCTTGTGCTTCAACCATGATGTCTTTACGAGGCCTGAAATTCCTATTATGGGCCACGGGTTCCCCCAAAACTCACCGGATAGGGCACACCCAAGAAAGTAGCAACATGAAATGGAAATGACACATACAAGGCCAGGCTAAGCCAAAACCAAAGGGGGTATCACTTTTACATGAGGACGTACAAAACTTGCCAGTTGAGGAAGCCACCAAGCCAAGTCCTGCAGATAGGGAAGGAAAGCTCCCCCGCCCAGTGGGGCAAATCCTTTAAAGAACTAGGCCCAGAGGATCAGAAACACGTCTGGTCTACTGATGGATCCGCCAGATACATGGGTGGGACCCAATGCTGGAAAGCCATGGCTTGTGATCCTGTTGAAAACATAAGCATCTCTGATGAAAGAAAGGGTGGAAGCGCCCAGCTGGCTGAACTAGTATCCACCCTCCAAGCTAATCAGGAGGAGGCGGGAGGGATTTGACACTGGTATACCAAGCCTTGGTCAGTAGCATATGGCTGTACTACCCGGATGCCCCAGTGGCAGCTAAACAAATGGTTAATTGAGAATAAAGAGGTTTGGGGAAAACAATACTGGGAAGGTATCTGAATTCTGGCGCACACCACCATGACCACTGTTTTCCACGTTGATGCCCATGTATCTCTGCTTTCTCAAGACTAATCAGCAGGCAGATCAACAGGCCAAAATTTCCACCATAACTACAAACTTGAATGTGGATGAATGGATTACAACACATTCCTGTCTGGCAATGAGGGACATGATAATGTATGGTGGTATAATTGATAGTGGTTACCAGGGAGAGTGAAAGGTCATTTTATACAGTACCACTCCAGATTATTTTGCTATAAAACCACAGATGTGGGTTGCTCAATTGTTAATGGTACCTTGTCAACAATCAACCCCTGAGGAGCTCTCTGCCCCAACAGAGGCTACATACAGAACTGAGGGATTCAGATCCACTGGTACAGATAAAATCCTGGAGCCAAAGTATGGGAGCCAAATTTTTGGGCCTCCTTTTTAGTGGTAGGGGTTGCAGATTCTAGCCATACTTTGGGGCCACAACAACAGCACTTGCAATCCAACCTGGACTTCCTTTGACCAAATCAAGCAATCTATCTTTGCCCAAGTGAGACGAAAGGTGAACTCCACCCTTGCCTTGTGGCAAAAGCTTGGTATTCTGCCCCGTATGACTGGAACAGTTTATATTGGGGACCTGCGGTGCTGGTGACCGGATTCCGTATAGCCCCCCGCTTTGTCTGGAGGCTTAAATGGCTCCTCTAATGTTACTCTGGGGTTTCTTCCTCCAGAAAATTGTCAACACATACTCCAAATCGACAACATTGCCCCCAGTGAAACACTATCTCTTTCCCTTGGGGGGCCCTCTGGGTATGTGGATCCTATGGTGGGGATACCTGCCCCCACATTGGACGGGGAGATGCACTTGGGGGTGGCCACTGATTCCATTCACTATCCAGGATAATATTCCCCTCCCCAGTAATCTAGATGCTTACAAACATCACTGGTTGCGAATACGCCAGACTCCTGGTGGTGGTACCCTATCAGTATTCTCTCCTGCCGCCAGTACAATCCTGCTTCAGCAACAAATTAAAATGTTAAGCTTACATGGAGTAAAAGCTCTTAACGATAGTAGCACTGGGCTTATGTTGTTATCAGATGTATTTGCTCAGCTTTGTACTGTTGTGTTGCAACATCGAATGGCATTAGATATGCTTACCGCAGCCCAAGGAGGGGTCTGCACCTTACTGCATACTGAATGTGTGTATATCCCTGGCAATTCTCACAATATGACTCTCCTTGCAAAGTCATGCTGGGTGTGGTTTTTGTTAACTGTGCTTTTAATTCTCCTGTGCTAACCCCGTGTCTGAAATCTATATCAACTATGCCTTCCCCATGTATCTCTGTAAGGGCAATTTCCTACAATTGAGTATCAAATTGAGGCCGAATGTGGAGGAAAAGTTAAATATTAAATTTGAACTCAATTGAACATGGACACAAACAATGGTCACCATGTCCCGGAACAGGTCATGTGAGCCCCTTGAGGCGTTCATCCAATACTGTTTTGGAGAAATCTCTATTTCAATTTATTCCTATACGTTACTTATTGAAAAATAATAGACAATTGCAAAAACAAGTCGACCTTTCTGTGTTCCTTGAGCCCAGTCTCAAAGGGCCCTCGCGACTGGGCCTCATGCCAAGCAACTCATTACAGAAAGAGCTAGGGTCCCAGACTGCGCCAAAGCTTCAGGAGACCTCTCCTTGTCTGTGCACGGACGAGTGTCCAACTCCGGAGCCCAGACTGTTGCTTCCCGGTCTGTGGTGAATCCTTTATAGCCTGGTGAGTGTATATATATTCCTTTCTCCCCTTCTCATCACAATTTGCTTATTATATCAGTTTGCTTATTATATCAATTTGCTTATTGTATCATTTGCTTATTATATCTGCATTATCATTTACATGGGATAAAGGTTGTTTACCCTTAATGATATTGTGTGTGTGCCTTTTCTTCTCCCCTCATGCATTTCCCCCATAAAACAAACACCAGGCTAATTTTTGTTATTTTTGGTAAAGGCAGGGTTTCACCATGTTGGCCAGGCTGGTCTTGAACGCCTGGCCTCAAGTGATCTGCCTGCCTTGGCCTCCAAAAGTGCTGGGATTACAGGCGTGAGCCACTGCACTCGGCCTCATTGTGCATTACTTCTTGGTCACATAATGTCAGGGTGTTTCACTATCAGGGGTATTATGTTGAATCCTTTGGATAAGGTAGTGACTTTCAGGTACTTCCATTGCAAAGGCTGTTTTTTCCCTTCCAGAGGGCTGATGCTTTGACAGCTTCTGAATATTATATCCCAAAAAGCTTTCACCTAAAGGCTTTAGCGTCCATCATGATCTTGGCCTGAATGGATTATCTCACTGGGAGTTGTAGCATGGTTGTTTTTCATCCTATCATTCTTTCTATGTTGATTAGCTGGCATTATTCTGTAAAGAAGACCTTTCACCTATTAGCTGGAAAGGAACATAATTTTCTCTAAAAAGGTACGGTAAAATGCTTGATTCTTTCTTTTAAATTACCAATTTTAGAGCAAAGAGTTGATATTACAGTTCCCTCTAATAGTGGCAAATGAGTTAAATTTCTCGGGTTTCTCTTTTCTGATGTCATTTATACACTGGTGGAATGTTACTTATTTAGTATACTGCTATCAATCATTCCTTCTCAAAGCTCGAATTGCCCCACATTTGGCCAATGAGAACTCCTTTACGTTGACCTTTTGACCCACCCGATTAGTTTGTGGAACTCCTTGCTTTCTGCCCGTTGCTTTGCATCACTTCATGCTTTAGGGCTGGGGTCTACCTTTGCTGAGATCAAAATCACAGCGCTGTGCTGTGTGTGCACATTTGCCTGTGTACCTGTCCCTATACCTTTATTTTTCAGCCTTTCTAAAGCTTGTTTAGGTGTGCTTGTTCTATGTAGCAGACCATTGGATTTTATTTTGTGACCTAATCTATAATTTTAATTTAAAATGATGATGTACTAGTTTCCTATTGCTTCTATAACAAATTACCAAAGACTTTGTTGCTTAGAACAACACAGTTCTGGAGGTCAGAGGTGCACAAAGGGTCGGCAGGCCTTGCTCCTTCTGGAGGCTCCTGGGAACAATCTGTTCCCTCAGCTTTTCCAGCTTCTAGAGGCTGCCGGCACCCTTGACTCAGGGTCCCACATCGCTTGGACCTCTGTTTCTCTCTCTCCCTGGCACACCTGCCTCTCTTCTAAGCACTATTGAGGTTGCATTGGGCCCACCTGGATGACCAGGAGCCTCTCCCCATCTCAAAGCCCTTACCTTAATCACATCTGCAAAGTCCCTTTTGCCTTGTAATGTGACGTATTCCCAGGTTTTGGGGATTGTGAGGTAGATAGACATCTTTGAGGGGCTAATTTTTTTGCCTACCACATGTGAGTTAAGCCAGTTTACATATATTAATATGACTGATGTGTTTGTTCTGTCATTCTTTTATGTTATATTTACTGTATTATATTTATAATGTGTTTTTCACCTCGTCATTTATTGCCTGTGCTCTTTCTGGTAGAGGTTGGAGGAGGGTTGTCTATTCATTTATTTATTCAGTTACTTGACAAGTATGCTTTTGTTGTGTTTTCAAATAATATTTATAATCGACAAATAGAATAGTAACATTGACTTCGTGTTTGGTGTACAGTTCTATAAATTCTAACACACGCATAGGTTGCCACGATTGGCATGCGCCACCACTCCATCATCCCAGAACGCTCCTTTGTGCTAGGAATTAGCCTTTATACTGAAGCTCTCATCTCACTCGTAACCTCTGGCAACCACCCGTTGCTCTTTCTGTTCAAAATAAAATTATAGTAGGCGTGTTTTGTATTCACTTTTTGATGGTAACCTTCCCGTTAATACCTTTTTTTTTTTTTTTGAGATGGAGTCTCGCTCTGTCGCCCAGGCTGGAGTGCAGTGGTGCAATCTCGGCTCACTGCAAGCTCCGCCTCCCGGGTTCACGCCATTCTCCTGCCTCAGCCTCTCTGAGTAGCTGGGACTACAGGCGCCCGCCACCACGCCCGGCTAATTTTTTGTATTTTTAGTAGAGACGGGGTTTCACCGTGGTCTCGATCTCCTGACCTCGTGATCCGCCCGCCTCGGCCTCCCAAAGAGCTGGGATTACAAGCGTGAGCCACCGCGCCCGGCCTCCTGTTAATACCTTGAATAAAATTCTTAATTTCCTTTTCCCTACTTAGGTTCCCACTACTTAGTTTATTGGCTTTGATTACATATATATATATTTTTTATTTTTTATTTTTCATTTTTTTTTTTGTTTTTGTGACGGAGTCTCGCACTGTCGCCCCGTCTGGAGTGAAACGGTGTGATCTTGGCTCACTGCAAGCTCCGCCTCTTGGGTTCACTCAATTCTCCTGCCTCAGCCTCCCAAGTATGATGATATTTTTCACACACATCTATTATCCATGCAGCATACAGTGAGCTTAGTCTGCTTTCCCTCTCCTTCTCTCATTTTTAAAGTGAAATTATTTTTACTTTCTCAGGGTTTTTAACATCTACACACTACTCTTCCATCCTTATCCTAATCTTTGTTTAAATCTAAGGTTTACATGTAAATATAATACTCGTAATGAGTACTATGTTCAAAGTTTCTCCCATTGTCACATCTGTGGAGGAAGTTTGTTTTGTAGTTGATTTCTCAGGAAAGATTTGTGGTTACAATATTCAAAGTGTTTCTGTATGTTTAAAGTTATTGGCCGGGCGCGGTGGCTCACGCCTGTAATCCCAGCACTTTGGGAGGCCGAGGCGGGTGGATCACGAGGTCAGGAGATCGAGACCACGGTGAAACCCCGTCTCTACTAAAAATACAAAAAATTAGCTGGGCGCGGTGGCGGGTGCCTGTAGTCCCAGCTACTCGGGAGGCTGAGGCAGGAGAATGGCATGAACCCGGGAGGCGGAGCTTACAGTGAGCTGAGATCACACCACTGCGCTCCAGCCTGGGCGACAGTGAGACTCCGTCTCAAAAAAAAAAAAAAAAAATCAAAATGTAGGAAACTACTAGAATAATACATGGAAGTATATAACTAGAAATATAACACTGGTGTTTGTGAACTCTTCCACAACATATATTATATATTATACTATTTCTGGGAATAGAGCCAGCATAAGTGCGTTATGCTTCCCCCTTTTAACAATATTCATAATTTACAACAATTTCATACCAGAAAGAAATTATTTGCCAGAAAATTATACCTAGATGCGTGTGTCACACGTTCTTTACTCCTATAGATTGCATGCTGCAGATAATTCTTCAGGCCCCGAGGCCTTGCTTCTCTGTGGGTTTGTTGCAAATTCCCATCTGGAAGCCTAGGACCAGTCAAATCCTTGCACTTCTTTTTTGAGAAAGGTAGGACACAACTTCCAAAACTAGACATATTATTTTGCCGCGGGCCCAGATCTAGACCTTAGCTTTTCCAGATACTGTGTGAAAAATTGGAGGGAAAGAAATTCCTGCTGCTTACAGATTTGTCACTTCCTAACCCCAAGTGGCACGTCCCTTGGTGACATATCTAAAGAACCCCACGCTCTGCTCCTGGGTTCTGCTCATGGAACTGGGCAGTTGAGACCACGTGAAGGGAGTTTCAGGGAGAGGAAGATCGCATAGGGCTGGTCCAACAGAGGACACGTGTCTTCCATCCAGTTCTTACCTATCAAAACGGGGGACCGACTGAATGAGAAGTGACTCAGGTGCAGGACTATTACCTGAACCTTAGTTTGATGCCAGGTTTTAAGATTGAAATGATCTCAGATGGACATTGTCTATTTCAAGTTAATCTGGAAAAATGATAGGGCTTTCTAGGAAACCTTGGTCCTGGATGAGAAGGAAGAGGGTGTTTCAAGGTTCAAAAGGTGGTGAGTGGGAGTTTGGCTTCCCTGGGAATTCAAGAAAGAGAACTCGTGAACTAGTACAAATTATATACCCTAGTTTTCACAGACATTCACTTTGAATTTCCTAACAATTAAATTCCGGTTAACTTTGTCTAGCTCATCTGCTCTTCACTTTAAGGTATTGGCCCCCATAATGCTGGCACTTTGTAAGAAGGTTCATATAAAGCTACCTAGGAATATTTATAACTTAAAAAACAAACATATTGGCTGGGCATGGTGGCTCAAGCCTGTAATCCCAGCACTTTGGGAGGCCAAGGCAGGCAGATCATGAGGTCAGGAGATCAAGGCCATGCTGGCTAACATGGTGAAAACCCGTCTCTACCAAAAATACAAAAAAATTAGCCAGGCATGGTGGTGGGCGCCTGTAGTCCCAGCTACTTGGGAGGCTGAGGCAGGCGAATGGCATGAACCTGGGAGGCGGAGCTTGCAGTGAGCCAGGATTGCACCACTGCACTCCAGCCTGGGCAACAGAGCGAGACTCCGTCTCAAAACAAACAAACAAACAAAACCCAAAAATATTTTTGTGATAATTTTCCTTCACTCAAGAAAGCATGCTGGGTTGTAAATGAGCAATCTCGTTGAAGCCGCCTCATTTGCATGTCAGTACTGTGGTTATTTTTCAAGTGATATGCAGCGCACTTAAGGACAGTTATCACTAAGGTGACCACACATGCCAGTTGGCCCACAGCAGTTCATGTTTTATTCTGCTTGTCCCAATGTAATTGTTAATAGAGTCTCTTTTATCCTCAAAAGTATCTGTTTGTATTAAAATTATATTTTCGTACTATGACTCACTCACCAGCATTTCATGACAACACCTATGAGAAGCGTTGAGTTAGATAATCTACTCATCAATAATGGTGATCTATACCCATGGGAATAGTATTAAGTTGAAATGTGATTTATAGTACTATTGAATTTATGTTGTACTATTGGATATATATATAATATTACATCTGCAAATTTATGTGACATATTGAATACTTCTTGGTAAAATGAATTCACCACTAAGAAAAATTTTGTTGAAAAAGTAACTAAGAGTTTATGTGTATGAGTTCTGGAGGACTGAGTTTCTAAGTAGGAACCATTAAAAAAAAAAATTGTAACCAGTAGATTATCCACCACAAGACGTGTCTGAGCTTGACCCTCTGTGGTCTGTGTTCACCCATCAGGGCAACTCAAAGGAAGGTGTCCCAGGATGAAAGTAATAGAGAATACAGCCTGAAACAGGTCAGGACTTAGGGGACAAATCAAAGGCATGTACAGAAGAAAGAATTAGTCTACAAAACAAACAAAATTCGATAGGAAACTAAAAAGAGCAAGATAGATGGGAAATCAAAAAGAAGGCAAGGGTGAAATACATGAAGAGTCAGAGGGAAATTAACAAAGAAAGGCCTCAGGGGTTCAGATCTTGATTGAAATAAATCTCAAAAACAATAAGCCCTTTTCTGGGTTTCTTCCTCAGTAGTCTGTAAAGATGGCAATCTGCCCCGGTTTGCAAGCAGCAAATCTCGTGATGATTGAGTGATTTAGGAGCACCCATTCTCCCACCTCCCAAAGGCAGGGGATTGTTTTGCAAAAAGCGTTAAGAATTAATTTATAATTCAGGTCAAGTTCAGGATATATTTGAGCTGTGCCAGGACTATCACTACAAATACATTGCTAAAAACGGATAGCTTTGGGCCTCACTTGGAGGTCCTATGATATTCACATGGGTAAAAAAGAGAGTTAATATCTTAGAACATTTAGTTGGAAATGATGTACACTTGACCTTACCAAAGAACCTGTCTATATGTAAATAACCAACGTGTTTTTCGTCTGTCCAGAGCTTTGAAGAAGCAATCTCAATCTCTGAGCATTTTTATGTTTTTTTTCAATTTATCCCTCTGAAGTTTTTTCTTGATAAACATGAGTTCCTTTTTATTATTATTAATGCAGCAATGCAAAGCAACAGTGACAGAAGGGTTGATATAGGGATAATGTGCTGAAAGCGATGAATTTCTGTCTGAGGCAAAAACCCGACAACAAAAACTCCCTGTCGTGAAAATAAGTGAGATGTGGGAAGCGTTTATAGGAAGAATGACGTTTTCTCCACCATCACCTGGGCTTGTGAATGGCTTCATCAGAGCTTCCTGGCAACAACATTAATTATGAAGTGTCAAGGTTGGTGCTTACAGAGGGTGACCTGGACTGGAGCCAGGCCCCCCACTGAGCCTGTGATGAGCACCCAGGAACCAGTTGAATGAGGGATCAATGACTTGCAGGGTTCCAGGCAGAATAAGGAACAGAAGTGGGCCAACTGCAAGCAAAAATCAGCTGGAGACATGAGGGCTCTGAGGCTGAGCGGCCCACGGCAGGCGCAGCTGTAGAAAGCTGAGCAATTGGGGGAATAGGACCTGACCTGGGAGGTGCTGACCAGGGATGACCTGGGTCCTCTGGAAAATCAAGCCTGACGAGCTTTTTTTTTTTTTTTTTGAGACAGTCTCACTCTGTCACCCAGGCTGGAGTACAGTGGCGCCATCTCGGCTCACTGCAACCTCCGCCTCCCGGGTTTAAGCGATTCTCCTGCCTCAGCCTCCCGAGTAGCTGGGATTACAGGCATGCGCCACCATGCCAGGCTAACTTTTGTATTTTTAGTAGAGACAGGGTTTGGACATGTTGGCCAGGCTGGTCGCAAACTCCTGACCTCAGGCGATCCACCCGCCTCGGCCTCCCAAAGTGCTGGGAATCCAGATGTGAGCCACTGCACCAGCAAAGCCTGATGAAATTCTAATCCTTCTCTGCTTTTAATGAAATGTGCCGCTGGAGACTTGCTTTATCCTAGGAGCCACGCTTGCCCTGGAAATGCTATGAAGAACAAAGTCAACATTGTCTCTGGCTTGATGACACTTAGAGTTGGTGAGATGAGGCAAATGTGAACTGTGTCATTGCACAGATACGTGTCATACTGAAATGTGCCGAGTGGGCCAGGCACGGTGGCTCACACCTGCAATCCCCAAACTTTGAGAGGCCAAGGTGGGTACATCGCTTGAGCCCAGGAGCTCAAGACCAGCCTGGCCAACATGGCAAAACCTCGTCTCTACTAAAAATACAAAAATTAGCCTGGCATGGTGGTGTGTGCCTATAGTCCCAGCTACTTGGGAAACTGAGGCTGGAGGATGGCTTGACAGAGTGAGACCTTGTCTCAAAAAAAAAAAAATGTGGCCAGTGGCACGGAGGAGTGACACATGGCAGAAGAAAGCACACGTAGCAATATCACCCAGTTGGTCTGAAAGGGCAGAAACAGCTTCCAGAGGAAGTGACCCTGGAGGCACAACTGGAAGGAAGGGCGGAGTTCTGGAACAGACGGTAAAGGCCTGGTGGGGGTAGGGAACCCTGGGCACTGAGGGGAGGTGACCGTGCTGGAGAACACGAGGCCGGGGCAGCAGTGTGCAGTAGGAGAGGGGCTGGAGAGGGAGTGCGGGCCAGGCTGTGTCGGTGCAGAGTCCATGGGAAGAACCTGGGTCTTTAGCCTAAGAGCATCGAGAAGCTTTGAAAGCTGGGGTGTCCAGTCTTTTGGCTTCCCTGGGCCACACTGGAAGAAGAGTTGCCTTGGGCCACACATAAAATACACGAACACTAACGATAGCCGATGAGCTAAAAAGAAAACCTGCCCAAAATAATCTTATCATCTTTTTTACGAATTTGTGTTGGGCCACATTCAAAGCCATCCTGGGCCAGATGAAGCCCATGGGCCGCAGTTGGACAAACTTGATTTAAAGTGACTTAACATACCAGGTTTTGTTTTGTTTTTGCTTTTGTTTTGTGATGGCGTCTTGCTCTATCGCCCAGGCTGGAGTGCAGTGGTGCGATCTCAGCTTACTGCAGCCTCCACTTCCCGGGTTCAAGTGATTCTCCTGCCTCAGCCTCCCGAGTAGCTGGGACTACAGGAGCACGTCACCACGCCTGGCTAATTTTTGTATTTTTAGTAGAGACAGGGTTTCACCATGTTAGCCAGGATGGTCTTGATCTCCTGACCTCGTGATCCGCCCGCCTCGGCCTCCCAAAGTGCTGGGATTACAGGCGTGAGCCACCACGCCCAGCCCAGGTTTTCTCTATGAAAAGACCATTCTGGAATGAGTAGGTAACATTTGCTAACCTAGAGGCGCCGGCCACACACACACACAGTGTAGAAGGCAATCGTGCACAGCTTAAGGAGTCCTAGCTGTCAGCTCTAGCAGAACAAGAAACACAGGGGAACCTCTAAGGCCAGATCAAGACTTTAAAATAATGATGTATTTTCACCTGTCCAATAGGGATTGCCACCCAGGCAGGCATCCTACACCAGAGCTAACCCTTCTGACTCCGTTTGCTGAGACAGGAGCCATGCTGAATGTCCAGCTGAGTACAAGACCAACTACCCACATTATAGAAAGAGGCTCTTGTTACAAAAGCAAAACATGCTGATGGTAGATGGAGTATGTGACTGATGTACCTGCACCTAGGAAGTCACTGCATCTTAAATTGTTTAGATTTTTTTTTCTTGGTTGCCTATGCATAAGGCCTTCCCATTTGCTTCCATGTGAAGAATTGCTTCAGAAAGCTCCTTCATCTGGCCGTAGCCAAATTACCCTTGCTCAGCTGGGGGAAATTCATTCTTCATTGAAGTCTTTTACAAGTATTAATAGTTTTGTATAGGACATTTGGGAAGCAGAAGAAGCCACAGAGTATTCTGGCAGAATTTATATTATCTTTATATAATATATTATCAGAGTAAATTATCACCAAGTTCATGTATATTTCTGGAGTTCTCTAATAATTACAAATTATGATTAACAATCGCTGTGAGACTGGGTGTGATGGCTCACACCTGTAATCCCAACAATTTGGGAGGCTGAGGTGGGAGGATTGCTTGAGCCCAGGAGTTTGAGACCAGCTTGGGCAACATAGCAAGACCCCATCTCCACAGAAAATGCAGAAAAAATAACCAGGTACAGTGGTGCATGCCTGTAGTCCCAACTACTTGTGAGGCTGAGGCAAGAGAATCTCTTGAATCGGAAGGCAGAGGTTGCAGTGAGCCCAGGCTGGAGTTCAGTGGTGTGATCTACACCAGCCAGCGAATGTATGATAGGATAAAACAAGGTTTGGATTACTGAATTGTATGCTTTAGTGGCATTTATTAATTATTAATCAGAATTCTACTGATACATTAAAAATAGTAAAATAATAAGTTTTATGTTAATTGCCCAAGTGGGGAAATTAGGAATAGATGATAAGATTGTGTTGAAAAGTAAATTGTAACCTCCTTTGATGCAGTTGCTGTTTTTATTCCTTTGTGTAGCCTAACATAAAATGCTCATATGTGAGGCATGCCAGGACCGAAGCCAACAGGAAGGAGATAGAAGCTGGGAGGGAGCCTGGGAAACACACCGTAGTACAATGGTGCCCCCAGCTGTGGCAGCTCAGTGATTCATTGTACAACAGTCAAGCCTAGTCCCCGCTGAGGCGATTTCTGAGATCCGAGGTGATTTCTGAGATCCGAGGTGCTCAGCTGATAAGTGGGGCAGGGATACAGAAGGAAGTCACTGTGTCCGCTGATTATAAAAAGCAAGTGGCATCAGCATCATTTTGATGATTTCGTCCATGACAGAAATAAAACCAGTGGCGGGGGAGGGGGGCAGGTGGGAAGAGGAAAGTGGGCAACGGTATTGTTGACAGGGGTAAAAGGCAGGTCCAGCCTCTGGATGGGTGTAGGGGGTGTGGGGGGAGTTTGGCAAAGCTTAAAATAGATACACAGAAATTTGGGCAGGGTTCAAGTCCTGGTTGGCAGGAGGGTCAACAAATCTTAGGCAGAGGAAACCGAAGCGTCCTATCACCGAGATGAGCTTGCCCAAGTTATACTCCCATTATTAATAATAAGCACAAAAATCATAGCTGCTATCCACTGGACACCTGTTGCATACCAGTACATCATATGTATCATCACGCTGGGATTGAATCCTTACAGCAGTCCGGTGAGGTGGTTACTAGGTCTTCATTTTCAGCGATGAGGAAAGGGAATGTTGAAAACGTATTAACCTGAGCAAAGTCGCAGCTTCTCACAAGGAAAGACAGCATTTCAGTGCAGGCTGGCTGACTTCCCGCGTCTGAACGCTTGGCCGCTACCGCACACTCCCCTGGGGCTATTTCTCTGACCTACTCTGTGTCCTAGTTAGGAGGTGACAAGTAACCAGGTATCCCCAATCAACTGCTGGAGGGCATCAGGGACTTCAGCTTCAAGGGCTTGTGAAACAACTCTTTCTTCCATAACAAAGAACATGGTGACTTACAGTCACTGCTTTTTTTTTTTTAATTGAGTTTTTAAATGTAAGGTGGGAAGATTAAGGAGAGAAACAACAATAACAACAAAACAACCGCAAACTCTCTTCTCTGTTACCTCAGGATGGAGACTTACACTGTCTGTGAAAAATGAATTTTCTTCCCCATAGAGGCAAGGTATGATGTATGCCTTCTCATAAATCATGACCATTGGGATCCGCCGGCTCTCTCCATCTGTACAATTTTTAACAGTTGGCTAATTACATCAGTTGACCCGATTTAATAAATTTATGTGTAACTTGAGTTAGAAACCCATTAGCTAGCCAAATGAATTAAGGCTGTTTGTCTTTTCAGGTAAAGGTATTCTGTGTTCCCACATGTGCCTGACACATAATAAGCACACCGGAAAAGTTGGCTGAGTTATTATTATTATGTACAGCGTAATCAGTGTTACAGCTGCAGATGTTTTAGATTGAGAGCCCTCTATTTAAGTACTTCTGTATTTCTAGCAGCCATTAACCAGGAGGTCATTAAAGACTTTTGAAAAGATTAGCTAATGAGCGGCTCAATTCATTAATGAGACAACTCAGCTGTGTTTGTTCTTCCCTTAACAGTAGATCTTCTTACTCTCCAAGGCACTATTTAAACTATTAAAATAACTAATGAGATCATTACTGTTGTCAGAAAAGTCCCAGCCTGTGCAGCTATCTTACTAGTAAATGTAAAGTATTCGCTCTAAGTAACTTCTTCCATGCTTAGTAGAATCCAAAGAGAGCCAGGTAATCGCAGAGCGGAGAACCAGCTCCAGGGTGCCCGCGTCCACACAGTGGTAAGAGTGCCATATCCCAGCATTACAATTTTCCAGTCAGATGTGCAATTAGAGCCATTCCTTTGTGTGAAGACAATTGAAGGGTGGATTTTTCTGTGACTTTAAATCAAATGAACACAAAATCCTTAATTGTCAATCAGACTTAGATGAAATACATGTCACGTCCAGCACTATGGATTTATCCCTGCTCCACTTAAGAGCTGGGCACCCTGAGATCTCAGAATACCCTCAACAGAGGCGAGGCTTGCCTCCTCTTGCCTTCTCTACAGTGTAGTGTTATTTCTGTCCTCATTCCACTGACTACAAACCGGGTGCATGGCCCCACATAACTGGAGCATGCAATCTTTCAGGGTGCCAGGAGAGACAAGAAATGGATATGGAAAGCAGAATTGTCCTGATTGTGCTCTTAATAGTTAAAATTAAATTATATCTGTAATGTCAATAAATTATATCTTTTTAGTTTTTTTTTTTCTTTTCTTTTTTTCTTTTTTTATTGAGACGGAATCTCACTCTGTCACCCAGGCTGGAGTGCAGGGGCACAATCTCGGCTCAGTGCAGCCTCCGACTCCCAGGTTCAAGCGATTCTCCTGTCTCAGCCTCCAGAGTAGCTGGGACTATAGACGCCTGCCACTACGCCCGGCTAATATTTGTATTTTCAGTAGAGACGGAGTTTTGCCATGTTGGCCAGGCTGGTCTCGAACTCCCAACCTCAGGTGATCCATCTGCCTCGGCCTCCCAAAGTGCTGGGATTATAGACGTGAGCCACCACACCCAGCCTCTATTTAGTTTTTAGTATCCTTATGTCAATACTTTCAGCTGTTTTAGATCATAAAGGGTAGAACCAAGGTCTGTATACCTCTCAATGCCCAGCGCCTGGTACATAGATAGGAAGGCAATGGAATACATACCCCTCATACTGATGTTCAGAATGAAAATAATAATGCAGTTAGATGTGTGTTCCGTGAATATGGATGATCGTGGAGATGGGGAGGGAGAGGGCAGACTGCTCCATTGTCACAGCCATGATGACAATGATGATGTTATTATCTTAACAGACTGTTATTGATAACTAGTGGATTGTATATGATACAGACTGTTATTGATAATTAGTAGATTATATATGATAAAGTAATAGCATGTGCAGCATCCGTATCTAGGAGTTCCCCAGCCCATCCAACGTGGCTTCCTGAGTGCCCTTCTCTGCCAGGAGGAGTTTTGGCTTCCGAGGTAGAGTGTAGTGCTGGGGATAGGATAGTACAAAGCTGCCACTGAGCTTGGGGTTCTCTCAGCTTGTTCATCTTCTGTGTCACAGAGCTCTTTCTGGTGAGATTTCCAACATTCATTCTTCAACGCAGCTGCAACAAATCACAGGTTTGTTGACAATAAACAATCTGTGCCAGACAGACCAGGAATATCGTGCTTGCTAAAAGCATTTCTCGATGAGTAATTGGTACATGGAAACCCCTGAAAGACCCCAGTTTAACAGTGGATGTTTGCAAGGAGGTCTGCTTAGGGTCAAGCTTGCTTCAGGTGTTCCCGAGGAGGGAGAAAAGGGTTACAGACCTTTTCCTGTCTGAGAACAAAGAGCCATTAGCTGGGATGTGAAATTCATTTGAACTACAAAGCAACCAGCTGTTACTATCAGAGCACAAATGCCATCACAAGTCAACTGTTTAAGGTCCACCTGTTTTGACCTGAATGCAGCAAAGTATTAAAATCACCATTGCTCGAGATCAGGATAAACTACAAATAAGGTCAATTTAAGTAAATCTTCATGATAGTTTTGTAAGAAAAAAAAAGTTACATTTTCTTGTACTGTAATCCTTTGAAATTCAACCCGACTGCTCTCAGAAAAAAACAAACATTTTGTATAAAATACAACCCATTACAAAGGGTTTTGTAATATTTGAATCACCTCAAAGAGCATACTTCAGATGTAAATATCCAAAAGGACAGTGTGGTTAGTCATAGTTCTCATATGAGGTAATCATTCTATAATAAAGTTCCTCTATTTTACCTGTTCATTGGGTAAAATGCAATATTATTAAATACGACTGTAATCTTAAAAATGACATACACTTGTAAGAAATTTGGTTACAATGTACGAAAATCTCATCTAACCAGAACAATATTCCATTTTATAGTAATAAAAAATTAAATATTGGGGGTAAGAAGAAATGAAGATGACTTTTCATTTGCATTATTTTTCTTATTCTTTATTGTGTGCTTAGGACCAAGGTGTCTTAAGTGTTAGGGACGCAGGATTCACATTAGATCATTCGACCTCTCCAGTTTCCAGGAATAAAACAGAAAATAAAAAAACAAACCGGCGGCCAGGTGAGGCGGCTCATGCCTGTAATCCCAGCACTTTGGGAGGCTGAGGCACGTGGATCACGTGAGGTCAAGAGTTCGAGACCAGCCTGGCCAACCTGGTGAAACCCCATCTCTACTAAAAAAACAAAAATTAGCTGGGTGTTGTGGTGGGTGCCTGTCATCCCAGCTACTCGGGAGGCTGAGGCAGGAGAATCACTTGAACCTGCGAGGTGGAGGTTGCAGTGAGCCGAGATTGTGCCATTGCACTCCAGCCCGGGCGACAGAGCGAGACTCCGTCTCAAAAAACAAAAACAAAAAACAAAACAAAAAACCAAACTGACTACCAAGCCAGGGCTGGAGATACATGATGTGCTGCAAACACCTTCCTAAGTTGACTGTTCTAGATACATACGTTCTTTTGGTGAATTTGAGGAATCTGTTCCCTTCTTTGTACTGTGAATCTGTTTTTGGGTGGGATGCTGGGGAAACGTAGAGGATCAATGATGTGTCCCATGTTTATTCATTCAACATTTTAAAGAGCCTTTTATGTGTTTGCTGCTGAGTGTAAAGGGAGGACCAAAGTAACTTCCCTGTGAGATCCCACCATCTGGAAGGGAAGTTAAATATCTGAAAAGGTAGGGATAAGCCAGTAAATCCTGCACTATAGAAAGGAAATGCTACAGGAAGACATAGAAGTGAGTGCATAATCGTGCCCAGAGGAAATTGTAACCGAAGTGGTTAAGATTTGTGCTGAGTTTAGAATGGTGCTTAGGAGTTTCCCAAACATAAACAGAAGGGGCTGGGAACGGTGGCTCACGCCTGTAATCCCAGCACTTTAGGAGGCCAAGGCGGGCGGATCACGAGGTCAGAAGATCGAGACCATCCTGGCTAACACGGTGAAACCCTGTCTCTACTAAAAATACAAAAAATTAGCCGGGCGTGGTGGCGGGCGCCTGTAGTCTCAACTATTCGGGCGGCTGAGGCAGGAGAATGGCGTGAACCCGGGAGGCGGAGCTTGCAGTGAGCCGAGATTGCGCCGCTGCACTCCAGCCTGGGTGACAGAGCCAGACTCCGTCTCAAAAAAAACAAAACAAAACAAAACAAAAAACAGAAGGGTAGGAAATAGCATTATATGTAGAAGAGAAACCGTAAATACAATTTTTATTTGTCAATCAAAAAATTAGTTATTTTGTTATTATTATCTTTTTCTTGGAGCTCCAGCTTTAAAAAGCAATGCAATGACATGAATGTCTGAAGTGCCAGGCAGCCTCTCTCCCCTGGATCTTGTCTGGGAAGGATTTTGGGAGTTTCCCATCCTGGTGGCTTGTGAGCTGCTTGTTTAAATTTTTCTCACCAATCAGGAGGGTCTCATGGGGAGGCAATGAAATATTCATCAGACAATGGATTGGCGGAAAAAGTGTCTCTTTCTCATAGTTTAGTGATGTTAAAATCAAGGGGGTATAATGAGATATAAATTAGGGAACAACTAAAGATTATTGTTTTTTTTTTTTTGGAGATAGGATCTTGCTCTGCTGCCCAGGCTAGAGAGCAGTGGTTCAATCATACTTCAGCGCAGCCTTGATCTCCCAGGCTCAAGCGGCCCTCCCACCTCCGCCCCCTAAGTAGCTCGGGCTACAGGGGCATGCCACCACATGCAGCTAATTTTTCTATATTTTTACAGAGATGGGGTCTCACCATGTTGCCCAGGCTGGTCTTGAGCTCCTGGCTTCGAGTGATCCTCCCACCACAGCCTCCCAAAGTGCTGGGATTACAGGCATGAGCCACCGTGCCCAGCCTAAAGATGAGTGTTTAAGAGGGACCGATTCAAATGGCTAAATACCTGTGTGTATGAGTCATATAATCATGGTTGTGTTTGTGTGTGTGTATGGTTTGAGCTGTTTCTTGTTACCTTATAAGAGTAATAAACAGCCTGCTATCAGAGCAGTAGCTCTAGAGGACTGAACGTGGGCAGCTCCCTAGGCAAGATGACCCGTCCGTTTCGGTGGGTCCTGTCTGTTACTGCTGAGTGCCCAGAAGTGTTCCTGAATAGGGTTTAGAACCCTGGGAATTCCTCCGCCTACCCAGTGTAGCTGATCTGCATGCCATAAGTAATATCTACATATTTTGCTGCAATAAAAGTGAACTTTTGGCAAGCTTTGTGACCTCATTGGGTTTGAGTCCACCAAACTGATCCAGTATGGGGTGAAGAGCTTACATAGAAGCTGAAGTTGGTGAATTCACTGGATCAAATGGCTCTCCAGAATGGATGGATATTGAGAGCCCAGGAATAAAATGCCAGACACACAAAGCAGACACAAGCGGGTGAGAGACCCGTGAGAAGACAGTCCTGGGTGCATAGTTGGGCCCATGCTGTGCTGTCACCCGGCCTCACATGCTGGGCTCTCACCCGGCCTTAGTGCTCACCCTCCCAGGAAGGTGGCTGTTAGGACTGAATGTGTCTCCCCCAAATTCATATATGGAAATTTAATTCCCAATATGATGGTACGTGGAGGTGGGGTCTTTGGGAAGTAATGAGGCCATGAGGGTGGATTGGGACTAGTGCCCTTACAAGCTAGCCGGCTCTCTTTCTGCCATGTGACAATACCACAGGAAGTGAGCAGTCTGCAACCCAGAAGAGGGCCCTCATAGAACTTGGCCATGCTGGCACCCTGATCCCAGACTTCCAGACTCCAGAATTGTGAGAAATAAGTGTCTGTTGGTTAAGCCACCCAGTCAGTGTTATTTTTGTTATAGCAGCCAGAGATGACTAAGATGGGCGTCTTCGTTTAAAGGGCCAGCAACAGATCTGGCCCGATGTAAATCACCTCTGGCAGGTCTCTGTACCTTCACAGGACATCACATCCTTGTTGATAGAGGTATCAAAGACCCCAAATTTGGATTCTAATAAGAAAATGCAAACTCCTAGGCAATGGGTGCAGAACTTTGCACTCTAGCTTTCTCCACAGTGCTAACAAACTTTAGCCTTTTCCCTCTATCTCTAGGCTCCCTCTTTTGAAGATTCCAGAATCTCAAAACTCAGTTTGCACAGCCTCTTCTCTCTCTCATCTCCCACCTTTCTGCATCTTGTGCTCTGAGTGCTATTGCTGTTGTCTTGAAGGATGGCACCTTACCCAAGTATTCTGTTTATGTTAAACTTGATGTTGCCCTCTTCTACTCTTATGGAAGTTTTGATGTTCAGTGCATGGTTTACTAATATATATTTAGTAAAATATATGACCCCCATTCTCAATATTAAATTATAGGAATTCATGTGGGTGCATTCAGTGATATTGTGGCTTTTATTAAATAATTTAAACTATTAAATTATGTATTGCCTAAACTCAATCTCTTATCAAGTTCATATATTCTCATTTTTAAGTCTGTCCCTGTTACAAGAAGAATTTTGTCCATATGTTTCTAATTAATTTGTATTTAACTCACCAAATGTGGACACAAACAGGACTTTCAATACAATTAATGACCTGAAATTAGCTTGCTTTCACATTTTGCAAGTAACAGATTACTTCCAGTATGTACCTTGGTGTAGTGACATATGCCAACCTAATCATTACTTATCAATAGATAATATAAGGTGAAGGATGATTTACCTACCAGTCATTTAAATTCCAGTCCCAAGAAAATTGATGAACCAAAAATAGCAAATAATCTAAACTGAGGAAATCGATTATGTTTAATTCATTTGAGTACTTAATATACCTCCTGTTCCATTAGGATTTGAGGTGACTTACAAAGGAAAAAAAACACTCACATCGTAAGAATATGAAGTTGGCAATAGACAGTGTCTATCGATTATCCTAAGTCAAGCAAATAGCACATCTTAAAGGCTTTAGCTGAAGTCCTACCCTTCTCCAAACAAATACCTATTCAGGAGTGCAGGCGGTTATCAGGAGGCTTGGGCAATATTTTTCCAAAGGCATGAACAGCAGGAATCAAAGTCCTTGGCACACTTGAGCGTGAGAATGAAACTGGTCGGCCTGCTTCTGACCTGGAAGGCTGCCTTCATGTGTTGTTCTCAGAACCCTTCCCGTGATGAAACGGAGGTGGGTACAGTGACCCAGGCAGTACGCTTAGGTGGGGCCACAGTGAATATTGCTGGCAGCTGCCTCTGTCCTCACTCAACTTCCAGTGAAAAAATAGGGCAATCTTAAAGGTCACTAAGCAGGACTGAAATATCGGAGACTAATAAGGAAGTGCAGACTCCTAAGTGGAGGTCATGGAAACATCCACCCACCTTTCTCCATGTAACTTTCAGCATCTCCTCTTCCTCTCCAGTCTCACTCTCTCACATTCCCCCAAACCCAAAACTCAGTCAGCATCGCCTGTTCTCTCTCTTTTCTACTCTTCAACCCTGAGCCCGTGTCCCACCAAAGAAAAGATTTAGAATGTAGAATTCCACAGCTATGGCAGATTGAACTCAAGCAACTAACTTTGCTCCCTTGCAACACTGAAACTCTATCAAATGTCAGTAAAAGTAATTTTAAAAAATGAAGCCAGGAGGATAGAGAGAGTAAGAGAAGAGAAAAACAGCACATTTATGCAGGTGACAAGTAAGCGGGAGATGATCCTACTTAGGAAACTCCAGAAATCCAAATTCTAAACCATCAGGAGAAAGCTAAAAACTAATCTCATTTAAACCCCAGAATTTCCAAGAGACTCAGAAATGGGTGGCACCAAGTATCGCTGAAGTAGAAGTAAAAGGAAGCAAGGAAGCAAGCTAACATACAGGAGATGGATTTTTTTTTTTTTTTTGACGGAGTCTCGCTGTCACCCAGGCTGGAGCGCAGTGGCACGATCTCAGCTCACTGCAAGCTCCACCTCCCAGGTTCAAGCAATTCTTCTGCCTCAGCCTCCTGAAGTAGCTGTGATTACAGGTGTGTGCCAGCACGCCCAGCTAATGTTTTGTATTTTAGTAGAGACAGGAAGGAGGTGGATTTGTAAAGCTCTTTAGCTAGAAATGTAGCTCATATTCCCCATTTAACATCACTTAGCAACTTCCCCACTCCATGGCTATAAAAGAGGAAGTTTTATACTCCACGGGAGCATAAAAGAAGAGGCAGAGAGGTCTCTCCTTAAAAATTTCTCCTTAAAGTACAAAAGGCACAGTGGAGGCCTAAGGACTGAGTCAAAAACTAAAGGGTGAAGTGAGGACACGCATGCACCCTGAATGCCAGTGCTCTCTCCAGCCCCTCTCGCCACTCAGCTTCCACGTTTCACCTCCGGTAGAATATGCAGGGAATCTTCTCCAGGGAACATGACTAGCACAAAAGGGGGAAAAAACCATCGGATTATTTCCAACACCAGGATATCCCCAGAACATGCTTCCAACACCATACAATCGCACTGACAAGAACTTACAGTCACATTGTTCATTTCTCACTATACATGATCAGATAACCCAAGGTCACTGACATCTGAGGAAGGCCTTTAACAGCAAAGATAAACAGCAAACAAAGCAAATTAACAGCTAAAAAGCAACCTGGAATAAAAAGTAACAGAAATTATGCAGAAAAAAAGTAAATCTAAATAATAAACTGTTATAAAAATACGTTGTTATTTATATATTTGTAGTGATAAGATGTTGCATTCATGAATCAAGAGCAGAATGAGATGAAAAGGAGGAAATGTGGAAATTAAAAAGATCTCTTAGAACTTAAGATTACAGCATAAATAAAAGTACAATAGGCTTGAAAAGTAAAATTGATAAAAAAGTCTCTAAATAGAATAGAAAGAATAATAATAAGAAACAGAAGTGATATAAAAATTAAAGAGTCAGAGCAGAAGATATATCATCTGAATAAGAGGAATTCCAAAAGATGACAGAAAAGTTAAAGGCAGTTCCATTTACAATAACTACAAAACATAAAATAAAATACCTAGAAATAAATTTAACCAAGGTGGTGAAAGAGCTTTACAAGGAAAACTATAAAACACTGATAAAAAAAATTGAAGAGGTATAATGGAAAGACATCCATGTTCATGAATGGGAAGAATTCATATTGTTAAAATGACCATATTACCCAAAGCAATCAACAAATTTAATGCAATCCCTATCAAAATGCCAATGACATTCTTCACAGAAATAGAAAAAACAATCCTAAAATTCATATGGAGCTACAAAAGACCCAGAATAGACAAGGCAATCCTGAGTGAAAAGAAGAATGCTGGAGGCTTCACACTACCTGATTTCAAATATACTACAAAGCATTCATAACCAAAACAACATGGTATTAACATAAAAACAGACACGTAGGCCAATGGAACAGAATAGAGAACCCAGACATGAACTCACACATTTACAGCCAACTGATTTTTGACAAAGGTGCCAAGAACACACACTGGGGAAAGAACAGTATCTTTAATAAAAGGTGCTGGGAACACTAGATATCCACTAGAAGAAGAATGAAAGAGACCCCTTATCTCTCACAATTTACAAAAATCAACTCAAAATGGATTAAAGACTTACATGTAAGATTAGAAGCTATAAAACTACTCAGGAAAAAATAGGGGAAATGCTTCATAATGTGGGTCTGGGCATGGATTATTTTGGAGAAGACCTCAAAAGCACAAGCAACAAAAACCAAAGCAAAAATAGACAAACAGGGTTATATGAAATTAAAATGCTTCTCTCCAGTAAAGGAAATAAACAACAGAGTAAAGAGAACCTACAGAAGTCAGTGTGGCAATTCCTCAGGGATCTAGAACTAGAAATACCGTTTGACCCAGCCATCCCATTACTGGGTATATACCCAAAGGACTATAAATCATGCTGCTATAAAGACACATGCACACGTATGTTTATTGCAGCACTATTCACAATAGCAAAGACTTGGAACCAACCCAAATGTCCAACAATGATAGACTGGATTAAGAAAATGTGGCACATACACACCATGGAATACTATGCAGCCATAAAAAATGATGAGTTCATGTCCTTTGTAGGGACATGGATGAAACTGGAAACCATCATTCTCAGTAAACTATCTCAAGGACAAAAAACCAAACACCGCATGTTGTCACTCATAGGTGGGAATTGAACAATGAGAACACATGGACACAGGAAGGGGAACATCACACCCGGGCTGTTGCGGGGTGGAGGAGGGGGAGGGACAGCATTAGGAGATACACCTAATGCTAAATGACGAGTTAATGGGTGCAGCAAACCAACATGGCACATGGATACATAAGTAACAAACCTGCACATTGTGCACATGTACCCTAAAACTTAAAGTATAATATAATAATAATAATAATAATAATAATAATAATAATAAAAAAGAAAAAAAAAGAGAACCTACCGAATGGGAGGAAATACTTGGAAACTATGTATATAAAGGGCAGTTACTATCCAGAATATATATTTTTCTTTGATTAACAAAACTTAAAGAACCATCTCATTCTTTAAAGTGGGTTCATATATAATCTTGATAAACATAAAAGCTTTTTAAAAAACAGAAAAAGAAATAAATAGTTTCTTTAAAAATTAGAAAAACCTGTTGCTAATAGTTGTTTTTAGCCTTGGGAACATATGAGAATTAACTAAGACTGCCTAAAATTAGAGACATACATGTTTGCATCTTAACGTTCCCGTGATTTTTATTTATTTATTTTTATTTATTTATTTATTTTTATTTATTTATTTATTTATTTATTTATTTATTTATTTTGAGATGGAGTCTCGCTCTGTCACCCAGGCTGGAGTGCAGTGGTGCGATCTCGGCTCACTGCAAGCTCTGCCTCCCGGGGTTCACACCATTCTCCTGCCTCAGCCTCCCGAGTAGCTGGAACTACAGGCGCCCGCCACCACGCCCGGCTAATTTTTTGTATTTTTAGTAGAGATGGGGTTTCACCGTTATTAGCCAGGATGGTCTCGATCTCCTGACCTCGTGATCCGCCCTCCTCGGCCTCCCAAAGTGCTGGGATTACAGGCATGAGCCACCGCACCCTGCCACGTTCCCGTGATTTTAATATGCAGCCAGCTTTAGAGTGGAGAAAAATATGAAGAAAAGAGGATCAAGCTCTGGATACAGGAACATGTCAGTACTTATGAGTCTGGAAGAAAAGAAAGAAACGAAATGAAGAAGAGAATCAGCCAGTGAGGTAGGGGGAAAACCAGGGGCATATGTGTTTTAAGAAGCCAAGTGAAGAGAGTATTTCTAGGAATAGACATTGATTACATTTTTCAGCTACTAAATAAAAATAAAGCCAGACAAAAACAGAACTGACATGGTGGTGAGTTCCTGGTGTTTCCTTTTGCCTCATGTATTTCAGCTGTGGTATTGAAGAAGCTGGCAAACTGCACATGCGTAGGGGGAAAAACGCAGATAAAAATGCTCGTCTAGCTAAAGAAAAACGAACAAACCAACAAGACAGTATTTTGAAGTGATGCATGCGTACCTCAGAGATGTTGTGGGTTCGGTTCTAGACAACCACACGAAAGCAAGTATCACAATAAAGACAGTCACATGCATTTCTTTGTTTCTAGTGTATTTAAAAGTTATGTTTACACAATACAATAGTCTATTAAGTGTGCAATAGCATTATGTCTAAAAAATCTATGTACAGGCCATAATTTAAAAACATTTTATTGCTGAAAAACGCCAATGATCATCTGAGTCTTTGGTGAGTCATAATCTTTTTGCTGGTGGAGGGTCTTGCCTCCACGTTGACGGCTGCTGGCTGATCAGTGTGGTGGTTGCTAAAGATTGGGGTGGCTGTGGCGATTTTCAAAAATAAAACAACGATGAAGTTTGTCACACTGATCAGCTCTTCTTTTCATGAAAGATTTCTCTGTAGCATGAGTTGCTATTTATAGCATTTTACCCAGAGTAAAGATTCTCTCAAAATTGAGTTAATCCTCTCAAACTCTGCTTCTGCTTTATCAACTAAACTTGTGCAATATTCTAAATTCTTTGTTGTCATTTCAACAATGTTCACAGCATCTTCACCAGGAGTAACTTCCATCTCAAGAAACCACTTTCTTTGTTCATGCATATGAAGGAACTTCTCATTTGTTCAAGATTTATCATGAGATAGCAGCAATTCAGTCAGAACTTCAGGCTCCACTTCTAACTCCAGTTCTCTTGCTATTTCCATCACATCTGCAGTGACGTCCTGCACTGAAGTCTTAAACTCCTCAAAGTCATTCATGAAGATTGGAATCAACTTCTTTCAAATTTTTGTTAGTGTTTATATTCTGACCTCCTTCCAAGAATCATAAGTGCTTTTAATGGCATTAAAAGGAATGGTGAATCCTTCCCAGAAATTGTTAAATTTAATTTTCCCTAATCTATCAGAAGAATCACTGTCTATGGTAGCTACAGCCTAACGATAGATTTCTTAAATAATAAGACTTGAAAGTTGAAATTACTCCTTCATCGGGGTGCATAATGGATGTTGTGTTAGCAGTAAAACAACATTAATCTTTTTGTATGTCTCCACAAGAGCTTTTGAGTGACCATTGCATTGTCAAACAGCACAAATATTAGGAAAATAATCTTGGTTTTTTCCCGAGCAATAGTTCTCAATAGAGGGCTTAAAATATTCAGTAAACCATGCTGTAAAAAGATGTGCTGTCGTGCAGGCTGTAATCCATATCTAGAGCACAAGCAGAGTAGAGTCAGCCTAATTCTTAAGGATTTTTGGAATGGTTAAATGAGCATTGGCTTCAACTTAAAGTCACCAGCCACATTAGCCCATAACAAGAGTTGCAGGTCCTTTGAAGTTCGTGTCTTCGAAGTCAGGCATTGACTTCTCCTCTCCAGCTATCAAAGTCCTGATGGCATCTTCTTCCAGTAGAAGTCTGTTTTGTCTACCCTAAATGTATGTTATTTAGTGTAGCCACCTTAATCAAGTATCTTAACTAGATCTTCTGGATATCTTGCTGCAGCTTCACCATCAGCACTTGCAGCTTTACCTTGCACTTTTATATTATGGAGATCACTTCTTTCCTTAAACCTCATGATCCAACCTCTGCTAACTACAAATTTTTCTTCGGCAGCTTCCTCAGCTCTCTCAGCCTTCATAGAATCAAAGAGAGTTATAGCCTTTCTCTGGATTAGGCTTTGGCTTAAGGGAATGTTATGGCTGGTTTGATCTTTTATCCAGACGGTTTTATCATTCATATGTTCACTGGAATAGCACTTTCATTTCTGTCAAGAACTTTTCCTTTGCATTCACAACTTGGCTGACTGTTTGGTGCAAGAGACCTAGCTTTAAGCCAATGTCAGCTTTTGACATGCCATCCTCAGTAAGCTTAATTATTTCTTGCTTTTGATTTAAAGTGAGAGATGTGTGACTCTTTCTTTCACTTGAACATTTAGAGGTCATTGTAAGATTATTAACAGGAAATAGGAAGGCCTGAGAAAAGGGAGAGAGATGGGAGAAGGCAGGTCAGTGGAGATGTCAGAAGATGCACAACATTTATCTATTAATTTTGCTGTCTTATATGGGCATGGTTCATGTTGCTCCAAAACAATTACAATAGTATCATCAAAAATCACTGATAACAGATCACCATAACAGTTATAATATTAATCAAAGAGTTTGAAATACTGCAAGAATTATCCAAATGTAACAAAGACACAAAGTGAGCACATGCTTTTGGAAAATAGTGCTGATGGACTCGCTCAACCTAGGACTGCCACAAATCTTTAATTTGTAAAAAAATAAATAAAAATAAATTTAAAAAATTATGCAAAGTGCAATAATACAAAGCACTGTGATAAAATGAGGTGAGCCTCTAAAGCCTCAACTCAAAGCAGACATCACAGAAAAAAAAATTGGCCTTATCCCCACCTAGTCCAGCAAAGGCTGCATAGGGGCACCTAGACTTCCACCTTTGTGAAAATGCACCAAGGTACAACACAATGCCAGGGTGATATCAGAGAAGGCCAAGTAAGAAGCTAAGACTTTCATAATAACTAGTCAGTAACAGGAGTGTTACCTCATTCCACCCTTCCTCCCAGTGTCAATGGAGACCATGCAAGCAAACTGACTTCCACCCATACTCTGCAGTCATGAGATTCCTCACTCCCCTAAGAACCCCTACACTTGGGTGGCATCAGAGGAAGCCTAGTGGAAAGTCAGGACTTACCCATCATCCCAGTGTAATGAGATCGCTGTGATGTCAGTGGAGATCAGGCATAGAGCTAGAACTTCTAGCCCCACTCAGAATTACAAGAAACCCTCTCTCAGATGCCAGTGAAGACCAAATGAGGAACCTGGGACTTCCACCTCCACTTGGCAGTAACTAGACAGCACCCTCCACATTTTTTCTGCCAGAATAGTGTCAGGAAAAGCCAGTTAAGACAGAAGGCTTAAACAAAATCCAGGAGCTCATAGCATAATACAAAAATGTCCACATTTTAATTGAAAGTAACTTGTCATATGAAGGACTAGGGGGATCTCAAACTAAATGAAAAAAGAGATCCTATAGATGCCAACACCAAGGTGACAGAGATGTTAAAATTATCTGACAAAAATTTTAATGCAGCGTGATAAAAATGTTTCAACAAGCAATTGCAAACCCACTTGAAATAAATTAAAATAGAGGTATTTAGCAAAATTATAAAATCTTGGCAAATAAGTTGAAGATATAAAGCAGCATCAAATGAAAATATTAGAACTCAAAAATACAATAACCAAAATATGAAGCTCAGTGGATGAGCCCAGTAGCAGAATGGAGGGAACAGAGAAAATACATCAGTAAACTGGTAAATAAGATGACGGAAATTACTCAATCTGAACAACAGAGAGAAAGTGACTGAAAAGAAAATGCAAACAGCCTCCAAGAGAGGCCTGTAACAAAAGAACTAACATAATTGTTATTTGAGTCATAGAAGAGAGGAGAAATAGAGAAGAGCTGAAAAATATTTGAAGAAATAGTGGCTAAAAACTTTCTAAATTTTGCAAAAGACATAAATCTATCAGTTCAAGAAGATGAACAAATCCTAAACAAATCCACACCAAGTCAAACTGTAATTAAAATTAAAAAATATGAAGAAAAGGAGACATCTAAAAAGCAGTCAGAGAAAAACAACACTTTACTTATAGGGAAATTATCACATTAAAAAGGTTTCTTATCAGAAACCATAGAAGGCAGAAAGAAGTGGTATAATATTTTTCAACTGCTGGAAGAAGAGAATTGTCAACCCAGAATCTTATACCCAATCAAAATATCCTTCAGCAATAAACTGAAATCAAGACAATCTCAGGTTAATGAAAATAAACAGAATTTGTTGCTAGGAGATAAACTTTTAAAGAATAGCTAAAGGAACTTCTCTTAGACAAAAAGAAAAGCCAAAACACCCAAAACAAAACAACAACAACAAAAGAACATGGAACATCAGAAAAGAAAAAAGGACACTGGAAGCAAATATATGGGGAAATACAGTAGGCTTTCCTTCTACTCTTGAGTTGCCTAAATTATGTTTGACAGCTGAAACAAAAATTATAGAATTGGCTGGGCATGGTGACTCATGCCTGTAATCCCAGCACTTTGGGAGGCCAAGGTGGGCAGGTCACCTGAGGTCAGGAGTTTGAGACGACCAGCCTGGCCAGCATGGCATAACCCTGTCTCTACTAAAAATACAAAAATTAGCTTGGTATGGTGGCACATGCCTGTAACCCTAGCTACTCAGGAGGCTGAAGTAGGATGATCACTTGAACCCAGTAGGGGGAGGTTGCAGTGAGCCGAGATTGTGCCACTGCACTCCAGCCTGGGAGACAGAGTGAGACTCCATCTCAACAACAACAAAAAAATATAGAACTACTTTGATATGGCTCTAAATATACATAGAGAAAATGTTTAAAATTATATTAAAAAATTGTGGAAGGCTGGGCATGGTGGCTCATGCCTATAATCCCAGCACTTTGGGAGGCTGAGGCGGGTGGATCATGAGGTCAAGAGTTTAAGACCAGCCTAACCAATATGGTAAAACCCCATCTCTACTAAAAATACAAAAATTAGCCAGGCATAGTGGTGTGTGCCTGTAGTCCCAGCTACTCAGGAGGCTGAGGCAGGAGAATCGCTTAAACCCAGGAGGTGGAGGTTGCAATGAGCCAAGATTGCACCACTGCACACCAGCCTGGGTGACACAGTGAGACTCCACCTCAAAAAATAAGTATAAATAATAAACAAAAATAAAAAATTGGAGGAATACAGGGACATAAAGGAAGATAAGGTTTTTATACTTCACTCAAACTGATGAAATAATCACATCAGTAGATTCTAATGTTATGTATATATTGTAATACCTAAAACAACCACTAAATAGGCTATACAAAGAGAAACACTAAAAAACATCATAGATAAATCAAAATGGAATTCTAAAAAATGTTCAAAAACTCACAAAAAATCATGAAAAAGCAAACAGAGTGCAAAACAAAACAAAAAAACAGAACAAGGGGAAAACAAAATACAAACTGGCAGTTCTAAACCCTAACATATCAATCATGACATTAAATATAAATGATCTAAATACAACAATTAAAATATAGAGATTGGTAGCATATATTAAGAAACATGGCCCAAATACATGTGTTCTTCAAGAAACTCATTTCAAATGTGGTACAAGCAGGTTGAAGGTAAAAGGATGGAGAAAGGTATATCAAACAGACAGTAATCAAAGAGAAGAAAGGATTGGCTATACTAATATTAGATGAAACAAACCTCAGAGCAAAGAAAATTACCAGAGACAAAGAAGGACATTTTATAATGATAAATTATAAATGTCTTTCAGCAAGAAGATATAGCCATACTAACTTTGAATGCACCAAACAATAAAGCTGCAAAATGTGTGATGTGAAAACTGACAGAACTGAAAGGAGAAATAGAAGTATCCGCAATTATAGTTGGAGACTTCAATTCCCTTCTCTCAACAGTTGGGAGAACAACTAGACAGAAAATCAGTGGGAATATAGAAGAATTTAACAATATCACCAACCAACAGGGTCTAATTTACATGTATAGAACACTGCACCCAACGACAGCAGTATACACATTCTTCCCAAGAGAACAAACCCTACATACACAAGGTTTGTTTGGAGCATACACAAGGATAGACCATATCTTTGGCCATAAAAAAAAACTCAACAAATTTTAAATAATTTGGATTATGCAGAGGATATTCTCTGACCACAATGCAATCACTAGAAATAAAAAATAGAGAGATAAAGGAAGCTCTCCAAACACTTGGAAACTAAACAATACACTTCTAAATAATTTATGGGTTGAAGAGAAAGTCTTAAAGCAAAATTTAAAAATAGATAGAACTAAATGAAAATACAACAGACCAAAATTTGTGGGACATTGCTAAAGGAATGCTGAGAAAAAAAAAATTTAACATTACTTTCAATGGCAAAAACCACAAATATTTTTGCACCAACCTAATAATATTAATATATTAGTAAAGAGAAAAAGTCTCAAATCAGTAAAGCAAGCTGAAGGAATCAAATAATAAAAAGAAAACTCAGTAAAATAGAAAACATAAAAAAATGGAGAAATTAATCAAAGAACTGGTTATTTGAAAAGACCAACACAACCGATAAACCTCTAGCAAAATAGACAAAGACAAAAAGAGAGGGGAGGCAAAATATTACTATTAAGAAGGAAACATGTACTACCATTACAGACTCTTGAGACATCAAAAAGATAATAAAAGGCCATTACAAATAGCCCTATTTACATAAATTTGACAACATAGACAAAAATGGACTAATTCCACAAAAAAACCCCACACGACCCCAACACCCAATATAAAACAAAATGCAACTATTAAGAAAATTGAATTCATACTTTTAAAAATTACAAAAAAGAAATTCCCAGGCACAGAGGGTTGCACTGGAAAATTCTATCAAACATTAAAAGAGAATTACCAAAAATTGTACACAATCTCTTTCAGCAAATAAGACAAGAAGGAATACTTTTCCATTTATTTTATGAAACGAGTATTACTGTGATACAAAAACCAGATGAAGACAGAGAAAAAAGAAAACTACAGATGAACATTCCTCATAAGAATACAAGCAAAAATCCTTAACAAAATATTAGCAATTAGAATTCAACAATATAAGAAACAGGCCGGGTGCAGTGGCTCGTGCCTGTAATCCCAACACTCTGAGAGGTGGAGGTGAGTGGATCACTTGAGGTCAGGTATTTGAAACCAGCCCGGCCAGCATGGTGAAACCCTGTCTCTATCAAAAATACAAAAAAAAAAAAAAAATGGCGGGATGTGCTGGTGCGGGCCTGTAATCCTAGCTACTTTGGAGGCTGAGGCAGGGGAATTGCTTGAACCCAGGAGGTGGAGGTTGCACTGAGCTGAGATCGCGCCACTGCACTCCAGCCTGGGCGACAGAGTGAGACTCTGTCTTGAAAATAAAAGAAAAAGAAAAAAATATATACAAAACAAATTATAGACTATGATCAAAGAGGGTTTATTCCAGGGATGCAAGGCTGGTTCAATATTCAAAAGTCAATCAGTAACTATCCACCATATTAATATAGACTAAAAAAGAAAAATAACATATCAAATCAAGGCAGAATAAACACTTTATAATATTTTTGTACTTATTCATAGTGAAAATTTCCACCCTGCAGCCCCAGAGTCAAAGCTCATTCCTGCCCAGTCCTGTCCCACAGCCGCCTGCCTCCTCTTCCTTTCAACATGACAGATGCTGCTGTGTCTTTGCTAAGGACTTCCTGGCAGGTGGAGTGACCGCAGCCATCTCCAAGACGTCAGTAGTACCCACGGCGGGGTCCAGCTGCTGCTGCAGATGCAGAGTGCCAGCAAGCAGATCACCGCAGATAAGCAATACAAGGGCATTGTAGACTGCGTGGTCTGTATTCCCAAGGAGCAGGAGTCCTGTCCTTCTGGCACGGTAACCTGGCCAGTGTCATCAGATACTTCCCTACCCATGCTCTCAACTTTGCCTTCAAAGATAAATACAAGCAGATCTTCCTGGGGAGGTGTGGACAAAAGGGTCCAGTTTTGGCACAATTTTGCAGGGAGTCTGGCATCAGGTGGTGCCCCTGGGGCCACATCCTTATGTTTTGTATACCCTCTTGATTTTGCCCGTACCCGTCTAGCAGCTGTTGTGGGTAAATCTGGAGCTGAAAGGGAATTCCAAGGCCTTGGTGACTGCCTGGTTAAGCTCTACAAATCCGATGGGATTAAAGGCCTGTACCAAGGCTCTAACGGGTCTGTGCAGGGTATTATCATCTATTGAGCTGCCTGCTTCGGTGTCTATGACACTGCAAGGAGAATGCTTCCAGATTCCAGGAACACTCACATGTCATCAGCTGGACGATCGCACAGTCTGTCACTGCCGTTGCTGGGTTGACTTCCTATCCATTTGACACTGTTCGCCACAGAATGATGATGCAGTCAGGGTGCAACTGACATCATGTACACAGGCACGCTTCGCTGCTGGAGGAAGATTGCTCGTGATGAAGGAGACAGAGCTTTTTTCAAGGGTGCATGGTCCAGTGTTCTCAGAGGCATGGGTGGTGCATTTGTGCTTGTCTTGTATGATGAAATCAGAAGTACACGTAAGTTATTTCCTAGGAAGCTTCACCCTGTGAACAGGCATGTTGTATTGTGTAACATATCTTGAGCATTCTTGACAGACTCCTGACTGTCAATTTATCAGTGGCAACTGTTTCCTGGTTGAAAATTGGAGGCAATAGTATTTATCTGACCAGATACTTTAAGAGAAATCTTAAAGCCATTTCCGTGATAATGATGATAGGACTCAATTATATTTTTTATTTCAGTCACTCCTGATAAATAACAAATTTGGAGAAATAAAAATATCTAAAATAAAAAAAGAAAATTTTCAGAACATATACAGAGCTTCCTCAACTTGATTAAAGGACATCTACAAAACGCCTACAGTAAATATTGTAGTCAGTGTTGAAAGGCTGAATTTTCCCCCAAGAAGAGAAACAAAACAAGCACACCTACTCTCATCACTCTTATTCAACACAGTACGAGAAGTTCTAGTCAGCAGAGTAAGACATAAAGTAGAAAAGAAGACAAACAGATTGAAAAGGGAGCAGAATAAGACATAAAGTAGAAAAGAAGACATACAGATTGAAAAGGAAGCAGTAAACCTGCCCTTATTTACAGGTGACGTGACTTTCTGCAAAGAAAATTTCAAGTAATTGAAAAGCAAAAACAAAAACCATAACCAAAAAACGTTCATAGTTTTTTGTATATGTATTTGCAAATATTTTCTTCCATGCCATAATTTTTTTTTCTCTTTTCGAGATCTTTTGCAAAGCACAAGTTTTAGTTTTGATGAATTCCGATTTTTCCATTTTCCTTGTATGTACTGTGCTTTTGGTATCAATTCAAAGAACTCTTTAGGCTTACCCCTAAATTCTGAGGATTTCCGTAATTTTCTTTTTCTAAAAATTTACACATCTACCTTTTACATATAAGTTCGTGACTCATTTTGAGCTAATTTTCTATAAGATGTGATATTTTGGTGAATAAGTGAATTCAACAAGATAAAGAATAAATTGTATTTCCATACACTGGCAATGAATACATGGACACCAAAAATTAAGATAGAAAGCACCATTTACAACCACTCAAAAAATGAAATACTTAGATGTAAATCTAGAAAACATTTATATGTGCTGACAACTATAGAATACTGATGAAGAAATAAAGATCTAGATAAATGGAAAGACATTCTGTGTTCATAGATTGAAAGACTCAACAGAGTAAAGATATTTATTCTTCCCAAATTGATGTGCAGGTTTGTTATGATTCCTATCAAAAGACCAGAACAATTTTTATTCATACAGGTAAGATCACTGTAAAATTTCTATGAAAAAGCAAATAACAGAAATAATAAAAACAGTTTTTAAAATGAAGAATAAAGTGAGAAGAATCAGTCTACCCAATTTCAAGACTTCATATAGCTACAGTAATCAAGGCTGTGGTATTGGCAAAGGGATAGACATGTAAATAAACAGAACAGAATAGTGAACTAAAAAAAAAAACGACGTTCATAAATATGCCTAACTGATTTTTGGAGCAACTGGATATCCATAGGCAAAAACAATGTACCTTGATCTATTCTCACATCTTATACAAAGTTAATGAATCATAGACTTGAATGTAAAATGTAGATGTGCAAATTTTTAGAAAAAAAACTTAAGGAAATCTTCAAGATCTAGGACTAAGCAAAGAGACGATACCAAAAGCACAGGACATGAAAGGAAAAATTGAAAATTGAACTTCATCAAAACTAAAACTTTTGCTTGCTTTGCCAGTGATCCTGAAAAGTTGGGGAAAAAGCAAATTAGAGAGTGGGAGAAAATATTCGCAAAACACATATACAGCAAAGAAATAATAGCTAGAACATAAAAGGAACTCTGAAAACCCCACAGTAAAAACCAAAAATCCAATTAGAAAATTGGCAAAAGACATAAACGGACATTTTACAGATGGCAAATAAGCATATGAAAAGATCCTCAATAAGTTAGTCATTAGAGAAGTGTAAAGTAAAATCACCCGGCATCACTATATACCTGTTAAAATGGCTACAAAAAAAAAAAAAAAAAGGACACCAAAAGCTAGCAAGGATGCAGAGACAGTTGACCACTCACGCAGAGCTGGTGGGAATGTAAGCTGCTACAGCCACTCGGAAAAGAGTTTGAAACAGTTTGGCAGTTTCTTAAATACAGACACACACACACACACACACACACACACACACAGTCATATGACCTAGCAATTACTCTTTTGGGCATTCATCCCAGAGAGATGAAGACTGTTGTTTATACAAAACCTACCTGGATGTTTATAGCAACTTGATTCATAAGAGACAAAAACTGGAAATAACCCAGTTGTCCTTCAACAAGTGAATGGTTACACTGTGGTACATCCGTGTCATACAGCACTACCCAGCAATCAAAAGGAATGAACCACCAATGCATTAAAGAACCTGGCTGAATCTTCAGGGAACCACGAGTGAGGGAGGGGGAAGCCAGACCCAAAAGGTTCCCGTGCTAGATGATTCCATTTACGTAACATTCTTGAAATGACAAAATGATAGAAATGGAGGCTAGATTAGTGGTTGTCAGGGTTCGGGAGGGGTGGGGACAGGTGGACAGCGGGGTAGGTTATAACTTGGGGGGCGGTGGCATTGCAAGGGGTGGCTTAATCACTGCCGATCTTAAATAAAGATCTTTCTTTAAAACTGTGATTATCTCTAAATGAAAGGGAATGCTTCTCAGCTACCCTTCATCACGCTCAGCGTTGCAAAATTTGTTGTTGTTGTCGTTGTTGTTAGGAATTGGGAGCCGTGAATAATGCCAAGTGCCTACCTAAGAGCCAGTCTGGAGATGTTTATTTTTGGCAGAAGGTCAGGGCCACATGAGAGATGCTTGTGGTCTTGGGAATGTTCTGTGTCTCCACTGCGTCCATGTTGATATCCTGGTTGTGCTATTCTACTGTAGTTTTGCACAGTGTTACCATTGGGGAAAGCTTACTAGAGTACCTGGAATCTCCCTGTGTTGTTTCTTAAAACTACATGTGAACTTACCATTATCTCAAAACAAAAAGTTTAATTTAAAAAAGTAAAGTTGGGGAAAACATTTTTCTCTTCACCATCTTCAAACTCTTCAATTTATTCAAAGACCTTTTCAAAGTCAGAGCAAATACAGATGGTAAATAGACAAGGAGGAATGAGACTCTGGACACTTTGGACTTCACTGGAAAATATTTTAAAAATTATTGACCAACATTTTATTTCTTGCTCATGACTAATTTGTTTTATTTTTTTAAGAGACAGGTTCTTGTTCTGTCACCCAGGCTAGAGTGCAGTGATGTGATCGCAGCTTATGGCAGCCTCGATCTCCTGGGCTCAAGCAGTCTTTCCTCAGCCTCCTGAAGTGCTGGGATTACAGGTGTGAGCCACCATGCCAGGCTATTTTTTTCATTTTTTGTAGAGACAGGGTCTTGCTATGTTGCCCAGGCTGGTCTTTAACTCCTGGCCAAAGTGATCCTCCTGCCTCAGCCTCCTGCATATGACTTATTTGTCTTTGCAAATTATAACTACCACCACTTGACAGACTTTTAAGAGTGACATGCTGTGCTAAGCACTTCATAATTTATCTCAGTCAATCCTATGCTATGTTTGAGATAAGTAATTGTGCCTAATTTGCAAAGAAGAAATGATTCTCTCAAAGGAAAGTGATTGTTAACCAAAAACTGGAGAGTGAGAAGTCCAGAATGTGAAGTCATGCTTTTCTCATTGCAATTCCACTACATCATGCTGTTCCCTCTGTGTGACATGTTCATCTTGTGCTCCTCCTGGAAAACTCCTATCTGGCTCAACTAGAATTACTCCTGTTAATTCTTTCCTGACTGAGGCAGAAGTAATCACTCTTAGTTACTGTCCTGATTCTTTGTATGTACGTATTTCGAAGCAGTTTTTACACTCCTGCAACTGTTTATCTAATTCTTTGTTTTGTTTTGTTTTGTTTTTGTTTTTGTTTTTGGAGACAGAGTCTTGCCCTGTTGCCCAGGCTGGAGTGCAGTGGTGCAATCTCGGCCCACTGAAACCTCCACCCGCCAGGTTCAAGCAATTGTCCTGCCTCAGCCTCCCAAGTATCTCGGATTACAGGTGCCCACCACCATATCTGGCTAATTTTTGTATTTTAGTAGAGATGGGGTTTCACTATGTTGGTCAGGCTGGTCTCGAACTCCTGACCTTGTGATCCACCCACCTCGGCCTCCCAGAGTGTTGGGATTACAGGCGTGAGCCACTGTGCCCAACCTGTTTATCTAATTCGTAAAGGAGAATCAGAGTTCCTGTAGGGCTGGTACCTAGTCCCTTTCTTTTTGTTGTATTGCTAAACATAACAGCATAGTATACATTTGTAAGTTCACAAGAAATGTTTGTTATTTGAAAAAGATTAAATGGTGAAAACTTTTTCACATACTAGATAGAATGGAATCCAGACTCTACGTGCATGAAATATAAAATCAGGGCAAACACAAGCCTGCATGTTAATTAGGCTGCGTCTATGTATTTCCTATGAGTGATACTCCCCCAAATAAACTTTGGATATTTCCACTAATTTGATGGACTCTGAGTGTGTGTGTGTGAATGTACGTGTGTATTAATGTAAACCAAGCTACAAATTAGTAGATAGAACCACGTTATTTTTTATTTGAAACATCATAAATGGCCAAGCTTACGCAGAAAGGGGATAAGTTATGTCCTTTACTCCCAGCCCCATCTGAAGAGTTCAGTACGGCAAACATGTACCAGGCTAGTTGGTTGACAGAGTGATGCACAAGGCACAGTTCTCACATTCAAGAGTGGTGAGTGACAGGGGCCCTTGGAAACATGCTTGAGAGTCATGCCCAGATATTCATAAATAAGGGTGGGCAGATGGCTTGGAAAGGTGGGAGCACGATCACAAACCGCAGCTTGGCCAGTCCAAGTTGGGCACGCTTGCCGCACTCAGGCCTCACTGGAATTCAATATTGATAGCAAGGCAGTCCTTCCAGTGAATGCAAGTAAGCATATGCATCAATAGGAATCATGTGACTGCATACAGTGCCTACATGTGGTAAGCATTCCATAGTATTGCTGTTGCATTGAGATATTTCCATTGCGCCACTCTGAGTGGTAGATGCGTAGAAAACTTGGGGGCAGTGGCATTGCAAGGGGTGGCTTAATCACTGCCTATCTTAAATAAAGATCTTTGTTTAAGACTGTGATTATCTCTAAATGAAAGGGAATGCTTCTCAGCTACCCTTCATCACGCTCAGCGTTGCGCGTTGCAAAATTTGTTGTTGTTGCTGTTGTTAGGAATTGGGAGCCGTGAATAATGCCAAGTGCCTACCTACGAGCCAGTCTGGGGATGTTTATTTTTGGCAGAAGGTCAGGCTGGATATTCTAAAGAGTCCATTCACTGAAAAACATCTACGTCCTCCATACAACATGTGTATTTTTCTTTTGTGCATTTCTGAGCTCACCGGAAATCAGAGAAATATCAAAGGGGGCAATTACAAAATAAAGAAAATATATTTTTATTGTAATAACTTGAATTAAAATCAGGGCCCTAAGTACTAAGTATTAGTCACATAAACTATTATTCAGTAGGTATTATTCACATAAAAGTATCTATCAATCACTAGGTATTATTCACAGAAGGGTATCATTCACTAGGTATTATTCACATAAAATATCATTCACTAGGTATTATTCACAGAAAAGCTTGGTTTCCCTGAGGGCCAGATGCCAGCAGCAATCCAGAGGCAGCAGGGCCACGGTCAGGGGAGTGGGACCCCACAAAGGCACTGAAGTGGCTCTACGTCAGACATGCTCCCTGGCTCCCAGCAGAAGAAAATTCAATTCCTCTCTGCAGAAAAATATTTTTAACCTCTTGCTGTCTTTAGATATTCTATTAAGACAAGTATTTTTGCCATGAAAATGACTGACTCTATAGTCAAAATTGTTTGTACAGAGAAATCAGCAGGTCCAGGTGGCTTTACAAGTAAAACATATTAAAAAAGCAAGACACCCAGAAATACAATTAGTGAGAGCAATTTGCTGAAGACTGCATACAGCCTGGAAAAATATTTAATGTAACTTAAAAACAAACAAAGCTAAACAATATAATGTTAGAGATACAGATAATGTTGTGCTAACTTTAAAAAAAAAACAGTTTTTAAAAGAGGTAATGATAAGCATTACCTCTGGGGGAAAGACAAAGTAATAATATGAAGAAGACACACAGGTAGCTTCAAGGTATTTTGAGAGGGTGAGTTCACAGGTGTTTATTTTATTATGATGCTTCATAATAGGTAGCATATAGCTTACTTATGTTCTTTTGACTATATCAAATATTACAAAATATTTTTAAAGAATTATTATTAAGACATTATTTCTTTAGCCAAACAAATGACTTTGAATCAAGCATATTAAGTAGCTTCTGTAACACCTTGTTTCCAAATAGCAACAGCAAGTGAGGCCGCACCAGATTAAGAAGCCAGGAGACTAGTCAAAACCCACTTCACACACCAATTGGCTCTGTGAATGTAGGTGAGTGAAACTTCTCTGAATCCCAGTTTGCCATCTATAAAATGAAGATTAAAATAAAATTCTGTCCTGTCAACTCCATAAGCCTATTACAAAGAAGTAATATAATAGTGATTTGAAAATTGTTTAGCGTGAAGGTGCTATCATGATGTTAGTAAGTAAATGTCATCACCCACGTGTTGTAAAATTTTGATTTGCAGCGTTGTAGACATAGAACAGCAAATGGGAGCAACTTCTACAAAGAGTGGCAGCTGGAAACATTTTCTCCCAAAAAGGCGCTGGCTGACCGATGACCGTGGAGCTTTGAAGAGGCACTCCAGAAAGAAAAACCAAATTATCTTGGTTTCAATGCAAATGTGGGGTCTTTAGGATTCTGAAACTGTTACTGTGACTAATAATAACGATGGCACTGTATGTAATAAAATGAGTCCTGAAGTGAGGTTTAGAGCCATAGCTTGAACTCAGCTTTATCACTGATTAGCTTTGTGACCATGGAAACTCAATCTTTTAGCACCTCTTACTCCACATCTGGAAAGTGTGGCTGATTTTATGAGCACTGATGTTTTCTCCAATGCTGATACTATGTAATTCCAAGGCTCTGTAGAAATTTGTTTGATGATGAGCTGAAATGTGCAGTAAAAAAAAAGACGATCTGCACAAAAAATGTCTTGAATGTTTGGCTTTTACAATCTCCTAAGTGGTTTTACATGTCACCTTCTTTCAGACGATTCCAAAATGCCAGCACATTAGAGAACATACTATTTGATCATCCTGATGATGCCGTTTCTTTTCAAAACCAATGCTGAATACTGAATTAATCAATCAGTCTGTGCTTGAATACTTGAGCGACATGAAACTATTTCAGAAGAGAGCCCAGTCCCATTTTGAGTAGTTCTTATTAGTAGAAGTTATCTTACGAGAACTCTATCTAATGTTATAACCATCTGGAGGCACTTGGCCATCTGCTCCCCATGGATCTTCATCTGCCCTTTCAAACCAGCCCTATGGCCAGGCACCGTTCCTGCTATTTTCCACACCTCGTTTGTCCCAGCTCACTCAGGCAGTCCGGACCCAGAGTTCAGGCTCACCCATCACACTCAATGTAGTAGGACTTATTTCCAAACCGGTGCACACTTTTAAAAATTAGTAGACTTTATTTATAGAGCAGTTTTAGATTTGCAGAAAAATTAAGCAGAAAATACAGAGGGTTCTGGCCGGGCACAGTGGCTCACGCCTGTAATCCCAGCACTTTGGGAGGCCGAGACGGGCGGATCACGAGGTCAGGAGATCGAGACCATCTTGGCTAACACAGTGAAGCCCCGTTTCTACTAAAAATACAAAAAATTAGCCGGGCATGGTGGTGGGAGCCTGTAGTCCCAGCTACTCGGAGAGGCTGAGGCAGGAGAATGGCGTGAACCCGGGAGGCGGAGCCTGCAGTGAGCTGAGATCGCACCACTGCACTCCAGCCTGGGTGACAGAGCGAGACTCCGTCTCAAAAAAAAAAAAAAAAAAAAAAGAAAATACAGAGGGTTCTTATGTATTCTTCTCTTCCCCTTCCAGGTTCTCCTAACATCTTGCATTAGCGGAGGACATTTGTTAAAACTGATGAACATATTGTTACATGATTCTTAGCTAAAATCTATAGTTTACATTAGGGCTAACTCTTGGTTACATGTAGATGTTATGGGTTTTGACAAATGTATAATGACATACAACTGTCATTATAGCATCATGCCGAATAATTTCACAGCCCTAAAAACCTCGTGTTCCACCCATCCATCCTTTCCTTCCGCCTCACAAATCCTAGACAATCACTGATTTTTTTTTTTTTTTTTTCATTTTTAGATGGAGTTTCACTCTTGTTGCCTAGGCTGGAGTGCAATGGCACGATCTCGGCTCACCACAACCTCTGCCTCCTGAGTTCAAGCGATTCTCCTGCCTCAGCCTCCCGAGTAGCTGTGATTACAGGCAAGTACTGCCACACCCGGCTGATTTTTTTGTATTTTTAGTAGAGACAGGGTTTCTCCGTGTTGGTCAGGCTAGTCTCGAACTCCCGACCTCAGGTGATCTGCCCGCCTCAGCCTCCCAAAATGCTGGGATTACAGGCGTGAGCCACCGCGCCTGGCCACTGATTTTTTTTTTTACTATTTCCATACTTTTGGTTTTTCAAGAATGTCATAGATGTATTTATACAGCATACAGCCTTTTCAGCACATTGGCTTCTTTCTCTTCTTTTTTTTTTTTTTTTTTTTTTTTTTTTTTTTTTTTTTTTGAGACAGAGTCTCACTCTGTCGCCCAGGCTGGAGTGCAATGGCGCGATCTCGGCTCACTGCAACCTCTGCCTCCCGGGTTCAAGTGTTTCTCCTGCCTCAGCCTCCTGGGTAGCTGGGATTACAGCTGCATGCCACCATGCCCAGCTAATTTTTGTATTTTCAGTAGAGACGGGGTTTCACCATGTTAGCCAGGATGGTCTCTATCTCCTGACCTTGTGATCCGCCCACCTCTGCCTCCCAAAGTGCTGGGATTACAGGCATGAGCCACCGTGCCAGGCTTAGATTGGCTTCTTTCTCTTAGCAATATGCCTTTAAGATTCCCCCATGTCTTTTAATGGCTTGATAGCTTGTTTCTTTTTATTGCTAAATAATATTCCATTACAACCTTGTCCTATAGTTTGTTTATTTATTCTCTTATTGGGTAACATCTTAGGTGCTTTCTAGTTTTGGCAATTATGAATAAAGCATATACAATCTACATTCAGGATTTTATGTGTGCATAGTTTCTCAGCCCTTTTGGATAAATACCAAGACATGCATTTTCCATGTTATATAGTAAGAGTTTATTTCGTTTTGTAAGGACTAAACAATGAATGAGAGCTCCTGTTGTTTCACATCCTCTCATTTTCCATGTTATATGGTAAGAGTTTGTTTAGTTTTGTAAGGACTAAACAATGAATGAGAGCTCCTGTTGCTTCACATCCTCTCTAGCATTTGGTGGTGTCAGTGTTTTGGATTTTAGCCATTCTAATAGGTATGTAGTGGTGTCTTACTGTTGCTTTAGTTTGCATTTCTCTAATAACATATGATGTGGAGCATCTTTTCATATGCTTGTTTGCTACCTGTATGTCTTTGATGAGGTATCTCTTCAGATCTTTGGCTCATTTTGTAATTGGGTTGTTTGTTTTCTTATTGTTGAGTTTTAAAAGTTCTTTGTAATCCCAGCACTTTGGGAGGCCAAGGTGGGAGGATCACGAGGTGAGGGGATCGAGACCATCCTGGCTAACACAGTGAAATCCCGTCTCTACTAAAAATACAAAAAATTAGCCCGGCATGGTGGCACATGCCTGTAGTCCCAGCTACTCGGGAGGCTGAGGCAGGAGAATCGCTTGAACTGGGGAGGTGGAGGTTGTAGTGAGCCGAGATTGCACCACTGCACTCCAGCCTGGGCGACAGAGGGAGACTCTGTCTCAAAAAAAAAAAAAAAAAAGAGAGAAAGAGTTCTTTGTGTATTTTGGACTCAAATCCTTTATCAAGTGTGTGCTTTTGCAATGATTTCTATTAGTCTGTGGCATGTCTGTTCATTCTCTTAACAGAGTTTTTTGCAGAGCAGAAGTTTTTAATTTTAAAGAAGTCTGACATAATTTTTTTTCTTTCATGGACCATACTTTTGGTGTTGTATCTGAAAAGTCATCTTCATACCCAAGGCCACCTAGATTTTCTCCTATTCTCTTCTAGGGTTTCAGAGTTTTACATTTTACATTTAGACTTTTGATTCATCTTCAGTTAATTATTTGCGAAATATGTAAGAAATATGTAAACTCTGTCTAATTCATTTCTTACGCATGCAGATATCCAGTTGTTCCAGAGCCATTTTCTGAAAAGACTATCCATTCTCCACTGAAACGTCTTTGCACGCTTTTCAAAGATGGCTTGATTGGACCTGTGTGGGCGTGGGCTGTCCACCCTGTTCCACTGGTTGATTTGTCTATTCTTTCACCAATACCACATTGTCTTGATTACTATATCTTTACGATAAGTCTTGAAGTTAGGTAATGTCAGCTCTTCAACTTGGTTCTTTTCCTTTAATATCGTGTCTAGTCATCTGGATCTTTTGCCTTTCCTTGTAAATTTAGAAGGTGGGTCCTATTAAGAAGCACAGAATGCTCTGGGCATATCTCAAAACGGCTCCCTTTGGGAAGCAAGAGGGGATTTTTTTCTTTTCTCACCATGAGAACAGGGCTTCTGGAGGTAAAACTCACAAATGTGTGCCCCCACCCCAGACCAGGCCCCTTTCTGGCATTTTTAATACTCAAGCTTATCTACAAGAGCCTTCAGAAATTTGTCAATTGCAGTCTACGTTTTCCTACCCCAGTACTGGCTCCGGTGGGGGTTGCTGCTCCTGGGCTGTGTTTGAATTAAGCTAGAATTCTCTGGGTTTGTCTGTCTGCCTCTCCAATTTTAAGGCTGTGGCGTGTCCAGTGACCTCCATTCTCTGATGGATCCAAGAAAAGTTGCTGGTGTTCAGTTCGTTCAGCTTTGCTCCTGTTGTTAGGATGTGAGGGGTGATGTCAGGCTCTTTATGTGCTGGACTGGAAATCAGAAGTTCAGATTACACTTTTGCAAATGAGAGGCATTTCTCAATGAAATAATAAAGCTTATTTTAAAAAATAAAATAACTTTTACTTTCTCTTTAAAGTATGCTTAGGTGTGAACTTAGTACTGTTCGTATTGATTCTTTTAATTTGCATTCATTGTTGTTTTACTTTAGTGATTATTAGAACAATGTATTGTTGTTAAATAAAACATCACGTAGTATTTTTTTAAAAATAGTCCATATAATTTCACCATTCATCAATAACCATTGTTAATATTTTCATGTATTTCATTCTAGTATAATCTAATTTTCCTTCCTTCCCTCTCTCCCTCCTTCTCTTACTCATTTCTTTCTTTTCACCTACCTATATATTCAAAATGCTTGTTATGGCACATATGTGTATATATATGTGTACGTGTGTGTATACACAAGTGTACAATTTAACTTTAACATGTAATAACCACATTTAATGTATAATTATATATATTAATGCATATAAACTAATCTATCAATCGATCTATAATTTTAATCTAGTCCTAGATTTGAGTCAAAGTCTTCCTTTTTTTTTTTTTTTTTTTTTGAGACGGAGTCTCGCTCTGTCGCCCAGGCTGGAGTGCAGTGGCGCAATCTCGGCTCACTGCAAGCTCCGCCTCCCGGGTTCGCGCCATTCTCCTGCCTCAGCCTCTCCGAGTAGCTGGGACTACAGGCGCCCACCACCACGCCCGGCTAATTTTTTTGTATTTTTAGTAGAGACGGGGTTTCATCGTGGTCTCGATCTCCTGACCTCGTGATCCGCCCGCCTCGGCCTCCCAAAGTGCTGGGAGAAGTCTTCCTTTTCATTCACACTGATTATCTGGCAGTCAGTGCTCTTGGGATTGAAATTTCAGGCCAGGATGGCATCCCCAATTCTCTGCGTTTCCTCTAAAGATTCCAACTGTGCAAATAATTGCTGAAAAGTAAAATACTTCAAAGTGTAAAAATAATGATATAATTCAGAAAAGTGACTACTTCTACCATTTTATTAAATAAATGGTATTTCATTGAGAATCAATTCTATAATTTTACTTTTACCCAAATAGCCCTGAAATATATATTTGCATAGAGAAAATATATATGCATCTATTATATATAATAATATATATTTATATAATTTATAATATATTATATATTTTATTATATTTTATATAATTTATATATAATATATTAATATATTACATATATTATGTATAAAATAGATGCATATATTAGATATGTATAATAGATGCATATATATTATATATATAATAGATGCATCTGTTTTTTATATATAATAGGTGCATCTATATTAATAGATTCATATATATAAAATAGATGCATCTATAACTTAGATGCATGTACACATGCAAATATATGCATCTATTTATTTTTGAAACAGCATCTGGCTCTGTTGCCCAAGCTGGAGTGCAGTGGTGCAATAATAACTCGCTGTAGCCTTGACCTCCTACGCTCAAGCAGCTCTCTTGCCTCAGCTTCCTGAGTAGCTGAGACTACAGGTGAGTGCCACCACACCCAGCTAATTTTTTACTTTTGTGGAGACAGGGTCTCACTATGTTGCCCAGGCTGGTCTTTAACTGGGCTCCAGCGATGCTTCTGCTTCAGCCTCCTGAAGTGCTGGGATTACAGGCGTGAGCCGCTGCACCCAGCCTTGCATTTGTTTTACTAGAATACTTATGATTTAGTGAAATGTGACCTCCATGACTGTTACAGTAGCTGTTGAATGTGAGCCCACTCCACTCAACACAAGGATTCAGTGGATAACAAACTCCATCCCTACCAATAAATCCCTTCACAGATGTTGATGGTGTTATAGCTTGAATTTCTGCTGCCTCAAAAAATGGGGTAAATAGGAAAGCTAAATACCACTAATTTTATTACAGTGTATGAGCTGAAATAACATCTTCCCTTTTTTTATTTTCAATACTGAAGAAAAGTAAGAATCATTTCTAAAGTGCCCAGAAACACCTGAGCCTCGGTCCAGGTCCTCAATAACCCTGGTGACAGAATCCATTTCCAACCCCTTCCCTGCAGTAGGCACAGCACAAAAACCTGACTCCTTCCCTCTGTAGGAAATAAGAGATCATAGGAACACCTTTTAAAATTGTGGCTGGTGCCTACTCTACGGAGGATCTTCAACCTCCAGACTGAAGTAAATGACAGAAGCTTTTCCAAAGAAGTCTGAATTATTTCAAAATTCTACAAGATAAATTGTGAGCATGGCGGGGAGGGAGCATGCCACAGTGTGCCTGTCACCTAAACTGGAGGTAACAGGCTAATGCAGAGCCCATTTGCCGAGAAGGCCGGGTGATGCCACGTGAACCACCAACCCTCAAGTCTCTGTGGCTTAAAACCAAACGAGTTGACTTCTCATTTGTGCAAAGTCCTCTGTGTGTCTGGGCAACTTTGTAGTTGACTGACCCCCGGGTAATCCCGAGTGAGATTTCTCCACATGAATCCAAGTGATCGTCACAATAGGAGGCAACATTTCTGACCATATTTTTTTTTTAGACGGAGTTTCACTCTTGTTGCCCAGGCTGGAGTGCAATGGTGTGATCTCAGGTCACCGCAACCTCCACCTCCTGGGTCCAAGTGATTCTCCTGCCTCAGCCTCCCGAGTAGCTGGGATTACAGGTGCGTGCCACCACGCGCTTCTAATTTTGTATTTTTAGTAGACAGGGTGTTTCTCCATGTTGGTCAGGATGGTCTTGAACTCCCGCCCTCTGCTGATCCGCCCGTGTCGGCCTCCCAAAGTGCTGGGATTACAGGCATAAGCTACTGTGCCTGGCCTATTTCTACACATTTTATACCAACAAGGAAATACATGTTCCTGCCTATTAAGCTACATTTAAGCTACATTATTTTTCACCACAATTCATTCATCAGAAATAGTAGCATGGCTCTGCCTAATTGCAGCAGAATCGGGGGGTGGGAGAAGCCCAGATGGAGTGGAGGCTGAAATATGGATGAGCCTTAGAAGTCTCCGCCACTGTACATTAGCTCCATCCCAGCCTTAATTTCCCCACTTCTGATTTTTGCCAAGCAAAGCTCCCCTGCCAGCTCTCAATTTAATCTTACATAGTTACAATTCATAGTACCAACTGTAAGTGAAAAAATTCTGTTCAGTATACTCTCAAACTTGACTCTTCATCCGTAAGATAAAATTAAAATTCAGCTGAGTGATTGGAGATCCCTCCGGCAGCAGGCACCGTGGCAGGGGAGTGGAGAGTATTGCTGATGGAGTCAGAGCAAGCCTGCCAGCCAGCCCTGCTCTGACTGAGGGAGTGCCCACAGACAAGCCACCTAGCCTGTCAGAGTCTCAGCTTCTTCATTCATCAAACAGGGAAAATACCATCAGCTCTTGCAGATGATTGGGAGTATTAAATGAGATCATCTTTGTACAAATTAGCATAGCCCCAGGCTCACAATAAAAGCATGATAAACATTGCTATTTTAGCATCACAATCCAGTTCTAAAGCAATCCTATGACAAGTTTGGGTGATGGCAGTTTACAAATAGAGTGGTCCTGGGATATTGTCTTAGCACCATATAAAATTGAAAAGAAGAAGAAAGAAGATGAAGAAGAAGGAGGAGGAGGAGGAGAAGAGGAAGGAAGGGAGGGAGGAAGGGAAGGAAGGAAAGAAGGAAGGAAGGAAGGAAGGAAGGAAGGAAGGAAGGAAGGAAGGAAGCTTGTATTCACATTTAAAGAAATGGCAACACAGAAGACACTTGTTTTAGCAGTCTGAAGGTTAAAGTTCTACTTTGTTTATTCTATTACTGATAGGAGAACACAAAGGCAGGCCAAGAGAGGTGCTGGGCCCCCCACATGTGAGCACCTTCCACAGTGGAACGATCACATCTCTGGAGCAGATCATGCATGTGGAGTGGGGGATGGGCACAAGGGGAGGCTGCAGTTGCCACAGTCCAGTTCAATGTGTCCTTTGATGCAACAACTAAGATATGGATAATGTTTCACTAACAAAAGTGTCAGAATCCTCCTTTTTGACCACCTACAGCCATTGTTTGAATCTTTCAATGGTCCAAATTTTACATTATTTTTTTTTCTTTTTTTTTTTTTTTTTTATTACACTTTAGGGTTTTAGGGTACATGTGCACAATGTGCAGGTTTGTTACATATGTATCCATGTGCCATGTTGATTTCCTGCACCCATTAACTCGTCATTTAGCATTAGGTGTATCTCCTAATGCTGTCCCTCCCCCCTCCCCCCACCCCACAACAGTCCCCGGAGTGTGATGTTCCCCTTCCTGTGTCCATGAGTTCTCATTGTTCAATTCCCACCTATGAGAGAGAACATGCGGTGTTTGGTTTTTTGTCCTTGCGATAGTTTACTGAGAATGATGTTTTCCAGTTTCATCCATGTCCCTACAAAGGACACGAACTCATCATTTTTTATGGCTGCATAGTATTCCATGGTGTATATGTGCCACATTTTCTTAATCCAGGCTATCGTTGTTGGACATTTGGGTTGGTTCCAACTCTTTGCTATTGTGAATAGTGCCGCAATAAACATACGTGTGCATGTGTCTTTATAGCAGCATGATTTATAGTCCTTTGGGTATATACCCAGTAATGGGATGGCTGGGTCAAATGGTATTTCTAGTTCGAGATCCCTGAGGAATCGCCACACTGACTTCCACAATGGTTGAACTAGTTTACAGTCCCACCAACAGTGTAAAAGTGTTCCTATTTCTCCACATCCTCTCCAGCACCTGTTGTTTCCTGATTTTTTAATGATGGCCATTCTAACTGGTGTGAGATGGTATCTCACTGTGGTTTTGATTTGCATTATTAAAAATGAGTGAACGTGTTTCCACTCTTACAGAACTGGCCTGAGACCAATTACAATGTTTGCCTTGTCTCTTTTCCAGCTACATTTTCCAGTGTCCTTTCCTTCTTCTTTCCTTCTGCCACAGGACCTCATGCTGTCCTCTGGCTCCTCAGAGCCATGCCAGCCAAACCTGTCCCCACAGGGTAATAACTGGGGCATGGCTTGGAACTTACACATAGAATTTATGTCTTTCACAAAGATTAACTCAAAGTGAATCATAGGCCTAATTTTAAAATGCAAACCTGTAAAACTTCCAGAAGAATACATAAAATAATTTATATGACCTAGATTTTGGTGATGAGTTTTTGGATACAACACCAAAAATACAATTCATGAAGCAAAAAAAACAGTAAGTTAGACTGCATTAAAATTTAAAACTTCTACTTTGCACGAGACACTGTTAAGAGACGCTGGCGAGGTTGCAGAGAAAATGGAACGCTTATATACAGCTGGTGGGAATGTAAATTAGTTCAGCCACTGTGGAAAGAAGTTTAGCAATTTCTCAAAAAACTTAAAACAGAACTACCATTTGACTCAGCAATCCCATTCCTGAGTATATACCCAAAGGAAATACATCGTTCTACCATAAAGACACATGCATGCCTATGTTCATTGCAGCACTATTCGCAATGGCAAAGACATGGCATCAACCTAGATGCCCATCAATGGTAGACTGGATAAGAAAAGATGGCACATATACACCATGGAATAGTATTCAACCATAAAAAGAATAAAATTGTGTCCTTTGCAGCAACATGGATGAAGCTGGAGGCTGTTATCCTAAGCAAACTAATGCAGGAACAGAAAACCAAATACCACATGTTCTCACTTATAAGTGGGAGCTAAACATTGAGCACACAGGGACACAAAGAAGGGAACATTAGACACCAGGGTCTACTTGAGAGTGGGGGCGGGAGGAGGGGGAGGATCAAAAATCTACCTACGGCACACCATGCTTATTACCTGGGTGATCAAATAATCTGTACACCCAAGCCCTGCAATATGCAATTTACCTGTATAAGAAACCTGCACCTGTGCCCCTGAAACTAAAATAGAAGTTAAAAAATAAAATCAAAGTAGAATTGGAAACAAAAAGACACTGTTGGAGGATGAAAAGACAAGCCAAAGACTGGAAGAAAATTTTGCAGAACACATATCTGATAAAGGGCTTGAATCCAAATATACAAAGAATGTATAAAACTAATCAATAAGAGGACAAACAGCCCCATTAAAAAAATGGGCAAAGATCTGAACAGACACTTCACCAGCAAATGAGCATAAGAAAAGATGCTCAACATCCTGTGTTCTTATGGAAATACACATTTAAAAAGAATAAGATACCATTATATACCTATTAAAATGGCTAATTTTTTTTTTTTTTTTGAGACGGAGTTTCACTCTTGTTGCCCAGGCTGGAGTGCAGGGGTGCGATCTCGGCTCACTGCAACCTCTGGCTCCTGGGTTCAAGGAGCCTCAGTCTCCCGAGTAGCCGGGATTACAGGTGCCCGCCACCACGCCTGGCTAATTTTTTGTATTTTTAGTAGAGACGGGGTTTTGCCATATTGGGCAGGCTGGTCTCGAACTCCTGACCTCAGGTGATCTGCCCACCTCAGGCTCCCAAAGTGCTGGGATTACAGGCGTGGGCCACCATGCCCGGCCTCAAATGGCTAAAATTTTTTAAAATGACAATACAAATTGCTGGTGAGGATGTGGAGCAACAGGAACTCCCTTTCATTACTGATAAAAATGCAAAATGATACAGCCACTTTGGAAGACAATTTGGCAGTTTTTTTCACAAAGCTGAACATAGTCTTACCATACAATCCAGCAACTGTGCTCCTAGATATTTTCCCAACTGTTTTGAAAACTTGGGTCTACACAAAAATGTGCATGCAAAAGTTCTTATAGCAGCTTTACTCAAAATCATCAAATAGCTGGAAGCAACCAAGATTTCATTCAGTAGATGAGTGGATACAAAAAACTGTGGTACATTATATGATGGAATATTATTCAGTGATACAAAGGATGAGCTATTAAGCCACACAAAAGACACAGATGAATCTTAAACAAATATTGTTAAGTGAAAGCAGTCTGTCTGTAAAGGGTATATCCATCTAGTTCCAACTGTATGACATTCTGGAAAAGGTAAAACTGTAGAGAGATCCGTGGTTGCCAGGCGTTTGGAGTGTGTGTGATATTAAGCAAGAGAAGCACAGGGGATATTTTGGTGGTGAAACTGTCCTATTTGATGCCATAATGGTGAATGCATGACACTGCATTTGTCAAACCCCATAGAAATTTACACCACAACGAGTGAGACTTACTGTGTGTACACATTTAAAACAAGATTTAGGAGGTCAGGAAACACCAGGATGAAATAAAGAATATTACAAAAGAATCTTTCTGCATTACGAATGTCCAAAACAACCTCCCTGAAAAGGACGGAATAACTCTGGAAAGCAGTGGGGTGTGTAAAGACTGAAAGCATCTAGATGTGTGTGAGCTCTGGTCTCTAGTTTGGTAAAATGTTTCCCATCAGGTGCAGGTTAACAATTCTGAAACATTATATGTGCCTACTAGTATCAAACAATTAAATAAACAAACAGTGGATGCTGAGAGCCACTTTTCTTGCTACTGGCGTTGAGGGTACAGGTAAACCAAGGGAGGAGGCTAAAACCATCCTGTGCTAATAGAATACAACTGAGATATCACCGTGAACTCACATTTACTTTAGTATAGATACATATGTTAGAAATATTTATACATATATGTATATATATTAGCATCACACACATACATATGTAGGTGCTGACACGTGTACAGCACATATGTATATACATTTCCTTTTCGTTTTGAATTTCCTTTCTCTGTCAGCTGAGAGGTCCTAGCAGCAACAATTGCTCGGCATCAGTGAGCACATCTAGTGTCCAGGTCTTGATTTTGAATACTATTGTCCAAAAAAAGGAAACCAGAGCTCCTAAGAGAAAAGACTGATTCTAGGACTGGGATAGGAAATGTATAAATGAGTCTGGAGCATTTTGTAGTGCCAGAAAATAAGAATATGCTAAAAAATAATGAGCTAGTATTGGATTATAACCAAAAGTATAATCCAAAGTATCTATAAATCCATTTTGATATAAATGAATAATTGAGTAAATAAATGAATGGCAAACCGTAGGTAAATCTCTATGCAAAAGAACTCCAAATAATTTATGTAAATACCCCACCCTTAAAGAAGTCGAGCATAATTCCCAGCTCTTTACATGCTGGCTGGCTTGGCATAGCTGCTTCCTTCCAAAGTGCACAGTATGGAAATGGGGGAAAAGAATAACTTTATAGCGGAAGGGCTTGGCGCACTCTGTCTCAACCAGCTGGTCTCCATCAATAGATATAAGTCACGTTGAGAGCACGTACCTTGATCTAACGAGTGGGAATGGCACTCTGTGTTCCTCTCAAAAACCCATTGTCCAGCCCAATCATAAGAAAAACATCAGACAGACCTAAGCTGAGAGATACTCTACAAAATATCTGACCAGCACTTCTCAAAACTGTCAAGGTCATCAAAAACAAGGCAAGTCGGAGAAACTGTCACAGGCAAGAGGACCCTAAGGGGGCTCAATGACTACTTATAATGTTGTCTTCCAGATGTGATCCTGGGACAGTAAAAGGACATTAGGAAAGAAATAAGGAAATGAGAGTAAAGTATAGGCCTTAGTTAATAATAATGTATCAATATTGGTTCATTTATTGTGACAAATGTACCATAATGTAAAATGTTACTCATAAGGGAAATTGACTTGGAGATACATGGGAACTCTTGCACTATCTTTGTAATTTATCTGTAAATCTAAAGATTTTTTTGTTTGTTTGTTTGTTTGTTTTTTGAGATGAAGTCTTGCTCTTGTCACCCAGCCTGGAGTTCAATGGTGTGATCTCGGCTCACGGCAAACTCTGCCTCCCGGGTTCAAGCAATTCTTCCAGAGTAGTTGGGATTACAGGTGCACGCCACCATGCCCAGCTAATTTTTGTATTTTTAGTAGAGATGGGGTTTCACCATGTTGGCCAGGCTGGTCTCGAACTCCTGACCTCAGGCGATCCGCCTGCCACAGCCTCTCAAAGTGCTGGGATTACAAGCATGAGCCACTGCGCCTGGCCTAAACGTTTTTTTTTTTTTTTTTAAAGCTCATTTAAAAATGTATTCTCTTGGCACTGTTTTGTATGCCTTAGAGTAAGTACAAATTTTGCCCAAAGAGATATGGTAGCCCTTCTCCTGAACCACAAAAAGCTACAACTGGTTTTCTTCTTTTATGGATATTTGTTGATTAGCAATCCATCAGAAGAACAAAAAGAGCAACTGATTTATCTCTAATAGGATACTTTGTACACCTAAAATATGCCAAGCACTCCTCAAAATGTACTTTCTATGGCTCATTTAATCCTCACAGTGACTTAGGTAACTGTTGTCATCACCATCCCCGTCTTATGGGAACTGCGTCATGGGATGGTTCAGTAAAGTTGCCCAAGATGACCCAGTCAGTAAATGGTAGACAGAAGATTCCAATTCAGAACGGCAAGCTCCTGGCCCCACGCCTTCCCTCCTCCCACAGCAGCTGATTCTACAGCGAGTGGACTGGCAGGAAGCAGTTCCAGGACTGTCTCATGTGCTTTATTCCTTTTCTCCACCATAAGAATGTCACCTCTGCCACTCCTGTCTTGCAGAATGTCTTCCCAGCATTCACCTGCTCCCCCGTGCTTCTGAGTGTGGCTCCTGAACCAGCAGCAGCAGAGGCGCCTGGGAAGTTGTTAGAGACGCCGACTCTCCATCCCAAATCTACCCAGTCAGAAACTCCAGGGATGGAGCCCAGTAGTAGCAAACCCTCCAGGTGATTCCGATGGAAAAGAACGTCTGACACCCATCAGCACGCCCAAGGACAACTCGCTTCATCATTCTGAGCCCAGGTTTCTGTTAGGAGAGCGTGTGGAACCAGGTATGTCAACATTTCTTCTATTGTGAGCAGCTGGTTCTGTGGCCAGAGTCTGATACCCACAGGGGCATGTGAAGCCGAAAATGGTGGATACTGTGTTGCACTGCCCAGATACCCCTCAGAACTGAGGCCAGAATCTCTCCTGCAGTGGTGACTGATGATGGCTTCTAGCTGGGTTTCTCTTCAGGAATGGTTCTCAGCAGGCAGGATCAAGCCAAAGTCATGCCTCCTTCCCTTGCCAGGAGTGGGCAATAGCGTAGACCTCCTGTTTTAGTTTGGGACAACTTGGTTGGATCCCTCCAGTTCAGAGCACCCTTTGGGGTTGGCCGGGGCTCTGTCCCCAAGTCCCTCTCTTGCCACACAACGGCTTCGCAGGCGTTGGTCCCCAGTGCATGTCCCCAAATCTCCTGCATGCAAGTCTCCATCTTACAGTGTGTCTGGGGAACCTGACCTGGGGATAAAGTCTAAAATGATTTTTAGTATAACCGATACAGTGGGCTGGGATGAGGTTGGGGACAGGATTGGACTAACCTTAAACTGGAATCCATGAAACATAAGCTTTGTCTAAATGATCTTCTATAGCAATGACCAATAACTCAGATTTGGCTACAACAGATTTAAATATTTTAACTCACGTTTTGGATATTTGCACAGAACATAGTTAAATTACGTAATGAAGTGTTTCTTTCTCCTCTCGTCTCCCCTCTTTCTCTGAACCCTCCCTCTCTTCCCTACCCTCAATAGGCTGACTTTGCTGGAGCAAGGTGCCCTCATCCCTGTCACATTTCATGAAGAATTGAAGTTGTGCTTTATGTTGGGCTGTGACTGCCACTGAGCTCTTTTTTCTTAGCCCCCAGCATTGCACACTGACCTATCGGGGTGGGCTCCTCAGGCCCCGGCTAGACACTGTCCAGGCCAGACTCAGGGCTGGAACACTGCAGTGCTAGAGGCTTGGGTGCGGCACTGAAGCCACAAGTACGTCGTTCTTAGCCAAGCCCTGCCATAGCTGACTCTGGGAACTTTCTAAATTTGTTTTCCTACAAGTAGTGAATTTCATTGGTTTGAAATTTATTTCCTAAGTGCCCAGGGGCTCCTCAGAGGGCCTCTGTTTCCAGGTAAATGCATGAAGCTGAATCTTCCTTCCAGCCCTCCCCGGCAGCCTGCCTTCCTCTCATTTCTATGGCAGGCTTCCATGTAAAGTCTGTCCAAAAACAGTTTTGGCAGACAAGAAATCCACTTGAGAGAACAGCTATGGTTCCTTGGAGTTTTGTGGGTTTGAGAGATGATAAATGGATGTTTGTATTAGTCTCTCTAGAAACCACTTCCATTTTAATCAGAACCTTGGCTTTCTATGACCTCTTTCCTCGCCCCATCCCTGGCCCCGGAGGCATTTTGAGATGAAGTCTTTCCCGGTCTGGTGAACCTCACTCCACAGCTCTCTGCTCAGCCTTGAGCAGTATCAGTGCCAGAGTGCCAGTCTAGCCTGGCAGGCACGGGTGATTTGAGCACTAGCGAAGCCGGAACACTTCGGCTCTTATTTTATATTTGATAATTTAAAAATGCATTGAAGAGGAAAAAGCTAAAACACAGGAAAAACTAAAACTTTATTGGATTTTGTTATACTTTATAGGCTGTTGTTAAATGTGTGTGTGTGTGTGTGTGTGTGTGTAGCTACTATCAATGCACTTAATCACACGCTACCTCCATGTCAAAAATAATTTTAACTTGCAGGGCCCAGCTTATTACATCACAAGCATCCACAGTCACGAGGTTTAGTGTACATAGATAGGATGGTATAATATGCCCAGGCCTCTAGAGCTGTGCTGTGCAACACGATAGCCGCTAGACACGGGAGGCCATTCACACGATAGCCGCTAGACACGGGAGGCCATTCACACGATAGCGCTAGACACGGGAGGCCATTCACACGATAGCCGCTAGACACGGAGATTCAAACGAGACACGGGAGGCCATTCACACGATAGCCGCTAGACACGGGAGGCCATTCACACGATGGCCGCTAGACACGGGAGGCATTCACACGATAGCCGCTAGACACGGGAGGCCATTCACACGATGCCGCTAGACACGGAGCATCACACGATAGCCGAGCCGCTAGACACGGGAGGCCATTCACACGATGGCGCTAGACACGGGAGGCCATTCACACGATAGCCGCTAGACACGGGAGGCCATTCACACGATGCCGCTAGACACGGGAGGCCATTCACACGATGCCGCTAGACACGGGAGCATTCACAGCCGACCAGCCATCCACGATGCCGCTAGACACGGGAGGCCATTCACACGATAGCCGCTAGACACGGAAAAAAAAAAAAAAAAAAAAAAAACGGGAGGACATTCACACGATAGCCGCTAGACACGGGAGGCCATTCACACGATGGCCGCTAGACACGGGAGGCCATTCACACGATAGCCGCTAGACACGGGAGGCCATTCACACGATAGCTGCTAGACACGGAGGACATTCACACGATAGCCGCTAGACACGGAGGACATTCACACGATAGCCGCTAGACACGGGAGGCCATTCACACGATGGCCGCTAGACACGGGAGGCCATTCACACGATAGCCGCTAGACACGGGAGGCCATTCACACGATAGCTGCTAGACACGGGAGGACATTTAAATTTAAATTTCATTAAAGAAAATTCAGTTCCTTGGTTGCAGTAGTCACTTTACAGTTGTTCGACTGCACATGAGGCTAGTGACACTGGACAGCACAATTAAATATTTCCATAACTGCAGAAAGTTCTACTGGACAACGCCACTCAAGCAGTAATTAAAGCAATATTGTTTGAGATAAGATAAAATGTTGAGAGTTGGTGCTAATGTCTAGTCTATGGAGTGCCAAATGAATTTCTAGAAGCCTCTAAATCAAAGGCCATATACCTTTGCCCAAGAGTGGTTTCGTCTTACGGAATCGCCTGGCTGATAGTTAGCTTCCTACGGGCTGGCTGAGGGTGTGTCCAATTTTATACCCCCATTATTCTCTGGAACGTGTACACACCTGCTCAATACATAAAGCAAATAGAACACACAGGAATTCAGTGTATGCTGTTTTCCCCCTGGCTCTCAGAGCTATGGACTCTGCAAAATGGCCAAGATCTTATTGTTTTGGTTGCATTAATATCTGATGCTGCAGACTTTTGAATACATTCTTGTATGCAATAATCAGCAAACCTTTATTCAGCATTTATAGGGAGCCAAACACTGTGTTAAGTGCAGGGAGTAGGTAGAACAATGAGCTCAGGGTTAGTGGGGACACACACAAGCCTCTGGCCATAATGCAATGTGGCAAGTTCCACAGAGGCACAGACCACGCAACAATGCAGCACGGAAGGGGGGCATCATCCCGAGAAAGCTTGCGACAGCTTCATGGAGGAAGTGACTGATGACTCAGTTAAAAAATATAAGCTGAGGTCAAGAGATCGAGACCACGGTGAAACCCCGTCTCTACTAAAAATACAAAAAATTAGCCGGGCGTGGTGGCGGGCGCCTGTAGTCCCAGCTACTCGGAGAGGCTGAGGCAGGAGAATGGCGTGAACCCGGGAGGCGGAGCTTGCAGTGAGCCGAGATTGCGCCACTGCACTCCAGCCTGGGCAACAGAGCGAGGCTCTGTCTCAAAAAAAAAAAAAAAAAAAATATATATATATATATATATGCAGGTGGATATGGTTATTAAGGGGCAGGCAGAAGCAATGACAAATGCTGTGCCCCAGAGATTGAAGCAGTGTGACACTTTTGAGAGATAGAAGGAGATTTGACTTGGCTGGGTGGGGCATAAGAAGCAAGTGAGGTGGGGAGTGAGTGAATGAATGAATCAAAGAATGGTGCACGTCTATTCTAGTAACATCCCACACCCCGGCTAGAGGCCGTTGAGAAGCCCAGCTACCCTTCTGTGGACAGAGTTGGGAACAACGGGATTCTGCTAGTACTACAATTATTTGTGAATTTCTTTCTGTCGTCATTCCACTTTCTCAATAGAGAATATCACTTATCAGGAACAGGAATGCTTTTTCCTTATTGTTTTCCTCTCGGAACCTAGCTCTGTACCCTACACATAATAGGTATCAAATATGTGTAAAAATAAATTGAAAATGAAAGGGCAGGCTAGCAAATAGGGTAATTCAATAAATATTGAAATGCTTTGTTTTCACTTCTGCATTTGACCAATTACTGGGAGAAGAACATGGCTGAGACCCACAAGGACTCTGCCACCGGGAGAGAGACCTGTGTGACTGCAGACCCTGCAGGACCACCGGCGACCCTGGAACACCAAAGCATCGCCTAGGGCCGGGCTGGGGCGGGGCACACAGTGTTAAATGGGAGAGCTGGAGAAAATTCTGTGAAGAAAAACAAATGGAAAGGTATTACCCCTGCAACAACAAAAGCGCCTCCTCTGCAGCGCTGACAAACCTCACGCGAGTTGGACAACCATTTTGTTTTAATAGAAAAGAAGCTGGCTTTATTCTAACATGAGCAGTATTGAGAGTCTTCTCTAATGTTCTGTTTCTGATGGACCAAAAGTGACGTGCTGGGGAGCGGATCCCTGCAGCCCGTGCTCTAGCAGGTGAGATCTGGGCAGGTTGTGGAGGTGGTGGCAGTTTTCCAGGCTGGCCATGTGGGAGGCTGGAAGCAAGGGGAGCGTGGAGCAGCTGAAATTGCATTACCAGGCTCTTGACAGTAGAGAGCGAATGCCCCCACATTCTCTATGTTCTGAATAAGAATTTGAATTATTTAGCTCAATATCATCTTCTATTTTGCAGCAAAATCTAGTCAAAGCTAGTTTTAAATTGGATTTCTTTCTTCTTTGTTGGAATGAAAATTCACAATGTCATTTCATTCTGGTCAGGTCACTGGCTCTGCCAAAAACCAGAGTCTCACTCTGGAAACCAGCCTTTCCCTTTCTTCTCCTTCGAGTGTGAACCATGACCTCATCCTTCACAACCTCGGCAGACATTTCTTGTATGTTAGCGATGGAAAAGAGCTGAATGGGGCTCAGATGAGACCCAAAATGAGAAAGGAAGGCAGACTGGCAGGTATGACCTAATCTCTAAAACCAAAATAGAGAAATAATGTAGGATACAATTAATTACTGACAGGCAGACTGTCAGAAAAAGGACCTTGATATACACACACACCCACACCCATACACACACATCTATCTGTCTATCGATCTATCTATTATCTATGTATCTATCTATCTATCTATCTACACACATACACATGTGTCTATGTGTGTGCTAGACACTCTTCTAGGCATAATCAGTTGCATTATTTATTTTCAAAATGGCCTTGAGGCATGTATGATTATAATGACCGTCAGTATAGCTAGTGCTGGGATCAGCACACTTTTCTGGGAAAGCACCAAGTAGTAGATATTTTAGGCTTTGTGAGCCACAGGATCTCCCCTTCGATTACTCAGCTCTGTTGTTATAGAGCAAAAGCAACCATACATGATGTGTCAATGAATGGTTATGGCTGTGTTCCAATAAAACTTTATTTACAAAGACAGACAGCAGGCCAGATTTGGTTCAGAAGCCATTATTAGCTGATTCCTTAGGTGGTGGGGAAAAGTGGAGATTCAGGAGCAGATGCTATGGATTTGATTTTCTACCCTACCACTTACTCACTTCTCCTCTAATTCTTAACCTCTATGTGCCTCAGTCTTCTCATCTGTAAAATAAGCATAAGAATAGCCAAAATTATATGGAAAAAAAGAATTAAGTTGGAGAACACACATTGCCTAATTTCAAAAGTGTAAGTGCCTATATACTGTTAGTATCACAATGGGACTTCATATTCTATTTCCAGCTAGAGATGGGCAGACTGAGATTCAGCAATGTGAATACAAATCTGGGGAAATCTCTTCTACTGTGGCTCCAGAATCTGAATTATGCCACAAAACAGACCTCCATAAAGGTGTTCAAGTGCGCTGAGAGGGAAATTCCAAACCATCTGCAAAGCCCTGGGCAACACTGTGGCAGGGCTCGCCTGTCTGTCATACCCACCGGAACTGGGTCCTGGGTAACGCTGTGGCAGGGCTCGCCTGTCTGTCATATCCACCGGAACTGGGTCCTGGGTAACAAACGCTGTGGCAGGGCTCCCCATCATACCCACTGGAACCGGTCGTTGCATAGTCAAAAAAGTTTATTAAAAGGGAAATTAGATTACAGTAGACATAAAGGAAAGAGTAAATAGAAAAATCAATAAAAACATACGTGAATTCTTTGAAAAGATTAATAAAATCGACAAACCTTTAGTGACACTCACCAGGAAAAAGGAGAGAGAACAATCAATAAAATCCAGAATGGAAAAGAGGACATCACCATTGACCTTATGGAAATAAAAAAGATTATAATGGAATACAATGAATAATCATAAAAGGTTATAGTGGAATACTATGAATTGTGCATGCCACAAATTACTCAGATGAAATGGACAAATTCCCAGAAAAACCCAAATTACTGACACTGACTCAAGAAGAAATGGATAAGCTTGAATTGTGAATTTTAAGACTTCAACAGAGAAAATCCCAGGCCCAGAGGGATTCACTGTGAATTCTACAAAACATTGAAAGAATGAACACTGATTCTTCAGAAACTCTTCCAAAACATACAACAGAAAGCACACTTCCCCACTCATGCTGTAAAGCTAGTGTCACCCTAACACTAAAACCAAATACATCGCAAGAAAGAAAAATCACACAGTGATAACCCTTATAGCCTAAAAAAATCCTCAACAAATTATTAGCAACCTTAATTCCATCACATATTAAAAGATCAGACACTATGACCAAGTGGAATGTATTACGGTGATGTAAGGTCAGTTTAACATCCAAGAACCAAGCAATGTAATGCATCATATTCACAGAATACAGCACAAATCATGGCCATCATCTCAATAGATGGAAGAAAGTAATTTACAAAATCTAAAACCTTTTCATGATAAAAACGCTTAACAAACTATATACATGGGAGGAACCTTCCTCAACTTGATTAAAATTTTAGCAAACTGGACATAGGAGGAAACTTTCACAGCTTGGTTAGAAGCATCTATGAAAAATCCACAACTAACATCATATTTACTGGAGCAAGACTAATGCTTTCTCCCTAATATCAAGAATAAGACAATAATGCCTACTCTAGACACTTCTATTCAACATCTCGCTAGATGTTATAGCCAGGGCAATTATAAAAGAAAAAAAAGGGAACAGTTAAAACGATCTCCATTTTCAGATGACATGATCATATATATAAACAAATCCTAAGGAATCCACAGAAAAACCACTACGGCTAGCAAACCACTTCAGCATGAGGCAGCATACAAGGTCAATATACAAAAATAATTTTATTTATATACACTAGCAACAAATAATACAAAAATGAAAATTAAGGAAAAAATGCATTTTAATAGCATAAAAATAAAATTTCTAGGCATGCATTTAACAAAAGAAGTACAAAATTTATATGCTAAAGATATGAAACAAATTAAAAATCTAAATAAATGGAAAGATATTCTACATTCATGGATCAGGAGACTTAATATTGTTAAGATGGCTACACTCTACAAATGGATCTTTATCAAAATCTCAGTTGTCTTTTATTGCAAAAGTAGACTAGCTGATCCAAAAATTCATGTAGAAATGCAAGGGACTCAAAATAGCCAAAATAATATTTTTAAAAAGAAGAATTAATTTGGAGGACTCATGTTGCCCAATTTCAAAATTTAGTGCGAAGCTCCAGATCAATGAAAGAACATTGAGAGTCCAGATACAAACCCTCACATTTATGGTCAGTTGATTTTTGACAAGGGTTCCAGTGCTGGGAAACTGGAATTCACATGGAAAAGATGGATTTGGACTCAAATGTATCACACAACACACAAAAATTAACTCAAAGTGGGTCATGCACCTAAATGTAACTGCTAAATCTATAAAACTCCTAGATGAAATCACCGGAATAAATCTTTGTGCCCTTGGATTAGGCAATGGTTCCTTAGACACAACTTCAAGATTATAATCAACAAAAGAAAAAAAAGATATACTGGACATCATCAAAAATAAACACTTCTGTATTTCACAAAATACCATCAAGAAAGTGAAAAGATAACCCATAGTATGGCACAAAATATTTGCAAATCATGTATCTGACAAGGACTAGTATCCAGAGTATGTAAAGAACTCACAACTTTGTAATAAAAAGCAAATACCCCAATTAAAATGGAGAAAATAAGTAAATAAATATTTCTCCAAAGAAGATATACTAATGGCTAATAAATACATAAAGATGTTCTCCACATCATTAATCATTGGCAAAATGCAAATCAAAACCACAGTAAGATACCACTTCACACCCACTAAGGCGGCCTTAGAATCAAAAAGACAGAATAATCAATGTTAGCCAGGATGTGGTGACATTGGAGCCTTCAGACATTGCTGGTGGGAATGTAAAATGGTGTAGCTGCTTTCAAAAACATCATTCTTCAAAATATGAAACATAGTGTTCCCATATGACCCAGAAATTCTGCTCCTGGGTACACGCTCAACAGAAAGATAAACATGTGTGCACACAAAAACTCATACATGAATATTTATAGCAGCATTATTCATGATGGCCAAAAAGTGAGAAAACCCACATTTCCATAGATGAATGGATAAATAAAATGTGTATAATTATACAACGGCAATTCCTTTTTATTATATGGCAATAAAAAGGAATGAAGTACAGGCTTTAGAACATGGTTCCTCCTTGAAAACAAGGTGAAAGTGAAAGAAACAGGTCACAAAAGACCCCATGTTGTATGACTGCATTTACATAAAATGTTCAGAAAAGGCAAGTCTACAGAGACCAAAAGCAGAGTAGTGGGGCTGGGATGGATGGGTAAATGACTGTTCATCGGTATGAGGCTTCTTTGGGGGAGTGATGAGATGATAGAAAATTAGATTAATGATCACACTACTCTGAGAATATACTAAAAATCACTGAATCATCATTTTAAATGGAAGTTTGGGTATATATGAATTATATATCAATAAATCTGTTTGTTAAACAGTGCACGCTATCAAGATGACTTATCAGGATGACGTTAACTCATCAACTAGCCTGTTTCTCCTCTGTAAGTTACCTTTTCACTCCTATCCATGCTCTACTCTTTGGAAGCAATTCCCTAAGCAAGGGGTAGAGGGTTAAGCTCCACACCCTTGAGAGAGGAGTAATGGTGTAACTTATGTGGAATCCTACATGGGAGATTTCTCTCTTCTCTCTCATTATTTTATTCATTCCATCATTTTGTACCAGTATGAACTTATGGATGTTTATTTTTTACTTTAAGATGTAATCCAGTGCTAGATTTTTCATTCTGTCACTCAAGTTATTCCAGCTTTGGTTATTGGGAATTCTTTCAGGTTGGGGCTTATGTAATTATAAGTAAACTACTTCTTTACAGTAACTGTTAAATTGACCTGAACAGATTTGAAAACAAACACAGCCAATTTCAAATGTTTTGATTCAGCTGAAGAGAAGAGACCTTTCATGTGTGCACCAGAAAGTGGCCTTTGAGCATTTTCTGAGTGGCGAGATCAGTGCATGGCAAGAGTAAGGCCATCTTGAAGTGACTGTGGGACCCCTGCACGCCAATTAGTTCCTCAGAAACAATGCCTGGGGCATAGGCAACCCCTACAAACAAACAATGCCTGGGGCATAGACGACCCCTATAAAGATGCTTATTCAACCTCCCCACTGGTCAGCAGTTTTGCAAGAGGGTCTAGTGCACCAGTCTTATAAAAGCTTGCTGTAGAAAGAAGGCTTTCTGGGCCGGGTGCGGTGGCTCATGCCTGTAATCCCAGCACTTTGGGAGGCCGAAGTAGGTGGATCACAAGGTCAAGAGATTGAGACCATCCTGGTCAACATGGTGAAACCCCGTCTCTACTAAAAATACAAAAATTACCTGGGCATGGTGGCGGGTGCCTGCAGTCCCAGCTACTCGGGAGGCTGAGGCAAATCACTTGAACCCGGGAGGCGGAGGTTGCAGTGAGCTGAGATCGTGTCACTGCACTCCAGCCTGGCGACAGAGCAAGACTCCATATCAAAAAAGAAAGAAAAGAAAGGAAGGAAGGAAGGAAGGAAGGAAGGAAGGAAGGAAGGAAGGAAGGAAGGAAGGAAGGAAGGAAGGAAGGAAGGAAAAGAAAGAAGAGAAAGGAAGGAAGGAAGGAAGGAAGAAAGAAAGAAAGAAAGAAAGAAAGAAAGAAAGAAAGAAAGAAAGAAAGAAAAAAGAAAAGAAAAAGAAAGAAAACTAGCTTTCTGGAGGGCAGCTGGGGGATAAGTCCCTACTCAATGCTTCTTTCTGAGAGTCTGGGTTTGTCAGCCTCTTTCCCCGGCCTCTCTGCACCCCCAGGCTTTGGGGATGGGCTTGCATGTGTCTGCCCACTGGAACACAGGGTGTTCCTGGTATGCGTGGGGAGTGCTGGCAGTGAACCTGAACATCAGTTAAGAGTCTCAACTCAATTTTGTTACTCATAAAACTAAGTCTAACGTGCAGATAAGAGATATCAATGCCCGCAGATGCAATTGTCTGCTTTTTCCACTCATTTTGTTAATGCGCAGGCAGAGACTTCTGTGCCTTCAGACACTCCTGCCTGCACCCTATACTACCCTCTCTACAGGCCATGAAAGTAGGCAGTTACGGGCCTGGAAATCAATCGTAATGATTGCTGTTGGATAAATTGGATAATGAGCAGGACAATGAATTTCACTCGTTTGTTTCTGCAAGTTTTGAGTATTTTTAATATTTGCATTTTTGAATCCTGCCCTGTGTAGCAACCTGTATGCTTAGGGTGACTTTCAAAGGGAGCCCTTGGACTGGAATTCATTCCAAAATAATACTTCTGTGTAAATGTTTGTTCTGTATTTTCTAATGGAGACCACACCCTATTCCTTCAATAAACAGTTTAATGGCTTATTTGTGAATAAAAATATGAGTTGCTAAGGACTCATTTTCCCCAAAAGTATGTGGCACTCACAGAAATACCTGCCCAGCAGGCACCTCTTAGCAGAGGGGAGTCATCTAAGCTCACTTTCTGAAGGGGTCTGTTTTGTTCTGTTATATATATATATAATATATATATATGGAATATATATATATATGGAATATATATATATGGAATATATATATATATGGAATATATATATATGGAATATATATATATATGGAATATATATATATATTCCATGGGAGGTGGTTTTGGCTTGACGGTGTAATGGCCACACCGGGGAGCCACTGGAAGCCCATTCCTGCGATGCCCGGCGGGGCTGGGGTGACCCAGATCTCCACGCCCAGGTGGAGACGCTGTAACTTTTCAGGGGGCTCTGCACACCTGGGCCTCCCACATGATCCAGTTACCTCCAGTTAGTGGGGCTGAATCCTAACTTTGTTATAGGGTGCTCAGGCTGAGACCGGATTCCAGTATCTTTTGGAAACTTGGGGGCTCCAAGGTGGAGAGAGGGCAAAAGTGGGACTGAGAAGGGAGTGCGTTTAAGCTTCAAGCACCGCCCAGCCCTCCGGGGGCTGCGGTCGGAGGCTCCGCTCGCGGGGGCCCGGCGCCCTCTGGTGGGCGCAGGTGGACGCCGGGGCGACTTGGCGCCGCTGGGCTCGGTTCCCCAGGCTTTCTGCTCACCCATTTCCCCAGTCTCTTTCCAAGTCCCTAACTAGCTGACCCGTTTATGAGACACTGCCCCCGAGTCAGGGCTGATTCGTACCTCAGGCTTTCTCTCTGTGCACAGGAAGGGGACGGCCAAATGCGGACCGAAGTTTTTCCCTAGGAGGCTTCCTGTGTCCCAGTCACAAAATGGTACAAGCTTCAGCTGCACAGAACCTGGGGGTGCCCCGAGGGCCCCGCGGGGAGCGGGCTTAGGTTTGGCTGGCAGCAAACACCGGCCCGGGAGGCCTCTGCGGGGAGCTGGGGTCTTGGAATGAGCGTGTCCATCGCCGCTTCCCGATGTGTGTGTGCGTTCCGTGTGTGTGTTTCGTGTGTCTTTCATGTGTGTATTTCATATGTGTGTTTTGTGTGCGTGTTTCATGTATATGTTTCATGTATGTATTTTTTGTTGTGTGCGTGTTTCATGTATCTTTCATGTGTGTTTTATGTGTGTCGTGTGTTTGCGTGTTTCATATATGTGTTTCATGTGTGTATTTTGTGTGTTGTGTGTGTTTCATGTGTGTTTCATGTGTGTTTTGTATGTATTTCGTGTGTTGTGTCCGTTTCATGTGTATGTTTCATGTGTGTTTTGTGTGTATTTGGTGTGTTGTGTGCGTGTTTTGTGTGTGTTTTGTGTCTTTCCTGTGTGTGAATGTGTTTTATGTGTGTGTTTCATGTTTGTGAATGTATGTTTTTATGTGCGTGTGTCGTGTGTGTGTTGTGATGTGATGTGGGGGTGGGTAGATTTATTTATTTTTGTTATCACTAAGCCTTCAGCATTCAAATGTTTATGTTTGTTTATTTTAAAAATACAACACAGCCTTAACAATACATTGCGGGATCAAGGTTGGGGATACTGTTCCCCGGTTCATCAGGGAAGAGGTGAAGAAGCTGAGTGAGCAGGGGTAGGAGTGTGGGGAGGGCAGCCACAGCGCAGAGGAAGCCGCCAAGGGCCGAAGCAGCCCTGAGCCCGGCCCCCGCAGAACGCAGCGCCCGCGGGCACCGTGGACCTGGCCCCGGGGCTCAGGCTGGGCGGTCTGGGCAAGGGCCCAGAGCCGTCCTGGAGCATCTGGTGGAAAGGCGAACCTGCTGTCCGGGGACCAGATATTTACAAGTGTTATATTTGAAAAGGAAAGCATATTTGAGTGGAAGCCGTTTATTTGATTTAATGTTCCCAGATATTATATATACATAGGATTTGTTTAAACTTACCATAAATTAAGTGCACTCTGCCCATCTGCTGTGATTTTAAAATGGAACAAAGAGAGGTATAAAAGTGCCATCTAGTGGGAAAATGGAGAATTGGGTTGAAAATATTTACCAGCAGGTTTGTCTTGTCTTTCTTTTCCACCTGTAAAACACATGGATTATGTTATAAAGGGGATAATAATAATATCCTACTTGCACCGTGCTGGTGAGAAGGAAAGCCCACTGCATGGTACACAGCACAGAGCAGGATCCCGAAAGACGTGAATATGGCGACAGTCTTATCTGTATTCTATTTCCTATTCTTGTTCATCAAGATGATATTATTATTATTAACTACAGTAATCACTGCTGGTTGGACCCACTGGATTTTATGTCTATGTTATTCATTTAACAAGCTGTTCGCTTAACTCCAGAATGTCCATTTTAACTCTTTTCGGATAGAATTAAATGATGATGACATGAGTGACGTTCTTCTGATCACGCCTCTGTGGGGCTGTTAACTAGGCTGCCCAAGAAACTCCTAATTATGTCCACATCCGCTATTCCTAGATGCTGTGCTGGCAGCTTCTGGGGTTCAGAGGAAGCAGGAAGGAGAACTACAGGTCCTCGCTCCGAGGATGGCAGCCTGCCTTTGCTGTCAGCAGTGAGTACAGACCGACAGCAATACAATGAAAAGTGCCTTTAAGTGATAACTGTGGCATCTCAGAAACATGTTTCTTTCTCATATGTAAGTAGCAGCAAAGAGAAACACAGGCCTGAGAGAGGAAACGCTATTCATGAACTCTACTACCCAGCTTCCCTTCTCATTTACGTTGGCCCCCGAAGAACTGAGGCACGTTTCCCAGGCTCAGCGTCCGCCCTAACAGGCCATGTGAGCTGGGAGAGGTCACATCCCCACCCGGAGCTTCATTTCTATGGAATGATTGCTAAAGTCTCTTTCACATATAACAGCTTATAGGTCCCCAATAATTAATGTGCCAAATAGCATCTTCCACTGGTCTTGTTACTTCCTTACCATTAGCACTTTGGTCAATGCAAAAAATCGAAGCAGTAGATTTCAGTGGATACCAGAGCAACTTGGAACTTGTTATGTTATTCTGATCTTCAAGGGTAGCAGAGAGAACTCTCTTCACACGAGGCTTTTTTTAATTTTTATGTTTTTGGTGGTGGTTGTTTTGAGATGGAGTGTCACTATGTTGCCCAGGCTGGTCTCAAACTCCTGGCCCCAGCCATCCTCCTGCTTCAGCCTCTTGAGTAGCTGCGACTACAGTCATGCACCACTGCACCTGGCAACATGAGTTGTTTTTTTTTTGAGACGGAGTCTCTGGAGTGCAGTGGCATGATCTTGGCTCACTGCAAGCTCTGCCTCCCGGGTTCACGCCATTCTCCTGCCTCAGCCTCCCAAGTAGCTGGGACTAGAGGCGCCCACCACCACGCCCGGCTAATTTTGTTTTGTATTTTTAGTAGAGACGGGGTTTCACCATGTTAGCCAGGATGGTCTCCATCTCCTGACCTCATGATCCGCCCACCTCGGCCTCCCAAAGTGCTGGGATTACAGGCATGAGCCACCGCGCCTGGCCGCAACATGAGTTTTAATACCCCAAGAAGGAGGAGGGAGAAGCCTGGAACCTCAGATACAAATGCATAATACTCAGAATTCAGCTAAATTAGAATGAGCAAACTGAGAATCTAAGCCTTTAATTTAGCTGTATACTGAAGCAACACCGGCAGCCGACCATCCTGGCTAACACGGTGAAACCCCGTCTCTACTAAAAATACAAAAAAATAATTAGCTGGGCATGGTGGCGCGCACCTGTAATCCCAGCTACTCGAGAAGCTGAAGCAGGAGAATCACTTGAACCCGGGAGGTGAAGGTTGCAGTGAGCCTAGATCGTGCCACTGCACTCCAGCCTGGGTGACAGAGTGGGACTCTGTCTCAAAAAAAAAAATTAGCTGTATACTATTTTTACAGACACCGGCACGGCCATAAACATGCTGATAAATCCATCTATACTGATTGTCAGTTAAAATATTAAAGGCTGCCCATCACATCACAAAGTACTCATTTATAAAATGGAATCTAAATAAAGAAAAACTTTCAAATCTGAAAAATAAACCTATCTTGATTTTTCCTGCCAATTAACAAACACGATGAAATATATATATATTGCTGAAAAATTATTTTTATGCCTTTATTTTTTCTATTTATTTTATTTATATTTTAGATTCTGGGCATGCACATGCAGGTTCACTGCATTGTGTAACGCTGAGGTTTGACCTTCTACTGGTCCCATTGCCCAGGCAGAGAACATAACACGCAATAGATAGCTTTTCAGCCTTCAGCCCCTCCCTTCATCTCCCCTTTTAGAATCCCCAGTGCTGGGCCGGCAGCTGCTGGAGATGAGAGGACGTTCCCGTCTTGATGTCCATGAGTGCCCAACATTCAGCTCCCACTTCGAAGTGAGAACATGCGGCATTTGGTTTTCTGTTTCTGTGAAACTGTTTGTTTGTTTGTTTATTTTTGAGACAGAATCTCACTCTGTCGCCCAGGCTGGAGTGCAGTGGTGCCATCTCAGCTCACTGCTACCTCTGCCTCCTGGGTTCAAGCGATGCTCCTGTCTCAGCCTCCCGAGTAGCTGGGACTACAGGCACGTGCCACCACGCCTGGCTAATTTTTGGTGTTTTAGTAGAGACGGGGTTTTACTGTGTTGGCCAGGATGGTCTCAATCTCCTGAACCTCATGATCCACCCGCCTCGGCCTCCCAAACTGCTGGGATTACAGCCGTGAGCCACCATGCCCAGCCCACAGTTTTATTTTTAATGAAGCAATTACCTGAGAAATACATTCAGATTCACCCAAATCAAATATTAATTTGCTCAAGTATATAAATATTTCTGAGGAAGTCACTTTTTGTCTTGATTCTTTCTTTACTCTCTCGTTCTAATAGTGAAGATAATTCAGTTGGTGGCAGCAGAAACTTATCGAAAAACCCTCCAAACCCCAAAACCCACCCTTCTGTGTTGTGTTTGATAGTGTTTTCCGTGGGATGACAGAGGTTTTCTAGTCTGTATCGTTTGTAAAGGTGCCTTCCAACCAAGCTCATGGGGGCCGTTCTGACAGTGTCTGAGCATTGAAGGAACCCACACAGTCACCACAGCACGTGAACATCTCTACCTGTGCACAGCATTGGCCTTTGAAAGTTATCGGTGGTTTCAAAGCGTGCTCGTGTTTCCTGGGGAGTGCTGGGTGCAGTAGAAAAGCTGCATCCGTACATACAAGATACATTTTGACACCTCTCTGGGTAGATGAGGTAACAAACACATACACGAACAAGTCTCTCCATCAGTGAGTCCACCATACACTGTTACATTTGTAAGACAACTGCCTGATACCCAAGGGCAAAAGAGAGGGAACTAGTTTGTTGAGCGCTATGCGTGCCCGTTACTGTGGGAGGCATTTTGAATATGGTCTCTTCTCTGAAAGTTAGAACTAAATGGAAAATGACAGTAAGCTGTGTGCTATGTGCCGTATATAGTACATACTGTGGACAGCAGCTTGGGTTCTTAACCAATATTACTAGTTTCCTTACAAGAAAGGGAGAAGAAAGGTGGGAGAGGCCCACGTGGAGAAGGCAGCTGAGGAACGAGGAGGAGGCAAGGCAGGGTCTCCCTAAGGGAACGAGGAAGAGGCAAGGCAGGGTCCTCCCTAAGGGAATGAGGAAGAGGCAAGGCAGGGTCTCCCTAAGGGAACGAGGAAGAGGCAAGGCAGGGTCTCCCTAAGGGAACGAGGAAGAGGCAAGGCAGGGCCTCCCTAAGGCCTCGACGGGAGCCGAGTTCTACCAACACCGTGGTTCCAGCGTTACAGCCTCCAGAGCCACGGGGAGAAATTTGGGCTATTCAGCCAGCCTGGTGGGTTGTGGTAATTTGCTACAGAATCCAGAGGAAAGTAACACAGCATCTAAAGATGAGGAAACCCAGGGACCAGAGAGGCAGTGCAGCTGGAGTGCGTAAGCGTTACAGGTATCAGAAATGGTCGTTTTCATGTTCATTCTCTGTCAAACACACACACACAGACACACACATGGACATTCCTCATCGAAGAACTGCTCTAAACAGTTATTTTTAGTTTGTGGGATTGCTTTGGAAAAGGAGGAGATGTCGTGCTGAAAGCAGCTTGGCCTGCTGTGAGTAATTAACACGCGTGCATAACACAGGCAGGAGAGTGGGGTGGGGCTCACGGGGCGCGTGGGAAGCCGTGATACTGTGGCCACCACCTCTGCCTGGACAAAGGGAAGCCCTCCCAGGTGACAGGTGGCCTCACAGACACCTGGTGGAAAGGACATTCAAAGAGAGGATTGTCCTGAGCACACGGGGCCGGCGGAGCCTCCGTGCAGTCGGGAAATTCCCTACAGCTGAGCTCTGGGATGCTGCCGGCCGGAATGCGGAAAATCCTCTCACACCAGCAAAGGGAAAGACCCATTCTTTTTTTTCCTTTTCTTTTTTTTTTGAGACGGAGTCTCGCTCTGTTGCCCAGGTGGAGTGCAGTGGCGTACGATCTCGGCTTACTGCAACCTCTGCCTCCCGGGCTCCAGCGATTCCCCTGCTCAGCCTCTTGAGTAGCTGGGACTACAGGCGCCACCACCACACCTGGTTAATTGTTTGTGTTTTAGTAGAGACGGGGTTTCACTATGTTAGCCAGGATGGTCTCCATCTCCTGACCTCGTGATCCGCCTGCCTCGGCCTCCCAAAGTACTGGGATTACAGGTGTGAGCCACCGCACCTGGCCTGGGAAAGACACATTCTGATGGAGACCAGTGAAGGGAGCGGAAAATCACAGAACAAAGCGAGGATGAAGGGAGAAGTGGACCCAGCAGGCGGGATGGAGACATGCCCCTTAGCAAAATGGGGAACGTTTCCTCTGATGCTTTCATGAGGTGGGACAACAGGTAATGCCATGAGTCATGTATAATGTAAATGTATTATTTCTGAAGACTTTCTTAAATATATGATTCTCATTCCAAAGTTTAGTTTCCCTCTGTAGAGTGTAGGGCAATGACCAGCCACTGGTGCCCAGGGTGCCGCAGGTGAGAACGGCAGTGTCCATCACAAGCGTGGCCTCATTGCCGGCTGTCCAAGAGCACCGCTCATGTCAGAGAGTGAGGCAGCTCTGGAGCGGGTCACAGACAGACTTTCTCTGAGGCTTTAGGATCAAAACTATTCAAGAACATTTCCAACTTTTAAAATTGGAAAAAACAAAACTGTGTCCCATAGAACACTATGGTAAAATGCATGCCTAATGAAAGTCAATTACTTTTCATCGACTCAGGGTTGTGATCAATAACCCAAGTCCTGGCACACAGGATGTTCCACTGCAGATCGTAGGAAATGCACAGCTTAAAATGAAGGGGGCCATTGCTGTGGAAGCCCAGAGGTGCAGACCTCAGCCCCTCTATCTGGGCATCAGTGGCCTGGGGTGGCTTCTCACGATTAGTGCCACCACCCCCAGGGCCAACGCTTCCTCATTCACGTGGAAGGGAAAGAGAAAGCATTTGTTCCGACAGGACACCCAAATTCTCAACCTCTGCCCAGGTTGCTGACTCTGAGCCAGTCACTGTGGTGGGGTGAAGGCGTGTGCCCACTGCCTTGACCTGCACCGCCGGGAACCGATTCCCAGGGCAACGAGGATGCTATTCCATCAGGGAATGTGTAGGAATCAGGATCCACCCCTGGAAATGGAGATGAGGCCACTTGCACCCCAAATTTCTGTCCATAACACACAAGGAGAAGGCTGGACAGCCAGTATGTCTGCCACACTGAGCCACTACCAAGGTTGAACAACATAAGCTCTGGAATGTTTGCTTTGTTCTTTGGCAAAACTCTTACCATGTTTACATGACTGCAAGGAGCACACTCTATTTTTGTCTACGTGATAACTACCAAATTAGTATTTAAGTAAAAAATGAAGCGGGGAACAATTTGGTGATCTTATACACCACATTAACATAATGTCATTTATATTAATTTGTCATAGTAAGAGAACTGCAAAATAAACCACAGTGAGCTGCCTTTTTCCACCTATGAGACTGTCAAAAATTCCTAATTGTGGTGTTATGGTAGCCGGAATGTGGCCCTCTCTTACATTGCTGGTGGGAGAGAAAATGGCTACAGATTTTTGAAGATAAACTTGGCAATATTCAAAATTACAGTTGCATCTGCTGTTTTCGTTTTGTTTTGTCTTCAGCAATTCTACATCTGGACTTTATCCTACAAATTTTCCTGCGTATGTATGAAAAAGGGAAAGACTGAAAACAACTCAAGTGTCCTTCCACAGGGGACTCTGGTTAAATGAAGTGCAGAATCCCTGCTGTGAACACCAGCCTTTCAAAATGGACAGAGGCAGCCCTTCTGTACACATCAGAAATGCCCCAAGATAGAGGAAGCTCTCTCGGTACCCATCAGAAATATCCACAGACAGAGGGATCCCTCTGCGTGTCAATCAGAAGTGTTCCCAGACAGGATGTAAGTGAGAAAGGTGCACTCTTCTGGTACAGAAGAGGAGATCTTCTTATTGTATATTTTATGTCTTATAGTATTTTCATAACGAATCGTAGGAATATACCAGCTCTTCAAAAACTAAGACATTATACAAAGTGAAATACTAAAAACAAAAAATATGTTTTTCTCAAATATGCTTCTCAGGAAAGACTTTACAGAAACATCTCTTCTTATCCGAAATTACATCCAACCCTTTTTTGTGTGAAGTGTTGCTTCCAGGCTACTAAGGTAATAAGCAAGTGACAAGATAATATTGTTTGATACTCTTGAAGGCACTCTGATTTTCAATTCCAATTTTGTTTGAACCTGTCAGCATTTTGGATCTGGCCCCGTCATGTCCTACCGTCATTTTGCTCTTTTGGGAACCTGTCAGCATTTTGGATCTGGCCCCGTTATATTCTACGTCCGTCAGCTTTTGATCTTTGTCTCCGTCATTTTGCTCTTTTGGGAACCTGTCAGCATTTTGGATCTGGCCCCGTTATATTCTACCGTCATTTTGCTCTTTTGGGTTTTTTGTTTGTTGTTGTTTTTGTTTTGTCTTTGTCAGGACAAATTCCTTTGTATTCCAGTCTTTGAACTCGGTGAAAAATGTCCTTCTTCCTTTCTCATCTCATAGAATCTGGTGCAGCCGCTCATCTCAGCTTGAACCTATATATTTTGTGTGATTATTTTATTTTGTTGCTCATGTTAACTAGAGTATAAGCTTCATGAAGCCAGGACATATCTGTTTGCTCACCACTGTATCCTCAAAGCTCAGCATGATGCTCTCACATAATTGTGCTCAATAAATATTTTCCATGGCCGGGCGCAGTGACTCACACCTGTAATCCCAGCACTTTGAGAGGCCGAGGTAGGCAAATCACGAGGTCAGGAGTTCAAGACCAGCCTGGCCAACATAGTGAAACCCCATCTCTACTAAAAATACAAAAATTAGCTGGGCGTGGTGGCATGTGCCTGTAATCTCAGCTACTTGGGAGACTGAGGCAGGACAATCGCTTGAACCCAGGAATGGAGGTTACAGTGAGCTGAGGTCATGCCACTGCACTCCAGCTTGGGCAACAGAGTCAGACTTTGTCTCAAAAAAAAAAAAATGTTGTACTTGATGAATCGTATAGTTGTTGGCACAGATTGAAAGCTATGTGGTGACAATTCAAATTCTAGGTTAGTGGACTAGATCACAACAATAATGAGATAAATATTTGCACTAAACAGAAAATCCCAGTACTTAGAATACAGGCAGCTGCTTGCTGAAGACTTTACTGTAACTATCCATTTGTGCCCTAATTGTTTCTTCTCTGTAGTATGGATGCAGTCTATGGTGATTTTTGTCAGATAAATATATGGTCTATCTCTTTGGGAGCTCACAGTCACAGCAGCAGCTGTCTTAGGGAGGTTTGAGCACGCCTCCCTATCTCCATCAGCCTCCCCTCCCAAGATATTTTAAATAAAAATACAATCCATCACAAATCATCTTCAGGAAAGTGTATCTTCAGGATTGCTCCTAAGGTACCACTTCCAGGTAAATTGCTGCTTGTAATCCTCTTCCACACAGAAATTCTGGTATCTTCACATTCACTCTTAGCTTGTGTCTACTCAAGCTGATTTTTTCAAATATATATTTTAAAATGGAAATGACAAGAATTCCTGACTATTCTGAAAATCTGCCATTAAACGCAATCAAATTCTTTCTTTACAAAAGAAATGTGTTCACACAGGCAGAGTGTAGATTCCTGCAAAATGGTGAAGACTGTCTTTGTTCTCCTTTCTTCCAGTTTTCATCTTTCATCGAACAAATCTATTTATGGTGGCTTCTTTTAGCAGTTCTTCTACCTGATCCCTGCTGCCACTACTTGGTTATTTTCTGATATATCTGCCTATATAGTAATCTTCAGAAATATTGCCTTATGGTAATTCTTGGGCTCCATAGAAGCGTGATCAAAAACAAAGAGACTGGATGCTGAAACAAACTACAATGATCATAGGACGGGATTTTTGGACATGACGACTTGTGACAGTTTGTTTTCTTCTAGCATTTTCCTACAAACACCAAGCCCCTTCAGCGTGTTACTGTGGAGGAAGCACGCTGGCACGGTGAACTCAACACCCTCTCCCAGCAAATCCTGGGTCCTTCAGGGACTCCAGTGGCCCCTGGGAACCCGTTCACACTGCTTGAGTTTTCTCCAGAATCCAGTCCATGTACTCGACCACGTTGGTGTAAACGCCTGGCCGCTCCCTTTGAGCACAGCCTTCACCCCAGCTCGTGATGCCTACCAGATGCCAGACCTCATTGTGTTTGCAGGACAGAGGGCCTCCCGAATCTCCCTAGAACGAGGGGAGACAAGAAAATGTGCACAGATCAACTCAGATGCTTCCCATCTTCAGCACATCTTGCTCAGGCTGATTTTGCCTAAAATGTTGTCTTGGCCCCTTAATATACTGCAGAGAACCTGGGTGCTTGCGTTCATCCAGTCAGTCTCCTCACTTTTGATTTCAGTCTAAGTCAAACAAATACACTGTGTTCCCTGCTCATTGGCAGAAGACTGCTTTTTAAAATGCATTAAGCGGCCGGTTGCGGTGGCTCACGCCTGTAATCCCAGCACTTTGGGAGGCCAAGGTGGGTGGATCACAAGGTCAGGAGATTGAGACCATCCTGGCCAACATGGTGAAACCCCATCTCTACTAAAACTAAAAAAAAAAAAAAAAAAAAAAAGGCATTAACTGGGCTTGGTAGCGGGCGCCTGTAGTCCCAGCTACTCGGGAGGCTGAGGCCTGAGGCAGGAGAATGGCGTGAACCCAGGAAGCAGAGCTTGCAGTGAGCTGAGATCGCACGCCACTGCACTCCAGCCTGGGCGACAGAGCCAGACTCTGTCTCAAAAAAAAAAAAACCAATGCATTAGGCATTCCAATTTGCATATGTTCCATTGGCTAAGAACACTCCATTACCTTGCAAGCATCCTTCCCTCCTTCCTTGTAGCCGGCGCAGATCATCTTCTGGGTTATTTTGTGTCCTCTGTATCTCTTCTGGCACTCCTCATTGGTCACTAAGGGTATCTTGGCTTTCTGGAGAGTATTTTGTATTTTGTCTGAAAACAAGTTTTTTGGTTTGTTTGTAGAATAACCATATACAATACACATAAACATATATGCATATATATATATATAGATATATATATATTTTTTAATTGAGACGGAGTCTCTTTCTGTCACCCAGGCTGGAGTGCAGTGGTGCAATCTCGGCTCACTGCTACCTCCGCCTCCCAAGTTCAAGTGATTATCCTGCCTCAGCCTCCCGAGTAGCAGGAATTACAGGCACGCACCACCACGCCCAGCTAATTTTTGTATTTTTAGTAGAGATGGGGTTTCACCATGTTGGCCAGGCCGGTCTTGAGCTCCTGACCTCAAGTGATCTGCCCATCTTGGCCTCCCAAAGTGCTGGGATTACAGGCGTGAGCCACCGGTGGTGCCTGGCCACATATATTTAAAATAAAAATCATGGACGGGTGCGGTGGCTCAAGCCTGTAATTCCAGCACTTTGGGAGGCCGAGGTGGGCGGATCACGAGGTCAGGAGATTGAGACCATCCTGGCTAACACGTTGAAACCCCGTCTCTACTAAAAATATAAAAAATTAGCTTGGGGTGGTGGTGGGCGCCTGTAATCCCAGCTACTCGGGAGGCTGAGGCAAGAGAATCACTTGAACCCGAGAGGCAGAGGTAACAGTGAGCCGAGATCGCACCACTGCACTCCAGCCTGGGCGGCAGCGCGAGACTCCATCTCAAAACAACAGCAACAACAAAAATCATGCCTATATAAAAATCTAGAAGGAAAAAATGTTAGATTTACTTCACAGACCTTTTATAATTACAAGTATGAAGAAGACATTATTCCCACTATTGCATGTACCATTTTGTTAATGTTAATTAAGTTCAAAAATTAATTATGACTCTAACTGGAATGACTTCCCAGAGAAAGTAATTGGATAGCAGGCTAGAACATTAACTGAAAAGTGCGAGGCTTCACATTAAACTTCATTAAATATAATTAGTCTTTAAAGAGATTTAGTCACATTTAAAATTTCCAGTCAAACAGATGAGGCACCAGCCTCACTTGGGTGGTTTTTGCCTCTCCATCTTTATTAATCTGCTTCCTGCAACTGAGTAGTGTGACTCGACTTGTGCTTCAGCTACGTGAGTTGACAGGGCAGAAAAGGTTCCGTTCTTCATTTCTAGGATGGAGCACATATAACAACACCATTTTTACCTCTTAATTTTCTGTACCCCCATCCAGTCACCCAGCAATCAGTGTATATGACATTTCTATCTCCTTTCGAAGGCAGGCATATGGGTCGCTGAGAATCTGAATTTAAAAAATCATGGTTTAAATATGAGATGCAAAATATATCCTCTTTTCCAGAAGAGACTCTTCTTCCGCTGTACATTTTCTGTGTTTTCTTTGTTTACTATATTCATGTTTTACCTTGTTGTTGTATATATTCCTCTCTCAGGTTCAGCACGACATCGCACACGTGCTGGGAAGAGGGGGCGAGAGAGGGACAAGCCTCACCCTCGCCGCTAACTCCTCATCCAACTCACTTTTGATCCTGCACAAGTTGCTTAATTGTTCTAACCTTCAATCCTTCATCCCTAAATTATCCTTACTAAATTATCTTTAGACAAAATAATCTTTACTATTCCAAAGTATTATGAAATTATGTCATTCTATGCACCTGAAGAAGCCTCAGGAAAACGTATCTCTTCAGCCACATTCCCAAAATAAGTTTCAATAGCCAGGAAAGTGTGTCAGCCTTAACAGAATGAATGACTAGCGTTCCAGGCCCTCTCCCTTTCATGATGATAACGCATGGAGAGATTGGCAGGGTCAGGACGTAAGTCTAGTAGTGTTAAGCATTTTCTCCAGTTCACCATTGGAGATAACTTTCCAGATAAAATTCTCCATACCTGTGTAATTCACTGTGGTTTCCAGTTTCAACAAGGCAATATCATACCCGCTTTCTGCCATTTTATACTGATCATGGATTATTATTTCTTGAACTTCAAAGAAAGATGTGTCCTCTTTTATTTCAGATTGATTTAAAATGCCACTGTAGACACGCAAAATCTTAGGTGACTCTACCCTAAGGAGCAAACAACAGAGGGAAAGAAATTTCCTTTACTAAAAATAATTCCCAGACATTGTGAAGTGTGTGACTGTTTAACTATTACTAATATTTTCTGCCAATGATGGACATTTAGGTGGAAAAAATCTTATCCTAAGATTTTTCAGGATAAAAAACATATTCACCCTATAAAGAAAATCCATTATACACAAAAAATGAATGAGCACTCCCTCCATGCTCCAGCACACACACACAGGCACATGCACACACGCATGTACACGCACACACACATACACACGCGAAGACCGCTAGACTTAGTCTCAGTCTCGCCAGTAACTAGCTGTGACACTGAGAAACTCAGGCAGCCTTTCTGCTACTCCATTCCCATATGTGACAGGTAACGGGGACTCTTGGCCTCACATGTGTTCTTGAGTTTAACGTGAGTGTGCTGCAGGTTGATTAAAAAAGAAAACCAAAACTAAAAAGCACACAAAACTGTGTCTGGAAACAACTCGGAGGATACTGAAGTAGCAAATGGAAAGTTTGGCCAACATAACTTCCCTGCAATATATATACCCCCAGCTGGAGCCTTTATGTTTGGCCAATGCTGAAAGTGACCTAAGTAAGGAATCCAATTTGAGGATGCGTACTGAACTCGTTCTGTATTTTATTTATTTACTTAGAGATAGGGTCTCGCTCTGTTGCTCAGGCTGGAGCACAGTGGCACTGTAGTAACTCACTGCACCTTTGAACTCTTGGGCTCAACTGATCCTCCTACCTCAGCCTTCCGAGCAGCTGGTGCTACAGGCGCACAAAACACCATGCCAGGCTAGTTTTTTAATATTTTTTGGAGACGGGGTCTCACTATGTTGCCCAGGCTGACCCCAGACTCCTGGCATTGAGCAGTCCTCCCACCTCAGCCACCCAAAGTGCTGAGATTACAGGCGTGAACGAAGACACCTGGCCACTGTCTGTATTTAAACACACACGCACAGACACACACACACACACACATATTAGAAATTTGATTCGGACAATGGTAAATCCTCTGAGTTTAGTTCCGGGCGCAGTGCACAGAGCGAGGCACAGAGGGAGGTATGCTCTTGCAGGGAATAACATGAAGGCCCTTGGGGATGTGGATGCGGTTAAATGGGAAGCAGAATAGCAGGCAGTCAAGCAGGCGTGCACCTGCACCTGTTCTGATGCTGGGAGACCATGGGGAGCTCTTCCTTTTTGCCTTTTTTACCACTGAAGGAATTAATTAATTTTGCAAATAAGACAATTTAATTGGTTAAAGTATTTATTTCCTAACATGCTAGTAATATTTTTTAGAAATGTGTGAAGAAGATGAACTAATAAAAACAGCCGTGGTACTGACCCATAGAAACAGTGAGCGGCTGTTAATATCCACTGGTTTCCAATGATGGAGCCTCCACACAGGTGCCTCTGAGTGGGTGAGGTGGTGTGCAGGGTCACCTGCCACGGCCACTCACCACGAACAGACGCAGTTCCTCCAACGATCCTGGGCTTGATTTTGGTGGTACACTCTGCAACAGAAGCATCGTGATGAGCAGCGTCCCGCATCTTCCTTTCCATCAGTAATTATGCTCCTTCAGGGACAAGACGAAGAAAACCTTCCCTCAAGTCAATAGTTTATCATGACCCTGAGTTACAGAGACTTTATAATCAAGTTGCCAAAGCAACACATGCACGTGAAAAATGGAATTGACTAAGTCATCTTGTAATTACACACCCCAAAGAATGCGCCCTCCCTGTGTGGTACTACAAGCCTGTCTTACCCTCCTTCAAATGATAACATGAATGGTTTTTTTAAACCGGTGGTTGTCAAGTGCAGTCCCCAGACCAACAGCGTCACCTGGGAACGTGTTAGAAATGCACATTCTTCAGCCCCACCTCAGAGCCAGTGAATGAGAAACTCCAGCCTGGAAGCTCAGCCATCTGTGTTTGAACCAGCCCTGCTGGCGTTTGACAACTACTCTGAGAAAGAAAAGCGAGCACCTTGCCCGCAGGCTGCAGCCATTGTCCGGTTCCTGCCCTGTCCCCGTGACTCTGCTGACCATGATCCCAGTCACTCCTGCTCCATCCACGTCCAAAGTAAGACTGATCTGCTGCGAGCTTCCTCTGACCTTTGGCCTTGTTGACAGTTTGGGATTCTCTGGGGTCCTTGGTACTTTTCAGGGACTTTGACTCAGGCTCATCCCTGTGTTTCTTTTCTCTTGTGGCTGCCTAGACAGGACAGTTCCCTCTATTTCTACGTACTGGATGCCCGACACAAGAACCCGCACTCCCATTTGGAGCCATGGAACACAGATGGATGGGAGTCAGGTGTTCGTAGACAGCAGTATTCTAGACACACACACACGTGCACACACACACACGCACACACGCACGCACATACACACACACCTATGCGACTCAAACTTTTATGTGCCTGTGGGTCGCCTGTGTAGCTTTTAAAATGCAGATTCTGACTCAGTAACGTCTGTGTGGGTCCTGAAATTCTTTCTAACAAGCTCCCAGGTGATGCCAATGTGCTGTGCCCAGATCACACTTAGAATAACCAGGCTCAGGTGCTCAGGCTCCGTGTCCCGAGCTAAGGAAGGACGCTAAGTTAACAGAAGAATCACTGTGAGAAGCTGGATCCTAGAAGGTCCATTCACTAGTTTTGTGGGTGTAAAACAACCTTTCTAGGCCTTTTTTTCCTTGGTAGGAAAATGAGTGCATAATTCTGGGGCGGATTGCAAATAGGAGGAGAGGATGAGAGAAGGCGTTCAGAAGGAAACCGCAGCTAACAGCAACTGAGGTGAGAACGAGCACGATGTGACTTGGGAAGCCTGAACAGAGGCTCTCATTTTAGAGCTGGTAGGGCGAACATTCATTTTGGAGGGCCCTCTACTCTGGAATTTCTGGGAAGCCTTTATAGTTTGCAAGGTGGGAAGCGTCATAAAGGTAAATTTGATGAAAATTAATAGGTAAGTAGTAACTAAGGTATGTTAGAAATAAGGTACAGGTGAGAGGCCTTGAGGTTCATCCTATGTTGTTTCTCAGTTTAAACGAAATGCTGAAAATATGTGTTTAGAATCATATTTTGTGTTAAGAAATGTTTATTTTAATGGTGCTGCTATCTATCTTCAGAAAGTTAAGTTACATTGGCCAGGCGCGGTGGCTCATGCCTGTAATCCCAGCACTTTGGGAGGCCGAGGTGGGCGGATCACGAAGTCAGGAAATCGAGACCACGGTGAAACCCCGTCTCTGCTAAAAATACAAAAAATTAGCCGGGCGTGGTGGCGGGCGCCTGTAGTCACAGCTACTCGAGAGGTTGAGGCAGGAGAATGGCATGAACCCGGGAGGCAGAGCTTGCAGTGAGCCGAGATTGCGCCACTGCACTCCAGCCTGGGTGACAGAGCAAGACTCCGTCTCAAAAAAAAAAAGAAAGTTACATTGTAGACAAATGACAGACAAGGCACCATAAATATCTCACGTAGCTATTCCCTTTCACATTAGGGGGTTATTTCATGAAATACAGTGCAGTAAAAACCTAGTTATCTAATTCACTCCCTCCAAAGGTGCACTGAAAAGACGTGAGACTTTATTTTCCTTTATCTTACATTTTCTCCTGTAGCTATCAATCTATACCTGGTATATTCTGTAACTGCTACAGGCCAGAGTCTATAAATCCAACAGAGAAAGCCATAATGAAGAAAGAAGGGGGAAAATGCAGTCTGCAATTATCGAGGTATACGTACTCATTCCCATTTTTTAAACCATGTCAACATTACTTAACAGCAACATTTGCTAAGCGTCCCTTCTAATGCTTAGAAGTAGAAGAAAGACAATAGAATGGTGCTGAATGCTTCTTCTTGTCTTAGGGAAATTTATTGTGAGGAAAACAGAATGTATGAGATACGACTTAATCGACTTGCATTTTAAGAAGTCTTGAGCCATCCAAAGATTTTCATCGCAGCACCTCTAAACTCTAGGAAGGCATAGTTTGCTAGTTAGGATATCAGTGTTGGAGGCAATATAACATCTTTATGTTCTACATAACAAGTTCTCAGAAATTAAGGATTGATTCGCCTTCTCAGTACAGCAGATAATCTGACACAAAAGGTTTGTGCTTCTAAAACTATTACAAAGCAGGATTATCACTTTCATTTTATTCACTAAATCTCAGTTGCATCTTATAGTGTATTGTAATATTGGACATTTAGCAATAAACAGTCTAAGAACATGCAGCTTTATGTAAATCAATATATAGTAAAGCCATCCTAAGTTCCTATGGTAATTCGGGCAGGAGTGTTTGTGGTGTGTTCTTTCCTGTTGGGAATTTTGTCCCTTAGAACAATTCTGTTTGCCTACAAACCATCACTTGCGACTGTGCTCAGAAATTGGCCACTGGGATGGAAACACTGCTGGTAGGATTTTTCTTGTAACTTTTATGTTATTATAGGTCTTGTGTAATCTAAACACTCTTATTTCCACCCTACCACACTCATTGTTATTAGTAAAGTTTTACCTTAACCTTTGCCAATTCCGAAGTCTCCAGAACCCTGCATGGAATATGACTAAAGACCCCTAAAGAGGAGGTGCTCCAGTGTTTCTTGAATAGATACACAATTTTTAGAAGAAAATTACTAATTTGACTAACCAAAGTGCTGATCGACATTTCCCTTACGAAGGATAATAGGAAAGATTACTGGCCTTGATAACAGGAGTGTTGGCAGAGTCTGGGTCTCATTGTGGCTGGGTGCAGTGGCTCAAGCCTGTAATCCCAGAAATTTGGGAGGCCAAAGCGGGAGGATTGCTTGAGCCCAGGAGTTCAAGACCAGCCTGGGCAACATGGCAAGACCCCATCTCTACAAAAAGTTAGCCGGGTGTTGTGGTGCCCGCCTGTAGCCCCAGCTACTCAGGGAGCTAAGGTGGGAGGATTGTTGGAGTCCAGGAGGTCAAGCCGGAGGCTGCAGTGAACAATGACCACATCACTGCACTGCAGCCTGGGCCACAGAGTGAGACTCTATCTCAAAAAAAAAAAACAAAGAAAGAAAACAGAAATGCCATGTGTATAAATGTGTCAAATTAAAACATATATTTAGTTAATATTAGGCAATGTACAGTTTAGTCAAGCCCCAATATTTACCTTTAAAATGTGGTCAGCTTGAGTGATAGGAGTGAATATAATAGAAAATTGCAGAATTTGTTATTTCATAAGTGTTCTCCCCTCTGTGGCTATAACTGACAGTCTTGGTTGTGATAGATTCAGTATGGAATAATTCCTTCAGCTATATTTTTTTAAGTGACATTATACTCACCATTATCCATTTTACACAACCTTAATGTGTATCCAGAGATGCCTCCTCTCCCGTGAAGTATTTTAGTTGGAGATCCGTTTGAAGAAAGCTTTAAGTAACACTTGCCCCTGTAGTTGGAAACAAAATGGTATAAACATAATGCACCTCACAGGCAGACGGGACAAGGGTATCTGCATAACCCTTCATACGGCTTACTTCCCTTCGTGGCAAGCTGCTTGAGCTGGGGTATAGGTAAAAAACTGGCAGCGGACGGCATCAGTGCACAGTTTCTGGCAGGCCTCGTGACCTTTCACGGCAACGATATCCAGTTCTTCTCCCAAGAAATCAGTGTCATGGTAAAACGAAGAATGGCAGAACACTAGACAGCAGACCACATGTCAGAGCGAGACCCTCCCTCAGTATGCATCAGCCTCCTCGAGGCTGGACACTCTCAGCCAGAATGCAGGACTCTCAGTTTACCTGGGATGCTGTGCCTGCAGCTTTGTAGACTGAACCCAGAAAGAGCTTTGCTCTTTTTAATGCGTGTACTCGGCAATCCACTCTCAGATGTTTTAAGGAGACAAAGATTTCTAACAAAAACAAAAGGGAAGTAGAAATATATCATATCGAACACATAAAAACATTTTTACAGCACCTAGAGAAAGTAAAGTCAGCTCATGCTGATACTTCATTGTGAAGATTTTCCTATTTTGAAAGTACTCTTCATAAACCACGGACTCACACTCATAAACCACGGAGTCACACTCATAAACCACGGAGTCACACTCCATGACCCTTAGGTTGCAGACAAATTTTCTAACTAAATCACCTGGCTCCGTAAACATTTTCTGAGCTTGCTCTAGTGTCAGTCTTCCTAGTATCTCCCCTTTTCATTTCCCTCCTTTCAACACTCCCAGCCTATCGTAAAGATTCAAGAGTCTTCATGCTACCTAGAAACCTCCTATCCAGGGTTGCGACAGGTTTACAAGGAGATGGGTGAAGTCCATCGTTGACTCCACAGCTTGGAAGCATCTTCCTGGAAAAGAGTGACATTTCCTAAGCAGACAAACTCACAGTCTAGAGCAAGGCTGTCCATAGATCTTTCTGCAGTGATGGAAATAGTGTATGTCTGTGCCATCCCATACAGTAACCGCCAACCACATGTGGCTATCGGGCACTTGAAATGTGGCTAATACAGCTGGGAGGTGAATTTTTAGTTTTATTTAATTTTTGTTTTGAGACAGAGTCTTTCTCTTGTTACCCAGGCTGGAGTGCAGTGTCATGATCTCAGCTCACTGCAACCTCTGCCTCCTGGGTTCAAGTGATTCTCCTGCCTCAGCCTCCTGAGTAGCTGGGATTACAGGCACGCGCCACCACACCTGGCTAATTTTTGTATTTTTAGTAGAGATGGGGTTTCACCATGTTGGCCAGGATGGTCTCGAACTCCTGACCTCGTGATTCACCACCTTGGCCTCCCAAAGTGCTGGGATTACAGCCGTGAGCCACTGTGCCTAGCCAGTTTTATTTAATTTTAATAAATTTAAATTTAAATTCCCAAGTTTGGGCTTACAGAAGCCACGTTCCTATCACATTCTGTATTAAAGATCAAATGTGTTATTCTAGGAATTGGTCAGTAAGGGAATAAGACAAAGAAAAAGAGCAGTGACTAACAAAATTACAAGTGACAATGGCATCTTTCTTATTTCTGAACTTCCAATGTCCCAAGGCTCAATCTTTGGACCTACTTTCTTCCCTCTCTGCATTTAACCCTTTGATAATTTCACTAGATTTTAAAAGAGTATCAGCTGTATATTGGTGACACCTAAATACAGATCTACACATAAACCTCTCTCCTGAATTTGACTTCTATTTCCAGTTGCCAATTCAACCCTTTCCCCTAGATGCGCCACGGGCATTGCTTCTCCTACACTCTGCTGCTTGCGAAATCTTCCACATCTCTGTCATCGGCATTTCCGTCTTTCCTGTTCCTTGGGCCAAAAGTCGTGGTGCTATCACTGACTCCTTCATAATCCGTGGTCCAATCCATCAGCAAATCTTATTGCTCTCTGCTGATAACACATACGATCTGGTCACTTCTCTCTCATTTCCACTCTGGTCCAATCGGCAACGTTTTTATCTATTTAGTTCAATAAATGGTATCCCCAGTCTTCAGAACAGTGCCTGATATATAATAAGCCCCAAACAAATCCTACTAAATTTGTTTAGTAAGTGATGGTAACAGATATATTTTCATGTGACAGACCCGGCGCTTCTGAAATTGCAGCCTCACTCGGTGGAAAGTGAGGCTCATGTGACAGGCAAGGCACACAGGGCTCCCGTTGGCTGAATTGTCTGGAGGACACCTTTTCATCAACAGGAGGCCAATCAAGCAAGTGCTGAGGGCTCTGAGAGTTCCAATTCGGAGATATATACAAGCTAGGTTTTAAAGTTGACTTAATTTTATGGATATTTGTTTGCTTGTTTAAGTGAATGTTGTCAGTGAGGAATAGCAAGCTGGGCATGGTGGCTTAGGGTTGTAATCCCTGCACTGTGAGAAGCCAAGGCAGGTGGACCAGGAGTTCTAGACCAGTCTGGCCAACATGGCGAAACCCTGTCTCTACAAAAAAACAAACATTAGCTGGGGGTGATGGTGCACATCTGTGGTTCCAGCAACTTGGGAGGATGAGACGGGCGGATTGCTTGAGCCTAGGAAGTGGAGGCTGCAGTGGGCTGAGATCACACACAGTGCACCCAAATCTGAGTGACAGAGCAAGACCCTGTCTTAAATAAATAAATAAAGAGGGACAGCAACCTTAGCTAGTGTCCTTTTGATAATCAAAGAAATTTTCCATGCTGTTTCTGATGTCCTACATTAATTTCCATTGGTAAGGAAACAGGAACTCAATTCTCAAACCTCCCTCCACCACCACCCTAACCTACTTGATGGAGACATTCATTTCCACCTCTCTCTCTCCACTTTGGGTTTGACATTTCACCGACATTTTCAGCTCTTTCTGTTCCTGGTTCAATTATTTTAAACAAAGCATTGGACTGAATGGTCTTTTAGTGGTCATGAAATGGAAATGGAATCTCTTCATTTTATTTAGAACTAGACAACTCTCCCTTTGCCAAGGTGGAGACCTCCAGCAATCCCACTACTGGGTACATATCCAAAGGAAAAGAAAGAAAAAAAATCATTATATCACAAAGATACCTACACTCACATGTTTACTGCAGCACTATTCACAATAACAAAGATATGGATCAACCTAAGAGTCTATCAGCAAATGAATGGATAAAGAAAATGTGGTGTATAGAATATACTGTAGAATGTTACTTAGCCATAAAAAAATCATAAAATCATGTCTTTTGCAGCAACATGGATAGAACTGGAGGCTATTATCTCAAGTGAAACAACTCAGAAACAGAAAGTCAAATATTGCATATTCTCACTTATAAGTGGGGGCTAAATAAAGTGTACATAGGCACAGAGACAGTGGAATGAAAGCTACTGGAGACTCAGAGAGTTGGGAGGATAGAGGAGGGTGAGGCAGGAGAAATTATCTAATGGGAATAATGTATACTATTTGGCTACACTGAAAGCCCAGACTTCACCACTACACAATATATCCATGTAACACAACTGTACCTGTATCTAAAATTTATTTAGGTAAAATAATATTTATTTTAAAATTTATTGGCCGGGCACAGTGGCTCAACCCTGTAATCTCAGCACTTTGGGAGGCCAAGGCAGGCAGATCGCCTGAAGTCAGGAGTTCGAGACCAGCCTGGCCAACATGGTGAAACCCCGTCTCTACTAAAAATACAAAAAAAATTAGCCGGGTGTGGTGGCCCATGCCTGTAATCCCAGCTACTCAGGAGGCTGAGGCAGGAGAATCGCTTGAACCCGGGAGGCGAAGGTTGCAGTGAGCTGAAATCATGCCACTGTACTCCAGCCTGGGCAGCAGAGTGAGACTCCATCTCAAAAAAAAAAAAAAAAAAAAAAAAAGAGTCCTCGGTAATGTTGGGTTTGTGGTAAGTAGGTGGGGAATAGAAAGGGAGAAGGGCTAGAAAATCTTTGCAACTTTTATCCTATACTGACATTTGGAGTAAATTTTTAGTTACTCCGCTATTTTTAAAAGATAACAAGTTATCCTTATTTGTTAACTCCTTACCTTTGAGATTCTTTGGGCCATTCCTGGGAAAAGAAGGTAAAAAACAAGCAGCCGGGATGATGAGTGCAGATTCGGCGACAGACAAAGGCATCGGGAGCCATGACACTGTCGATGTTGCTGTCTGCAAACATTGTGTTAGGGAAAATGTCCCTAATACAAGCTGCACGACAGAAGAACCATGTTAGGAGCTCAATTCATCAGCGGTCAGGAAAACTCCAGTCACAGTATGTGTAAATTCCATATTAAAACATGTAAGTGTATCCCAAGATCTTTTAATTTTTTCTTATTTAGAAGAAAATGACATGATTGTTTTAAACTTGAAATTTAAATAGAGGATCTAACTGTATAGGACATGATGAAATCTATCACATGAAGAAGGTGAAGATCTTTGGGTCCATTTCATCGTGCTCACGATAAGCTCACCATAAGCTGGTATCCTGAGTGAGATCTATTGTAATCATCAGCATGTTTAATGGTTGAACTACGTCATCAAGAAGTCAATAGTTACCCAGATTAGAAAGTGCGCAGGATTTCAGTGAAAATCCAGACACCACTTTATCGAGCTTCGTTATTCTGGTTGGTGTCCCTGTTCGGGTGTGCTTCAGTAGACAAATGTTACTGAATAAAAAGAAAAAGGAAAAGTGTCTTATTCTTCCAACTACAAGGAGGAAAAAACATGAGATGATAAGAAAGTCCCCTTTGGAAAGAGGACCTGCGGGACCCCAAAGCATCCATCTGGGGGGCTGAATGGCTGGGCATGGTCCCAGCAGTGTTGCTAAGCACCTGTGAATTGTGTAACTTTGTTTCTTCTTCAGTACAATGACAGCTTGAGAGAGTCACCACATGAAGGAGAGTGCATGAATGAATGACTTCTCAAGCCCTTCTCATTTTTTTTTTTTTTTTTTTTTTGAGATGGAGTCTCGCTCTGTCACCCAGGCTGGAGTGCAATGGCGCAATCTTGGTTCATTGCAACCTCCGCCTCCCGGATTCAAGCAATTCTCCTGTCTCAACCTCCCAAGTAGCTGGGATTACAGGTGCCCACCACGCCCGGCTCATTTTTGTATTCTTTTTTAGTAGAGATGGGGTTTCACCATATTGGTCAGGCTGGTGTCGAACTCCTGACCTCAGGTGATCTGCCCGCCTCGGCCTCCCAAAGTGCTGGGATTACAGGTGTGAGCCACTGCGCCTGGCTAAGTCCTTCTTACTTTTAATGACTTAACGTTATCTTGCTTAGAAACCTCCACTTTCTTGTCTTGCAATTCACACTGTTAAGTCTTACACATAAAAGCTGTCGTCTGAGCTGAGCTAAAGACAAGCCTTGCAAGTCAAATGACTAATTTAGGGGTTTGGCGTGTGTGTGTTTTTAACCGCTGCTGGTTTTGAAATAACTCGTTGATGCTTTGTTTGCTTTCTGTTTACTCCTCTTTGTGAATGTGGGGAGCAGAATGTTAAAAGCCAATGTTAAAACACAAGTGTTAGTCATTTGAATGTTTTTCACTTTTCTGTTGATTCCAGATAAATGCAGTTTACTATGAAAATCTAAATCATCTCAAATATTTCTGAATATGCAAATTAATAATCTATTTCCCTAGTAAATTTTTAAAGATGAGAACACAGATTTGGTTATTAGAGATCAGATAATTTTTAAATCCTTATGCAATAGATTTATCCTTGAAATATTTCAAAATCCAGTATGGACCAGGATAAAACTTTTTACATGAGTATTTTGTCTTAGGTAAGGAACTGTTATTTAGAGAGAGAGGAGTGGGTTTTTATTTTTATTCTGTTAGACTGTAACATTTTTTAGGCTGGGAAGGGCACTGACAATCATACCAATTGCAGCTGTTTCAAAAGTGCCAATTTAAAAGTGTAACGCTTTTGAAATGAGCTAAGTGTATATATTGTTCTGACAGTGTTATTAAAAGATAGACTCCTTACCATAAATGAAATGCATCCAAATTAGGCTTTAAGTGTATTTTTCATGAAGAAAACTGGGAGTACTTTTATAGAAATGTCTTTTAGGGGTTCAAAATAAATTCTGGCATAAAGTTCATGGCAAAAGCTTTTTAGTAAATCACGATTCTGTTTTTCATTGGCCACTCGAAGCCCTGGGGCTCACTCACCGATGCTCCAGGCTGGGAAACTGCCCTGTGGCATACGTGAAAAAGTGGCAGTGGACATCATCCGTGCATCTTTCTTGGCATTCTTGCGCACTCTTGGCAACTGAGCTGTTATAGTTTATGCCCTTCATGTCTAGGTCCACATAAATGTCTTTGTTGCAAGCTGGATATAAAAGCAGAAGACATGAGTACCTTCCAGCTTCCAGGGGCAATGACCTATGCAACTGTCCCTCCTGACTCACCCTTTTAACTTTTTCACCAGCCTTTCCTCAGAAGTCTTTTGTTATGTTAATCTCCAAAATTCTTATTTTTGAATGGAGGCAGTAAAAGAATGCCAATATCCTTCTTCCATTGTAATAATTTTAGACTTGTAAATTCACATTTTGATTTTCTGATCTAGCCTCTCTTCTCCCTAACTGCACTGATTATTTCACTAATTAACTGATTCAAGTATCTATTCAATATTAAGACAAGTGTCACTTCAACTTTTATATTTGCTCCTTTCGATTTGGATTAATACGTTTAATAAAGAATTTTGACTGGGCACCATGGAATCCCGGCACTCTGGAAGGCCGAGGTGGGCAGATCACTTGAGGCCAGGAGTTTGAGACCAGCCTGGGCAATACAGTGAGACCCTGTCTCTAGGAAAAATGAACAAATTAGCTGGGAATGGTGGTGCATGCCTCTGGTCCCAGCTACTCCAGAGGCTAAGGCAGGAGGATGGCTTGAACCCAGTAGGTTGAGGCTGCAGTGAGCTGTGGTTGCACCACTGCACTCCAGGCTGGACAACACAGTGAGACCCTGTATCAAAAAAAAAGACTTTCATTTAAGATTTTAGGCTGGGAAGTAGAAAGAATATAAATAAATGATGGGAAGTGAGGTAGTAGGGTATGTCTTTCTATGAGGTAAAGAAGTTTTTCCAGTGTGTTGGAGGGCAGGCATGCATGTATGCTAGTTTATACTCTACACTGAAAGAACTTCATTAAGGGGGTTTATTTCCACATAGCAGTGTTTTATTTCATAGCCTTAAAACCACATCCGATGTGACGATATGCATACATCACAGCTAGTATTTGCTGATTCTAACAACGTATCTTACCGCTCATTTGGTGTGAGCATTGCTTGAAGGAATACCCAGAAATCGCTGCTGTCCTATTCACCCTCGGCAGTGTTTCTGTAACACTGTCTTTCAGGACACAAGTAAACCTGTTTTTTAAAAAATATATATTACTGAATAGGAATTTATGTTTTTAAAATAATGGCTCTTAAAAGTCAGCACACAGAAAGCCAAAGAGAAGGAAACAAACTACTTTATCTCATGCCAAAACAAAGATTTTCTTAGCAAGATTCTGAGTTTGTTTTTTACTTCAACATCCGTACACTTGAGAGACTACATGTAATACTCCTTCCTAATAGGAACAAACAGGAATGGGTGAACTAGGTCCTGTTGGTAAAATGCAACCAAAAATCTGTGTGTTTCTGTTTAGCCTGTTAGCTATACAAAATGATATTCATATTTTCAAATGGTTACATTTTAAGTGGTGACATAAATACTTATATAATATCCTTGGCTTTACTGTGGGTTTTGCCCACAAATCCTAACATATTTACTCTGCGTTATTAAGAAGACATTTGCAAATCCCTGTTCTAGGTTCTGGAATAGTAAATTTTATAAGCTCCGGGTGCTGTATAAATGCCTGTGAATGTAGCAATAATACACAAAGATGTTGAAAACTGAATTCTACAGAAAGGCTTATTATTAAATTTTCAAGCTCAGGATGGGAACACAAATGGTTGGCGGACTGTTTAAAATGTTTTAAACCTGACAAACCACCCAGTGCAGTCAGTGACTCTTAGTAAGATTCTGGTTAATCACTATAAATTACATTTGAGGGAAAACTGAAATAATATACAGGAATTCTTGTTAAATTTCGTATGTCTTTTGTGTAGGATAATGCATGTTTAAGTATTTAGGGGTAAAGTGGCATGTTTTAAAATTCTTTCAAATGGTTAAGCATGTATACAAATATAGGTATTGTGGCCGGGCACGGTGGCTCACGCCTGTAATCCCAGCACTTTGGGAGGCCGAGGCGGGCAAATCACGAGGTCAGGAGATTGAGACCATCCTGGCTAACACGGTGAAACCCTGTCTCTACTAAAAATACAAAAAATTAGCCGGGCATGATGGTGGACACCTGTAGTCCCAGCTACTCAGGAGGCTGAGGCAGGAGAATGGCGTGAACCTGGGAGGCAGAGCTTGCAGTGAGCCGAGATCACGCAATTGCACTCCAGCCTGGGCGACAGAGCAAGACTCTGTCTAAAAAAAAAAAAATAGGTATGTTATATTGTATTAATATTGTATATTGTATATTGCTATACAAATATAGCAAAGATTGCAGTTTTGGTGGTGGCAAGGGATCATTGTACTGTACTATTTTTTCAAATTATCTTTTTAAATATTTAATTTTTTCCAATAAAATAGTTGGGAGAAGTTCCAGTTTAAAGCACAACAAAAATTAATAATCGATAGAAAAGCAAAGTGTGAAATGTTTAAGAAGCATAAAAATTGAGACAAACAGAAGAAACATGCCATTAATATGAGACTCTAAGAGAGGCTGGAAAGTCTACACTTGGAGGCATATTTATTCTTTTCTAAATTGCCTGAACACCATCACTTCTTTCTGTAATAATATTTCAACTGAAAGACAATTTATCTTCCAGTTGTTAATGTTAAATTTTATAAAATGGTAGATGGAAATGTGTTAACAATAGCAATCTCCCTTTAAAAATCCGTCTCCTCGATGTGGAAACATAAGGATTTACCATTGGGCAGGATCCTCAGATGGCGATTCCGCCGTGAAAGTGAAGAGCAAACATCTTGGGTGGTAAGTGCAGACTGCCTGGCAATACTTGGCGCTTGGTGTGAAAACCGTAGTAATGTCCCCTCCTTCAAAGTAGGTGTCCTTGAACAACTGAGTCACACATTCTGTGATGTAATACATGGCATGCGTTATTTTGGATTTTACTGGGCATACATCTAATTAGGTAGTAATCTCATAAAGGCAAGGCAAGTAGCTTTACTTACCAGGAAATACACCTGAATTTGGAAATCAAGGCAATGAACACTTTTATGTGAGCTTGTCGAATGAACAGCCTCAGGTGGAAATGAAAATCACAGAATGGTACGTTGGCTTCAATGGAATTGTGCTTTTGAGTGATTGTCTTGGAGACAAGGAGTGCTTTGAGGGTAATTGAATCATTTCAAGGATCTTTACTGGCAAAAGCTGCTGCTTTTCGGGATCTCATCCAGGTCTGGAATGAGCCTTCTGCTTTTTCCTTTCCTAATTGCGTCTCTTTGTCCAAACCCTGTGCTTATTTGAAACAAAGACTCCAGAGTGATGATTTCTGATAGCATCTGATGGCTCGGGGGTGTGGTAACACACATCCTCACCCCATTGAGAATGATTTGGAATCCCCACCATGGAAACCACACCTTTTGGTGGAAAGCAATCTTGCTACATTAAAATACTACTTTTAAGAAGAATATTAACTGATGAATCAAATCAGTGTTCTATATTTAATAATGTGGAGTGGGCGCAGTGGCTCATGCTTGTAATCCCAGCACTTTGGGAGGCTAAGGTAGGCAGATTGCTTAAGCTAAGGAGTTCAAGACCAGCCTGGGCAATATGGCAAGACCCTGTCTCTATAAAAAATACAAAAAAAAATACTAGCTGGGCATGGTGGTTTCCACCTGTAATCCCAGCTACTCGGGAGGGTGAGGTAGGAGGATCTCCTGAGCCTGGGAGTTTGAGGCTGCAGTGAGCTGTGATTGTACCACTGCAATCCAGCCTGGGCAACAGAGCAAGACCCAGTTTCTCTCTCTCTCTCTCTCTGTGTGCACATGTGCACACATGTGTTCTGTGTGTGTGTCCACCATGCACTAATTTTCTTAGACTATATTCCCCTCCTATTTAATTTTACAAGACAAATTGATTTTCAATATGCCACTAGGTGGGAGGATGGGAGTGGGGTGAGCGTTGAAAAATTACCTGTTAGAGGATGTTTTCACTACTTGGGTGATGGGTACACTAAAAGCCGGCACTTCACCACTGCATAATATATGTATGTAAGAAATCTGCACTTACACCCCCTAAACATATAAACATTTAAAAATTTTTGGAAAAAAACTCTGCACATGTTGAGTACAGACACAATTTTTTAAAAAATATTTCACTTCAAGGTTGTTTGAATCCATGGATGTGGAACACACGCAGCTTCTAGTGTCAGTAAAAACTAGTTAATCTATTTTTGCAAACGAGCAAGTGCTTGCTGTTGTATATTGACGTTGTATCCAGACTTCTTACTAACTTAATTAATTGGCTCAAATAATTTATGTGATGGTTAATTTTGGATTTTTCTAGGTACACAATCATATCATCTGTGAAAAACGAGAGCTTATGTTCCTCCTAATTGTTTTCCTTTTATTTCCCTTCCTTACTGCACCAACGAGTACCTCCATATAAGAGTAAATGGAAATAATGGGAAGTATTCTTGTCTTATTCTCAATCCCTTGGGAAAGCTTTCAATATTCCACTATTACGTATTATGTTTCTTGAAGATTTTTGGTTTGGATTTTTGTTTGCTTTTGTTTAAAATACCGTTTAATAGCTGATGAAAGTTCTCTTCCATTTCCAGTTTACTTAGAGTTTTGATCATTAACAGAATTTTAGCAAGCATTTTTCGGCACATATTAACATTAAAATTATTTTTATTTTCTATTATGACAGATCACATACCATGTGCCATGTAGCCATTTTGAGTGTACAGTTCTGTGGCACTAAGTGCATTTACATTGCTGTGCAACCGTCAGCACCATCTGCCTCCAGAACTTTTCGGCTTCCCCAGCTGATGCTCTGTGCCCATTAAACACCAACTCTCACCCCTTCCCTGACCCCTCGGCCCCTGGCAACCTCTGTTCTAATTTCCGTCTTGATGAAATTGACTACCCTAGGTGCCTCATATCAGTGGGACCCCACAGTATTTGTACTTTCGTGACTGGCTTATTTCACTTAGCGTAATGTCTTCAAGGTTCATCCGTGTCGTAGCATGTGTCAGAATTTCCTTTCTTTTTAGGGCTGAGTAATATTCCTTCGTGTGTATGTACCACACTTTGTTTATCCAGTCACCTGTCGATAAACACATGGGCTGCTTCCACCTTTGGGTTAGTGTGAATAATGCTGCTATGAAGATGGGTGTACAAGTATATCTGTGTGAGTTCCTGCTTTCCCTTCTTTTTCTTTTTTTTTTTTTTTATGTACCCCAAAGTCACACGTCTATTGATTTTTGAATGTTAAATCAACTTTTCATTCCTGGAATAAACCCAACTTTTTCACAATATCACAATGTAATCATCCTTTAATTTTTTTAACATTCTACTGGGTTAAGTTGGATAATATTTTGTTTAGGATATTTGTACATATGTTCATAAGATAAAAGGCCTGTGAAATTTTTTTTCCTCAGAATTTGCCTATCAGATTTTGGTGTCAAGATTACCCTGACCTTATAAAAATGGGTTGGAAAGGGATTATGTTGACCTCTCAAATATGTGTGTCTTCCATTTAATTAATTTCTGCAATTTATTCTTTCTGCCTTCTAGTTTCTTGGCATTTAAGTTGCTATTCTCTATCTTCTTGTTGTCTTATATCATTAATTTTTACCTTTTCTGTATTCTAATGTATACATGTAAATCTATACATTTGATCTCAACACTGATTCAGTTAAATCTCAAAGTTTTGATACACTGTATTTTCATTATTCTACAATTCATTTTCCAATTACCGTTGTGATTTCATCTCTGATTCATATTAATCTAAAAAGGGACACTCAATTTTCAAACATTTGCAGATTTTCAATTCCCTTTTTATTATTATTTTAGCTCCCATTAACGGTGATTGAATAACACGATCAGTATAATTTTAACCCCTTAAAATTTGTTGAGACTTGTTTCAGAGGCTTGTGTGTGGTCAGTATTTGTAAATGTTCCACATGCGTGTATAAAGGACCTATATATGTACACTATCATTCCTTGATATCTGTGGGGGATTGGCTGCAAGACCTCCTGCAGATACCAAAATCCATGAACGCTCAAGTCCCTGATAGAAAATGGCATAGTATTTACATATAAACTACTCACAGCCTCCTGTGTACTTTAAATCATCTCGAGATTACTTATAATACCTAGTACAATGTGAATGCTATGGAAATTGTTGTTATACTGTGTTGTTTAGGGAATAATGACAAGAAAAAAACTGCACATGTTGAGTACAGAGACAATTTTTTAAAAATATTTCACTCCAAGGTTGTTTGAATCCATGGATGCGGAACCCGTGATTCAGGGTCAATCGTTTATGCAGTTATTAGGTCCAGTGTTCAAAATATATCAAATTATTTAGCGCTAACATATTTATCAATGAAATAACAATACAATTTCCAGATAATTACAACAAAGGAATATTATAACCCGAGCAAGTAGTCTTGTCACAGAGAAAATTGAAATTATGAGCTGTGTAATTTAATATATTAAGTGGAATTTATTTTTAATATCTTCACCTAGATTTGCCTATTTTCACATAGGCCAGCAAAAAGAATTTACTGTGCTTAAAATGCTAGCGATAGTATCAGAAATTAAGTATAACATGTATACATAAGCTATTTTTCTAAAGGAATGCGTCAGCTTTCATTTTAAATAAAGAATGGTCATGGAACTAAGCAATACTTGTACTGATATACCCTACTTAATATTGGCTAAGTAATTTATAAACAAATTTAGCAGGTGTGACATAGGGTGGAGATTAACAGGGTAAATTATTGAAATACATAAACTATGTATGAATATTTACATAACATTTTTCAGTACAAAATTCCTATTTTATGTGTGTGTGTATGTGCCATTGAACTGACTGCTTTATGAAAAACCAATTAATTAGTGAGGCAAATCAAGATTTCTTCTTTTTAATATTGCTTTTAAATATCATTTAAATGAATGATGTATGTAGGCATGGATGTAGATACGGTATATATATAGACAGAGATTCCTACCAGTACAAACAATTTTTTCACCTCAATTCCTACCCTGCTTTGAAAACCTCTGGAGCCTCAAGCAGGAAGTTAATAAAAACATTTTATTTCCTTCCCCGGCATAAACGGTGTGGGATTCTCCCACGTGTGGAGATTGAGACTGTAGTGTGATTTCCCTCTCCCAGCCCATAGTTAAGAGAACACTCTACTTACCGCCAGAAACTGAAGTAAATAAAATGAACTGTACCATTTGATATAAGAAAATCATCCTACAATGAGAAAAAGATGCATGTTTTTAGAACATAAAATGTAAATTTATAATTAGCTTACTGACACTAAGATTTACAAGAAATAGAGAGAGAGGGAAATAGTTAACTCAATAGCGTTCACAGGGTTCTCATTATAATGTTGAATTTTATCTTTCCCAATCCTGGAGCATTCCTTCGTGTGGCTGTGTGTGTAGCATTCAACTCTTACAGCTCTGCAGAAGCCAGAACCCACAGGGGAGCAGCCCTCTCCTCTCCTCCCTCCTTCCCCGCCGGCCGGCCCCGCTGCTTGCTATGATCAGACCCTTCTCAAGGCCACCACCTGACCGCTCCCCCCACCCCAGTTTTTCATCTTTGTTTCCTTTCCCAATTTTTTTCCTTTCTTTTTTTCTTGAGGCCTCTCCCTATATCTTTCAAAGAGCTATGAATGATTTCCTACTTAGAAAATTTTCTATTTAAAAAAATCTGTGGCTAATACATTGATAGATTGTCTTGGTCACCTATAAATCTATTTATCCCCACTAAGCATTCAACAGACTGCTCTAGGAAAAACGGAGTCATCAGTGAGACAAATCAAGACTTCCGATTTTTCAGTATTGCATTTGGATGTCTTTTTAACTCGTAAAACACTTGTTACTGAGTAGACACTGTTACGCTTCTGTTGTTCCACATTTCCTCTCAAACCAGTTATGGATATCAGCGGAACATCTCTACGAAGCTAAATCAGACACATTTTAAAAATCAATCATTCTCTATTGTAAAGTGTTTTTAAATTCTTGTGATTTAAAAAAAGCATTTCAAGGCATATTTGCTTGAGAGGAATGTTAAATAATAGGTTCTGAAACTGTACCTGAAAAGACCTTGTTTGCTTATTTGCTGCAATTCTTAATAAGGGTGTTTTTCTTCTTCCAAAATGGTCTTCATCCTTCTCTGAATGAGCTTGTGTAGGAAATGGTCACGTAACTTTAATATTTACTTGTGCTAGTTCTCAATGTTATGTAACATCGTCTCTCAGTACAGCATATTTGTGAAAGTCTGTTAAAATCTTAGTATGCCAGAAATATACCTTGAGAGAATTGCTTGCTTTCTCAATACATTGAATTTATTTTTTAAATTTTATTTCGTATTCAAACAAGTGACATACACAGAGATAGCTGTAGAACTTGATTTTGCCTGTGTGCCTTAGCAGTCACGCAATGTGCCAAAGCTGCATTTAACCACACTTTCACCTGTCAGCTGTTAACCATTAATTCTAGCTTACCTTGAATCTCTAAGTGCCTGGCTCTGGTGCAGTCAGTTTCCCTTCGGGTAACGCTGCCTCTCAGAGGCCTATGCAGATAGGATTCCTCCTAAGGCCAAGCTTTTTTTTTTTTTTTTATTCTTACTTGTGAACAATAAAAGTCTATTTTTAAAACAGGAAAATAAGCTATTTTAGCTTGCTTTCTTTTCTTTCTTTCTCTTTCCCTTCTTTCCTTCCTTTCTATCTTTCTTTCTTTCTTTTGAGACAGAGTCTCTTGTTGCCCAGGCTGGAGCGCAATGACGCGATCTCGGCTCACTGCAACCTCCGCCTCCTGGGTTCAAGTGATTCTCCTGCCTAAGCCTCCCGAGTAGCTGGGACCGCAGGCCTGCGCCACCACGCCCAGCTAATTTTTTTTTTCTTTTTTTGTATTTTTAGTAGAGACAGGGTTTCACCATGTTGGTCAGACTGGTCTCAAACTCCTGATCTCCAATGATCCGCCAGCCTCAGCCTCCCAAAATGCTGGGATTACACGCATGAGCCACCACGCCCGGCTGCTTTTAGCTTTCTTTAGATCCTGACACAGACCCGAATGGAGAGCTAGGAAGTGACATGTCTAGCGGCTGCATGACAGTCAACGAAAGCACAGCAGGTCACATCCCTGAAGGCAAGGGTGGTTTTGTCCTGGAGGGAGCCTTCCAGTGGTAGGACCTGTCGTTTATAGGCAGGAAAGTTTGTGAAAAAATTCTGGGGTGTTTCACGTAATTATATCTCCATGAAGGCCTTCCCTTTGGCCTTGAAGAAGGTCTGAAAGCCTATGGAGGGCGTGTTCATCCATGCCTACTGCTGCCCAGACCTACTCACTGGCTGCCGAGTCATGTGACTTGAGCGGAACCAGCCTGTGCACTGTCACCAGCCCCCTGCAGGTCCTTGGCTTCGGTTTCCTCCTTTAGAACATAAGGCACTAACTAATGCTGAGGGTTTCTGTGCCGTCTCCTAAAAAACCTCACAACACGAACACAAAACAGTTTTCAATATGCCTGATTTGAATACATTTTGGAGAAAGATACTTTTATGGTTCAGAGAATGCTCTCAATTTTTCATAGCAAAGCAAAATATGATCTTGTGTTTATACATGGAATCATAATTTAAAAACCATATTTGGAAGACCAGGGGAGAAATGACGGGGAATTAAGGGAATGTGAACTGAGAACAGGTCTTTTTGTAAAGTGTCAAAGAACTCGGGTGATGTTCTATCTGGAAGGCATTTACTCAGATATTTTTATTTGATCTATTTCCAGTGCATTTGACCTATCCTGGCATAAAGAGTTCCTAGCTGTTTTCTTGAGTTTTTCATTTAAAGTTGAGTACATTCCAGCTACCCAAAAAGTGCATATTTATGATGCGTTGCCTTTTACGAGGCTCAAACATAGAATGGCAAATTCGTGCCAAGAATGGCTTTCGTGGAAAACGGATATGTGAGATTATATGAGGTCCTTATATCCTTGTATTGTTTACTTCATGGAACCTCATCTCTCTTCTTAAGCCCCAGTGAAAAGAAGATAAGGATAACTCTTCAACCCTGTTGAGAGAAACGGGCTCTAAATAAGAGAAATGCTTCACTGGAAAACCAAATAATATTTTCCTAAGTTTGATTTAGCTAGTTAGTGAAATCTTTAAGGTCTTTGAAATAGTATCAGGATTCAAAAAAATTTTGTCTATTCAAATAAAAGTAGAATAATTTTTTTTAGACAAGGTCTCACTCCTGTCACCCAGACGGGAGTGCAGTGGTGTGATCTCGACTCAACGCAGCCACCAGGTGATCCTCCCACCTCAGCCTCCTGAGTAGCTAGGAATACAGCCGCACGTCACCCCACATGGCTAATTTTTGTATTTTTTGTAGAGACGGGGTTTTGCTGTGTTGCCCAAGCTGGTCTGGAACACCTGGGCACAAGCGATCCACCTGCCTTGACCTCCCAAGTGCTGGAATTACAGGCATGAGCCACCGTGCCCAGCCTAGAATAAAAGTCTTGACTACATAGAAACTCTTTGAGATTAAATAGACCTTTCTTTTAAACTGACCATAGATATTCTTAAAAAATTATTTTCAACTAATGCATTGCAGTTTAAAATTCTGATATCAACGACTTTTATCTTAATTTTTTTTCAGTGACATGAAATGCTTTTGAATATTTGAAGACTGATGAAAATCAGGAATAACTAGACAAAGTCTTAGGAAGAATCTAGAAGTTAGTCTGCAGAGACCCAAGTGCAAGTCAGAAGTTAGGATTATAAATCAAAAAGTATCTGAGACAGGTCTCAATCAATGTAGAAAGTTTATTTTGCCAAGGATAAGGATGTGCCTATGACACAGCCTCATGAGGTCCTGATGACATGTGTCCAAGGTGGTCAGGGCCCAGGCTGATTTTATAGATTTTAGGCAGATATGAGACATCAATCAATCTGTGCAAGATGTACATTGGTTTGGTCCTAAAAGGTGGGACAACTCGAAGAAGGGAAGGGGGCTTCCAGGTCATAGGTAGATAAGAGACAAACAGGTGCATTTATTTGAGTTTCTGATTAGCCTTTCACCAAATATGCAATTTACAAGAATAGTCACTCATGCCTTAGTGTGGTGAAACAATACGACAAATGAGGCAATCAGATACGCACTTGTCTCATGTCGGCAGAGGGGTGACTCTGACTTCTGCCTGTCCTTTTTCCACAAGGAATTTCCTCGTGGGCAAATTGGGAGGAATGTAGCTTTTTTTAAAACCTTTTTAAAGCTTAAAAAAGGTTTTTTATAGCTTAAGAAAGCTACCTTATTTAGGAATAGAATGAGAGGAAGGTTTGCCCAATGCAGTTCCCAGCTTGACTCTTCCATGTGGCTTAGTGATTTTGGGGGTCCCGAGGTTTATTTTCTTTTCAACGGATCATAGGTGGGAGATGTATAGGACATTTGGACACATTGTGACCTAAATCCTTTTGCTTGGGACAGGAAAGACCACAGTGGCATCAGTTGACTGAGACCCCTTCTCAGGCGTGGCCGTAATCAACTCTCAGAGCTCCTTCTCTCATCTATCAAAACTTGCCTTGAAAACGGACGCCATAAAAAAGAAGGAAATCATTCCATTCGCAGCAATGTGGATGGAACTGGAGATCATTATGTTAAGTCAAATAAGCCAAGCACAGAAAGACAAACATCGCATGATCCCACGAAAGATGATTTCATGGCCGTAGAGAGTATACGGTGAGTACCAGAGGCTGGGAAGGGTGTGTGGGTGGGGGGTGGGGACGAAGAGAGGTTGGTGAATGGGTACAACCATAGAGTTAGATAGAAGGAATACGTTCTAATGTTTGATAGAAGAGTAGGGTGACTATAGTTAACAACAAGGTATTATAGTTTTCTAAATAGCTAGAAAAGGACTTGACATGTACTCAACACATAGAAATGGTCGGGTGATGGGTATCCCAACACGCTGACTTGATCATTACACATTCTATGCACATAACACAATTTCACATGCGCCCCATAAATATGTACAAATAGAATGTATCAAAAAGTAAAATATAAAGGAAGAGAAAGGGCACAGCCTGCCATGTCCTACAACCCCTTTCTTGCTGTTCCTGAAATGTCTTCTTTTCATTATGAGGTTTTAATGCTGACATAAGATCAGGCTTTCTCAACCCTGGCATTATTGATATTGGGGCAGGATAACTCTCTCTTGCGAGGGGCTGTCCCACACATCACAGGATGTTTAGCAGCATCCCTGGCCTCTACCCACTACAGCCAGTTGCACACCCTCTCCCATTAGGACAACCAAAAATGTCTCTAGACATTGCCGAATGTTTCCTGAGGTGAAGGGAGGGCAAAATTGCTCCTGGTGGAGAAAGACCAGTGTCAGATGATAATGAAAATAACAAATGGCGGTTATAAATGCTCTGTCATCTTTCATCCTGCTCCTAGTGAGAGGCAACGGGATATCGGTGAGAGGACATTGTCTGGGATAGGAATGCTGAGCTTTGTTCCAGCTCTGTCTTGCCAGTGACCTTGAACTAATCATTTTACCTCTTCAAGTCTCCACTGCCTTATTTTTGTAATAAAGGTGTATCATCATTGGCCATTTACTGAATGCCCATGATACGCAATATGAATGAGAGAGCTTTCCTAAAAGCTACTCACAGTCAAGTAAAGCAGACAGACAAAAACAATAATTGAAAGGAAAAGTTCCAAGTTTACATGAGGGGGTTCCCATGCCTTGGCAGGGACTGAGACAGATGTTGGTGCCCTTGGCTGACCTTGGAGCCGGATGGCTTGTGCATGTGCTTGCATGCCACGTGTACACTGCCACTGCAGGAGGGCAAGGCCAGCTTGCAGGATTGGCACTGCCACCAGCCTTTGTGAAGTAGAACTGCCAGTGACCCACGCCTCCTCCCTTCACTCTTCCTTGTGGGAGTGAAGTCATCCCAGCCTCTCATTTTCTTAGCCCATTTCACACTTTTTAGTCCCACGAGGCTATAACTGTGTGAAGGGCTCCTCAGTTACCCCTGTGTATGAGCACACAGTGAGTCACCAAGACACCATCCCAGTCCTACTGGGCTTTGATTGACAACTTTAAAATGACAATTTATGCCTCGGGAAAGTTCCATATTTCAAAACTCTCCTCTGTTTTGCCAAACTAGGTCATTCCCTGACTAACAGAGGCCAAAGGTTTACCCTGCAAGCATTCCAAAGTCCTGTTCCAACACCCTATGATTAATACTCAAAGACTGAGATAAAAGAGTTTCATTGCAAACCATTTTTTCCCTTTTAAACATAAAAAACATCCACATGAACAAAGACTAATGTCTTCATCGCATGCAAAGGCAAAAGTTTAAATCGTGCGTTTTTAAAATCATTTCATGGAATCTAGCCAGATTTTACAAAAGCCATTCAATTCTGAAGTAAATTTTTAACTCTTCAGTTTCCTACTGTCTCTTTTGCGGATAGCCCAGACCTCATGTTTTCCTTCAGCCTCTCCACCTTTAACCCCTTCTACCACCCAGTGTGTCTTTGAGCAGGAGTTCCCAACCCCCAGGGCACAGATCAGTACCCGGTCCATGGCCTGTTAGGAACCAGGCCGCACAGCAGGAGGTGAGTGGCAGGCCAGCAAGCATAATAACCGCCTGAGCTCCGCCTCCTGCCAGATCCGCAGCAGCATGAAATTCTCATAGGAGCTGGAACCCTATTGTGAACTGTACACGTGAGGGACCTAGGTTCCTTATGAGAATCTAATGCCTGATGATCTGTCACTGTCTCCCATCACCCTCAGGTGGGACTGTCTAGTTACAGGAAAACAAGCTCAGAGCTCCCACTGATTCTACATTATGGTGAGTTGCATAATTATTTCATTATATATTACAATGTAGTAATAATAGAAATAAAGTGCACAATAAATGTCATGCACTTGAATCATTCCAGAATCATCCCTCACCACCACACCGGTCTGTGGAAAAACTGTCTTCCACAAAACTGGTCCCTGGTGCCAAAAAGGTTGGGGACCTCTGTTCTTGAGCATTGAAAGAAAAACCCAAACTCTTTCAGAAAACCTCTTTTTTTCTATTTTTCTACTTACATAAGATTTTGTAAATCACCAATTCTGTATAAATGTTGTTCAGTTTAACTGAACTGAATCAAGTGAGCTGGTATCAGTTATGGTGAGCCTCGGCATATGAGGAATTTGTGTGGCATAGGACTTCTATCATCCATTCCAAAGGCTACCATAAATTTACAAGTCTGAATTTTATGAAATAATTTATACCTAACAGGGCTGGGTGTGGTGGCTCAAGCCTGTAATCCCAGCACTTTGGGAGGCCAAGGTGGGTGGATCATGAAGTCAGGAGATTGAGACCATCCTGGCTAACACGGTGAAACCCCGTCTCTATTAAAAATACAAATATACAAAAATACAAAAAAATTAGCCGAGCATGGTGGCGGGCGCCTGTAGTCCCAGCTACTCTGGAGGCTGAGGCAGGAGAATGGCGTGAACCCGGGAGGTGGAGGTTGCAGTGAGCTGAGATTGCACCACTGCACTCCAGCCTGGGCAACAGAGCAAGACTCCATCTCAATAATAATAATAATAATTATTATTATTATTTATACCTAACAATGCTTCCTTTTTTTGAGACAGTCTCACTCTGTCGCCCAGGCTGGAATGCAGCGGTGCCATCTTGGCTCACTGCAGCCATGACATCCCTGAGCTCAAGTGGTCCTCCTGCCTCAGCTTCTGGGGGAGCTGGGATTACAGGTGCACACCACCACACCCAGCTAATTTTTGTAGAGATGTGTTTCGTCACATTGGCCAGGCTGGTCTCGAACTCCTAGGCTCAAGTGATCCACCTGCCTCGATCTCCTAAACTGTTGGAATTACAGGCGTGAGCTACCATGCCAGGCCTAAAAATGCTCCTTGAATTACTACTGCAATAGCCCATATCCACTGAGCCTCCAGGGCTAATGCCCCTTGCAAAGCAGATTCCTTGCCTGCCATGAAGGCTGTACAATGCTGCAGCCCCTCGACTCCTCGGCACGCGCAGCCTGGACCTTCCTAGCTATGCCCTGGTAGCAAAGTTAGGAAGCCAAGAGGCAAAGGTGCCCGATGGGTTCAGGTAACTCATCTCTTTCTTATAAAAGTGGGTGTTCTCCCTTCCTCTCGGCAGAACAAAACCCAAGCCCGCTAGCTCTTTGCCACACGTGAGGCAGGCAATAGTGGGTTTCAGTGGCCAACCAGGTGCAGCACAGAGAGGAAATTACATCTTTGAGATATACTGAGTTCCAGAGGAAGCAGTGCAATTAGAGGGATCCCAGGAACTGTGCTGGAACCTCGACTACTTACTTTCAGTTCTGTTTCACAACCAGAAGAAAACATTTGCTAATCGTGATCTTTTACCGTTTTATTTCACAACACACAATCATGGAGATCTCAGTTGCGACCTCGCATTATCAGCTCCCGGTTATGGCATGCTGAAAGCGGGCTTCAGCCAGACATCGTCCTCAGCAGCTCTGAGTGCACTGTGTCTTTTGTCCTTATGACAGGATGCAAAGATGCCGCCACTCTCCATGCTTTGCAGATGAGGACCCCCAGGCTCAGAATTTGACTTGAACTCAGGTTGTAAGAATTGCCTAGACTCTGGACTGCTTCTCATGCTGGTGACTGCATCCGAGCTTCTCCATCACTGCTCTGCGTTTTCTCTAAGATCCAGTCCATGTACTCAGCGACTTTGGTGTAGACACCAGGTTGCTCCCTGCGGGCACAGCCTTCGCCCCAGCTGGTGATGCCCACCAAACGCCACATTCCATTGTGTTTGCAGACTAAGGGACCACCTGAATCTCCCTGAGTCACAGTGGAAAAATAAAATAGTAGAAAGTTACGACAATGGGATTCAAATAAGTGACTGCCTCTAAAATTCTGTAGTCCACTACACAGCGACACACACACACAGATACTTTTGTATTTTTTTGTAGAGATGGATTTCATCACATTGCTCAGACTGGTCTCAAATTCCTAGGCTCAAGTGATCCACCTGCATTGGCCTCCCAAAGTGCTGTGTGTGTGTGCAAGACCTTGCTTGCCAGACACACACACACACACATACACACTCACTCTTTCTTAAAGTTCTCCAAGTATCTTATGTGCCTGTATTTTTCATATCCCCTTTTCCATCTGAAATAAATCTAACAAAGAAATCTTGATATCATCATCCCAATGACAAAGAAGTCTAATGTTTTTATATTATTGTATGTATATTTGCCCCTCTTAAGTTAGTGCATGCATAGATTGTGACATATATCATAAATAATGTAAATATGTATTATATATTCAATTTGTTAAAAGTTGCTTATAAATTTATCAGATCATTTGTCTCTGAATTTTTTTAAAAACTATGATAAAGTATACTATTGGAAAATATATTTTGAAATGAATTTCCTCAAGCAGCCTATTGTGTTCTTCATAATCTCATGCATTACCTTACAAGCATCTTTTCCCCCTTCTTTATAGCCAGCACAGACCATCCGTTGGGTTATTTTATAATCTTGATATCTTTTCTGGCATTCTTCATTTGTTACCAAAGGAATGTTTACCTTTTGTAGAATATTTTGGATTTCACCTGTGAGTAACCAATATATAACGTCAGAAGGAGGAAACACAATAAATAGTAAATATGGAAATGAGTTTTAAAGTGAATCAGAGCAGTATATTTTTCATAAGGACCTTATCTTTGAATACAAATAGTAAAAATTGGGAAGATAGTGTTACACACACACACACACACACACACACACAGAGGGAGAGAGAGGAAGAGGGAGAGAGACAGCGCCCTGTACTGTCCTCTTATTGCCTATGTGGTGTGGGGACAAGCCCGGCACCCTGGGCTGACCAGAGACCTTGCTTCCATGTTTTCTGCCATCCCCTCATCTCAGTGGCAGTCCCCCAGAAATCTCATTTTATATTTATCACCTAACAATCCAAAGCCTGGAAGTTCTCACTTTTCATTTTTTTGTTTTATATATTCAAAATTATAATTTAAAACTATATTGTTTCTGAAAAGCCCTCAGAGCTTTGGCAACAGAGGGGTCTTTTGCTTTTGAATAAATGCAGGCGAGCATCTCTCATGGAGAACGGTGTTGGGAGCTTTCATGGCTTAGTGAAGATTACTTTAGATTTCTTCGTGTCTCAGATTACCAGTAAAAAATCTAAAAATGTGAATTACTTGCACAAAGGACTGAATCGGGAAAGATGGAGAGAGTTTGGCAAGCTACCTTCTTCTGTAAAGAATGACACAAATATGATTCTCCATAGTGAGACGACACACCTGCCTGTGCTCCCGGCCATCAGCATCCAGGGAGAACACGGTTTTGGGAGACGGGAACGCTGCTAACACTGAGGACCGGATGGTCTTGCACGGGCTTGTCAGCCCTAGATGGGCCCAATCTGCTTCATGCAAAGTCAAGCAAATGATCTTTATAATGAAGTAAGATGCTTAAAAGTCTCCCTAAAAACTTTTTTTCAAGCCAAAGCAAAAATACTTTTTTTAAGAATAACTGAATAAATATTTGGGAATAAATAGATAGGAAAGATAAAGAGTTTAGATAGAATTTCAGACAGAAGCCGATTAAAACGACCCACTCCATGTATTCCAACATGTAAGACTTGCTCTAGAAGCAATATTTAAAGCGTCATGCTTACCTTTTTCCTTCGAGAAGCCCCATCCGGTTACCCAACAGTTGGTATAAATTGTGTTTGTGTCACCTTTGGAAGGTAGGCATATTGGTTTTTGGAATTCTGAAACATAATTTTTAAATTAGAGTTTGGTCAAATAAAGTTACGGATATAGACTTTAAAAATACATCTTTTTCTTTTTCTGTCTTCTCTTTCTACAGAGTAGCATCAAGAATAACTTTTTTGCTTTCTGCCCAACTTCTAAGGCTAATGATTCAAGAAAATTTGCCACCACCATTTTTCACGTGACATTTTTGGTGTTACAATTTCCTGAGTTAAATTCTTAAAACTCAGAACCTAAATCTACGGTCAAAAGCATTTAGAAGTTCCTGCATCTTATTCCATGTATACTGTCCTTAATAGTCATAGCAGGGTGTCTTCACTGTTCCAGACATGAAGTGCTTTAATATACTGATTATGACAACAAACCCAGGAAGAAATTATCATCCTCATGTTACAGATGAGGAAATTAGAGGTGTAAAGAGGTAAAGCAATTTGCCTGAGGTTACATAATTGTTTGTGTGAAGTGGCAAGATCTTGGCTCACTACAGCCTTGGCCTCCTGGGCTCAAGTGATCCTCTTGTCTCAGCCTCCTGACTAGCTGGGACTACAGGTGCACACCACCACACCCAGTTGTTTTTTTTTCTCATTTTATGTAGAGACAGGGTCTCACTGTGTTGTCCAGGCTGGTCTCAAACTCCTGGCCTCAAGCAATCCTCCCACCTGGGCATCCCAAAGTGTTGGGATTCCAGGTGTGAGCCACCATGCCTGACCATTAATGTTATTGGATACAGTGGGTATTCAGCTCCTGGCAGCAGCAATGAACTTCCAAAGGCAACACCTCTGATCACGATGCTCTGGCTTTTCCAGGGCTTCTTTCTGCATCAGTCTCTTTCCTACCCAAATTACACCTGGAAGGAGATATCTGATCCCACTTGCCCTCACACATTCTAATATCCCTAAGCCCAAAGCAATGACAGTTCTGCTACTCTTGTCAAGCAAGCCCAGTGCCTCTCAGATGGCACAGACATTTCCTACACCCATTATTTCCATCACCTGCATGCAGTTGTATTCCTCCCTGAAAGAATTAGTTCACATTTCTTGCTCTTTAAAGTAGAAGAGATTTCACTTCACTTCCCATGCAACCTTCACCTTTCCCTCAACTCCACCAGTCAGAAAACAACGATAGTCTCTCTAGATGTGCCCTCTTGTTCAAATTGATATGAAAATATCAACCAGTACAATTCTGCTATCCACCTTCTTACATATGCTACATACCAGTATAATTCAAAGGAGCCTGGAGTTTTATCAAGGCGATATCATGATTCCCTTCTGAGACTTTATAGTTTTGGTGAATAATAATCTCTTTTATTTGTGAGAAAGGTGTTTCTTTTGTAATGTCTGACAGATTTAAAATGCCACTATAAATGCGCCAAACATCCTGTAGGGGAAGCCTAGGAGAGAAAAATAAATACCTGTTTGAAACTGGGCAGGCCTTCCTTCAACATCGTTCCTTTTTCCTATCACTCTCTTTCAAAGAGAACTGGGAAGGAAATACTACATAGGACACATTTTCTCCCACCTAATTCCTCCTTCTGGTAATTTTTCATCACCAATAGCAGCAGTAGTGAATCTCTGAAGATTCTATTTAGCAAATTGAAAAGTGTACATTTATGTAACTGCATCATGCTTACTGCAAGTGAAAACAAAAAGGATGCTGCTGTCCCATTTCTGAGAGACACTGTAGTGGGAAGAGACTAGCAATTTATCATGGAAAAATTAAGCTCATTCACCAAAGCTGAACCTCATTGCTCCACTAAATTCAGAACGATCAAGAAGTCAGGCTGATCTTCTAATGCTCTTCTAATTAGGCAGAGTAGGAGGACTTTAGTGTTGTTTAAAATATCTCTATGCAGCTGGGCACAGTGGCTCACACCTGTAATCCCAGCACTTTGGGAGGCCGAGGTGGGCGGATCACTTGAGGCCAGGAGTTCGAGACCAGCCTGACCAACATGCTGAAACCCCGTCTCTACTAAAATTACAAAAATTAGCCAAGTGTGGTGGTGGGCACCTGTAATCCCAGCTACTCAGGAGGCTGAGGCAGGAGAATTGCTTGAACCCAGGAGGCAGAGGCTGCAGTGAACCGAGATTGTGCCACTGCACTCCAGCCTGTGTGACGGAGACTCCATCTCAAAAAATAATAATTAATTAAAATAAATATATAAATAAAGTATATCTGTATTTTGGAAAGTATGAAAATTTAAATAAATTCTTTAAAAGACAAATGTATACTAAGTGCATCCAAAATTATGATCTAAAGCAAAGCCTTATTCTGTGCAAAGATCTGGAAACCTTTATCATCACCAAGTAGTGCAAGGCATGTGTGCACAAAGTTCTAGAAAAAATGTTGGAGATATCAGGTGCAAAGGGGCTTTTTTTTTTCAATGAAATCATTGCACTTTAATGTCTATAATCTCTTATAAACTCACAACACTGAGCCTTCAAGAATGAAAATTCTTGGTCCCAAATTGGAGGGCATTTAGTAAAAAAGACACCTACTATTTCCCATCTTGGGCCTTTTCTTCCAGGCCAACCACCTTAAAACCACATGCAAGGTCATGTATGGCGGAGCCCTTTCACACGATGACAAGGTGGAGGGGACTTGCTCCACCCCCGTGTACCACCGACTGCTGTATTTTGACGGCAGTATGTTCAATCCTAGTGTACAGCATCTAAGCATGAATGTCACTAAAACAAAAATACTTTGTGTTTATTTTTGAGAAAAATCAAGTGTCTTCTAGTATTTCTTTTGCTTTTCATATGCTTTGTGCATCTCTACATTTCTTACTGAATATAGAAATCATAGTTTACATTTTTGGACTAGTGTTCGTGTTCTACACACAGTACTAAGCATTTTAAATGTGTCACTTAATCCTCCCAATAACGTTACAAATTCGTTACTATTATTATTCATATTTTAGATAAAATAAAGCTCAGAGGGATTTACAAATCTCCTAGGGCCACACCTCTAATAAGCAGCAAAGCTGTCACTCAAGCCATGTTCTGTCTAACTCCAAAGCCTCAGTGTTTTAAGACTTACCTAACATGTCTACTATTTGACCAATAAAATTGAAATAGATCAAATTAGATACACTGAAATATACAGAGTACAAAACTCTCACTTTAAAAAATTATTATTACTTAGTATATTTATGAATCAAAGAGCAAGAAGTAACATTTCTATGGGCCTGACAAATAAGTCTTTGAAGAACACATCAGGGATTGGTGGAGGGATTGGTTGTGAGATTAGTGGTGGGATTGGTGGTAGGTGGTGGGATTGGTAGTAGGATTGGTGGCGTAATGGGTGGCAGGATGGGTGGCGGGATTGGTGGCAGGATTCGTGGTGGGATTGGTGGCGGGATGGGTGGAAGGATGGGTGGCGGGATTGGTGGTGGGATTGGTGGTGGGACTGGTGGTTGGTGGTGGGATTGGTGATTGGTGGTGGGATTGGTAGTAGGATTGGTGGCGTAATGGGTGGCAGGATGGGTGGCGGGATTGGTGGCAGGATTGGTGGTGGGATTGGTGGCGGGATGGGTGGAAGGATGGGTGGCGGGATTGGTGGTGGGATTGGTGGTGGGACTGGTGGTTGGTGGTGGGATTGGTGATGGGATTGGTGGTTGGTGGTGGGATTGGTAGTAGGATTGGTGGCGTAATGGGTGGCAGGATGGGTGGCGGGATTGGTGGCAGGATTCGTGGTGGGATTGGTGGTGGGATTGGTGGCGGGATGGGTGGAAGGATGGGTGGCGGGATTGGTGGTGGGATTGGTGGTGGGACTGGTGGTGGGATTGGTGGCGGGATTGGTGGTGGGATTGGTGGTGGGATTGGTGGCGGGATTGGTGGCGGGATTGGTGGTGGGATTGGTGGCGAGATTGGTGGTGGGATTGGTGGCGGGATTGGTGGCGAGATTGGTGGTGGGATTGGTGGTGGTGGCAGGATTGGTGGCAGGATTGGTGGTGGGATTGGTGGTGGGATTGGTGGTGGGTTGGAAGAGAAGGGGATTGTCTTCGTTTCTCTTTCTGCGGGAGAATACCCACCCAGGGCCATCAGTCCTGTATAGAGACCACACTCTGTTCTAATGGTCAGATTGGTCAGTGCTTGGACCCTACTAGTTAAATGTTGTGAATACCATCCCCACTTTAACACGTCTCTATTCATAAAGTCATATGGCAGTGAAGCAGCTGATCACAGATCCTTCAAAATGAAAAGCCAAGATAAGACTCTGGATGAGATGCATCCAACACTTACCCATCAAAGCAGTGGGCAGCAGTGAGGACCCACTGGTGTCCTATGAGTGACCCTCCACACAGGTGCCTCTGAGCCGTCAGCTTCACCTGCAGGCTCACCTGCCAGGGCCACTCTCCCCAAGAAGAGTTTGTTCCTCCAACAATGCGTGTGCTTGTTTTTGTTGTGCAGACTGAAAAGAGAGTGTTGACACTAATGGTTGGAATTAGAAGTGAATCAATGTCCCTTCTAACCAAGGAGAACAAGACACATAATTCCTTAAGACTAAGCAAACTATCAACATGACAGATGTTCCTTACAGTTCCATGAAAAAGTGAGGTTACTCACCAGAGCTGTCCCCAGTGTTACACAATCTCAAAGAGTAACCAGAGCTCCCTTCTGTCCCATACGTAATCCTAGTTGGAGAACCATCCAAAGATAATCTTAAGAAACACTTACACCTAGATGAAATGAACAGTAGAAAGAGTAAGCCTTCACCGGGGGAAAGAGAATATGAAACGGTCATGTCGACTGTCTTTGAAAAATAAAATTTCCTTTACTTCTCTTCCTTACAGTCTTCTGGGAGTAAAGAATAAGTGAAAAACTGACAGCGAATCATCTTTGTGCAAGTCTCTTGGCAAACATTCACTCCTTTAACGAAAGTCACATTCAATTCTTCTCCTCCAAAGTCAACTCCCGGGTAAATTTTAGAATGGCAGGGTTCTGTGTCAATTATAAACGCAAAAAGATATCAAATGAGAAAAGCAACGAACGACATTTACACAAGTTTCTGTTACCTTGAGGATGGTTTCATCACTGTTGCTGTTAAAAGTCACGAAATAGGTTACATTTTATGTAATATTATTATCAAATCACATTACCAGGTAAAGTTCTTTTGCAGGTTAAAAGGCTATATCCAGATATGGTGTTTTCTTGAGGAGTAGAGGAACTTGGTGTGCCACTTTCAGATGTTTTAAGAAGACAAACATTTCTATTTTTTTAAAAAAAAGCAAGACAGAAAGAAAGAAATTTGCATTAAAGGCACTGGGCAAATACAAAAGCAGCTCACACCCAAAAAGCAACTCGGCAAATTTTATTCTTCTGGGAAACTCTCTTCAAAGTAAATCCGACTACAGGACTCTAATAAATTGCAGAGATTAAATCAAACCACAACTCCCTCTGGAGAAAACTAATAGGCACAGACAACCCGAAAAGAGGACAATGATGAAGTTCCACCTTCTAACTGGAAAAACAAACAAAAAAATCAAAGAACAAATTCTGGGAATTTATGCTGCCGATGATATTACATAACTAGACACCCTTCTCTTAGCTCCATGCTGTGTGTAGAAGAGGGTGGGTTATCTGAGATAAAGACAGTGGGCCAGAGCCTTGATCAGAATAAACAGGGCTCTAGTTTCTGAAACAAAGAGAAGACGCAACAAGCTTAAGGGCTATACTGCCAGCGAGTGGATTTTACTCCAAGCTAATGCAAAACATGAAGATCATGTTTTGAATCTTCTTTCAAAGGCGTCAGATCCTTCTTTCTTCTCATGGCTATTGCTTCCTTGATTCAATGGTAACATTTGTTTTAAAGTAAGAGAAGATAGGCAGAGAAGTCTGCTGATCTCTTAACTAGTCTGCACCTGGCAGAAAAGTACCTACTTACACTGCAGGTTCAAGTGTTTTGAGGGAAATGAACGAAACTTTTAAAGACTCAGACTATAAAATAAAAGTGATGAAAGTACAGCAGCAAGTGCTCCCCATGCATACTTGCCTTTGTGACTCGATTTTCCACGCATTTGTATAGAATGTAAAGAAGAGGCAGTTGGGGTGATAGGTGCAGATGGTTCGACACACAAAAGCATCCGGAGTGAGAACCCTGGCGACATCCACATCTGAGAATGCGAGATGCTGGAAGACGTTCATGTGGCAACCTGTGAACTCACAGAGAGAAGATGTTCCTTAGGAAATGACACGAGGCTAAATTTGCTTGTATTTTGCCACCATGGTTAAGGAAATTGTGACTATTTATTATTCACAGTACTAAACACCCTAAGTGAAAAAATGTCCTGTAAAATATCTCCAAACTTTGCCATTTAGAAGGCAAAATTGGTCTAATTACTCTAAGGGGCAAATTCCTATTTCAGAGAAATAAAAGCTGTGTTCCCAGCTCCAGTCACCACCATTGCCAAATGTTTGCATTACTCCGCATGTGTTTACATCTCCTTTATATTACTCTGACTCTGAGGCCTTAGGAATGTAAGGGTTTTTTTGTTGCATTTTCCTGAATATTATAAAAAATTATTTAATAAGAAGTGATTAACAAAAATGCCTTGTGCCCATTAAAATTACAACAGGAGACAATCCACTTTTATTATCATTACATTAATATGGTCTTATATCTTAGTTTTATTTTATTGTGTTCATATCATTTATGTAGTTTACTAAATTTGATAACACATAATTCTATTGATACCCATTGGTCTGCAGATTCAATGCACTCTCTATCAAAATCCTGCTGCCTTTTTATTGCAGAAATTGACAACCATCCTAAAATTCATATGGAAATGCAAAAGATCCAGAATAACCAAATTAATCTTGAAAAAGAACAAAATAAAAGCACTCAGACTGTCTGGGTTCAAAACTTACTACAAAGTTATGGTAATCAAGACTGTGTGTAACTGGCATTAGGATAGACATATAGGTCAATGGGACAGAACTGATGGTCCAAAAATAAACTCTTACATTTCTAGACAATTGATTTCAAAAAGGGTTTCAAGACAATGGAATAACTGAATATCCACATGCAAGAATTAAGGTGGATTCCTACTTTACACCATATACAAAATGCATCAAATGCCTAAATGTAAGAGCTAAAACTATAAACCTCTAAGAACAAATCATAAGCAAAAATCTTCATAACCATGAATTAGGTTTTGGCGTTTTAGGTAAAGCACATGCAAGAATAAAGCCAGACTGGATTTCATCAAGTTTAAAAACTTTTATGCTTCAAAGAACACCATCAGTAAAGTGAAAAGATGACCTGCAGATGCACAGAAAACTTTTGAAAATAATATATAAGAGTGTAGTATCCAGAGTATATAAACAGCTCATACAACTCAACAATGAAAACAAAATAACCCAATTATTTTTAATGGCTAAAGGATTTAAACAGAGATTTTCCCAAAGAATTTATTCAAATTGAAAATAAGCATATGAAAAGATATACGACATTATTAGTCATTAGGGAAATGCATATCAAAACCACGGTGAGACACCACTTCACACTGCCTAGAAAGGCAACAATAAAAAGACAATAACAAGTGTTGTTAAGGTTGCAGAGAGATTGAAGCCCTCAGTTGTTGCGGGTAAGAATGTAAAATTGTGCAGCTGCTCTCAAAAACAGTTTGGCAACTCATCAAAAAGTTAAACATGGAGTTACCCTATGATCCAGCAATTTTAATCCTAAGTACATACATAAGAGAATTTAAAATGCATGCCTACACAAAAACTGTTGTCCGTAGAAGCATTATTCATAAGAGGCAAAAAAAAAAAAAATCCAGAAACAACTCAAATGTTCATCAAACTAAGCATATAAACAAAATATGTTTTATTCATACAATAGAATATTATTTAGTCCTAAATAGGAACAAAGTACTGATATATGCTAGAATACGAATGAGCCTTGAAAACATGCCAGGTGAAAAAAGCTAGATGCAAAATGTGCTGCATTGCATGATTCCATTTATGTAAAATGTCCCGAAGAGTCAAGTCCACAGACATAGAAAGTAGATTAGTGGTTGCCAGGGGATTGGAGGAGTAGGGAATGGAGAAACACGGCCAATGGATACAGCCTTTCTTTCGTGGTAATAAAAAGGTTCTGGAACTAGATAGTGGCGATTGTTGTGCAATCAGGTGGATATACTAAAAGCCACTGAGTTGTACACTTTCAAAGGGTTAATTTTATGTTATCTAAATTATATATCAAAAATTTTAAATCTACTATGAAAAAACAATATATGCTATATTAAAATACCAAACTTGATAGAAGGGCACATTATTTATATACATAAGAATTAAATTTTCTTGATATTTTCAGCAATTTCATAGTGATTCTCAAACATCCTTCAAGTCTTCTTATAAAGTGCTATTAAGCCCCATCTTTTCCAATGTGTATGTATGATTCTAAGAACTTTACATTTATCCATGTTACATGTCAGGCCTCTGGGCCCAAGCCTGCACGTAGACATCCAGATGGCCTGAAGTAACTGAAGAATCACAAAAGAAGTGAAAATGGCCGGTTCCTGCCTTAACTGATGACACTACCTTGTGAAATTCCTTCTCCCGGCTCAGAAGTTCCCCCACTGAGCACCTTGTGACCTCCACCCCTGCCCGCCAAAGAACAACCCCCTTTGACTGTAATTTTCCACTACCTACCCAAATCCTATAAAATGTCCCCACCCCTATCTCCCTTCACTGACTCTCTTTTCGGACTCAACCTGCCTGCACCCAGGTGATTAAAAAGCTTTATTGCTCACACAAAGCCTGTTTAGTGGTCTCTTCACATGGACACACATGACATTAAATATATGCAGTACTGCAGCCCAATGTCCTAACCTGTTAAAATTGTTTTTACTTTGCTTTTCCTATCTAATATGTTGGGCACTATTTATAGATATTTTGGCCAAGCAACCAGTTAATTTCTAGGACATTCTCTATTTCAACTATGCCATCTGGTTAGCCTGCAAACAGAAACCATGATGTTGCTTCCCCTAATTGCAATTTTATCAACTAGCTTCATGTATCAGACTTTCTTCCCCAGACGTGATAAAAATAAAAATAAAAAATTTTTTTCCAGTTTATGTTCTCCTCCTTTTGGCTGGAAAATATGTTTACCATCTGAATTGATAAATTAATAAGTCACATGGTAGGAATTTTCCATGTCAGAGTTGCAAATGGTTTTGTTAAATTAACTGAGGAAACGTGGTTACCCTGACATCTCTCAAGATCTATGCAGGAAGATGGACCACAAGAGAAGGAAATCTGTAAATACAATGAATTCATATGCGTTGAGAGGCAGGAGGCTTTAAAACACCATTAAATCCATTAAAAAAACAAACGGGGGAGTGAGCACTGTGAAATTTGTGTGACCCAAGGGTCAAGTTCTGGTTCAGCTCATCAGCTATGTGACTCCTGAGCGCCTTCACTTCTACCCTCCTTCTAGGAGCCTTAGGGGTTTTGTTTGTAAAATTAGGAAAATCCTTGGTGAAACTAAGGACAAGTCTGTAGTGATGACTACAGATCATCCCTAACTTATGAATCTCATTTGGGCAGTTAGGCCAGGAGACAGCCCTACTCTAGGTTTAGGAGGCGTGTGGTTACTGGGTGTTCCCTGAGGAATGGGGACCACGTACTCAGTGAAAAGCCATGTCCTTAGCAGCTTAAAACACTGCCTGAAACAGCCAGATTTTTATCAGTCTGTAAAGGCCATTTGATCAGATTAAATCACATGTGAACTCACTGCAATTTAACAAGAAAGCAAGTACACAGATGAGCCACCCAGGGTGCTCTCCCAAGTGTGGACAGCAGCCGTGACAGCCCAGAGCCACAGCATGAGCTTGCCTGTTCCCTGGGTAAGTGCAGCAAATCCTTCCAGCAACAGGGCTGGGTACAGAATGGAGCATGTTTGCATCGAGTCCTGCCTCCCGGCAGCCTTCAAAAACTCTCCCGGAAAAAAATAATATAAATGTTAAAATTAAATCACCAGTGCACATGAACCTGGCACACACCATGGAGAAGGTGTGCTGTCGCAAAGAGGAGACAAGAAAATAGACACCTTGTAACCAAACTTCCCAATCTTCCACAGGGCAATCCTAGCCCAGCACCCAATACAGGGCCAGGCACAGAGCCAGCACCCAGTACTGCAGAGAACTGGCCGTAAGGGATTTGCTTTTAGTAACATCTTGTCATTAACATCCTGATATGCTACATGAGGTGGAATGTCATGGCACTTTTCTGGATAATTCCATTGAAATTACCTTTTTGTGTGAAACAACAGAGTTTTATTTCCCTACCCCGGTAGAGGTAGGGAAACAACCAAGGAATGACCTTACAGTTTTGCTACAATATCACTGTACCTATAACTATAACAATATCACTGTCCTGTAACTATAACAATATCACTGCCCTATAACTATAACAATATCACTGTCCTATAACTATAACAATATCACTGTCCTATAACTATAACAATATCACTGTCCTATAACTATAACAATATCACTGTCCTTAACTTAACAATATCACTGTCTATAACTTAACAATATCACTGTCCTATAACTATAACAATATCACTGTCCTATAACTATAACAATATCACTGTACCTATAACTATAACAATATCACTGTACCTATAACATATCAGTCTAAATATAACAAATCATGTCCTATAACTATAACAATATACTGTCTATAACTATAACAATATCACTGTCCTATAACTATAACAATATCACTGTCCTATAACTATAACAATATCACTGTCCTATAACTATAACAATATCACTGTCCTATAACTATAACAATATCACTGTACCTATAACAATATCACTGTACCTATAACAATATCACTGTACTTCCACCTATAACTATAACAATATCACTGTCCTATAACTATAACAATATCATCCTATAATAAACAATATCACTGTCCTATAACTATAACAATATCACTGTCCTATAACTATAACAATATCACTATAACAAACAATATCACTGTCCTATAACAAAAAAAAAAAAAAAAAAAAAAAAAAAAAAAAAAATCATGCCTATAACTATAACAATATCACTGTACCTATAACTATAACAATATCACTGTCCTATAACTATAACAATATCACTGTCCTATAACTATAACAATATCACTGTCCTATAACTATAACAATATCACTGTCCTATAACTATAACAATATCACTGTCCTATAACTATAACAATATCACTGTCCTATAACTATAACAATATCACTGTCCTATAACTTAACAATATCACTGTCCTATAAAAAATTCTAAATAACAATATCACTGTACCTATAACTATAACAATATCACTGTCCTATAACTATAACAATATCACTGTCCTATAACTATAACAATATCACTGTCCTATAACTATAACAATATCACTGTCCTATAACTATAACAATATCACTGTCCTATAACAATATCACTGTCCTTAACTATAACAATATCACTGTACCTATAACTATAACAATATCACTGTCCTATAACTATAACAATATCACTGTCCTATAACTATAACAATATCACTGTCCTATAACTATAACAATATCACTGTCCTATAACTATAACAATATCACTGTACCTATAACTATAACAATATCACTGTCCTATAACTGTAACAATATCACTGTCCTATAACAATATCACTGTCCTGTAACTATAACAATATCACTGTACCTATAACTATAACAATATCACTGTCCTATAACTATAACAATATCACTGTCCTATAACTATAACAATATCACTGTACCTATAACTATAACAATATCACTGTCCTATAACTGTAACAATATCACTGTCCTATAACAATACAGTCTAATATAACAATATACTTAAAAAAAAAAACTATAACTATAACAATATCACTGTACCTATAACTATAACAATATCACTGTCCTATAACTATAACAATATCACTGTCCTATAACTATAACAATATCACTGTCCTATAACTATAACAATATCACTGTCCTATAACTATAACAATATCACTGTCCTATAACTATAACAATATCACTGTACCAATAACTATAACAATATCACTTCCTATAACTATAACAATATCACTGTCATAACTATAACAATATCACTGTACCTATAACTATAACAATATCACTGTCCTATAACTATAACAATATCACTGTACCTATAACTATAACAATATCACTGTCCTATAACTATAACAATATCACTGCCCTATAACTATAACAATATCACTGTCCTATAACAATATCACTGTCCTATAACTATAACAATATCACTGTACCTATAACTATAACAATATCACTGTACCTATAACTATAACAATATCACTGTCCTATAACTATAACAATATCACTGTCCTATAACTATAACAATATCACTGTCCTATAACTATAACAATATCACTGTACCTATAACTATAACAATATCACTGTCCTATAACTATAACAATATCACTGTCCTGTAACTATAACAATATCACTGCCCTGTATAACAATATCATAAATAACAATATCACTGCCCTATAACTATAACAATATCACTGTCCTATAACTATAACAATATCACTGCCCTATAACTATAACAATATCACTGCCCTATAACTATAACAATATCACTGTACCTATAACTATAACAATATCACTGTCCTGTAACTATAACAATATCACTGCCCTTAACTATAACAATATCACTGCCTATAACTATAACAATATCACTGTCCTATAACTATAACAATATCACTGTCCTATAACTATAACAATATCACTGTCCTATAACTATAACAATATCACTGCCCTATAACTATAACAATATCACTGTACCTATAACTATAACAATATCACTGTACCTATAACTATAACAATATCACTGTCCTATAACAATATCACTGTCCTATAACTATAACAATATCACTGTACCTATAACTATAACAATATCACTGTACCTATAATTATAACAATATCACTGTCCTATAACAATATCACTGTACCTGTAACTATAACAATATCACTGTACCTATAACTATAAAAATATCACTGTACCTATAACAAAGCCAGCAGTGTAACACCTTCAAACCTCTCTGGCTCTGACCCTCCTGCCTCTCTCTTTTTCTTATTAGCCTTGTGAGCACTCAACCCTGTGAGTACACTGGGCCCATCCAGAAAATCCAGAGTAAACTCCCCATCCATCAAAGCCCTTAACTGAATCCCATTGACAGAAACGCTTTTGCCAGCTATGGGAACACACGCACAGGTCCCAGGGCTCAGCACAGGGACGTCTCTGGGGGCTCTCATTCTGCCTACTACAATCACAAAGTGAAGTAGTCCTACAATTACCAGTTTCTGAAAGGGCACAGGGCTTCAGTGAGAATCCAGATTCCACGTTACTCAGCACCTTTATAGCGGTAGGTGTTCCTCCGGGACTGTACTTTAATACGCAATTGTTCCTGAACGGGAAGAAAAGAGGTTACTTTGCTTCGCAGGGAGCAGTGCAGGTAACAGTTAGTATTCAGATGGACAGTGGGAAAACAAAGACCCTGATAATGAGTGGGTTAGGAGTTTGCATTATTAATCAAATGGACATCCTTCCCCTCGCAAAGGGGTAAAGGGAGAGTTAGGGTGAGAATCAGGTGGGAGACACCGCGAGGTGTCTATATCGTTATAGGTATATAGTGATATTGTTATAGTTATAGGACAGTGATATTGTTATAGTTATAGGACAGTGATATTGTTATAGTTATAGGGCAGTGATATTGTTATAGTTATAGGTACAGTGATATTGTTATAGTTATAGGTACAGTGATATTGTTATAGTTATAGGACAGTGATATTGTTATAGGACAGTGATATTGTTATAGTTATAGGTACAGTGATATTGTTATAGTTATAGGACAGTGATATTGTTATAGTTATAGGACAGTGATATTGTTATAGTTATAGGACAGTGATTTGTTATAGTTATAGGACAGTGATATTGTTATAGTTATAGGACAGTGATATTGTTATAGTTACAGGTACAGTGATATTGTTATAGTTATAGGACAGTGATATTGTTATAGTTATAGGACAGTGATATTGTTATAGTTATAGGACAGTGATATTGTTATAGTTACAGGTACAGTGATATTGTTATAGTTATAGGACAGTGATATTGTTATAGTTATAGGACAGTGATATTGTTATAGTTACAGGTACAGTGATATTGTTATAGTTATAGGACAGTGATATTGTTATAGTTACAGGTACAGTGATATTGTTATAGTTATAGGACAGTGATATTGTTATAGTTATAGGTACAGTGATATTGTTATAGTTATAGGACAGTGATATTGTTATAGTTATAGGGCAGTGATATTGTTACAGTTATAGGACAGTGATATTGTTATAGTTATAGGTACAGTGATATTGTTATAGTTATAGGACAGTGATATTGTTATAGGACAGTGATATTGTTATAGTTATAGGTACAGTGATATTGTTATAGTTATAGGACAGTGATATTGTTATAGGACAGTGATATTGTTATAGTTATAGGTACAGTGATATTGTTATAGTTTAGACAGTGATATTGTTATAGGACAGTGATATTGTTATAGTTATAGGGCAGTGATATTGTTATAGTTATAGGACAGTGATATTGTTATAGTTATAGGTACAGTGATATTGTTATAGTTATAGGCCTATGTGTGGGGCAAACGGAACTTCAGGAAAAATGACACCAAAATTCGCTTCAGGAAAGCGAAAAATGACACAGACTTCAGAAAATGACTTCAGGAAAAATGACACCAAAAGTGAGTAGAGCGTGGAGTGATAGACAGTAGAGACTGGGAAGGTGATAGAGAGGTGGGAAGGTGGTGGGTGATGAAAAATTGCTTAGTGGGTACCATGTACATGACTCCAGTGATGGATATACCAAAAGCCCAGACTTTACCACTGTAAAATACATCAAAGTAACAAAATGACACTTGTACCCCATACATCTATGCAAATAAAAATAAGATTTAAAAATAAGGAAAAAAAAATCACAAGTTAATATCAAATTGTGATTAGCTCTATGAATGAAATAAACAGAGCTGAGTGTGACTTAAAAGAGAATGCTCAGAAATGGCCTTTTGGAGGGGATGGTATTTGAGGAAAGACCTGAAAGAATCAGCTTTGGAGAAGTAGGAGAAGAGGATGCCAGGCTTTGAAGATGCAGTACAATTACATGCCAGGGGAAAAGAGTAGAGAAACAAATGAAATTAAATGAATCAGTTGATTAAAAAATGAAGAGCAAGGCGTGGTGGCTCATGCCTGTAATCCCGGTGCTTTGGGAGGCCGAGATGGGTGGATCACGAGATCAGGAGTTCGAGACTAGCCTGACCAACATAGTAAAACTCCGTCTCTACTAAAAATAAAAAAATTAGCAAGGCATGGTGGCGGACGCCTGTAATCCCAGCTACTTGGGAGGCTGAGGCAGGAGAATTGCTTGAACCCAGGAAGCGGAGGTTGCAGTGAGTTGAGATTGCGCCACTGCACTCTAGCCTGGGCGACAGAGCGAGACTCCATATCAATCAATCAATCAATCAATCAATAAATCAATCAATAAAAGATAAAAAAATAAAATAGAGTAAGTAAATGAGGAAAGTGGCTAGGAGTAAAAGCCCTGTTTGCTTTTTAGTTCGGGAACAAAAGAGGTTATGAAGAACACAGTGAAATCCTGGAGGCACCAATACAAAGAACAAACACCTTGAACTGTACTCACCGGTACTCTGCATTGTGAAATGTTTGCGTGGCATATGAAAAAAATTGGCAGCGAATGTTATTGGTGCACCTTTTTTGGCATTCTTCGACACTGCTAACCTTAGATACATTAAAATTGACTCCTCTCATATCAATTCCTTTATAAATGTCTCGGTGGCAAGCTGTACAAGAAAAATACATAGAGCAAATACAGTCCATTTTCTTTCCAGAGGTAGATTCGATACCCACCACCATGTGGGCTGGTAGTTTAGAAGGATAATAGCCCAGTTTTGGCAACTGCTATATTAATTAAGGGATTTAAAATTTTTATTATGTCCATAAATTATCGAACTCTGCTTGAAGTAAATACAATCCAGTATTTTCCCTAAAGCACTAGCTTTGAAATTGGGTTACTTCACTTCTTAAACTGCACGATGCATGCAGCAATGCAGGCAAATTTCACGTTGAAATTATCAGTGAGCAGTGGGAAATAAACAAGGCAATAATTATGAGGACACTGATAATGTGTGCTGAGGTTTGCATTATTAAAGCAACTGATGTGCCTTTGACCTTTTGCATTGAATGAAGGAGCTTCTCTATCTCCCAGTGTTATTTCTCTGCTTTCGACTTCTCCTGTCTGATTACAAATTGCATCTGGATCAATCATTACAAAATGTGGAAAGTTGTTTACACATGGTGAAACCACTTTCATTCTTGCTTTAAAATAGTGTTAACTTCTATTTAAGCACCCTTTTCATTGAGATTTGTCTTACATGCAAAAGATACAGATAATTCTTTTCACAGACAGTGAAGCAAAATTAGGCTCTTTTTTTGAAAAAGATTCAAATTTCTTGGTTAGACTTTTGGTTAAGGAAGTAATGTAACCAGGAGTATAAACTGTATACTTTTTTAAAGTTTTATTCCCCAAGATTATGTGGAATAAACCATAATCTACTATAGATAACTTTCCACTCCTAAGAAGTATGGTTGAAGTCATAAAACTAAATTTAAGGGTGGGAAAGACAGAAAATATACAAACTGTCAGGAAAACTATACGACAGTATGTTGAGTTGGGCAGGGAGGTGGATTATTCACTGTGGTTCTTAAACACAGGAATTTGAAGATTGTGGAAATGAAGTCTCTTTCCTATTTTTCTGCATGTGAGGAAAGAATAGGCTAAGAGTTGGGATGGGACTCTTACAAATAAAAACTTTTTAAGTGTTCATATGAAAGCTCTAAATGCTTTTGACTAGAATTGTTCTCGAGTGTAGAGATTTTATGTACTTGGGAACAATTTTTCACTTTAAGATGATGAAGTTAGGAAAAAACATTAAAAGCAAGCTAAGTGAGTAACACTGAGTTTTAGAATATGTTAACAATAACAGGAGTATTGAGAAAGGCACAATATTACTTTTTCTTTAAATTTCGCTACAAGATACAACAATCGGAAATAGCACTTACTCGAGTAACTTATACCAAATTAGATTAACATACAAATTGATCTTTTAAAATAGGAAATGTACTCCACCTCAGGTAGACTACACCTATTATACTGGCTAAGTCAGGCCCAGATTTATAATGAAGGCATTGCCGTCCTTTGATAACTGGTTAAAACGCAAACAGCAGGCTCAAAGTGTGTATGTAGTGAAGGGGTGGTATCAGCGAGGGAGGAAAGGATGACAAATTTAAAAACATCTGAAATTTGAACCTACAAAATTAATTGTGCATAATGAAAATAAAATAGTAATGATATATAGTCATATGCAGAATAACAGCACAGTTATTTTAAGATTCTGACAACTCATCAGTTGAATCTTTTCAGCACTTTTCACTTTCTGATCAGTCCCAGTCATGTTTGAGAAATAGTTCATTTGTCTTAAATTTATTAGGATAGCGTTGGAAACTGTTTCCCAAGACATCAGTAGCTTCAGATGTTAGAATCAAAGTTCTCTAGCATCCTAGTCCTCAAGTTTCCTTTAAGAAGTAATATTCTTAACAAGATTTGCAGAATTCAGCTCTTCAATTTGGGCCTAATGGTATATCACAGAGTTTCTTGATGTCAGCACTGTTGACATTTTGGGCCAGAAAATTATTTGCTGTGGACGACTGCCCTGTGCCCTGTAGAATGCTGGGCAGCATTCAAACATTCTGGCCTCTACTTAGTAAATGCTAATAGCATCCTCCCTAGTTGTAGCCACCAAAAATGTCTCCGGACATTGTCAAATGTCCCCTAATGGAAGATACAAAATCACTGCTGGTTGAGAATCACTGATATAAAAATTACCCTCAAGTGAACCTGAGAGAGATGTTCCCTAGTGTTTTCTTAACAATTCGTATCTGGAAACAAGGAGACACGATTATTTGGATTCATTTTCTGTAAATCTTACACTTGAGTGCTAACCTCATAAATAATAGAGGCTCATTAAGTATGTGTTGATTGATAAAGACAATAGAAGTGTCCAGATGAATATGGGTCCCTCTTTTGTGTCCAGAATACTGCCCCATCTCCCATCTTTATGAGTGATGCCTTCCAAAAGGCTGTAGCAGTACGAACTTTGAGCAAAAGCTGTTCTAAGGGAGATCCAATATTAACTCAAATGTAGCTAAGAAATTCACAACTTACCACTTATTTGATGACCACATTGCTTTAAGGAATGTCCAGAAATTGCACCTGTTCGATGTACTTTTGGCAGGGTTCCTGTAACACTATCCTTCAAGAAGCAACCAAACCTGTTTTAAAAGTAGCTTTACTTAGGAAGTAGAAAAATAAACATACATTGAGGAAATGTCTAGCATTTTCTATACACTAACAAAACCAGGAACAAGGAAAATAATATAGCTTCCCCAATACTTGCTGGAAAGGACACTCTTAGAGGTAATTTTATAACATCCCCATAATATCTAACTTCAGCATTGCGTTTTCTTTACACTCTCATTTTTTAAGTACAGGAAGTCAACCATATTAAAGCGTTAATGATTTTTCCTGTGTTCTTAAACTTTCAGGCAACTATGTCCTCCATTGGTAATTATTTTTGCAAGTACTTTCATTTACTTAAAAGGTTAACTTAGTGATAAGAGCTGGATCTGTATATCGTGTTCATCTTGCTTATTAACTCCTTGTAGTCTGTACTTAATGGAAGACTTCCCTCTGTCTTAAATGTCAACCTTCATGTTAATTTCATTATTTATAAGAATTCTAGAACCTACCTCTACTTTTAATATGATGATCCTCACATACAATCTGGGTTTTCTCTACAAGTTTAACATGTAGGATCAGAGAATGACTGTCCGATTTCTAGTTCGTAAACTCACATACAGTGAAGATGAGAAAACAGTTATGAATATGGAAATGGGAACAACAAAGAAAACCTTATTCTAGATATTAATCAAAATGAAAAAACATTAAGATGAAAACTGTGGCTCGTGATTAATAAGCATCTCTCTGACCTAATAAAAATTGTAATTACGGCTGAGTGCGGTGGCTCACGCCTGTAATCCCCGCACATTAGGAGGTGGAGGCAGGCAGATCACGAGGTCAGGAGTTCAAGGCCAGCCTGGCCAATGTGGTGAAACCCCGTCTCTACTAAAAATACAAAAATTAGCTAGACGTGGTGGTGCGTGCCTGTAATCCCAGCTACTTGGGAGTCTGAGGCAGGAGAATCGTTTGAACCTGGGAGGTGGAAGTTGCAGTGAGCCGAGATCACGCCACTGCACTCCAGCCTGGGCTACAAAGTGAGACTCCATCTCAAAATCAAATTTGTAAGTACTATTTTTCCAATACTTTTACAAATTTCCAGTTAATACATATTCACACAAGCACAAGCACACATACACACACACATACCATACATAGCATCATGCTGTAGGTGCCCAAACTGGCTCACTTTAGGCACCATTTAGATCTGCCCTGTCCCAAAATCACAAGTTCTAGATCTTTCTCAATTATATTCTCAGCAAAATGCTTGTCTTATGTTATTTTCTTCAGACTGTGCTATCCACTAATGTGATCATGGGTCACACAGTTAATTCTGTTTCTTCATTCAGATGTAATGCTCACCTGTTAGACTTTTTCTTGAGACAGTCTCTTAGCCCAGTGATATTCAAGCATTTTGAGGCTTTGAATAGAAAATGACTAGCTTCTACTACTTTAAATAAACACAGTGATTGTTTAAAATGTAGATTTCTAGTCCCAAGAAACTTTGGTTCAGCACATCTGGGTTGTGGCCTAGGAATCTGCGTTTCTAAGAACCACTTGAAGGGATTTTGCTGAGGCTGGTCCTTGAACCCCGTTTGAGAAAGAACTCTCAGTTATACTACACCTTTTTGCATAAAACTGATTCAGTTTTGAAAAATGCCTTCTCCAATAATGAAATACCAACTTTTACCTTTTCTCCATGTCACTGATTGAACTTGCTGGAAGAAAACTGAATAACAAACACCTTGGGTGGAATGTGCACATCATCTGGCAGTGCTGGGCATTTGGGGTGTACATGGAAGCTACATCCCCACCTCTGAAGAAGGTGTTTTCATATAGTTGAGTCAGACATCCTGGGATAGAACCATTAAAATTAATTTGGGATAATTCAAATAATAATTTTAATAAAAAGATATCTGCTTTCTTAACTTCTCCCACTGACTACTCAAAGACCTGTATAATATAACTAATTATGCTGAGAAAATAAAATATATTAAGGCAACTATTTGAACAATGTATAGTGTTATTTAATTTTCTGGGTACTTCTATATAAAAAATTGGCTTATTTTCATTAAATTGCACAATAATTTGCACATAAATCCCCCACAATAAAATAAAATCCTAACTTAGGTTTTCCCTGCTGCCTGACATGCTATGAAAATATCATGCCTTAAAAAGAATAATATTTGCTCTATTTTCAAAACATGTTTGTAACAAACACCTCCACCAGCTTCTCACAATTCTGTAAGGGAAGTTAGAGGCAGGCTTTATTATCTGCATCTGGATTATGTTTTTTAAAAGAAAGTTAAATAACTGAATCTCAGGGCACACTTGCCCAAGATCCACACAGTTAGTGAAAGTCCTGTGACAGTCATCCAGCCCTGACTCCCAATCCTGTGTCCTTTTTTAGCATGCAATGCTAAATATTATTCCTCATCTCAGTATGATTCAAGCAAACTGACAATATTTTTTACTCATTTTTAAGACGGTTTAAACAAATACATGCATATGCTAAATTGAACATAAATTTTGAACTATTTGCTGTTTGGAATTATTCCCAGCTCTAGAACACACTGCACCCCACATAATAGTAGAGAATTAGGTGTCTTTACTGGCTTTAATTTGTAAATTTGGATTTACCTGGAAAGACTCTGTTCCAAGTGTGCTTCATAAGCTTTCCTGTTCAGGTAGCACATTCATTTCAGTCATCAACTGACCATTAACCATGGCTATTCCAATGACAACCTGGCCATTCCCTGGGGCAGTAGTTACTCTTCAATTTAAATAGTACCTATTTTTATTGCCTTTGAGGGAATGGGCAGCTTAGACCACGTGCATTTTATTAAGCACTGGAGAGTGCCATCTTCTCTGCACTATCCTACCCCCTGGGGATTCTGGCCCTGAGCCCCATTATGACCATCCAACACAGCAAGACTGCTTCTCTCCCTCTCAGAGGTGTGGCCAAGATGACTACCTCTTGGGTAAGGTTTATATTTGAAAAGAGCACAGATCTCTTCAAGGAAGCTTTTGGGAATACAAGTGTATTGCCTAGATTTCACGTATGTACAAAACATGCAGGAGTTGGTTTACTGACAATACTAGTTACAAAAAGGCCTATTTTTTTCAGACAGTTGGTGGTTTTGACTGACTCATAATTATCAAGCAGTCACTCCTCTTCCAGCCCCCAGTTCACAAGCAAGGATGCACACAATGGCAGGTCCTGGTCCAGAGCTTCTCATTCTGCAACTGAGCCTCTGTGAACTGCCATGTGACAGTCAGGGAAGGGAGTGAATAGAAAGACACCAACTTTGTTGCTGAATGGAAAGAAACTTCTAGTAGGTGTTCTTGCTTATCCTCATAAGTTGGTGATCATGATGATAATGATGATCATGACAATTACAGCTGTGTCTGTGCTGTATTTTGGAGCATATGTAAAGTACTATTATAGAATTTATCTCATAATGATGGTGGCTTTCAAAGCTTTTACATGGGCCCCCATGTCCATGGACTTTGGGCAGGTTATTCAGGCTTAACAGTTCCATAAACAATAATGAGAAGAAAAGTACTCTAATTTTAAAGAATTAGATGACAAATGTGAAAAGATAATTTACAAAAGAAATAGAAGTGATAAGTATATGAAAATGGGAGGAATCACAATATAGGCAAGTTAAAACAACTAGAAGCCATTTTATCCATGAGATTAGCAAAAACGAAAAATTAAATAACCAGTGTTTGTATACTGGTTTTGATTGCAAACGACAGAAAACCTAGTACAAAGTGGCTTGAAAACAAATGAAATCTATTGGTTCAGGACCCAAAAAGCCCATGGTGAATCTGGCTTAAAAAGTAACTGGACATTGTGCTCAACTGATAGCATCAGTGGACGATATGTCTCCTTCTGCTAGCTCCAGTCATGGTGTTACCATTACTCTCAAGCTCCACGTAGTAGCAAAATAGCACCAACAACTCAGGCCTCTGTATTCTCTTCTGTTTCAAGTCAAATTGGAAAAAGAAAAAAGTAAGAGACTTATTTCTAGATGTCTAAACAAAAGCTTCGTTGCAAGACGTTGGCTCTGATTGGGTCACTGCAGCCAGGAGGATGTGTGCACTTCCTGGTTCAGCAGAAGAATCAGAGTCACCAGAACCACATGGACCAAAACTGAGAGGCAGTAGCTCTGCAGAAATAAATTAGGACTCTGTTTCCAGAAAGATAAACATGTCAGGATGCAAAGCAACAGAAGCCTGTTAGAGTTGGCCTAAGTGGGGTAAATGAGCACTCTTATTACCTGGCAGAAAAAGTCAGCTATGGAGTAACCTTTCTGAAAGATAATTTCATGATGCCACACCATAAAACCTTCAAAAATATTCATACCTTTGAATCTAATATTTTTATTTTTAAAAATGTATTCTACAGAAATAACTGAATAAGTGCATAAGAGTGTGCACACAAAAATACCATAAAAAGACAAGAATAGCAAGCTCCAAAAAATATTACTTATTTGCACCAAAAGACAGCTGTAAGTGGAAAATGCAAGTCAAAGAGTGTCCATAGTTAATAACTCTTTTTTGTGAAATGCGCAAATATGCATATGTAGAAAAATATCTGAAAGACTAAACAAAAGATGTTTAACGATGACTGTTTCTGAATTTGGGGCCTACATTCAATATGTAGTTTCTAATTTTTTGCTTATTTACATCCCTAATTTTCCTAGCCATAATCATGATTTATTTTGCCAAAAAAAAAAGAAAAAAACGAAAAACCCCCTGGAGTTGGCCGTGGTTCCCAGTGTCTCTGGCTTATGCTCCTTCTCAGCTCTCAGTGGCTTTGCACATGGGTTTGTAAACTACGTTTAGAAGAGCAATCAGGGTTGAGGGACAGACACAGGGGAGTTGTGATTTAGGGGGAATAAAAGCCTTTCTCCTGGAAAAAAAAGTCTCTTTACGAATGTAAACCTTACCTACAGATGTTTATTGTAGCCATACATCTGAGAGGAAAGTTAAATACTCATTGTTGTGTGGCCCTGTTAAGTCACCGTAGACCCAGAATCATGCCTTGTGGGGACACAGAGAAAACTCCCTCTACAATGATTAATGAAATGTCCAGAATCATTTTTATTCTCCAAAAATTAATGAAATTAATAGAGAAATGAGATCGAAATCTGGTGTTGAAAGCTATTTACCTAGAACTATCCAAATGCCTGGTTTGCTAAGTTAAATTTAAACCAGGCACCTTCATTTTTGAAATGGTTCCCTAGCGGTCCAGAGTAAAACTATGTATCGTGTACCTAACAGATACTTGGATTGGACCTAGACACTGTAAAATGCCTAGCATTCTTTAGAATTTTCAGATAAAGTTTAATTTTTTAATGTTGATAATCAAAATAGAGGACTATTTTTTTGTTTCGAGTTTTGCTTTGCAGAATGTTATCTGCGAACAGAAGTTTTTGTTAACACAAGTCCCAACATATTCCTACTTCTGAGCTCCTTCCTCTGGTCTGCAACCTATGTCTAGAGCAATATATCTGGCAAGTGGTCCTTGTTCTGGAACATTAGATAGACACGTGTCCTGAATCATCAGGGACTATCTCCATCCCCGAAGCTGTATGTTCAATAGCTTTCTCCAGGGGTGGTGCCACTTGCTGGGCTACTCCTGTCTTAGCCTGAATTCCATGTTTTATAGATAATTCACTTACCACAGGAAACTGTAGCAAACAAGGAAATGAAATAAGTTGCTTGCTTGAATAAAATCATTCTAAAAAAGAAAACAATACATAACTCTGCTGGTTTTAGACCACATTTAACATAAATCTTAATTTAAGGTGATTTAGATTTTTTTGTAAATGTCTGAATTGCAAGACAAAGCACACAATTACTGGTATAGAAAACAAGGGGTTTTTTTTGTACATTTGTGTCTAGAGAGTTGGAAAATTTATAATGCTTCCCAAGATACAAATTGAGACCTCCAGACTACTGTTGTGTTTATTGTTGATTGGCCAACTCTGTGGCTAGTAATGTTGGAAAGGGAATTGGTAGAGAGGGAGTAAACAATTATGAAACCTCTTGATTTGGGCAAAAATAAAATTAATAAATAATGGCAATAATGTCAGTCCAAAAATCCCTAAGTAAAGAAAACCTCTGAAAATATTAAAGCCCATTTAAAAATTTTAAATCAATCAAATATTCCTTCTGATTTAAAATCGTCTTACATTTAAATATTTCTACATAAAGGAACATTACCTATACTCTCCTCAGGAAATTAGAATATAAATGACTAATTTTCTCATAAAGTAAAAAATTATACTTTAAAAATTATAGTTTATTTGGAAACAATCAGAATAATAGAAATTTGCTACCTGAAAACAATTGCTTCTTGGAGGTGAGTCTCTTGTCACTTAAAAATGAACGGTCTTCGAGCTGTTCTAATGTGGCGCTGCAGGCGATATTCTGCTCGGCTTCAATATTGACTTTGGGTTTCTGCCAACAGTTGCAACTTTTTGTCCTGTCAACATATTCCATGAACATCCTATCCGTGTTCAGCTGTTAAGTATATTAACTATTTCAGGGAGTGATGTCAGCAAGAATAGGAATAGGAGTTTGTCAGAACAGGAGTTTCTAGCGCTCATCCCCTGCAAAAACATCAATTTGAACAAGTAACCATGCACGAAAATAACTTCACTAGAGCTAAGGAATCAGGTGAGAGGTTATACCACCTGGTTGCAACACAGAAATAAGAAAAGACACATTGAAGTGTACAGGAAGGGCAATTTCACATTACCAGTGTCACCCCACCTTCAAGCCTGGGCAGCACAGTATGGAGAGAGATACCCTCTTGCATGGAGGAGGGGCAGTTAAGATAGCGCCCAACTTCACCACAGATCCCAAGCACCAAGCCCACTCCAGTAAACCCCAGCACCAGGATGCAGGCCTGCCACAGACCAGACCGGCCTCTGTGGCCTTAGCCCCATGCTCACCCCAGACCAGGTCAGCCCCTGGGGCTTCAGGCTCCAAGATGGCCACAGAAGACCTAGACTTCAGGCCTGTTCCAGCTCTAGCCTGGCCCCCAAGACTCTAGCCTCCACATTAGCCCCAGCAACCCAAGGCTCCAAGTTGGTACCCACGGGCCTAGAATCCAGGCCATCCCCTGCAGATCCAGCACCAGGTCAGCCTCCAGAGATCTTGATCCACGCTGGGCCATGTGGACCCAGATGCTGGGCTCACCCCAGTGGACCTTGGTCCCAGGACAGCCTGAATAAACTCAGGAACAGGCCTATCCCCATGAACTCAGGTGCCAGGTGATCCCTATGTTAGGCTGACCCCTGCAGACTCAGGCTTAGGGCTCATTTCAGTGCCAAGTCAGCCCCCAAGGATCCATGCTTCAAACCAGTCCTTGTGCACAGAATACAGACAACCACAGTGAATGAACCCAGAATCCAGCCCTGCCCACCTTAGAACTCCAGCAGAAATCCTGTGCATAGACCCCAACAGACAGGCCACCCACAATCTCTGGTCAATCTGACTAGTGAATGGCTTTCTCTGCTGAAGCTAGTACGTAAAGACTGAAATAGGTGCCTACTTCAATGCAAGGCCACATTGATCACAAATAATCAGGGAAACAAGAAACCACCAAAGGAAGGAAATAAAGCAGCAGGAGGTGACCCTAAAGAAATGGAGATCTATACTGCATGACAAAGAGTTAAAAATAATTGCCTTAAGAAAGCTCAATGAGCTACAAAACAATATGGATAGACAGTAAACAAAATCAGGAAAAGAATACATGAGCAAAATTAGAAGTTCAACAAAAAGATAGATAGGAACCATAAAAAAGAACCAAACAGAAATTCTGGAGCTGAAGAACAAAATGACTGAATTGAAAAAATTCACAAACAGCTTCAGCAGCAGACTAGATTGAGCAGGAGAAAGAATCAGCATGCTCAGATACAGGTCATTTGAAATTACCCAGTCAGAGTAATAAAAGGAATGATAAAAATTGCAGAAAGCTGACAAGACTTATAGGACACTGTTAAGAAAACTAAAAAGTCAGGAAACAACAGGTGCTGGAGAGGATGTGGAGAAATGGGAACACTTTTACACTGTTGGTGGGACTGTAAACTAGTTCAACCATTGTGGAAGTCAGTGTGGCGATTCCTCAGGGATCTGGAACTAGAAATACCATTTGACCCAGCCATCCCATTACTGGGTATATACCCAAAGGATTATAAATCATGCTGCTATAAAGACACATGCACACGTATGTTTATTGCGGCACTATTCACAATAGCAAAGAGTTGGAACCAACCCAAATGTCCAACAACGATAGACTGGATTAAGAAAATGTGGCACATATACACCATGGAATACTATGCAGCCATAAAAAATGATGAGTTCATGTCCTTTGTAGGGACATGGATGAAACTGGAAAACATCATTCTCAGTAAACTATCGCAAGGACAAAAAACCAAACACCGCATGTTCTCACTCATAGGTGGGAATTGAACAATGAGAACACATGGACACAGGAAGGGGAACATCACACACCAGGGACTGTTGTGGGGTGGGAGGAAGAGGGAGGGACAGCATCAGGAGATACACCTAATGCTAAATAACGAGTTAATGGGTGCAGCAAAACAACATGGCACATGGATACATATGTAACAAACCTGCACATTGTGCACATGTACCCTAAAACCTAAAGTATAATAATAAAAAGAAAACTAATATGCATTATAAGAGTTCCAGAAGAAGTAGAGAAAGAGAAAGTTGCAGAAACTTATTTTAAAAAATAAGAATAGAAAACTCTCAAAATTTGGAGAAATAAATGAAATAAACATTCAGATTTATGAAGCCCAAAAGAACTCCAATTAGATTAAATATAAAGAGATCCTCAGCCGGGCACAGTGGCTCACGCCTGTAATCCCAGCACTTTGGGAGGCCGAGATGGGTGGATCATGAGGTCAGGAGATCAAGACCATCCTGGCTAACATGGTGAAACCCCATCTCTACTAAAAATACAAAAAAAAATTAGCCAGGCGTAGTGGCGGGCGCCTGTAGTCTCAGCTACTCCAGAGGCTGAGACAGGAGAATGGCGTGAACCCAGGAAGCAGAGCTTGCAGTGAGCCGAGACCGCGCCACTGCACTCCAGCCTGGACGACAGAGCAAGACTCCATTTAAAAAAAAAAAAAAAAGAGAGAGAGAGATCCTCACCATGACAAAGAGAGAATTTTCAAAGAAGCAAGAGAAAAGCTATTCTTCACATACAAGGGAAGCTTCATAAGATTATCTGTGGATTTCTCAGCAGAAATCATGTAGGCCAAGAGAGAGTGGGATGATATATTCAAAGTATTGAAAGTACAAAACCTGGCAACCAAGAATATAATATCAGGCAAAGCTGTCCTTCAGAAAGGAAGGAGAGAAAAAGAATTTCCCAGATGTGTTAGTCCAGTTTCACACTGCTGTAAAGATACTACCTGAGACTGGGTAATTTATAAACAAAAGAGGTTTAACTGACTCACAGTTACCCATGGCTGGGGAGGCCTCAGGCCTTATAATCATGATGGAAGGCAGAGGGGAAGCAGACACCTTCTTCACAAGGTGATAGGAGAGACAGAGTGTGTATGTGTGGGGGAAACAGCCACTTTTAAATCCCTCGCTATCACGAGATCACAGCACAGGGGAAACCACCCCCATGATCCAATCACCTCTCACCAGGCCCCTCCCATGTAATCCCATGTGGGGACTACAATTCAAGACGAGATTTGGGTGGGGACACAGAGCCGAACCATATCATTCTTCCCCTGGCCTTTCCCAAATCTCATGTCCGTTTCAGATTTCAAACCAATGATGTCTTTCCAACAGTCCCCCAAAGTCTTAACTCATTCCACAGTAACCCAAAAGTCTAAGTCCAAAGTCTCATCTGAGACAAGGCAAGTCCCTTCCCTCAATGAGCCTTTAAAATAAAAAGCAAGTTAGTTACTTCCAAAATACAATGGGGGTACAGGAATTGGGTAAATGTTCCCATTCCAAATGGGAGAAATTGGCCAAAATCAAGGGGCCACAGGTCCCAAGCACGTGCAAAACCTAGCAGGGAAGTCATTAAATTTTAAAGCTCCAAAATAATCTCCTTTGAGCCCCTGTCTCACATCCAGGGCATGCTGATGCAAGGGGTGGGCTGTTAAGGCCTTGGGCAGCTCTGCCCCTGTGGCTTTGCAGGGTACAGCCCCTACGGCTGCCTTCATGGGCTGGCACTGAGTGCCCGCAACTTTCCAGTCAGTAGATCTACCATTCTGGGGTCTGCAAGATGGGGGAACTCTTTTCACAGCTCCACTGGGCAGTGCTCCAGTGGGGACTCTGTGTGTGGGCTCCAACCCCACATTTCACCTCTGCATTGCCCTAATAGAGGTTCTCCATGAGGGCTGGGTCCCTGTAGCAGGCTTCTGCCTGGACAGCCAGGTGTTTCCACACATCCTGTGAAATCCAGGCAGAGGATCCCAAAGCTCAACTCTTGTTTTCTGTGCACTCACAGGCCCAAGAGCACGTGGAAGCCACCAAGGCTTGGGGCTTGCACCCTTGAAGCACCAGCCTGAGCTATGGACCCTTTTAGTCACAGCTGGAGCTGGACTGGCTGGGGCACAGGGCACCAAGTCCCAAGGCTGCACAGAGCAGCGGGACCCATGAAACCATTTTTCCCTCCTAGGCCTCTGGGCTTGTAATGGGAGGGGCTGCCTTGAAGACCTCTGAAATGCCCTGGAGACATTTTCCCCATTGTTTGGCAATTAACATTCAGCTCCTGGTTACTTATGTAAATTTCTGCAGCCGGCTTGAATTTCTCCTTGGAAAATTGGTTTTTCTTTTCTACCACATGGTCAGGCTGCAAAATTTCCACACTTTTATGCTTTGCTTCCCTTTTAAACATAAATTCCAATTTCATACCATCTCTTTGTGAAGGAATATGACTTGACTGTATGCTTTCAGAAAAAGCCAGGTTATATCTTGAATGCTTTTCTGCTTAGAAATTTATTCTGACAGATACCCTAAATCATCTCTCTCAAGTTGAAAATTCCACAGATCTCTAGGGCAGGGGCAAAATGCTGCCAGTCTCTGCTAAACATAGCAAGAATGACCTTTGCTCCAGTTCCCAATAGTTTCTCGTCTCCATCTGAGACCACCTCAGCCTGGACTTCATTGTCAATATGACTATCAGCATTTTGGTCAAAACCATTCAACAAGTCTCTAGGAAGTTTCAAACTTTCCCACATCTTCCTATCTTCTTCTGAGTCCTCCAAACTGTTCCAACCTCTGCCTGTTACCTGGTTTCAAAGTTGCCTTCACATTTTCAGGTTATCTTTATAGCAGTACCTCACTCTGCCAGTACCAATTCTCTGTATTGTTTATTTTCACACTGCTAAAAGATATCACCTGAGACTGGGTAATTTATAAACGAAAGAGGTCTAAATGACTCACAGTTCCTCATGGCTGAGGAGGCCTCAGGAAACTTACAATTATGGCGGAAGGTGAAGGAGAAGCAGGTACCTTCTTCACAAGGCAGCAGGAGAGAGAGAGAGTGCACAGGGGTAACTGCCACTTTTAAACCATCAGATCTCATGAGAACACCCTCAGCATCATGAGAACATAATGGGAGAAAACACCTCATGATCCAATCATCTCCCAACAGGTCCCTCCTTTGACACCTGGGGATTGCAATTTGAAATGCGATTTGGGTGGAAGTTCAGAGCCAAATCATATCACCAGACAAATAGAAGCTGTGGGATTTCAATACCATTAAACTTGCCTTACAAAAAATGCTAAAGGGAATTCTCAAGTTTTAACAAAAGGACACTAACTAACATGAAAACATATGAAAGAATAAAAATCTATTAAAGGTATTCTTATACAGTCAAATACAGAATACTCCAATACTGTTATTGTGCAACAGTCACTTTTAACTCTAGTATAAAAGTTAAAAAACAAAAGTATTAACAAATAATTATAACTACAACAATTTGCTAATGAATACACAACATACAAAAGATATAAACTATGGCACAAGTAATAAAATGTGGGAGGAGGAGAAGTTAAAATACAGTATTTTTAAATGCAGTCGAAGTTGTTACCAGATTAAAACAGATGGTTACAATTATGAAATATTTTACGTAAACCTCATGATAACCACAAAGAAAAAGTCTGTAGTAGATATACAAAACATAAAGAGAAAGGAACCAAAGCAAAGCAAATTGCTCCAAAAAAGTTATTAAGTCACAAAGGAAGACAGTGAGACAAGAAGAAGCAACAAAGGAGCTATAAAACAATCAGAAAACAATTAACAACATGATAGTAGTAAGCCTTTACCTACCAATAATTACTTTAGATGCAAATGTATTAAATTATCCAATCAAAAGACAGAGTGGATGACTGAATAAAAAATAAGATTTAACTATACGCTGCCTGTAAGAGACTAACTTTAGCTTTAAGGACAGACACAAGCTGGAAGTGAAGGGGTGAAAAAGAGATTGCATTCACATGATAACCAAAAGAAAGCAGAGGTGGCTATCCTTATAACAGATGAGATAGAGTTTAAGTCAAATACTGTCACAAGAGACAGAGAAGGTCATTATATAATGGTAAAAGGGTCAATTCATTAAGAGGATATAACAATTGTAAATACATATGTACCCAAAATCAGTGCATCTAAATCTATAAAGCAAATATTAACAAAACTAAAGGAGAAATAAATAGCAACATGCTTTCAACAATGAATAGATCACCTAGACAGAAAATCAAAAAGGAAACTGTGGATTTCAAAATGCTATAAACCAATAGACCTAACAGACATGTGCAGAACGTTCCTTCCAAAAGCAGCAGAATGCACATTCTTTTTAAGTGCACATAGAACATTCTCCAGGATAGGTTATATGTTAGGCCAAGAAAAACATCTTAACAAATTTAAGGATTGAAATCATATCAAGCATCTTTTCCAACCATAATGACATAAAAGTAGAGTTCAATAACAGAAGGAAAAATGGAAAATTCACAAATACGTGAAAATTAACATACTCCTGAACAACCAATGAGTCAAAGAAGAAATCAAAAGGCAAATCAAAAAATATCTTGAGGAAAATGAAGAGAAACAAAATTTGTGGCATTGAAAATTTATGGGATGCAGCAAAAGCAGTTCTAAGAAGGAAATTTATAGGGATAAATGCCTACCTTAAGAAAATGGAAAGATCTGAAATATCCTAACTTTACACCTGAAGCAATAAGAAAGTAAAAAAAAAAAAAAAAAAAAAAACTAAGTCCAAAGACAGAGGAAGAAAGAAAATAATAAAGATCAGAGCAGAGATAAATGAAATAGAGACTAGAAAAACAACAGAAAAGGTCAATGACACTGTTACTGTTTTTAAAAAGATAAATCAAGAAATCTTTAGCCTAATTAGGAGAAAAAGAAAAAAACTCAAATAAAATTATAAATGAAGGAGGAAACATTACAATGGATACCATAGAAATACAGAAAATTGTGAGACTACTATGAAAAACAGTATATCAACAAATTAAATAACACAGAAGAAACAGACAAATTCCTAGGAACATACAACCTACCTAGACTGAATCAGGAAGAAATAGAAAATCTGAACAGGCTAATAATGAGTAAGCAGATTGAATCAGAAATAAAAACTCTCAACTAAGAAAAGCTCAAGACCTGATGTCTTCACTGGTGAAGTCTATAAACATTTAAAGAAGAATTAACACCAATCCTTCTCAAACTCTTTCAAATAATTGAAAAGGAGGAAACACTTACAATCTCATTTAATGAGGCCAGCATTACTTTGATAGCAGAGCCAAACAAGGACATCACAAGAAAATAAAATTAAAATTACAGATCAATATTCCTGATGAACATAGATCCAAAAATCCTTAAGAAATTATTAGCCAGACTAAATTCAACAACACATTAAAAGGATCATGATCAGCTAAGCCTGGGATGCAAGGATGGTTCAACATATGCAACTCAATAAATGCTATGTACCACATTCACAAAATGAAGGATAAAAATCATATGATCATCTGAAGAGAGGCACTTACAACTACATGCAGCATCTAAAAAAGTCAAAGTCATGGCAACAGAGAGTAGAATGGTGATAGCCAGCATATGGGGAATGCCAGCTATGGGGTGGTTTTGGTCAAAGGGTCCAAAGTTTCAATTATGCAGTGTGAATAGGTTGGAGGATCTAATGCACAACATTGTTTCATATCATCCTGAAGCAGCTGTACTGATAGAACAGTGGAATGTCCACTTGAAGTCACAATTACAATGCCAACTAGGGGACAATACTTTGCATGGCTGGGGCAAAATTCTCCAGAAGGCTATGCATGCTCTGAATCAATGTCCAATATATGGCACTGTTTCTCCCATAACCAGGATTCACAGGTCTAGGAATCAAGGGGCAGAAGTGGAAATGGCACCACTCACCATCACCCCTAGCTATCCAGTAGCAAAATTTTTGCTTCCTGTTCCCAAGACATTACTTTCTGCTTGCCTAGAGGTGTTAGTTTCAGAGGGAAAAATGCTGCCACCAGAAGACACAACAAGGATTCCACTAAACTGGAAGTTAAGAGTGCCACCTGGACACTTTGAGCTCCTTTTACCTCTAAGTCAAGAGGCTAAGAAGGGAGTTGCAGTGTTGGCTGGGGTGATTGACCTGGACTATCAAGATAAAGTTAGTCTACTACTCCACAATGGAGGTAAGGAAGAGTATGCGAGGAATACAGGAGATCCCTTCAGGCAACTCTTAGTATTACCATGCCCTGTGATTAAGGTCAATGGGAAACTACAACAGTCCAATCCAGGCAGTGCTACATAGGGCCCAGACCCCTTAGGAATGAATGTTTGGGTCACTCCACCAGGTAAAAAACCACAACCTGCTGAGATGCTTGCTGAAGGCAAAAGGAATACAGAATGGGTAGGAGAAGAAGGTAGTCATCAATACCAGCTATGCCCATGTAACCAGCTGCAGAAATGAGGACTGAAATGATCCTATCTCCTCCTTATTTTGTTAGGAACATGTCTGTGTATGTATACACTTGTACTAAGGAAGTATCTTCATTTTATTTCCTTTCTTTTTCCTTTATCATGTGACATAAGATTTATCTACTTCAAATCAGCATTTAAATGTTAACTTTATGTAATGGCATTTGGGTTAGGGATTGGTACCTTTCTGGTTGTACGAAGGATGGCTGTATTATGTATTACCTAACATAATTATGACCTTATTATTGTCTTTATTTGAAGATTATATATGACTTCAGGAGATGCGTGTGGGTTCAAGCAGACAAGGGGTGGATTTGTGACGGTTGAGTGTCAGCTTGACTGGATTGAAGGATGCAAAGTATTGTTCCTGGATGTGTCTGTGAGGGTGTTACCAAAGAAGATTAATATTTGAGTCAGTTGACTGGGAGAGGCAGACCCACCCTCAATCTGGGTAGGCAACATCTAATCAGCCACCAGCAGGGCTAGGATAAAAGCAGGCAGAGGAACATGGAAGGACTAGACTGGCTAAGTCTTCTGGCCCTCATCTTTCTCCTGTGCTGGATGTTTCCTGCCTTTGAACATTGTACTCCAAGTTCTTCAGCTTTTGGACTCTTGGAGTTACACTGGTGGTTTGCCAGGGGCTCTTGGACCTTCAACCACAGACTGAAGGCTGCACTGTCGGCTTTCTTGCTTTTGAGGTTTTGGGACTTGGACTGGCTTCCTTGCTCCTCAGCCTGCAGGCGGACTATTGTGGGACTTCACCTTGTGATCGTGTGAGTCAATACTCTTTAATAAACTCCCCGTTATATGTACATCTATCCTATTAGTTCTTTCCTTCTAGAGAACCCTGACTAATGCAAACATGGTGACTATAGTTCATAATACTGTATCATATACATGGACTTCGCTAGAGAATAGATCTGATGGGTTCTCAGCACACATACATACACACAAAAATGATAACTATGTTAAATAATGGACATGTTAATTAGCTTGACTATGGTAATCATTTCACAATGTACCTGTATATCAAAACACTATGTTGTACACAGTAGATATATATAATTTTTATTTGTAAATGATACATCAAAAAAGGTAGAAAAATGCTGCACTCGAAAGGACCCTAATTTCCTTTTAGGGTCACACAGTTTATGCACAGGTTTCCATTTTAAAAAACACTTATAACGTTCCCAGTTATTTGGTGGCGTGTAGTTGAAACCTCATGTAACTGAACTTTTTTTTATTCGAGTTGCTTGCAGGCACAGTGAATAATGGATGGGTATGGATAACTCCTCCTAAAGCGATATTTTAGCAAATGATATCTATACCTTCCTACACCCTACCAAAGAATCATGTAACACGGAAATCTTAGATGTGGAAGGGACTGGCTTGATGTTTAGGTCCTATTCCCACCCAATTCAGGAAATGCAATATATCAGGCTTGACAAACCACAGTTCACAGACCACATTTGGCTTTGCACCTGTTTTTGTAAATAAAGTTTTATTGAAACACAGCCATGGCCATTCATTCACTTGCTGTCTATGCCTGCTTTCTCCTTACAATGACAGAGTTAAGAAGTTGCTACAGAGGCAGCATGGCCTCAAAAGCCAAGAAGATTTACTATCTGACTCTACAGATAAGGTTGGCTGAAACCTGCTGGATAACACTTCTGACATAGACTTTAGACTTTCCTGTCAAAATACTTCGACTAAGGAGAAACTGGTTTCCTAAGCAGCCTGCTCCAACTCAGGGAGCTCTATTTTAATTTTATTTTATTTCAGAGCTCAGGGAGCTCTATTTTAATTTTATTTTTAAGAAAAGAAAAAACTTCCTGTATACTGAAATACACCTCCTTGCAACTTCTATCCTTCATTCCTAGATTTACGTACTAGACCCACACAAAACAATTTATTCTTTTTCTGCTTTTAAAATATTTAAAGACCACAATGACTTGCCCACTAAATCTCCTTTGTTTTCTATTCTTTGAAATTACAGTATATCATCTTGATTCGTAAATTGGAGTTTTTGGAGTTGATTCTTAAATAAATATTTTATGTATATTACTGGCATGCAGAACTGTATTTATTAGAAATGTAGGATAATGTTGCCAATAAGATATTTTCTGGTGAGAATGAAGTAGCATATTATAAATATGCATGTTGCGCTGTCTTTTAGATTTAGGATATCAAGTGGTGCAGCAGTAGTCAACAAATCTCTTTACTTTGTGCAGTAGAAAAGAGTTTAAATTTTAGATTTCATCTGCTACCAGGCTCAGCAGAAAAACAAAACAGAAACAAAAACAAACAAAGAAAAACAATTGGGACAAAAGCCCCCTGCCTTCAAATCACAGCAGAAACCCTCAGGGTTTGTTTCTCTAAAAGGTGAGATTACAGACTTTTAACCTATTTAAATATGCTTCTGTGTTTAGTTTGGAGTTTTCTTACAGTGAAACATGTTACATTCTAGTAACACAATAAAACTAAAAAAACCTCTGTAGATTCAGGTGAACCAAATCAGAACTAAATTGAAAAGAGGCATGGTAAGTAGAATTCTAAAAAGTTCTCCCAAATCTCCCACTCAAATCCTGGGGACAGTGAATAAAACGAGGTATCACATCTGCCCATGATTATGTTACATGAGAAAAGCAATTCTGCAGATGAGGTTAAGATTACTAAACACTTGGCTTTGTGCTAATCAAAATGGAGTCAATCAGAGTGGGCCGAATCTTATCACGTGAGCCCATTAAAAGCAGAGTTTTCCTCTGCGGTCAGCATAAGGAGATGTCAGAGAGATTCAGAGCGTTAAGAGGGATTGACAGCAGGGAAGTGCCCCAGCGCTGGCTTTGAGATGGGTCACGGGGAAGGACCTGAGAGTCATCTCTGGACAAGAGCCAAAAAGAACATGGGGATTTCACCCCTACCATCCCAAAGCACTGAATATTCCAACAAACTGCACATGCTTGAAAGAGGATTTTTCTCCAGAACCTCCCCTTAGACACACGTTCCAGGATGGAGCCCTCTCCACCTCCCCTTGTCCCAGATCCCCACGTGACTCACTTCAATCAGACCACTGCTCAAACATCACCTCCTCAGGATGCCATCCTCCAGCAAGCATCGCATCTGAAAAGGCACCTTCCATCTCTTCCATCTCCTGTCTCTTTACCATTGTCTTTCTGCGTAATGATTCTCACTCCCTGCCATTCTGTTATCTCCTTGTCCATTTCTCTGTCGTTTTTCAGATGCCCACTGTCTGTAACACCTTGCTGGTAGGATTGGGGCTTGCTTGCTGTCTTTCCCCAATTCCCTGAATAGCACTTGGCAGACTTTTATGAATGAAAGAGTAAAATGATAAATAAATACGCACATGAATAAGGAATGAAATATTTTTTAAAAACAAGAGATTGAGAACAGGAAGGTTCCTTTACCCACAGTTGTGGACCATCTCATGCTCACATGAGAGTCACAATCACACACGTAAGCTATTACCTGCCAGTCTTAGATGACACCGAAAATGATTGCTGGATGAATTCTGATTGGTCCTTGTTCTGCTGAATGCCCTTTGGTGGGAACAAATGTCGTCTTAAGGTTCTGTCCGATTGCATCATACGAGACACTGCAGTCCTTGCCTTTCCAGAACAGCATTGCTTTTGGTAGTAATAAACCAACACTGGCTACAACATCAAGCATTATTGATGGGAGTCAAAATTAAGGCATAGACAGCTGAAAAGACTGAAGCACAATCCCACTCCTAGAAGATGTGGCAATATGAAAAAATTAGTTGTGCCTGAGTGATTTAAACATCTTAATTTAGCCTGGGAAACATGGCCAAACCCCAATTGTACAAGAAAAATCACAAAAATTATCCAGGCGTGGTGGCATGCACCTGTAGTCCTAGCTACTCAGCAGACTGAGGTGGGAGGATCCCTTGAGCCCAGTAGGTGAAGGTTGCAGTGAGCCACGATTGCACCACTGCACTCCAGCCTAGGTGACCCTGTCTCAAAAAATAGACAAATAAATAAATAAATAAAGTCTTAATGTACTGTATTTCCATCAGCATAAAACTTAAAACTTGGGCTTGACTTGAGCAAGCAAGGAGGCAAAGCCTAGAGGTAGAATATAGGAAAAAAAAAAAAGGAAAGAAAGGAGAGAGAGAGAGAGAAAGCAAGGAAAGAAAAGAAAGGAAGGAAGGAAGGAAGGAAAAAGAGAGAGAGAGAAAGAAAGAAAGAAAAAGAAAGAAAGAAAGAGAAGAAAGAGAAGAAAGAAAGAAAGAAAGGCAGGCTACTCTCCTTCCCAGGAGTGCCCAAAAGACACTCCTGTGCCTACACATTTTTTTTTTTTTTTACTATTCAGCTAAAACATGTATTTTAAAACTATATATGGAATCTGAAAGTAAACTGAAAACATTTTAAAAATAAGACAGTCATGTCTAAATATTGTGATAATTTTTCTTCCTGATAAGATCTACACTCTCTGTATGACCCTTATTGAAGGAACAAAGTTATCCCAACATTTTTATATAGGAATCTGAGTTTCATTTAAGTATAGCCATTATTTCTGTGAAACACAAATTAAGTAGTATCAGGAAAGGCAGAGATCAATAAATGCAAACCCCAACAGAAAAAAAGTGATGGGTAAAGAGGAGAGATAATGATGGGAAGGAGAAAGAACGTGCCAAAAACTTATCTACTAGGATAAAGAGAACAAGATCAACAGCTAAATGCTGGAGTTAATTCCAAAACTGAATTCGGCCCAAGGAAATAACCATTTGGTGAACTTCTGGACAAGAAACTGAGGCAAGGATACAACCAGTCCATTTTAGTAATTAGAGATGAGAGATTTATCCCTGAAATGTGGCATACAGCCAGCCAGCAGGAAAATGAACCTGGTTTAACTAGAGGAGAAAAATGACTAATTAGTCCAGAAAGTCATCAAGGCAGAACCAAAAAACTAGACTGATGTGTTAGGTTAAGCCTAGCTGTCTTCTAAAACAATGCAGTGTAACTTTAATTTTCCTACTATCTAGAAAAAACTCTGCATTTTCTTAAATGGTATTGCATTTAAATGACTTGTGGGCATATATGCTGATAATCCAATCTAGAGAATTATTGAACAGCACAAAGAAAACAGGGTGAAGACCTAAGATCATATCCAGAGAATGGGGGTCCTTCCTTCATCCTGCGGCTGACCTGACACACACTAACTCGCTTTTGGTCATAAATGAAAGACAGTCCTTGTAAGCAAACGGCAATATACTGTCTCTTGGGTTCCCAAGTAGGGTGGACCCACTGAACAGTTGGCAGGGCAGACATGCAGTGAACCTCAGCATCACCTTCCATGTGGGACTCAGGCTCCTCCAGGATTCTGTCCATTTCTTCTGCCTGCTTCTTCTCTATTCATCACCCAGCAGCTGCTCCAGAGGTTCTATTGCTGATTGATCTTGAGTTTCACGACCTGGACTTTCCACCACAGAGATTGACTGTATCTCGTCTGCAATTGCAGCTGGGAAAACTCGTGGGGGAGAACTCGAATTTAACCTTGCTGGGGTCACTCAACAAAGGTTGAGAAAGTGGGATTGCCTAAGAACATGGCAGCTCCAATTGAAACCACATATTTACAGTGTGTGTATGTTGGGGAAGGAGAAAGATGAGAACAGAAGAAAAGCCGGTAATTCATCGTAGGATAATTTCAAAAATAAAGAGTGCTGCTCCTAGAAAAAGAGGGTGCCTAGGCAGACTAAAAATTTTTAAATGTATCACTCAGGCATTAGATGCTGGAAGGAAAAATGTTTTGATCTTCTAGAAACATTCCAGATAAAAATGGATTTTTATGACTAGCATCTCTTCTTGGGTCATTTGGTCCAGAAACTGACATCCCCAGCTGTCTGTGACCATGCATAGAGCCCCAAATCAACAGTCCATCACCTGGAGAGGTTTCTGGACTCTAAATCCCTGGGACCAGTGATGCCTGTGGTTTTTGCTGATCCCCAGCAGCTGAGTTTACTTTGTGCTTTCAGCTGAGCAAAATGTTCTGGTGATTCTACTTCTTCTAGTTGATTCTTCAGACTCAAAGAAATTCACAATCAGTCTCTGACAACAGTACAGGAACCTTTCGTTAGAAAATCCAAGAGTCACTGATGACATCAACTCGAAAGTGCTGTTTATTTTATTACCCATTATGAATCAGCCATCTCCTGATTTATCTTTTACGGTTTTCTATGTTTTGAATTGACATCAATTCTTAGAATAAAATGCAGCACTTGCATCTAAAATATACTTTATTTTTCTTGAGACACGTCTTTCAAGCAGAAGCAAAGTAATGGGCACACAAACCTTGATCATCATCTTATAAAACAAGGCAGCATCCACATTTCAGTACTGCAGCACATGAAATAATTTCTCAATTCCTACTCTGTCATAGCTTAAATGACTTACTGATTAAAATATGGGTAACAATAATTCTGGAGCTGAATGAAGTTCTCAAGCCAAAAGGTAACAATTAACTCTACTTTTGGGACCACAGCCAACTGTAACATCTATGGCGGTGATGAAAATAAAAAACTCTGACCAGGCGTGGTGGCTCACGACTGTAATGCCAGCACTTTGGGAGGCTAAGGCAGGTGGATCACTTGAGGTCAGGAGTTCAAGACCAGTCTGGCCAACATGGTGAAACCCTGCTTCTACTAAAAATACAAAAAAATTAGCCAGGCGTGGTGGCAGGCACCTGTAATCCCAGCTACTTGGGAGGCAGAAGAATTGCTTGAACCTGGGAGGTGGAGGTTGCAGTGAGCTGAGATCGTGCCACTGCACTCCTCCAGCCTGGGCAACAGAGTGAGACACGGTTTCAAAAAAAAAAAAAAGAAAAGAAAAGACAAAACTCAAGACTCCTTCTTTGTTAGACTTGATGTCAAGATCAGTGGGATCAAGGAAAAATTAAGTCTAGGGGATTCAAGCATATTGAACCCATGATCTATAAATTGTAAATGCCAAGGATCTCTTAAAATAAAGACCTTTCTCATGATAAAGGCACAACCCAATAATATAGTTAGGGTTCATCGGCATTTCTCCTCTTCAACTTGATCCAGATGCCATTACTTGGACGAAGAATCAACTGGCCTTCTAGACCAAGTTCTTCTCTTTTCTGGTTGGATTCTATCCAAAAGTGCCTCAGGATGCATGAAAGAATGGTCTTTTCTTCCATCACAGCAAATTTTTGACCTTCAAATTAATGTAGATACCATCACTTTAGTTATAGATTTACCCCAAATAGGAGAAAAAACAGGTCCTATCATAGGAAGCAAGCCATTTTACAATTCCACAGTAGGCAGAAGGAGAATCAGAATGGCTTGGGACACCTGTTAAAAATGAAGAGTCTTGAGTTTCCCTCCCTGATCCCACCTTGCATATCTATAGCTGGGGAGGACCAGGGAATCTGTACTCCAGCTGATCCAGATAAATCCTGAGCTCATTCAAGCTTGAGACTCACTACTCTAGATTATGTCTTAGTGGGTCTTAAAGCTTCAGATTCACCCGTTTCATTCTGACCTCATTTTACCAATGTCTGCATTTACATAAATGACAAAATGCTAGAGATACTAAAACCAAAAGGGTTTATAATGCAGGGTGGTGATGTGCATTCATTTTGCTTAAGTACTTTAGCTGGCCATATGGCAAGCATTTTCTGTTTTGATTTGCAAAATGAAATTCTTAAAAGCAATAAACACAAAAAGTAGGTTAACCATAAGTAATCATAAATAAAGTTTTTACCACAATAAGTTATATTCTACTGTAATTAAAACTCTACAACATCTTGAAACTCTACCATGAAACTAATTATGTTTTATGTTATGGGTAACTGTGTCTCTCTCCAAATTCTAAGCTCCCCCCCGCCGTACCTTAGAATATGACTGGAGACAGGTAATCGAAAGAGGTCAGTAAGTATAAGCGAGGTAATTGGGGTAGGCCCTAGTGTAGTCTGACTGGAGAGACGATCAGGACACAGACCCACACAGAGGAAAGACTATGTGAAGACATGAGGAGAAAATGGCATCTACAAGCCACGGAGAGAGGCCTCAGGAGAAACCAGCCCTGCCAACACCTTGATCTTGAACTTCCAGCCTTCAGAACTGTGAGAAGACAAATTTCTGCTGTTTAAGCCACCCAGTCTGTGGTATTTTGCTATGGAAGCCCATGCAGGCTAATATACTAATATACCTTTTGACTGTAATATTTTAAAACTACAAAGCACAGTGAGGGAAAAAAGAAACCAGCTATTTTTTTAAGGCTGTTGCATATGGGCAATGTTACATCACATCTCAAAGAAATCACTGTGAGAAACCCACCATCAATTGGGCCTGAAAGGTCAAACCAATTCAGATGGATACAAACCTATACAGTTCCTGGGGCCAGCAGAGAAGGGCACGTAGGCATATGGATGGCGCCCTTGTGCATTCTTGGGGAAGAATCGCTCAGGCTGGAACTCCTCGGGGTTGGGGAAGTATCTCGGATCTCTGTGCAATGCATAGGGAATGATGACGGCTTCAGTGCCTTTCAGAACTCTGTAACCCGCTGTCAAGAAGTAGTCAATATGTTATGAGACCAGAGCAAGACAGACATTAGAAAGTTTCCCTCTCCCTTCTACTTGAGGTATAGCATACTTACCCACTTCACAATCTTCACTAACACTACGGGCAAATAAAGGAACAGAAGGAAAAAGGCGAAGGGTCTCCTTAATAACACATTCCAGATACCGAAGTTTCTTCAGGTCTTCTACGGTAGAGGGACGGTCAGACTTCCCTGATGAAAGCAAGTAGATAAGATGATCTGAAAGAGCGGTGGGGGCCAGGGGTGCAGATATCGAAAAAGAACAGGTGGATCAAGGCATGGGATGCTAAATACCCATCAAATACCCATCAAAGAAGAACACGTGGATCAAGGTACTGAATGCTAAATACCCATCAAATACCCATTGAAGAAGAACACGTGGATCAAGGTACTGGATGCTAAATACCCATCAAATACCCATCAAAGAAGAACACGTGGATCAAGGTAGTGGATGCTAAATACCCATCAAAGAAGAACACGTGGATCAAGGCAGGGGATGCTAAATACCCACAGCTAAAGCAGAATTTCTAACATTATGCATAATCAAAATAAAATGGACAGTATGCCAAATAAAATAAACAGACACTAAAGGTCACATATTGCACGAATCCATGTATAGTAAGTACTCGGAATAGGTAAATCCATAGAGACAGAAAGTAAATCAGAGGCTGCCAGGGCCAGGGGAAGGAGGAATCAAGAGGGACTGCTTAATCCTACCAGGTTTCCTTTCAAGGTGCTGAAAATGTTCTGGAATTAGGTAGACGTAACTACCGTACAACATGGTGAAGGTACTAAATGCTGCTGAAATGTACATTTTAAAATGGTAGATTTTACATTATGTGACATTTACCTCATAAAAAATAACATAAGGAATTAATACTTGCAACTCACTACACAAAGAATAGTTGCTCAAATTTTTTTTTTCTTTTTTTTTTTTTTTTGGAGACAGAGTCTTGCTCTGTTGCCCAGGCTGGAGTGCAGTGGTGCGATCTCTGCTCACTGCAAGCTCCGCCCCCCCGGGGTTCACGCCATTCTCCTGCCTCAGCCTCCCAAGTAGCTGGGACTACAGGCACCCGCCACCATGCCTGGCTAATTCTTTTGTATTTTTAATAGAGACGGGGTTTCACTGTGTTAGCCAGGATGGTCTCGATCTCCTGATCTCGTGATTTGCCCACCTCGGCCTCCCAAAGTGCTGGGATTACAGGTGTGAGCCACCGTGCCCAGCCTAGTTGCTCAAAAATTTTAGAACTAGGATTGGGGGTAGAAGAAAAAGTGAGGCACAATAAGCAGAAAACACGAGAAGCACAGAGCAAAGATTCTAGTAATGATGACTGTGTCACTCATTCTGCAGGACCAAAAAGCTCTGTGAAACTGGTAATGAGCTAAACATTGTAGGGGATACAAAAGATTGGAGTCTATTCCAACAGAACTTGTGAGCTTTTGGAAGACCAAATTTATCCACTCAAGGCAATCTAAGCAAAACTAAAATCAGTGTTAAAAAGATAAAATGATGACAAAAATGTTGCCAAAAGTTTTAGATGGTGTCCATTCTGTAAAATAAAAGCTTGCCTCTTAATATGAAATTCCAGTCCTGGGACAATCTGCACAGAAAACTGCTTTTCCATCCTCACCTCCCAGTGAATGAGAGACGAGTTCTCACGGTCTCTCCCTCTCCACTATTGCCCTCCACACCAGAAACCTTTCCACTTCTGTGCCGTTGCTCATCTGCTTCCTCTCTTTCTAGAACGCCTTCTCTCTCCAGCTTTATTCCTTTAGTTTCTCACTATAAAACTGCGTCAGATACCACTTGTTGCTTGGCTAACTCAACTTTATTCCTTTTCACCTTGCAGCTATTGGGGGCCATGTGACACGTGATTTTTAAAAAGGACAAAATCGATGGAAGCCCCTTTGTGGCAGGCTGATAATGGCCCCAAAATATCAGGTCTTAATCCCTGCAATCTGTAAATGTTACCCTATTTCGGAAAAGAGAACTCTTGGCAGATTTGATTAAATTGAAGATCTTACAGTGGGTAGATTATCCAGGTGGGCCCTGAACGCCATCACAAGTATGTCACAAGTATGCTTGCGAGACAGACACACAAGCACACACACATGCACATACACATCACACACGTATGCACGCGCATGCACACACACACACCCAGAGAAAAGAGAAGGTGATGCAGAGACTGGCAGAGATGGCAGCGATGCGGCTGTCAGCCAAGAAATGCTGGCGGCCACTGGAAGCTGAAGAGGCGAGGAATGGATATTTTCCCAGTGGGGCACAGCCCTGCTCACATGGTGATGTGGGCTCAATGACACTGATCTTTGACTCGGGTGTCCAGAACTGTGAGGGAACAGAAGTCGCTGCTGTGAACCTCCCCGTCTGTGGATTTGTCATAGCAGCAGCCACAGGACACCAACACACCCGGTACCCCCACCTCCCCTGTCTTCCTGCCTTGAAGATGAACGTGATGCTTGGAACGCCAATCATGAGGACAAAAGCCAAGATGGCAGGGATGGCACGGAGCAAAAGGGCAAGTCTGGGACCCTGGACATCCTACTGTCAGGACTTTTCCTCCGGGTTGCTTGCTGTATAATAGAAATGTATCTCCTGGTAGCTTAATCCACCTTTTCTCTCCTTTGTGGTGAGAGGCAATCCGTGAAACAGCTTTCCTGTCCCCTTCTGAATAGTTTCTCCAGCTCCTCCTTTCTCCCAAATAGCACCTTCTTCACTCAAATGCACAACCCATGACTCAAAGCTTCTGTTTCGCCTGGGAAGCAGTGAGACCCCTGAGGACAGCAGCGTGCATCAGTGCACCCCAGCATCTAACCTTCAGGACGGCAGCACACATCGGTGCACCCCAGCATCCGGCCCAGTAGTCACTTGCCAGGCGACTGGCAGAGGCCTGTGAGTGAATGGGCGAGGCCTTGCAAAGGGGATGGTACTGGAAAGGATCCCGCGGGGGAGCCTTCCTGCTCATTGCACTGTTTACAACACAGTGACATCTCTGCAGGGGACTTAGTACCACAATAGAACCAGTGAAGGGGCCAAACATACCAAACACGTCATCCAATTCCTGATCCACTTTTTTCTGGACTTCTGGGTTGGAACCCAACAGGTATAAGGACCAGTTTATTGCAGCTGCAGTTGTGTCGTGCCCCTACAAATGGAGAAAACAATAGCTTAAAAAGCAGAGTTATGCTGCGATGATTAGGAGTGACCAGAAACCTCTTTCGAATTGTCTCTGGATTTGATGACTGCACTGTGACTGCAGGACATAAGAAATGAATTCTGTGCAGCACCTTGCCTCGGTGATAAACAAAGAAAACAAGCCCTGAAAAGCGGAGGTTCATGCTTAGAGATGGCAGTTCCATGCCGCACGGTGTTGCACGCTGGTGGGACATGCCTGTGCTGTGTTAATAAAGGTGGCGTTCCATGGGCACTAGGTGAGCTGGGCCTTTGTGAATAGAACGAAGTCTGATTTTCACGAGCCTGCTTGTCAGGGCTGTACTTCTCTGCCTTCCCCCATCTGTCAGGTGGGCCTCACCTGTTGATGACAGGCACCGGGGGTAGAGGTGTGGTTCTAAGTCATATCCTCTGCATTAAAAATTGACAACAACCTCATTTCATACTTGCTGAGTTTTAGGCAAAATACTAAGCACTTTGCAGAAACTGAATTAATCTGCACAAAAACTCCATGAAAGACTCATTACTGTTATTTACAATTCAGAGATTAAAAACTGAGGCCAAAGATGTGGTTAACTAACTTCTCCTGTGCTAAACAGCTTAGTGGGAGGCAGAGGCAGAAACTGAGCCTGCGGCGTGTCTGATGACAAAGCCAGCTGAGCCCATGCCATTCCCTCCACACCCTGTGCAGTAAGGACGCTCCACCTCCACCTCTTAACGCCAGCGTATCGTCTCCACCGCCACCTCTTACCCCAGCGTATCGTCTCCACCGCCACCTCTTACCCCAGCGTAACGTCTCCACCGCCCCCTCTTACCCCAGCGTATCGTCTCCACCGCCACCTCTTACGCCAGCGTAACGTCTCCAGCAACACCTCTTATGCCAGCGTAACGTCTCCACCGCCACCTCTTACCCCAGCGTAACGTCTCCAGCGCCACCTCTTACGCCAGCGTAACGTCTCCAGCGCCACCTTTTACGCCAGCGTAACGTCTCCGCCGCCACCTCTTACGCTAGTGTAACGTCTCGCGCAACCTTCTTCCCCACCCATTTGATATTTCAGGCCGTGACCTCTTATCTACCTCCTCCTATCCCTAGCACATTTCCATGTGCAAAAGTGGTGAGTTCTTCAGAAAAAAAATATATCTGGAAAATCAGTAACAGTAATCTACCTCTCTGAGTGAAACTTTGAGGACAAAAAGAAAAATTATTTCCTCTATAAAAGATCTCACTTTTCCATTTTTCCTATGTGGCACGAGTGATTTTTGTAATATTTCATTCTCTGTGCAGAAATATTCAAAGTACTTGTTTTATAAAACAGCTCCTAAAATGAATTTCTTGGGGCTTATTCTGCAGTCCTTAAAAGACACAGCCTACAGGTCCTGAGGTCGGCGCCTCTGCATTTTCCTAGCACTTGCCGTTACAAAACCTACTCGGAACTCCAGATGAGCTCTGGCCCGTTGTGCTCAGTTGTCTACTAAGTACGGAAGGAAGCATTCTGGCTAAACAATTTTAATAGCTTTCCTTGAATTTATGAGCGGAAGCCTGATCCAAATGAATAAGAGGAGTCTGCTGAACTTCCGATTTCATTTGGTCTGCCATCCGCAGAAAGCATGATAAGGCAAACGTAAAGCGCCGAGGCACACAGGTGGAGCAGGGGAGGATGCCCACTTTTAGCTCACAGCTGGAACCTGGGCAGTTACAGCCTGCACCGGCCTGTGGAAGAGGCCACAGTATCACACTCACACCTGGTATGCCTCCCTTTCAATGCAAAGAAGAAAAGAATTAGAATGTCAAGGAATGTTAGAGTTGGAAGAAAAATCATTAGTCTGGTTCTGGTTGTTTACGTGAGATTGAGAGGTTCCTGGTAGGAGATGGATGTGTGTGTGCACGTGTGTATGGGGGTGTGCGCATATATCAATGTGTGTGCGTGGATATGTACATGTATTTATGTGTGCATTTATGCTTATGTACACGAGTGTATATAGCTGTGTGCTTTTGTGTGTGCATGTGTGTATATATGTGCATCTATGTATGTGTATGTGTATATGCACATGTGTGTATGTAGGTGTGTACGTGTTTTTGTAAGTGTGATTTTTGCATAAATGTACATGAATGTGTGCCTCTGTGGGGGGTGGTGTGTGCATGTGTATGCATGCATGTGTGCATGTGGGTATATATGTCTGTGCATGTGTGTGTATGTGCATGAGTATCTGGGTGTGTGTGTATATTTGTGTGAGTGTGTATGCACGTGTGTGTGCATGTGGATATACACGTTTGTGTATGTGTGTGCATGTATGTGTGTGCATGTATGTATGTGCATGAGTGTATGTAGGTGTGTATGTGTTTGTGTATATGTGAATGTGTGTATGTGGGTATATACATGTGTCTGTGCATGTGTATGTGCATGAGCATATGTGTGTGTGTGTGTGTAGGTGTGTGCATGTATGTTTGTGAATGGGTTTACATGAGTGTATGCACGTGTGTGTGTGTGTGTGTGTGTGTGTACATGGGCAAGGTGAAGATGTGAGATCTCTCTACTCCAACATCAAATAATAACACCCGGTATGTGCTGCATACTTATGGGCCAATCACGATTCTCAGAGCACCTTTACTAATCTAATCATCATAACTATTCATGAGGTTTGTGCTATTAAAATAAGAATATTCAGGCCCGAACCGCTAGGTGAGGTGCTTGAGGTCGTGGCTCCAGCATGTTAGCTGGGATTTGGTCTTAGAGCCCACACACTTAGCGCCTCTCTACTTTTCAGCTAATTTAGATGTCCATCTTCTGCTTAAGATTTATTTTCAGTAAAGTTTCCTGCTTAAAAAAGTTTAAAACCATCAATGTAGTCCATCTCTCGCTTTACACATAGGAAAATTGTGACAGAACTCTGGAATGATCAGAACTGTCTTATTTGGCTAATCAGCACAGAGCCTGAACTGGGACTCGGATCGAAAGACCCTTCACACAGCCTTCTTCTGCCGTGTCGTGGAGCCTTACACCAGAGTGCAGGAGCACTGGCACTGCCGCCAGAGGCTGCCGCAGAGCAGCTCACACGTGGGTGGCAGGCAGAGCCATTAAAAACTCAGATGCCTTTCACTCTGCTCCATGTGGAAGATATTACTACATGGCTTCTAAAAACCATGTTTTATTTATTTTGCAATCCACATATAGAGAAGGTCCCTCTTTGTAGTATTTAATATTTAGGCTATCTTCGTAAAAAGTACTTCACATATATATGTATAAATTTGAGATCAGAGATCTCTTTAGAATCATGAACTGGCTGATTCTCTGTTGGAGGGCTCTTACTGTCCTCTTTAGGTAGAGCAGCTCATGGCAGTAGCTAAGTGCCCATCTGCTGGAACCTCAGAAAGGAGGTGGTGAGGAAGTGGACTTGCGCGTCTGGAAGGTTAGAAGGAAGCCTGAAGCCATGTGGAGAACTGAGAGCAATCTCTGGCTGCTCTTCTGCTTGGGAAAACTCTGACAAATCTTAGGTTTTCTTGAGGAAAAACAAATGTGTCTACTGCTGTGCCCAGCACTAGTCAAAATCGTTTTCTGAAGAAGGAAGTTGAGCTGGTACTTAATCATTTTCTTAATTTTTGTAATTTCTACTTAAAATATAATGAATCTTCCTTAGTTATAGTAAACTACTTTAAAATTTGATTAAGTTTTAAAAAATAATGCTAAAGATTCTAACAATAACTGAAATTTGTTTAATGATATCCGAACATAACAATATACAATACCTCAAACATGAAGGTGTCAACTTCTTCTCGAATATCTTCATGACTTAGCCTGTTCCCTTCGTCATCAGTCACACTTAAAAGCAAGTCAAGAAAGGCCCTGCGTTTATTTTTGGAGAGAGCGGAGCCCCTGCCATCACCTCTACAGTCTTCATCTGCGTTCATTTCATTGGCCCGTTCAGCGATGACCTGTATGATTTGAATGATAATCACATGCTTCTGTTTGGACTTGGACGCACCCTAGTAACACATTTTCTTATAAAATATGCTAGTTTCTTTCATTTATTTTTCTAAGCCTTTCTAGTTCAACATTTCAACAATATAGGCTCTTGTGAAAGTACAGTAAGCCTCATTAATATTTCAGGGATTATCTGGTGAAACTTTTAAAAACAAATTTAATGTCACGCAAATCCCTAATTTTCACGTGCTATTTTTGCAGCCTTTCCAACACAAGAATAGAATCCTAGTCTACTAGACAGTACCCTAGAGATTTGATCACGCTAACGAGAAAAAGTTCAAGTGGTAGAGTGAATGCAATCATTATACAATAGTCTAATTACAGACTTAATTACATGTTGTAGGAGAGAAAAGAAACAGCAAGTAGATTAGTGAATTCACCCTCTATGCTTGCGATTCCTGCTGCCTGAAATGCTTTCCTCAGAGGCCTGCATGGCTGCCCCCTCCCTTCTTCCAGATCTCTGCTCAATGTCACAGGATCAGAGAGATCTCCCTCATCCCTGCCACCCCTGTCCCTAGGACTGCGACGCTTCCTAACACTGCTTTATTTTTCTCCATTTCCTTTTCCACCTGACATTATGTGATACTTCTATTATACTTATTATTATATGTGATATTATACTTATTATTTAGCATCTTTCTCTTCCAACTCAAACTCGGCCATGCTTGTGCATGTCTTTTTTCATTGATACATTTCCAACCTCTAGAGCACTGCTTGGCATTTAACAAATACTCACTAGATATTTCTTGGATGGATAAAAGAATGAAGGCCAATACACTTAATTTGGTTGTACATTTCAACCTTCTTTTCCTACCAGGTAATTGACCAAACCTGCTACTAAGTGGCCTGAATAGATTCTAAGCAATTTGAGGGCAAAACACCATGTCTTTTATTATTCTTGGTGGAATTCCTAGAGCCCAGGCCTTAGTAGGCAATTCTCAATGTTTATTCAACGAATAAAATTGTCCATTCAGTCTGGAATTCATTTAATTATTGCTATTAAATATTAATGCACAAAATTTAAGGAAAAATATAATTGTGAAATATAACCTGCTGGTTATTCTCCTATAACCAGGTGATCACACTCCACTGTGGCCAGCTCAGCCAACATCGCATTCATGGAACATCTACTGATTTATTCATCATTTGCTCTCTTGGGGGTAGGATGTACTTCACCACAGGGACATAATTCCAATAAATTTTAACCAAAATTTACAGCAAAGAAAGGACATATTTAAACAGGCAGTTTTTTCAATACACTGAAATTATAATTTGATGTATATTTTCAATTAAATCTTGCTTTTTCAAAACACATTATTAACACAAAGATTGACATCCTATATTCAAAACAACATCACTATCTTCTGGTTATTTTTGACTTGGAAACAGAATACTAATATCTAGTTAATTTTAATGTTTTCCATGTTAAGATACTAACATCAATGCCCTCTGCCTTTGAAAATGACTGCGGAATCCAAACATTTTCCAGAAAACTCCTATGCACAGATCTTTGTTCCTTTATTCTTTTACACAGCACCCTGTTTGTTAATAAGTGTTCATAGCTCATATCACATGTTGTAATTATGTGCTGATAGATCACCTCTCCTACTAGAATAACTTCCTTTCAGGTACGGACCATATACACGTCCTACTCATGACTACATTTCCGACATTTGGTATGGTGGTTAGCACTTAGCGAGTACTTCATATTTGTTGACTACATAATTACATATTATACTTAAGTATAATACATAATTTAAGTATAGTTTTTTTATACTAAAACTTTTTTTCTATTATTATTCAACTTTTATTTTCTGAGACATAGGCTCCATAGTCCTACACCGGGTATGTTAACAAAACATCAACATCTTGGACTTACCAAAAGTTCTGGAAATGAACGGTGGGGACGGCTGCACAACATCGTGAATGCACTTAATACCACCAAACTGTACAGTTAAAATGGTTATAAAGGGAAATTTTATGTTACGTCTATTTTACCACAATTTTAGAAGTCAGGGACTTACATTGTTGGTAAAAGTATGTAGGATCTTAAGGCTCTTTTTGTGTTCCCATCCTTCTTTAAACATACGGTAACAGAGATCAAGCCAAAGCCAGGGCATCTTTATTCTTTGAAATATCATCTCACTCATTCTATAAGTGGGATAAAAATACATCAGTTGTTGTATCAGAAATGTGTATTTCTTGAGCACTTCTTTGGTACCTGGCCTTGATGAAGGCAATCGTGGGAATGGCGATGATTGTCTTAGAGGCTACTAAGAGCCCCATGTTTTATGCTCAACAGTGAAGACATGGGCTATTACACATTCCATGAAGTCTCAGAAAATAATGGGTTCTTTAAAGGAATGAAGAATTCATTATAAAACATCCTTACTAGATACCCATTTGGTTTCTGCTTCTGTTTCTCCAGGGCGAGTTTCCCACTCTGCCTAGGGCCTCTGCACCAGGGGTTAAGATGAAACCGGCCTCTTTTTAAGGTCCATCATTGGTTTGACCACTCCTCTGGAGTGACAGAAGACAACTGGCTGCCCTCTTCTACAAGCGAGGGCTCTCTAAGTACCCATCTGTCACTTGGCTGTCCCAGCACCTCCCTTTCATGTCCAGTCACAGAGCAGAAAGACCCCTATGTGATCTCCTGCAGGACCAGCTTAGGTGCCGGTTCTTCAGAAAGACCTTTCCTGGCCTCTCACTCTGTAGGACACTTTCTTGTTTTGCTCTCTGATATCAATTTGATCTTTTCTTCCTGAGCAATTATTACAATTCATGAATTTCTTTGTCCGATGCCTGCCTCCTGTGTTATTCTGTTTTGTGTACTACTACAAAACCAGTCAGTACCCTGTGCAGTGATTGGAAGATCACAGATGCTTAATAAATATTGGTTAAAATGAAGTGAAATGAGCAGGAGACTTAAATATACTCAGCTCAATGCACTTCTCTGTACTTCATCAAGTCCTTGCCCTGCCTCTTAACAGGTGAATAATTTCAAGCAATTTTAGAGTAAAATTGACTGTTTCGATGACTAAAACAATACCTACTTCGTGCAGAAAATATGGGAAGAAGAATAACAACAAAAGGAAAGCACAAGAACGAGAAACACATACACGAGGCAATGAGAACCACTGCTAACATTTTGTTATAGTATCTGCTAGTGTTTTTCTATGAATAATTTTTAAATATAACAATTATCATGGTACAGAAAACTGTTTGTATCTTTCTTTTCTCAGCGTCATAATGTAAGCATCATTATGTACAATATAATGTAATCTCAATGTTAGAGAATAATCATTTTAAATTACTGCATAATCTAGATGTGCCATAATTTACATAACCTTTACTGCTTAAACACATGCTAACATGATGAGGTTAACTTCTAGTTTAATGTTTAATTTTGAAACCATAAAAAGATACAACACAGAAATTGTTAGCAATAATTTTTAAAGCCTAAATCAATAATAATTTTTAAAATAACTGAAAGGACTCCATTTACCTATAAACTGCACGGACATACTCGGAATCATCATTACTTTGAGCACCAATATTCTTCCCCATAGCTGTTTCTATAAAATACGGGTGAGAAGCAACCATTCAATTCACGCACGTTAGTTATCTCGTGTTTATTTTGCAGCGGCAGACACTAAAGACGTACATCCTGCTTTGTCCTTGTATATTTCAGAATTCTTCCTCCCTTTACCCTCTTCTCTTGTACGGTCCACTTCTACTCCCTGTTCCTGTTCTTCCCTCCCTTCGCCTCCCTGGGCAGTTGCTCCGTGCCTGCCCCACTCACAGCCCTGGGCGTGGCTGCTGCTCCTCAGAAGTCCAACGCGGCAGTAGAACCGCGCTGAAGAGCCCGTCACCCGTTCTCGTACCCCCATTTGCCTTCCCCGGTGGAGTGTGATTTCCTGTTTGGGCCATTTTCTCTTTATGCCATAAATTTAGAAACAGATCGATGAGACTCACCACAGATGATATCTAAGGCACAAAGAGTGATGTAAAAAAAGCAGTTAAATGCTTCTTGGTTAACGTGTTTTTCCAGTTTCTTAACCAATATATTTGCTTGTTCATTCATGATATCTAAGAAATCTTCCAGAATGGTAAAATGGAAAGTGGGCGTTAACATCTTTCTCCTGGAGCGCCATTTGTTTCCAGTACTAGAAATAAAATATGTGGTTACAAAAAATATATATACAGAAAAGAGAGAAAGAGAAAAGTAACACCCAAAATGAGGAAAGCATAAATACAGCAAGTCAACAAAATTCTCCTGAAACAGCTTCATCTACAGGTTCTCAAATGCTTTTGGCAGAATGGCAAAGATATACACATATCTATAAAATATTCATCTATAGTTACAAAATATGACTATTTTGGATATTGTTCTATAATATCGATGTTTAAAATAGCATTCATAAAATTGAAAAATTTAAGAATTTTTCTCAATTTCTTAGTTCCGAGTTTCTAATAATAAATTTGTTTCTCCTTCCATCAATACTTCGGTCCTCAGATGATCCTCAGGCTCCGTGGTTCCACCTTGATCTCTCCCCTCTCCAGTTCTCCAAAGTCCCTACTAGGCTCCTGCCTTGCTCTATGGGGCCCTCTCTCAAGGATGGAGCCTTGTTTCTAGATACCAGCTCACTGTACTTTTCTGGGACTGACCATCTTTTTTATTGGATTTTCAAGATTTCCCTGCTCCAGACACTCCTTTGCTTTACTGTGTCCTCCATCCCGTCCACTCCCGTCCATCAGGACCTCCTGAGTCTTCCTGAACACTGGCGACAGTCACTATTGAATACCACGGCTGAAGATAACTGTTCACCTGGACTCTTGGCCTCTTGGTGGGCAAAGGCCAGCTGCCAGCTGGACCTTCCTTTCCAGCCTTTCTCCTCCTTTCTGAGAGCACAGTCCTGCTACAGAAAAAGCTACCCTATGTTAATTCTTGAAATAACAAGTTGCACGCAGAAGTAACCATTTCTATAGACAGCTTTACGAAGGTACACTGGCGTACCTTGTAAGAAGTCCTAGGCCAAGCCATGGTTCCAAAAACTTGTACATAGAGGATTTGTCAATTTGCTTTGAACTAGTTAAAATTACCTTAGGAAGAGAAAAACATACTTTAGAGACATACAGACATCAAACAACCTTCCTGTAATTATAGGAATACTGGCTAGAATACAGCTAGTTTTTAGGACACTCACAACATTTATTTTCTCCGTGGTTCATTTTCAGTCCTGTGCCTCAAAGACATTCAATGAGAGTTTTGAACATAAAACTGGCATTCAGTTTTGGGGACTCAATGGAGTTTGGGGAAAGAAAGATGTCCCAGATGATTCTCTGGTTCCCGCCATAAACCAGGAACCAAGTGGAGTTATTTAATGGGGGGAGGGGGACAGTGAGGTGGGGAGGAGGTGAATCTGGAGGGTGAGCGCATCTGGGGAGACGGAAATCATGGGTGTCTTTTCAGGTGATGTTAACTTTGAGGCATTCAGGTTGCTGTGGTCTGAAAGCAAATGAGACAGCCAAGATAAGGCCTGAGCTGGAGATGCCTGTTTTGCGTGTCCCCAGCATAGAGGCAGCAATGGAAGCCGTGAGTATGATCGGATCACCCAGAGTCCACGTGAAGTGGGAGGAGGGATGGAGGGATGGGGTCTAGGGCTGAGCACAGGGTGCTCACCAGGCTTCTTGCTCAAGTCCCCTACTCTGGACAGATCTCCATCTGCATCCACCACACCAACTTCTATTAACACTAGGCCAACAGCGGCGGAAATCCTGTCTGCCCTTCTCGCTGTCTTCTCTGAGCCAGGATTTTGGAGAAGCATGAGAAACTCCAGCATTTTCACCATAATTAGAAAGACATGTCCTGGCACTACTTCCTAGGAAATTCGGTCTTTAATTTTGGTCGATGAAGAGCAGCTCTGTTTGCCCCATCTTTGTTTCCTGACCCAAATCCTTTTCTCACCATACTACAAGATAATTTCCCCAGACCTTTCAACAAGTAAAAGGACTACAACTTTTTGGAGGACTAATTTCAATAGCATGGGTTTGTAATATTTATCCCATAAATATCAAATTTGCATTGTCGTTTAACTTTGGACTAAGTTTATCATTGATATGAGACCCTGAGCAACTTGAGGGAAACATATTTTATTAGTCATATATTTTTGAAGTCTTAAAATAGTGTCTGGTGGATAACAAGTGCTCGCCTTGCAGAATAATTTATTTATGTTTCTAAAAAACGAGATCCTTTCAAAAAAAGAATAAATATAACGGGACCTGATAGCAGTTGTGCACTTATATCTGGAGAATGTTAATCTCCCAGGATTCAGGCAAACCTGGAAAGCATTAAATTGCACCTATATAGTCTAAAATACTTAATGGAATGTTTTTTGCACTGAAATGGTTGAAATATAAGGACACATTATATTGATTCTGATGAGATTCTTACACTGTCAGATACACAGTACAATACTGATCATATTCACACGTACCCACCTCCACATTTTCTGCACTGTAAAGGGCCACCATGGGCACTGGCCCCACCCAGAGCTTCAGCAGTGGCATGTGGCGGTATTCCTCTGTGTATTTAATGATCTGCTGAAAAAATTCTGGGGAAAAACATCAAATTTTAAATTCAATCAAGATGAGAAAGTTGTGACCAGTATTGGACAAATGTTTGTTTTCTCATTTTGATAAATGTACTAATTCTGTAATGTGTTACTATTAGAGGAAGCCAGGTAGAGAGCATGTGTGAACTGTCTGTAATATTTCAACTTTTCTGTAAGTCTAAAGTTTTTTTCAAAATAGTATTTGCCACAGCAAATAAACACATATAATGCATGTTAGCTATTAGAGAATAATAATTGTTAGGTTTTGATGTCCCAGAACAGGCATTCTTTCTAACGACTGCCCAATATCACAAAGCTAGGAAACAGTGGAACCTGGCTTGTACCGAGACTCCAGGACTTCACCATACACTATGCTGCTTCCAAATGTCTCTCACATGAAGCATTTGTCAAAATTGCTATGAAAGGAGCTGGGTGAAATCATCAGTGTCAATCATCCTGCGTCATGCAAATATACTGCCTGCCCTGGTCTGGTCTGACAGAGGGGACAGGGAGGTCTCCATCTGTGGTTCTAAGGCAGCAGGGCCAACAGCTGGGAGTAGCCGGGGAAGGCAGACATGAAGCCAGTTGGAAGCCAACTGCAATCTTCAAGGTGAAATGGCTGAGGCCAGCGTTTGGACATTAGCCACAAAATGAAAGGCAACACCTCTTCTATGTGAAAGATAAGATTCTTGAGAACAACGAGTGTATCTTAGAATATTCTGATATCCCCAACTTTGTTGAGGTCAACACTGGGCACAAAACAGGACCTTAATAAATGCTTGATTGACAACTAAAGAACTTACTCTAACCAACTTCCAGACAGTGATCTAGAAACTTTGCATGCAATAAATGTAATCCTTAAAGTAACTCTGTAATATAGTCACTTTAACAAGTAAAGGAGAAAAAAACCCTCTAAGTTAAAGAGTTTTAAATAATTTCTCAAACAACTTGGATATTATAGTGTTGGAAATTGAACAGTGGTTTTCCTGATGCCAAAATCCAGAATTTGTTGGTGGAATAAAAAGTCCCTTTGTAAAAGACAGTATTCGCCATTGTCTTCACTCTGAAAGTGACCGCAAGGAGAATTACTTTAAATAGTCCAATCAGCTCACAGGTTGTTTTGAAACAGGTCTTTATTCACTAGAGATTTTAATTACTGGAATCCCCAAAAGAATATGATGAGACTTCAGTATGTTACTTTCCAGGGGTAAGGGATAGGGGAAAATCTATATTTTTGTACAATTTATTTTTTAATACCATAAAGCCTTAGGACAAAAGGGGTGGTTAGCTCTGCTTTTAGAATTAACTGAGATGATTTTTACCAGTGTGATTTTCATATCTGTGTTGGATTACTTGTTACATCACTCATGATGATATTTGGTTGGCAAAGAGTTCGCTTGATTTTTTTCTGTCAAAGTATTTTTAATATTTTGGTAAACACTCTTCCATGAGGCCTCATCTTGTGAAGTTGAAATGACATCATTATTTTTATTAGAGAAAACAAGTGAAAATGAGAAAGAGTCCTTCAAGCTTTGTAGTTAGTTAACGCTCAACCTGTAAAACGATTACTAACAATCCCGGAGGAAACTGGATTCTGGTCTGGGCCAATTTCAAAATATGCCATTTTGGGCAAATCTTTTCAGTTCTGGGTACCTCAATTTAATCCCTGATGAAAATAAAACGCTGAGATCGAGTTCGCCCTCCCTGACGGGGGACTGTAAATACCAGGTACTTCTGAGAGCTTTCTAACTTAACGTGATTTTTTTCCATCAATAAAATGTCTATCTCTGTTTTAAAACATGATTTTAACTAAAAAATTCACTCTTTAATAAACAAGGCGTTTGAAACCCTCCAAAGAAGTCTGCCTGAAGGCCCTGCCATCTCTTAATTGTTATTATGTAACCTCCTTTAAAGGGCTAAAATATGAAGGTCAAGCGGGAACTGAAGTAGCAGTCAAGTCCTGTGATGCTGGGAGGAAGCCTCCAATTAATCTCTAGTCTCTTATTTTCCAAAGTGGCAGCAAGAGGAGGGCGGCTCTAGGCGTTAAGGTGTTGGCCAGTTTAAAACCGCTTTGTGCTCCCAGGGAGCTTCTGTTGCTAAGGCTTCCCAAGCCAAGGCAGGAGGAAAAGGCAGGGCTTTGAGAGCTGAGCAGCGGTGAGGTGGGAAAAGACCGAGGGCAGCGGTTTGGAAATATCGCATCTGGTGCTACACACAAAGAAAATGCTCACTTTGGGATGGGGCACTAGCAGTGTCGGCGGGTGCCAAGGGGCAACGAATAGAACTGGGAGTGCATTCTCCAAAGGGTGACAGGCTCCTCTCTCCTGCGGCCAGCGCCACAAGCAGCGGGTTCCTGGCCGATCGGAGGGTGGGGATGGGGTTGTGGACCCCGTTACGCTCCAGGAGGGGCGCCGGCCCTTACCTCGCCCGTCCCGCTTCATCAGCAGCGCGTGGCCCACCAGTGGGTAGGCGCGGGCCACCGTGGGGATGGGTCGCATCTGCTGCCATTTCCGCGCGTAGTTCGCCACCCTCTGCAGCAGGCTCAGGACCAGACTGGCGCCGGCCAGGGACACGGCACTCGCCGCCCCCCACAGCAGCAGCTTCTGCCACACAAGCCCCAGCCAGAGCCCCGCCATCGCCCTGGCTGGCGGCCGCGGGGTCCACTCTGGGCAAGTGCGGGCCCGCGGGGGCGTGGTGCGAGGCGGTGCCGGCCGCACACCGCCCCCTTCCCCGCACGGACCTGGCGCGCTCCCCGCTGCGGGGTCGCCAGGTCCCCGGAACGACGTTTTCCGCCTGGGCGGCGGCCAGGGAGGGCGCCACGGGGCTGTTCCTGCGCCCGGCCCAGCCTACGCTGCACCGCGGCCTCCAGGCTCCGCGCCAGCCGAAAGCGAAAGACCGGAAAACGGTTTCCGGGTCCCAGGGCGTAGTGATTGCACGGGAGGCCCGGAGGCTGGGCCGGGAGGAGGCCCGGAGGCTGGGCCGGGAGGAGGCCGGTGGCACTTCCCGCCGCCTCGGGGTGGGGGGTCGGGGGCGTCGGAACAGTCACCGCGGCAGCCCGGCGGGGCTGGTCTGCGGGTCCTGCGAGGCCGCTCTGACGTGCGGCATTCCGCGGGCGGGCAGCCTGCTCTGAGGCGGAAAGGAGGGCGCATCCCGCTCGGAGCCCAGCTCTGCCGCGCGGCGCTCGCTCCCTGCGCGACCTGCAGCCCGGGAGGCGGGGCGCATTCTGGCTCCCGCGGGGTCACACGGAGCAGCGGGCGCTGTAATCCAGGGAGGCCTTGGGGACACAACCTTAGAGAAGTCACCTACCGGTGTGTGTCCGCTGGCGCACTGGGACACTGGGAGCGAAATGAGGTGGTTGTGAGCCAGGTATTTTCCGAAATACTCACCAGGCACCAGACCGAGGAAGCTGGAGCCGCGGAGAGCACGGAGGGGCGGGTGGGAGAGGAAGGCGAGCGAGGCTGCTCAGCGGGTGCCGGGAGACCGCAACCGCCGGGGACTCGCAGAAGAGCCAAGACCGGCCACCCAGCCCGGGAAGGGAGGGAAGGACCGCGAGAGGGTGCCCCATTTCAGCCTGGGGAGACGCGTGTCCTGGCCGCCAGTCTCTCTTCCTGGCAGAGGGCCCCAGTGCTGACCCCAGCCCCTTTTCCACGCTCGATGCTTCCTACAAAGTAGCCGGGCGAGGAGTGTCGCTCCCCGAGAGGCCAGGCCCTTACTAAAGTGCCAGGAAGATGAAATTGATGTCCTGGATGCCCGCTTTGCTTAATTACTAATTACGTTCGTTTGCTCGAAGCCACTGCATAGGTTGCCCACAGCCACCTGCAGGGCCTCTTTAGTGCAGAAAAAAAACATGCTTAAGGCTTTTCTCTATTTGAATTTAAGTCATCTGCATGTGCTGACGTGAAATAGTAAGTGAACAAAACAAGTCCTGTAAAGTAATGCCTTGTTTGGGAGAAAAGGTTTCTTTCTCTAGGGCTCCACTAATGTCTGCAAGTAAAAATACTGATCAGCTCTATGGAGTGGGAATGAAGATGGGGAACTTAACGCTTTTTATTTCATTCACGTCAACATTGTTTAATCACTTTAACACTTTAAAAAATAAATATGTTCAGTATCTTTAAGCAAGTCTCATGGGCTTTAGTTTCCTCCTCTCTAAAGGGTTGAGGCTGAACTATAATAAGGTTAATTACAGCTATACAAGTAAACAATTTGTCTACATCCCACAGGGGATTCCAAAAAAGGGGGAGGAAGGAAGGGGAGTAATGGTTGAAAAACTGTGTATTGGGTACTGTTCCCTATTCAGGTGGGGGATCAATAGAAACTCAAACCTCAGCGTCAGGCAAATTTAACAAACCTGCACATGTGCTCCTGAATCTAAAATTAGAAAGAAAAAGGGTTTGTCTGTATCAGTCTCTGCTAACCTCTGTGGACAAAACAAGGCGGGTAACATACAACCTCTCCCCTCTAGAAGCAGAGAAGGGAGATTGCTCTGGGCAGCAGTGAGTCTCGGCCAGGGCAGGAATGGTCAGAAATGCTGCAGAGCCAGGCGGGATAAAATGAGCTCAAGGGGCAGCGAGGTGCCCCTGCCTGGAGCAGGGTCCCACGCCGTGACAGGTGCAGCATGAGGCGGGTGGGCAGGGTGGAGCCAGTTTAAAGCGACCTGGACTGCCAGGCTTAGACACTTTATTTTGAAGGCAATCTGTGGATGAAGAACAAAATTAAAGCCTTGTCCCTTTGTTCCCGTAGCCATCTTTCTTATGTTTTCTTTGTTACCAGATAGGGCCTTTCTCATACTACCCTGGAATACTGAAATTTCAGACTAAACCAGTCGGGTGGCTGGGAGTGCAAGAAATCCTTGGCAAGACGCTTCTCCCCGGAAAGCCTCCTGACAGCAGAGTACACTGTGTCACACCTTAGAATGTCCACCATGAAATGTAATGGTGCTCAGTGAGGCAGATGATTGCAAGGCCAATGTGAAGGCAATCCACCGACATTTATAACTCTGCGGGTTGTTAGCTTCAGGAGCTATGCAGCTGAGTAGGAAGGCATCTCCTGACTTTCCCTCCTCAAGATCCAGTCTCTATGATGCCCTTCCCACTTGAAAGAGCTTTCTTTAGTCAAGGTCTTTCTTTGATACCCTCTCCCCCTAGAAATCAGTGCTTTTGAAAGTCATGGCCAGAATATGTTATAAACAACAGAATGGTTTTATAAATGTTAATACTTTGATTTCCCAAATTTTCTGTCACTTGGAATGATTCTTAATACAAAAAAATTTACATTATAAAAATAAATTCATAGCTCAGTATAGAACTACATTATCTGCAAACTCTACTTACACACATCAAATCATAAAGGGTAGCAGGAAATTGTTATGAAATTTTGAATCACAAGTACCAGGATCAAATAAAGTATACAACACTCAAACGTCCAGTTTCGTGGACAAACACCATCACTTCCATGTAACCACAACCCAGATCACGCAGTACAACATGAAATCATCCAGCATGCACTCTTTCATATCTGGCTTCTTAACACTGAGTTGAGATGAATTTGAAAAACAAGTTAGATAACTTATACCAAGAAATATCGACTTATTAATTAAAATCATGTAATTGGCACACAAATGGAAAACAGCAATAGAACAGATCATATGTATGTGTACAATCACCTGATTTATGACAATCTATATTGACTATATTGCCATGTGTAATATTTTCCCTTATTTTTCACAGCTGTATATTATTCCGTTGTTGGAATAGATTATAATTTATCATTCATTTTACTGCCAATGGATGTTTCAGTTGTTTCCAGTTTTCCTATGTTGTGAAGAATTTTGTATGATCACTGTTGTAGATGTCTTTTGATACACATGTGTACATATTTCTCCTTCCTGTAAATATGCCCAGGAATGGAATTGCTAGGTCATAAGGCATGCATACATTTAGACTTAGTACTTCTTGCCGGTTTTCCAAATTTGTACCAATTTACACACTCATGAGCAATCTCTGATAGTTCCAGTGGCTCCATATACTTGCTAATGTTAGGTATTGTCTTTTTTTTTTTTTTTTCGCAAAGCCATTCAGTTGGGTCTTGTAGTAAAACTGCATTGAGTATTTACTTATTTATTTATTTATTTATGTGAGACATGATCTCACTCTCTCACCCAGACTGTAGTGCAGTGGCATGATCTCAGCTCACTGCAGCCTCAACTTCCCGGGCTCAAGCAATCCTCCCGCTTCAGCCCTCTGAGTAGCAGGGACTACAGGTGCATGCCACCACACCAGGCTAATTTCTGTATTTGTAGCAGAGATAGGGTTTCGCCATGTTGCCTAGGCTGAGCATTGAAATTTTAGTATGAATTTTCCTACTGACCTAGGACGGTGAGCATCATTTCAAAAGATTATTGGCCATTTCAGAGAGTGCCTATTAAATCATTTTCCATGTTTAACCTTGTAATTGTCTGGATTTTTAGTGAATGTAGGAATTGTAAATAATGAGCAATTATTATATAATAAATTATATATGAATACAAATCCTTTGCCAGCTATGTATTACAAGTTTCTTCCTCTCTGTAGTTTGCCTTATCACCCTCTTAATGATGTTGTCATAGTTCATTTTGTGCTCCTATAACCAAATATCATAGACCAGTACGGTTCTGGAGGCTGGGAAGTCCAAGACAGAGGAGCCACATTTGATGAGGGCCTTCTGCTGCATCATCCCATGGCAGAAGGTGAAAGGCACAAGAGTAAACGAGAGAGAGCAAGAAGAAGGGGGCTGAATTCATCCTTTAATTAGGAACTCACTCCCACGATAGTAGCATTAATCCATTTGTGAGGGCAGAGCCCTCATGGCCTAATCACCTCTTAATGGTCCCGTCTCTCACCACTGTTGCATTGGGGATTAGTTTCCAACACATGAACTTTGGGGGACACAGTCAAACCATGGCTGATGTATTTGAATGAATAAGAATGTTTTAAAGTTTAATGAAGTCCAGTTTATTTATCTTTTTCATTATGGTTAATGTTTTATGCATCTTGTTTAGAAAGTCTTTGCCTACCACAAGCTAAAACAGATATTCTCTCTTATATTAACCTTCTAAAAGCTTCATAATCTTCCCTTTCTAATTTAGATTCAAGAACTTGCATCTGTAATGTATTTGTGTATGTATGTGGTAGTGGAGTTCAACACCCTTCTAAATAAAAATATGAATATTCAATGGATTCAATACAATTTAATGAAAAGACCATCTTTTAATCAATGCACGGAATGTCACCTTGTCATAAATCAGGGGATTGTACACATGCATATGATCTGTTCTGTTCTATTGCTATTTGTCCATTTGTGTGCCAATAACAGATGATTTTAATTAATAATTTTATAAATCTTGATATAAGTTATTTGTTTTTCAAATTCATCAAGACTATCTTGCTATTTTGGGTGCTTTGTATTTCCCTATAAATTTTAGAATAATATCAACACACACACACACACACACACATTCCCTGATGGTATTTTAATTGTGATTGAATTAAATATAAAAATCAATTTGAAGAGAACTGACATCTTTATAATACCTGCACTGAGTCTTCCAATCCATGAACATGATATATCACTTCATTTATTTGGGTCTTCGTTAATTTCTCCCAGAAACGTTTTCTAGATCTCTTTGACAAAGCCTTACCTACTATAATGGATTTTGTGTGCCGATTTGGTTATGGGGCCAGGTTATGTGGTCAAACACCAATCTGGATGTTGCTGTCAAGGTATTTTTAAGAAGTGGTTAACATTTAAGTCAGCAGACTTAGGGTAAAGCAGATTGCCCTCCAGAATGTGAGTGGGCCTCGTCCAACTAGTGAAGACCTCAAGAATAAAGACTGAGGTTTTGGCCAGGCTCAGTGGCTCATGCCTGTAATCCCAGCATTTTGGGAGGCTGAAGTGGGTGGATCAGCTGAGGTCAGGAGTTCAAGACTAGCCTGGCCAACATGGTGAAACCCCATCTCTACTAAAAATACAAAATTGGCCAAGTGTGGTGGCACATGCCTGTAATCCCAGCTACTTGGGAAGCTGAAGCAGGAGAATCGTTTGAACCCAGGAGGCGGAAGTTGCAGTGAGCCAAGATTGCGCCATTGCACACCAATCTGGGTGACAAGAGCAAAACTCTGTCTGAAAAAAGAAAAAAAAAAAAAAGACTGAAGTTTTTTGAAGAAGAAAGAATCTGGCCTCAAGATGGCAACACAGAGACCCTACCACAATTTCCAGCCTACTTGCCTTGTCCTGTAGATTTCAGACTCAACACTGAACTCTTACCTGAATTTCCAGCCTTCCAGCTTGCCTTACTGATTTCAAACTTGCCAGCTCCCTTTTCCCTTAAAAGAAATAACACTCGAAAATCGAGGTTCCAAGATGGCCGAATAGGAATGGCTCCAGTCTACAGCTCCCAGCATGAGCGACACAGAAGACGGGTGATTTCTGCATTTCCAACTGAGCTTTGAAGAAAGTAGTGCTTCTCCCAGTACGGAGGTTGAGATCTGAGAACAGACAGACTGCCTCCTCAAGTGGGTCCCTGACCCCTGAGTAGCCTAACTGGGAGGCACCCCCCAGTAGGGGCCGAGTGACACCTCATACAGCTGGGCGCCCCCGAGATGAAACTTCCAGAGGAATGGTCAGGCAACAACATTTGCCGTTCTGCAATATTTGTGGTTCTGCAGCCTCCACTGGCAAACAGGGTGTGGAGTGGACCTCCAGCAAACTCCAACAGACCTGGAGCTGAGGGTCCTGACTGTTAGAAGGAAAACTAACAAACAGAAAGGACATACACACCAAAACCACATCTGTACATCACCATCATCAAAGACTAAAGGTAGATAAAAACCACAAAGATGAGGAGAAACCAGAGCAGAAAAGCTGAAAATTCTAAAAATCAGAGCACCTCTTCTCCTCCAAAAGGAACGCAGCTCCTCACCAGCGACAGAACAAAGCTGGACGGAGAATGACTATGACAAATTAAGAGAAGAAGGCTTCAGATGATCGGTAATAACAAACTTCTCGGAGCTAAAGGAGGACGTTTGAACCCATTGCAGAGAAGCTAAAAACCCTGAAAAAAGATTAGATGAATGGCTAACTGGAATAAAGAGCATAGAGAAGACCTTAAATGACCTGATGGAGCTGAAAACCATGGCATGAGAACTATGTAATGCATGCACAAGCTTCAGTAGCCGATTCGATCAACTGGAAGAATAGGTATCAGTGATTGAAGATCAAATGAATGAAATGAGGTAAGAAGAGAATTTTAGAGAAAAAAGAGTAAAAAGAAATGAACAAAGCCTCCAAGAAAGATGGGACTATGTGAAAAGACCAAATCTACGTCTGATTGGTGTACCTGAAAGTGACGAGGAGAATGGAACCAAGTTGGAAAACACTCTTCAGGATATTATCCAGGAGAACTTCCCCAACCTAGCAAGGCAGGGCAACATTCAAATTCAGGAAATACAGAGAATGCCACAAAGATACTCCTCGAGAAGAGCAAATCCAAGACACCTAATTGTCAGATTCACCAAAGTTGAAATGAACAAAAAAATGTTCAGGGCAGCCAGAGAGAAAGGTCTGGTTACCCACAAAGGGAAGCCCATCAGACTAACAGCTGATCTCTTGGCAGAAACTCTACAAGCCAGCAGAGAGTGGGGGCCAATATTCAACATTCTTAAAGAACAGAATTTTCAACCCAGAATTTCATATCCAGCCAAACTAACCTTCATAAGTGAAGGAGAAATAAAATCCTTTACAGACAAGCAAATGCTGAGAGATTTTGTCACCACCAGGCCTGCCTTATAAGAGCTCCTGAAGGAAGCACTACACATGGAAAAGAACAATCGGTACCAGCCACTGCAAAAACATCCCAAATTGTAAAGACCATCGATGCTAGGAAGAAACTGCATCAACTAACGAGCAAAATAATCAGCTAATATCACAATGACAGGGAGAAATTCACACATAATAATATTAACCTTAAATGTAAATGGGCTAAATGTGCCAATTAAAACACACAGACTGGCAAACTGGATAAAGAGTCAAGACCCATCAGTGTGCTGTATTCAGGAGACCCATCTCACGTGCAGAGACACACAGAGGCTCAAAATAAAGGGGTAGAGGAAGATCTACCAAGCAAATGGAAAACAAAAAAAAGCAGGGGTTGCAATCCTAGTCTCTGATAAAACAGACTTTAAACCAACAAAGATCAGAAGAGACAAAGAAGGCCATTACATAATGGTAAAGGGATCAATTCAACAAGAAGAACTAACTATCCTAAATATATATGCACCCAATACAGGAGCACCCAGATTCATAAAGCAAGTCCTTAGAGACTTACAAAGAGACTTAGACTCCCACACAATAATAATGGGAGACTTTAACACCCCATTGTCAACATTAGACAGATCAACGAGACAGAAAGTTAAGAAGCATATCCAGGAATTGAACTCAGCTCTGCACCAAGCGGACCTAATAGACATCTACAGAACTCTCCACCCCAAATCAACAGAATATACATTCTTCTCAGCACCACATCACACTTATTCCAAAATTGACCACATAGTTGGAAGTAAAGCACTCCCCAGCAAATGTAAAAGAACAGAAATTATAACAAACTGTCTCTCAGACCACAGTGCAATCAAACTAGAACTCAGGATTAAGAAACTCACTCAAAACCGCTCAACTACATGGAAACTGAACAACCTGCTCTTGAATGACTACTGGGTACCTAATGAAATGAAGGCAGAAATAAAAATGTTCTTTGAAACAAATGAGAACAAAGACACAACATACCAGAATCTCTGGGAAACATTTAAAGCAGTGTGTAGAGGGTAATTTATAGCACTAAATGCCCACAAGAGAAAGCAGGAAAGATCTAAAATTGACACCCTAACATCACAATTAAAAGAACTAGAGAAGCAAGAGCAAACACATTCAGAAGCTAGCAGAAGGCAAGAAATAACTAAGATCAGAGCAGAACTGAAGGAGACAGAGACACAAAAAACCCTTCAAAAAATCGATGAATCCAGGAGCTGGTTTTTTGAAAAGATCAACAAAATTGATAGACCGCTAGCAAGACTAATAAAGAAGAAAAGAGAGAAGAATCAAATAGATGCAATAAAAAAATGATAAACGGGACATCACCACTGATCCCACAAAAATACAAAATACCTCAGAGAATACTATAGAGACCTCTATGCAAATAAACTAGAAAATCTAGAAGAAATGGATAAATTCCTGGACACATACACACTCCCAAGACTAAACTAGGAAGAAGTTGAATCCCTGAATAGACCAATAACAGGCTCTGAAATCGAGGCAATAATTAATAGCTTACCAACCAAAAAAAGTCCAGGACCAGATGGATTCACAGTCGAATTCTACCAGAGGTACAAAGAGGAGCTGGTCCCATTCCTTCTGAAAACTATTCCAATCAATAGAAAAAGAGGGACTCCTCCCTAACTCATTTTATGAGGCCAGCATCATCCTGATACCAAAGCCTGGCAGAGACACATACAAAAAAGAGAATTTTAGACCAATATCCCTGAAGAACATCGATGCAAAAATCCTCAATAAAATACTGGCAAACTGAATCCAGCAGCACATCAAAAAGCTTATCCATGATGATCAAGTGGGCTTCATCCCTGGGATGCAAGACTGGCTCAACATACGCAAATCAATTAATGTAATCCATGATATAAACAGAACCAAAGTCAAAAACCACGATTATCTCAATAGATGCAGAAAAAGTCTTTGACAAAATTCAACAGCCATTCATGCTAAAAGTTCTCAACAAATTAGGTATTGATGGGACGTATCTCAAAACAATAAGAGCTATCTATGACAAGCCTACAGCCAATATCATACTGAATGGGCAAAAACTGGAAGCATTCCCTTTGAAAACTGGCACAAGACAGGGATGCCCTCTCTCACCGCTTCTATTCAACATAGTGTTGGAAGTTCTGGCCAGGGCAATCAGGCAGGAGAAGGAAATAAAGGGTATTCAATTAGGAAAAGAGAAAGTCAAATTGTCCCTGTTTGCAGATGACATGATTGTATATTTAGAAAACCCCATCATCTCAGCCCCAAATCTCCTTAAGCTGATAAGCAACTTCAGCAAAGTCTCAGGATGCAAAATCAATGTGCAAAAATCACAAGCATTCCTATACACCAATAACAGACAAACAGAGAGCTAAATCATGAGTGAACTCTCATTCACAATTTTTACAAACAGAGTAAAATACCTAGAAATCTAACTTACAAGGGATGTGAATAACCTCTTCAAGGAGAATTACAAATCACTGCTGAACCAAATAAAAGAGGACACAAACAAATGGAAGAGCATTCCATGCTCATGGATAGGAAGAACCAATATCGTGAAAATGGCCATACTACCCAAGGTAATTTATAGATTCAATGCCATCCCCATCAAGCTACCAATGACTTTCTTCACAGAATTGGAAAAAACTACTTTAAAGTTCATATGGAACCAAAAAAGAGCCCACATCGCCAAGACAATCCTAAGCCAAAAGAACAAAGCTGGAGGCATTGCGCTACCTGACTTCAAACTATACTACAAAGCTACATTAACCAAAACAACATAGTACTGTTACCAAGACAGAGATATAGATCAATGGAACAGAACAGAGCCCTCAGAAATAATACCACACATCTATAATCATCTGATCTTTGACAAACCTGACAAAAACAAGAAATGGGGAAAGGATTCCCTATTTAATAAATGGTGCTGGGAAAACTGGCTAGCCATACGTAGAAAGCTGAAACTGGATCCCTTCCTTACACATTATACGAAAATTAATTCAAGATAGATTAAAGACTTAAATGTCAGACCTAAAACCATGAAAACCCTAGAAGAAAACCTGGGCAATACCATTCAGGACATAGGCATGGGCAAGGACTTCATGTCTAAAACACCAAAAGCAACGGCAACAAAAGCCAAAATTGACAAATGGGATCTAATTAAACTAAAGAGCTTCTGCACAGCAAAAGAAACTACCATCAGAGTGAACAGGCAACCTATAGAATGGGAGAAAATTTTTGCAATCTACCCATCTGACAAAGGGCTAATATCCAGAATCTACAAAGAACTCAAACTAATTTACAAGAAAAAAATCAAACAACCCCATCAACAAGTGGGCAAAGGATATGAACAGATACTTCTCAAAAGAAGACATTCATGCAGCCAAAACACACATGAAAAAATGCTCATCATCACTGACCATCAGAGAAATGCAAATGAAAACCACAATGAGATACCATCTCACACCAGTTAGAATGGCGATCATTAAAAAGTCAGTACCTTACTATTAAATAGTAACTTACTATTCACGCAGCTCTGTCAGCTTTTTCTTTAACTTTCCAGCGGGAATACACTCCACATGTCCTCCAGAGAACACTACCGCTATCTTTCTTTTTGGATCAACATTTTTATACTGACTAATGAAGACATTCATCAAGATGAACCCTACTAGGAAACACACGCACAAGCACGCACACACACACACACACACACACACCCATTACTCTACTCCCCTGTACAGAAAAATTCCCTAGAAGACTTGTCCATGACTACTGTCTTCGATTCCTGTCTTCTTTTCTCCTGAACTCACAGCAAGCAGACTTTCGCCTTGTGCATTCACCTAGCAGATCTTGTCAAGGCCACCAGTAACTTCCATGTGGCTAAACCTTTAGTCCGATTCTCAGACCTTATCGTAATTGACTCATCAACAGCATTCAACATACTTGAGTCCCTATCGCTTCCTTGAAACACTTCCCCCCGCACAAACACACACACTTTGAGGATGCCACATTCTCCTGACTCTTATTTCCCCTCAGCAGCTTTGCTGGTTTTCCTTCACATCCCAGGCCTTTAGATGTTAACAGGCACAAGGCTCAGTACTTCTTTTTCCTCCATTTCTCTACTCATTTCTTGGTTACCTCATCCATTTCAGTTCTTAAATACCATCTACGTGCTGATAAGCCCCGAACTTACACGTCCAGTCTATACCTCACCTCCACACCCAAGTGTGGATATCCAAATATCTCAATATCTCCACTTAGGCATCTAATTGGCATCTCACACATAACATGCCCCTCATGCTGCCAAACATGTTCCCCTTGTCGTCTTTCCAATTTCAGTGAATATCAACACCATCCTTCCAAGTGTGAAGCCAAAAGCCTTGGAGGCATTCTCAATTCTTTTTGCAGACACACTCCACCTCTCATCCAACAGCAAATCTTTTGGCTCAAATTTCAAAACACATGCAAAGTCTTGGGATTCTCATCAGCCTTACCACTATCATCTGACTGAAACATGATCATCTCTCGTCGATTATATCATCCTATCCCCAAAACTCAACTGCTCCAGTGGCTTCTGATTTCAGATTTCCCATAGTCCAAAAGGGACCTCAGTCCCTCAGCTCCTGTTACCTCACTGAGCTCCTATTATTCACTCCCTTGCCAAGCGCATCCCATGAACTGGCCTCTCTGCTGTTCTTCAGACATTCCAGGTGGACTCTTGTTTAGGCACATGCTTTCTGCTCTGTCTACTATTCTTTCTCCCCAGATATCTCCCAGGCTTCTTTTCTCATCTTCTTTGGGGTTTGCTCAAATACCACCTCTGCAACACAGCCTTCCCCAACCGCTCGATGGAAAGTTGCAGCTCCTTCCACTCCGTCACCTTGCCTCGCTTTGTTTCTTCATAGCACTTATTGCTAACTGACCTGTATTATGTTTTTGTTTAATTGTTTATAGTCTGTCGCCTCCACTAGAATCTAAGTTCTTTTAGGCCAAAGACTGTCTTGTTCACTATAATGCTTAGAACAAAATCTTACACCAAGAAAGTGCTTAATAAATGTTTGATGAAATCAAATCCATGATGATTACCACACAGGAGCATAATCTTCTGAGACAAACATTACAATGGAGTATTCATAAATTACGTAAAGCCTTGGCAAATATATATGGACATATACTTTGAATTTACTGGGGAAAGTTTGCTATGTAGTTAGAAATAATAAATACCTACGTATTAGAAACTGCAGAATAGAGATATTTGCACAAATGATACAAAAATTGGGAATCTAAAAATACTTTTATAAATGTAACACATTTTTGAAAACTTTTAACACTTTTATATTTTATTAGAAATTAAGGAATCAAAAATCCTACACAATAATCTGTAGTTATAAGAAAACAAAAAATATAATACCCAAATGATATATAATATAAAAATGTACTGAATTGGTATAGAAATCCCATCTAGTTCAGAATAATATCAACATGGATACTTCCTTTTATATTAAATTCACAAAATCTAGCAGTTTTCTATGGTATTTTACATTTTCTTAGATTGTTTTAAAATTTCTTCATTCTTTCTTTGGTTTTGGATAAACTAACAGGCATTTTAATTAATGTAATTCAATTAGTGTAAAATTCACTAAGCTGAATTTAAAAATCTATCTTAGAAGTAGTTCAGTTTTTCTTTTTTAACATTAATTCTAAGGTAAGACTCATTTATTAAAGTAGTTTATAAAAACACTGCCCTAATTTTTACCTACTTAGCTTAAAAAGCACCATCCTTGATATAAGCATTATTTACTAATCTCTAAATCTAATTTAATGTATAAATAAAATACTAACTTTAACATAGGGGTAAAAATCAGTGCAACGAGAAGGTCATTTTTAAAATCAATGACAGGGCCAAGTCTCTATGTAATCTCTAAAATGGCACTTTATCTTCCAATTTAATGTTTAGAAGACTCAAGATCACTTTCTAAAAAATATTTTGTTTTTTTTTTTACCTATATATATAAATAATAGATTCTTATTTGCAAACCTCTGGAGCCAAACAAGGTAAAGCTACCATAAAGTATATTCACTGGTTTTCAAAGAAAAAACATCTTATCTTGGATACCCTACCTAAATGTTAGTTTAGACTGAATATCCAGTGTTTTCCCTACTACGAAGCTTGAGCTCATAAAAAAGAATGAGATTATGTCCTTTGCAGAGGCATGGCTGGAGCTGGTAGTCATTATCCTTAGCAAACTAATGCAGAAACAGAAAAACAAATGCCATCCATTCTCACTTCTAAGTGGGAGCTAAATGATGAGAACACATGGACACAGAGGGGAACAGCACACACTGGGGCCTGTCAAAGGGTGGAGGGTGGAAGGAGGGAGAGGATCAGGAAAAATTACTAATGGATACTAGGCTTAACACCTGGGTGATAAAGTAATCTGTACAACAAACTCCCAGGACACAAGTTTACCTAAGTAACAACCTGTAACAACCTGCACATGTACCCCTGAACTTAAAAAAAAAAAAAAAAAAAAAAAAAGGGAATTTGGACTGAATAGGGAAGGATTTGGATGGCTCCTGGAAATGGACATAAAATACCCTGAGTGGATCTGAAAGAACAAGTGGGTCATGCTTTGAGCAGTAATGATGCACCAGAGAGCACCTAACCAGCAGCCCTATAACACGGGCTCCGGCTACTCACATACCTAACTATTCCTCAAGTGTGAGAGCTGCTGAATTAAGACTGGCATTTGCTCTTAAAAGTTTCTATTGCTAATGTTTAGGAATAGTGTAGAAAATTCTCAAAAATGCTTTGGTTTGCTTTGTGTAGGAAACGAAGCATTAGCAATCTTCCCCAGACACATGGAGCTGTGACCATGGAAAAGAGGCATGGACCTCGTGGTCACTGCTGTTGCTGCTGCCTAATGTGTCTCATTGCTATAGAAATGGAGTCAGCTGGCCAGGCGCGGTAGCTCACGCCTGTAATCCCAGCACTTTGGGAGGCTGAGGTGGGCGGATCACCTGAGGTCAGGAGTTCAACACCGGCCTGGCTAACACGGTGAAACCCCATCCCTACTAAAAATACAAAAAAATTTAGCTGGGTGTGGTGGCATGCACCTGAAGTCCTAGCTACCCAGGAGGCTGAGGCAGGAGAATCGCTTGAGCCCAGGAGGCGGAGGTTGTAGTGAGCCGAGATTGTGCCACTGCACTCCAGCCTGGGTGACAGAGCCAGACTCCATTTCAAAAAAAAAAAGAAAAGAAAAAAGAAATGAAGTCAGCAAAGTCAAGGAGAAATTTTCAGAGGCAAGGCTCTAGGGTCATTTTTGTTTTGTCACTCTGTGATAAAGGACAACATTAATGTTAGTCTCAACACATCTTTTAAAATTTCAGACATCATCTACAAGTAGGCAATGATTCCTTCTCCTTACAGCCAGAAATAGTCTGAAAATAATTTATTATGCATTTATATGATACATATATCTATGTGTGTATATAGTTTATAAATCTAAGTTTATAAATATGCTCATATATATAGCCTTATAAAGTTACAGTTTGGATTAATGATAATTAGACTGATAAAATGCAATTATCTGATAGAAAAGAAGAAATTAGCTGATTTGAGATCTGAGAATATAAAAATGAGTGTAAGGACTTGAATCATGATCAAGAGAAACAGTGGGGAGAGCGACAAGAGAAAGACATGCCCGGAGCCTCATCTCTGCCAATTCCCCTTCCCGTTCTCTGCTCCATTTTCTACAGTAATGTCAGGTGGGGAAACACACTCTGAAGAAAAGCCAGGCAGAGCAGGAGGACAGAGCGCGAGGAGACGAGGGCTCTGGGAAGGCATCACTGCAGAGGTGGCATCTGAGCAAAGGCCAGCTCCTGATGGCACGTGGAGGGTGCGAGGCTCCCCTCCCATGGAGGAGCTTCGACTGTAAACAATAAAGATGACATCACCTGCCATAGCTTTTAATTACGTTTATATTCAACCCTAAGATCAATAAATGTGGGGTACTTCACGTGAACTGTCTGCATTTGAAGATGGAACATAGAAAAAGAAAATTAGCTTGGGAGGTTTCGCCACTGACATTTCTCAAAGAGGTTCATGGTGGAAGCACTTTAAAAAAATGTATGAGAAACTCAGCATGACTAGAACAATCTGAGTCTTATTCAGACTGTGACATATCATCTCAAATACTAATATCTACTAGTGTCTAGGATTTTGACAGAATTACTAATAGGATGAGACTAGAAAACACGTCACAGTACAAAGTTATAAATGGCATATTCCTAGATAATATATTCTTACACGTAATTAGTGTGTGAGTACATACACATGCTAATTATGTTTGTGTATCATTGATAAAATGACAGATTGCAAACACACATCAAGGTCTTCTGAGCAAAGCCCACAGAACCTTGGAGATGCTTTCAGCAAGGCAGCTTGGTGGGTTTGACTTTCACTCTCTTTACAATGCAAAGTGTTCAAGATTAAGTGATTTATTTGTTTGCATTTCTCTCAGTCTAACATCTCACACTGTCAGACACACAGATAAATATAATACTTGTTCCTCCATTTTTCAAGTGATAAGCAGTGTGCTGAGGCCACGAGTGCTCCAGTGGTTCTGGTGAGGTGGTTTCAAGATGTCACTTGGAATCTCTTCTTTAAAGTCAAAGTTGTCCTCTGAAAAGATTTAGGCACATATTGTGAACCTGGGAACACCAAGCAAAAGGTAATTCTCATTAAAATGTTACAAAAGCAACCACTCAGAACGATTGTTTTGTACATTCCATGCAAATACTTTAAAATATATATTTTAATACACTTCTGTATAAATTAGGAAATAGTCATATGCAAAAACCGCCTATTAGGGTCTTAAGGAAAAGGAAGGGTGCTCCCCCAAAATCAAGCTGAGGTGCAGGCCAAGCGTCCTCATGAGCTGGTGGATTTGCGAGAAGCTTCCATGCAGAGGCGGGTTCTGGCCCAGGAGGCTGAGGAAGCGCTACTTCCTGGCAGCTCTCCTGCTTCCCAGGGGCAGGTGCAACGCCAGGTACTTTAAGGGATCCTTCCCACTACCTGGAATACCCCTTTGGCTCCTTTTTTTTTTCTATCACAGAAATAATAAAAGTTAATAATAATCACAACAATAATAAGTTAGTAGTTCCCAGTGCTTTTTGACCTGGACGCAAAGGTAGCAAAGAGGTCGTGTGCCTGCTTGTCAGAGAAAAAGAAAACAAACCCTCAGAAAGACAGGAAGATCCCTCTTATGGACCCTCGATCACTTCTGCAGATATAGAAAAGACCTCTGACCATCAATAATAGCTGTCTCAGAGTTCCTGGTAAGAGCTCATCCTCTGAAGCGGTGCGTCTGGGCCTGACCCTGGGAACCAGGCTGTGTTGGATGCCATCATGAAGGCGGATGCAGGGTTACATGGGGAAGGGTGTCAGGAAGGCTGGGAGGAAGGCAGAGTGTGGGTGTGACTGAAGGAGGAGGAAGGCAGGAGTGTGGGCGTCACTGAAGGAAGGCAGCACTGCATGGTGCACGGAGCCAACATCCGGCCTCAGATCGGGTGCTATCAAGGCTTTGCTTTTGCATGGGAATGTCTCCTGCACAGCTGTGCCACTGAGAAGGACCACAGAAAGACGTGGTTCTTAGAATCACTGATCGGAATGATTCAGAAATTCCTTTATGAGGATCCTGCTTATGACAAGCTCCATGAAGACTTAGAGGAAAACTGAAAGAGTTTTGTTCATGAGTTAAGGTTCAGCCTGACTTCAGAATTAGTGCAGAAGCTTCTAGACTTTGATTTGGAGGACGACCGATGGATGAACAAAGATGAAACATCAAGGAACACAGGTCCCTCTGTCCCTCTGTTCAGTGTTTAAAATGTGACTGAAGGTCAGACAGGGCTGGGAGATCCGGTGTTCAGTGGGGAAGGTTCCACTGTGGTGGGTGAAAGGGCCTCCTTCGCCTGAGGTTTTCTGTCCCTCGGTGCCCCAGGGGCCTCTGCACACAGCCTGCCTGTCGGGGGCCCTGCCTGCTCTGCGGGCTCAGAGCTCACCAGGCTGCTCAGTGCTGGTCCCGAGTGCGGTGGCTTGGCCAGTCCTCTCCAGCAGCACAAGCCTGGCTGGTTCTAGGCGGGGTTTGGCCCTGGACAGGACCACCCCTACCTGAACCTGAATGCACAGTCTTGTTTTGTTTTTTAAGTGAGACAGGGTTGACCTTAAATAGGCTCATGGGCGATCAGGATGAGTCCTTGGATATGTTGAGGCTTGTTATGCACCAGGCACTGCGTTATCTGCTCCGTGTTTTATTTAATCCTTTCGGGAGTCCTTGAGTGAGGTGTTATTCCCATTTTACAGATACGGAAGCTGAGACCCACAGGCAATGCCTGGTCTCACAGCACCCAGCAGCAGAACTAGGACTTCCGTGCCAAGGCCCGTGTCTCTCACGACCACCAGGCATGGCCTCCTCCGGAATGCACAGGCTGGTACCTACAGCCCTGGGCATCTCTGCCCTCCCTTCCAGACTGCACAGGCCATGCGGAGCTGCATGGTGCTCCAGGGAGTGCCCTGTAGCCAATGTGCCTGTGCACCTGGTGGAAAGAAAGAAAAGCCAGCCTGACCCTGAGGGTTCTGGACATACCCTTCCCACTCCCCAAATGGGGATGAGCTTTGAAGCATTAAAAAATGGTTAAGGAGGGGAAATATTCGGAGCCAAAGAACTAAATGTTAGCTTGTCGTTATAGATGCAAAACCTCTTGGAGCCGTGCGTTTGGTTGGCTGCATTCTCCCTTCTAATAGCTCTTTTGTCTTGGGTAGGCAGTTAAGAGGCAGTGAGGTGCAGATGACTGGCGTGGACTGTTCCCTGGGTCCTGCACGAGTCAAGTGGCCATATGTGATTGCACATGTTAATGTAACTCCTGTGGGCACCCCCAGTGGGGGATCACTGCAGTCCCCCGATACCGGCTCTACCCCCACCTCCTCTTCCAGAAAGCAGTGAGTGATATGCCGAAGGTGTCACCATGAATCCACTCTGGTTTTTAATTCATTCCTGAATGTCCTATTAGATCGTGGTGTGCTGCCTAAGCTGGTGGCCAGAGAGGCGACTCCCTGTGTGAGCAGCGTGCTGGGCTGGCGTTGACTCCCTGTGTGAGCAGCGTGCTGGGCTGACGTTGACACAGTGCTCAGGAGGAAAGAAAGAGCTTTCCGTTTTTGAGGGACAAGACTTAGGCCTCCTGCTCCCAAGCTCTAATCCACGTGTGAGGCCGCGCACGCCTCACCTGCAGCCCACCTGGGGCCTGGGGACGTCTGCACGGGGCACGCGCCTCATCGCACCGACATCACAGCTCGCGCCTTTGAGCCACGTTCTCTCTACATGGTGACATCAGGGGCCTTGGCTGTGTTTTCCTTGGTGGATTTTTGTGTTTTGTAAGTTGTCTATTTTGATAATGTATTATTTTTATAATTGTAGAAACAATGACTAGCATATTTTAAAGCAAAAAAAGTTATTGATAAGAGAATACACTGACTTAGCATTTGGTCAATGATTAACAGTGAGATTTAAAACAAATTCAGAACCCAATTCCCACCCCAAACCTCTACTTATGTGTACCCCAACTACCTCCCGGACGCCTCCACTCGGCATGCTGCAGTCAGCATCCCCAAAAGCGAACTGGTCAGAATTTCCCCAGTTCCCTCTCTCATCACCACCTGCTGCTAGCCATCCACAGCATGGTCTGTCAGCACTCACTCCCTCTCTCTCACATCCCTTGTGATGGTCACCTCCTCCAGGAAGCCTCTGCACCCTCCAGCCACCTGACGGGGGAGCCAGGTGGTCCTGCTCACCCCTCTCACAGCCTTTTCCAGCTTGCCTGCCAGGCTCAATGCTCCTTGAGGCACAGATGGAAACACCCCTGCTTCTTGAATCCCAGCCTTTGGCACAGCACCTTGGCACAGAGTGAGCGCTTGATACACCATCCATGATTGATAAGCTAAGTTGGGCACCTACTTCCCCCCAAGCATCTACAATTGTGTTAAAAGCAACACCTGGGCCGGGCGCAGTGGCTCATGCCTGTAATCTCAGCACTTTGGGAGGCCAAGATGGGTGGATTACCTGAGGTCAGGAGCTTGAGACCAGCCTGGCCAATATGGTAAAACCTCATCTCTACTGAAAATACAAAAATTAGCCAGGCATCGTGGCATGTGCCTGTAATCCCAGCTACTCGGGGAGCTGTGGCAGGAGAATCGCTTGAACCTGGGAGGTGGAGGTTGCGGTGAGCTGAGATTGCACCACTGCACTGCAGCCTGGGCATCGCAGTGAGACTTCGTTTCAAAAAAAAAAAAAAAAAAAAAAAAAAGCAACACCTAACCATGCAGCATGGCTGCTTTTTAGAGAACGAGCTGTTGACATGAGAATGACCGCTAATGCTGCTAAGGAACATACAACAAGAAAAGCAACCAAAAGGCACAGCAGCCCAGAGCTATTAGCACAGGAGCAAAATTTTAAAGAGCTGAAGAATCTCTGACATTACTATGCTACAGGATGACAACAGGGTTGATGTGAACAGCGATAGATCTGTGTTACACAACGCTTACATTTTACGAAATTTATTTTTAGAATTATATGTTTAAAATTCCCCATAAAACAATAAACTATCCCTGAAATTTCAGATTGTTTATAATACAAATGGTTCATAATTCATAATTTTTGAGCAATATATGCCTGGTATCTAGCTAGATCCTTTTCAGATTTCCAATAATTATTTTATCTACCCAGCTTGTTATAAAAGAGGAAGCTGAGGGCCAGAGAGGTTGGGACATTCCTAGGGTTGCACAGCCGGTGGCAGAGTGAGGGTAGAAATCCAACATCAGACTCCAGAGCAGCACACCTCATGATGAGGCCACACTACCGCCTTGAAAACAGTGTTGGTGACTGCTCTGGAAGTGGAAACATCACTGGCCTGTATTCAAACTAGAATATCCTGCGAACAACATACCAGGCTGAGAATACCTATTTATCTGTAAAACCTTGTGTTATAATTAGCAAATCTGTGTTAATTTTCTCAAGCATTTTTATCATTAGATTTTCAAAGAGAATCTAAGAGTACAGTTTCACTTAGAAATAGAGCATGAAAACTCTATAGCAAACAGAGGTACTGACTTCTCCTAAGACAGCATTTTTTTTTTTTTTTTAGAGTGAGGCCCCCAGTTCATTGAGAGCTTTTGGACATTCCCCTCTTCTTGACCTCACAGCAGGTAAGTCTGTGCAGATGTGCTCTGTGATTGAGGTTTCTGAGGTCAGGCCACAGGCCCCAAACATTTGCTATTCCCTCCTACATGAGCAAAATAGGCTTATCAAGGTAGATCATCTCCCATTTCACGGTCTGAAACTTGAAATCTCACTTACTGCATCACTTTATCTATATATGGAGAAAAGCTGACCTGTCAAAATACTTTGACCTGTCCATGTGTGAGCAGCAAATTCCATTTGTGTCAATGAACTTTTGCGAGGCGTATCTGACTGCTGGAAGAAAAATAAAATCAGGGACAAGTTTCATTTTTTTCAAATGTTTGTCAAAATTAAAGTTACAGGAAACAGAGAACCCACCCGGAATGTGTGGGTTGTGCTGGGCCTTGACAGCTGTTCCAGGGTAGCGGTTCTTTCTCGAAGACGCGATCATTCTATACCGTCAGGCATGGCACTTGACACACGGTTTTGTAGATGCCTTCCTCTGTACTAGATGAAGGATAGTATATTCTTGTTTAAAATAAATGCAATCCTTAAAAACACAAAAGAAAATCTCTACATGCTCAATCGTTCACTCATCCATTTGGAAACTTTTAGTTAGACATTACTAAGGATCAGGTCTCCTGAGGATAAATATCTGATGAAATATATTTTGATTATGTAACTGCACTATTAAATCTGATAAAATGATAGTGTCATAATAGGGAAAGAGAGATAAAAAAAACCTTAAGAGAATGTAATTCTGCATTTGTGAAGTAGCAGGCTTTTTAATGTGATTTTTGCTTTTTTTTTTTTTTTTTTTTTTTTTAAAACAGAGTCTTGCTCTGTCACCCAGGCTGGAGTACAACGGCATGATTGCGGCTCACTGCAACCTTGACCTCCTGGGTTCAAGCGATTCTCCTGCCTCAGTCTCCCGAGTAGCGAGGATTACAGGCACGTGCCACCACATCCAGGTAATTTTTTTGTATTTTTAGTAGAGATGAGGTTTCACTATGTTGGCCAGGCTGGTCTCGAACGCTTGCCCTCGTGATCCACCTGGGATTACAGGCGTGAGCCACTGCACTCGGCTGCCTTTTGTAAAATGATGTTATTCTAAGGTTAAACATGAACACTTTGCAACTCTTGCCTTCTGGGAATGGGTTCCAGTGCTGGGCTCAAGGTGGCACAGGGCATGCAGGAGGAAACCTGGTCCCAGGTAGGGTTTTTCTCTCACTATGTCTTTATGTTCCTACAACGGCGGTCCTTCTGTGTTGTATAAAATGAATAGAGACAAGTTACTTGTGTGAGAGTGGAGTGAGGGGTGGCTGGAAACCTGGGGGCTGCCTGGATATGCATGCTGGCAACAGCACACTCCCCCAGACCTGTGTGACTGCCTGGCTGAGGGGAGTCTGACTGCAGAAGGTATTGCCCTCCATTGCAATAGACATGGCAAAGGTTAGCTGCAAAAATGACTGATAAAGATGACCAGGGTCATAATTTACTGAGCTCATAATTTCACGTCAGGAATTATTTAACACCTATGAGTTCATTTCGTCCTTCTAACAATTCTTTAGAGGTAAGAATCATTAATCCCTTTTATAGAGAACACTAACGCTCAGGGAGATTGAAGTGACTTGTACCAAGTCATAGAAGAGAGTTTCTGTGGCGGGATCCACGCGGACCTGCCTGTCTCCTGACCAAATCTCACGCTCTCCCCTTTGCTCCACTATCCTATCAGAGATTTCCTCGACACCTGGAATTTCTCATTTAGTTCAAGCATGCTTTTATTTCACAAAACGGTGAATTAAGCCTCTCACTCCCTGTAGATTCTCACAAGCCATTCATTTACTTTCTGGAAACAGATTATGAAGGCATTTGAGGACAGCTACTCAGATGTCATGTTACTAATTTCACCTGGAAGTGCCAAGGTTGTTTTTGTTTGTTTTCCAATATAGAACCTAAATGGTCCACTGAAATAGAATGAAATCTGTCTTACACAAACATGGCGGCATCCAGGAACTGCTGTATTCTGCTCCCTGGTCTCCGTGCCTATCGGGGGGAACCTGCTCCGTGATGTTTGAACCAGCGGGGAAGCCATGTGGTCCACGCCAGTGGCCTGCAACACAACATCATGTCACCGATCACCCAGGTACATGGAGAACTGGCAAGTGACAGGAAATCTACCAAGAGCTATGATTTTGATGTTTCTGTGTGAGGGGCACACAGGAGGTCTTTGATTTCTGCTATGTGTGGTATTATCCGGATGCTCCCCAGGGAACTTACAGCACTCTGATAACTAGGGGAAAATGTTATCTCAATACAAGTGAAAGACAGAGGATGGAGGTGAGAAGATGCAGAGCTGGTGTGTGTGGGAGTCAGAGGGAAAGTGAGGCTGGCAGGTGAGAATCCAGGCGAGTGAGAAGCCGGGGGACATAGGTGAGGTAGCATCACCAAAGGGGGTAGGCACTGGCCCCTCTGAAGCCACAGCTTCCCTCGTATGTGTAGAGCACAGCTATGTACACAGACAAACAGGTTGTCTGTGGAACTACAATTCCATGTGTAGGGAGAGCAATTGGGAAGAACGGTCCAAAAGGGCTCCTCAGGGTGGCAATAATAAAAAGCTGAAAAATCACCAGCCCACAGGGAGGGAGGGGTCAGAACACAGAGGGATTTGTACAGTTGGTGGCATCTGAATGGATCTCAGTAGGAAACATAAATGGGTTTCTATTTGATGGGGGGCCCAGGTAGGCTGGGGCAGGAGGAGAAAGCCTGCCATGTACTGCTGACTGGCACCGTGTGCTGCTGACTGGCATGGGGGGAAGCGAGGCGGAGGAGGGGGAGGGATCCAAAGGAATCAGCACAGCAGACCCAACACAGCTGGAAACATCAGTCCCAAACTGTGAAAGAAACAATCACCAATTAAAAAGCTGAAAGGGGGGTTATGACTGCATCTGGAAAAAGTCCAGGTGCCAGGTAAGCGGTGGCAGCCGCCCAGTCCTGCGCTCAGCTCCTGTTACCGGCTCCCCTGCAGGCCGGGGTCCAGTGGGTGGTCTCTGAAGCCTGAGAGCACTTGTGGGTGTGTCCAGCTGGGCCTCTTCCTGGCGGGGATGACCTCTGGCAGGCTTAGCCTGTTTCCTCATCTCAGATTTGGGATAGTGTGAGTCCCAACCATATAAAGTTTTTGTGGTGGGGAATAAATAAGATCATAATGTAATTCATTTACCTGGTGCTGATAACAAAGAAAGCAATCAATAAACATTAGCTGTTATTATCAATGTAAGTATTGGCCGATACTGGTAAGTTAGCTGGAGGGCAAGAGATAAGCACCTTTCTAACGAGGCCATGACGGGATGTGAATCCCTGCAATCAACAGCTTTGCTGAAACTCCCACATAGAGAAAAATGCATCCTTAAAGATAATCTGATAGGAATATAGTCCTTTTATTTTTATAGCATTTTATATACATTATTTTATTTAACCTCCCCTTAAAAAGTATTAATTATGTAATTGAAAGGCATTAGCTAATTATTCCTTTCACAGATGAGGCCACTGAAATCCACCCAAGGTCACCCCACACCAGAGGCTCATTCCGCCTGTGTGACAGGGACATTGCCTGACCTTGTGTCCTAGGATACAGCTAAGTAGACCACTGGAGCAAGCAGAATGTTAAATACTCAATGAACTCATTAGAAAAAGTGTTTATGTAAAACTAGATAGAGGATGCTTTGTCCAGGATGATCCATAAGCCCTAACTGAGAAGCATCTAGGTCCTGTGTGACCTTTGGTTTACTATGAAAGAAAGGAGACTCACAGTTTCTTCCCCGAAGAACTTCGTCAGTATAGATGTTGGGGGCTTTTAGTCTCTGTGAATCTGAAGCAAGAGAAGGCAGCCTCCAGGGCACTGGTGTTTTCTTTGCAGAAGGTGGTAATCCATGAGGTCTGAGGCCTGTCCCGGTCTGTGCCGTGCGGAGGAGAGAGCACCTGCCCCTCCACCCGATGCTTTGTCCTCCTTCTCATTCCTGGGAAGGAAATCCTATGAGCTACTCAGCTGCAAGTGCTGTGATAACAGGGAACGCACCTGTCTGTGCTTAGCGAGCACTGTCTAGAACAGTCTGGCACCTAGAACATACTCCGAAGTACTTGAATGAATGAAAAGACCCATCATTTCCGTTTCTGTTTCAGTGAAGAATCATCCACAGGAAGAGAGCTAAGGTTTTCACTGTTAGTAATCAAACAGTCAAGCCCACAAGATTAAGAATTTCAGGACTACATTCCCTTTCCCCATCTCTCCAACCAAATACACGGTAACTGTTTTGTGGCTGGTACTGAAGGGTCTGTTTCTGCTCTTCCAGATGCGCTCAGGCACATCAGAAGCACGGGATTAAATGGGACCTTCGTGATCTCACGTCCCCTGCAATCTTCAGTGCTCCAGTGTTTGCAGCACAGGGAAGAGGCTGGGTAACTACTATTAATTCTGATACGTACTGTTTCTGTTGGCAAATAGGTAGGTCTCTGTTGAAGCGGTTTTGCTTGAATTGTCATGACACCATTCATGTCACTATAAAAACTGCTGGAGAAGCGATGAATCTGAGAACAGTAAAAAAAAAAAAAAAAAAAGAATTACAAATGCCCAGTGCCGTTCTAATGACTGATGCTTGTCTGAAATGAGCAGGAAACACCCGGCACACTCACCGGCTAACTGGAGGAAAACTAATAAAGGGGAGATATTTTATAAAGATGTCGGCTGAGACATTAACAACGAATTGGTTAATTCCCAAGGCTCCTAACAGTGGGGACATTCAGCACACCTGGCCCAAAGTGGCCAGAAGTAAGGGAGAGGTTCCTGCACCCGGAGAGGGTAGTTGCACGGGGTAGGAACGCCACCAGCCCAGGGTGACCTGGCAGGGAGGCTGCAGGAAGCAGAGCCGTGCTTCAGTCTCCCCCCCATGCTCTGAGAGCCCAAGGTTGGAGGCAAGGGAGCCTGGTGTGGTCAACGTGTATCAGCCTCTGGTAACCCCAGGGTGAGGAAGGCAGAGAGAGAACGGGAGAAGCACAGGCCGGGCATCACAGCTCCTCACTGGCCTGCTTGCCTGGGACCTCACCTCTCCTTCTCTCCACACTTGCCTGGGTTCTCTTCTCAGAAGCAGTGAGACGGCCTGGGCCCTTGAAAGCTTCAGTCTGAATCCCAGCTCTAACTGCTTCCTGATGGTAATTCTGGAAAGCTTACTTTGTTCTTGGACCTTTAATGGCCTCATCTTTACATTGGGGAAAAATCATACCTACTTCACAGAGCCATTGTGAGAATTAAATGAGATGCCAGAAAGCGTGAGCTAAGGGCTAAGTAATTCTCAACTCCCTCTTCAGTCCCACAATATGACCACTAGGATTTAAAGTAATATTTCCCTAGATGACAGGTTGACAGGTGCAGCAAGCCACCATGGCACATGTATACCTGTGTGACAAACCTGCACATTCTGCACATGTATCCCAGTACTTAAAGTAAAATTAAATTTTTTTAAATAACAATATTTAGATTCGGGAGAACAGGATTTCCGGGACTGGAATTCTGTTCTAGTTCATGAACAGATGTGGCAACCACGATCATATGTAGAAGAACAACTTGAGAGCTTCATAATTACCACTAGAGCACCTTGAGTATTTCAAAACAGGCTCTTATTTTATTCTGTTAAACTTTGCTGTCCATTTTTTTTTAACATTTATCCAAACAAAGTAATTATAAAAACAAAACAGCTATTTAAAAAATGTCTCAGCTTCTAGAATTGCCATATTTTTCAGTCTGTTTATTTTGCCTGATATGTAAAGGTTCACACCCACTGCTCTTTTTGTGATATTCATACTGCCTATTTTTTTTAAAGTGGGAAATATTGTATTGAACTTGTCAGAGCAGTTTAAAGAGACCAAAAAATACAATAAGTGAAACAAGCCTCTGAGACGCTCTGTTCTCCCCACTGCTCCCTGAAGCACAGATTCTGCTCAGGCCTGTGTCCCTTCAGCCCCACGAAGATCGTTGGTTTAGATGCTCCCACGCCAGGTGCCCAGTTTGCTTTTGCTTTGAAGAGCCTCCCTTCTTTTCTCATCTTAACAAATCATACCTATCATTTAGGGCTTGGTTCATATCTTACCCTACTCCGTGAAAAGTACATTTTTCCTCTGACCCCTAGAGCATTATGATCCAAAACACATCTAATTATAAAATATATATAATCTAACTATAAAATATTACATCTAATTAAAAATTACACAAAAATCTAATTACAAAGGATTATATATACTATTAATATATAATTAGCATCTGATTATAATAAAAGGTAACACTTATTGAATGTCCACTCTACACCAGACACTATATGAAATGTTTTATCTCCTTTAATCTCACAGCTTCCTACTTCATAAATCAAGAAATTGAGGTTTTGAGAAACAGGACTGATTTAAAATCATGGAGTATTAAATGAAGATGTCAAGTTCAGAACTAGTAGTCTATATATGCAAGCTTCACTCTGCTATCAGCTAGACCGCCTCCCGTGTGGGGAGGTGTGCATGTGTGTGTGCGGTGTGGTGTGTGTGTGGTGTGGTGAGGTGTGTGCGTGGTGTGTGTGAAGGTGTGTATGTGTGGTGTGGGTTGTGTATGCATGTGGTGTATGTGTGTGGTGTGTGTATAGTGTGTATGTGGTGTGTGTGGTATGTAGTATGTGTGCACGTGTGGGGCGTGCATGGTGTACGTGCATGGTCTGTGTGGTGTGTGTGTGGTGTGTGTGGTAGTGTGTGTGTATTGTGTATTTGGTATGTGTATAGTGGTGGTGTGTGTGTGGTGTATGGTGTGTGGTGTGTTTGTGTGGGGTGTGTGTGGTGTGTGTGTATGTGGTATGTGTTTGGGTGTGGTGTGTGTGTGGTGTATGGTGTGTAGTGTGTTTGTGTGGGATGTGTTTGGTGTGGTGGTGTGTTGTGTGAGGGGGTGTGCAATGTGTGTGTGAGTGATGTGTGTAGTTTGTATGTATGTGGATGTGTTTGGTGTGTGTGTGTGTGGTGTATGGTGTGTAGTGTGTTTGTGTGGATGTGTTTTTGTGTGTGGTGTGTTTGTGTGAGGGTGTGCATGTGTGTTGGTGTGTGGTGTGATGTTGTGTATTGTTTTGGGTGTGGTGTGTGGTGTGTGTGGATGTGGGGTGTGTGGGGTTGGTGTTGGTGTTGTGTGGTGTGTGTGGGGGTGTGTGCGGTGTGGTGTGGTGTGGTGTGTGCGTGGGGTGTGTGGTGTGTTGTAGTTTGTGGGTATGTGGTATGTGTTTGGTGTGTGTGTGTGGTGTGTGGGGTGTGTGTGGTGTATGGTGTGTGGTGTGTTTGTGTGGGGTGTGTGTGGGGGAATGTGTGCAGTGTGTATGAGTGGTGTGTGTGGTGTGTGTGTGAGTGGTGTGTGTGGTGTGTGTGCATGGTGTGTGTGTGGTGTGTAGTGTGTATGTGGTATGTGTTTGGTGTGTGGTGTGTTTGTGTGGGGTGTGTGTGGGAAAATGTGTGCAGTGTGAGTGGTGTGTGTGGTGTGTCTAGTGTGTGTGTGTGTGAGTGGTGTGTGGTGTGTCTAGTGTGTGTGTGTGTGAGTGTGTGTGTGGTGTTCTAGTGTGTGTTGTGAGTGGTGTGTGCTGTGTCTAGTGTGTGTGGTGGTGTGTGTGGTGTGTCTAGTGTGTGTGTGTGTGAGTGGTGTGTGTGGTGTCTAGTGTGTGTGTGAGTGGTGTGTGGTGTGTCTAGTGTGTGTGAGTGGTGTGTGTGGTGTGTCTAGTGTGTGTGTGTGAGAGTGGTGTGTGGTGTGTCTAGTGTGTGTGAGTGGTGTGTGTGGTGTGTCTAGTGTATGTGTGTGTGAGTGGTGTGGTGTGTCTAGTGTGTGTGTGTGGTGTGTGTGGTGTGTCTAGTGTGTGTGTGTGTGTGAGTGGTGTGTGTGGTGTCTAGTGTGTGTGTGTGTGAGTGGTGTGTGTGGTGTGTCTAGTGTGTGTGTGAGAGTGGTGTGTGGTGTGTCTAGTGTGTGTGAGTGGTGTGTGTGGTGTCTAGTGTGTGTGTGTGAGTGTTGTGTGGTGTGTCTAGTGTGTGTGAGTGGTGTGTGTGGTGTGTCTAGTGTGTGTGTGTGAGAGTGGTGTGTGGTGTGTCTAGTGTGTGTGAGTGGTGTGTGTGGTGTCTAGTGTGTGTGTGTGAGTGGTGTGTGGTGTGTCTAGTGTATGTGTGTGTGAGTGGTGTGGTGTGTCTAGTGTGTGTGTGTGTGTGTGTGTGGTGTGTCTAGTGTGTGTGTGTGTGAGTGGTGTGTGTGGTGTGTCTAGTGTGCGTGTGTGTGAGTGGTGTGTGTGGTGTGTCTAGTGTATGTGTGTGTGAGTGGTGTGGTGTGTCTAGTGTGTGTGTGTGTGGTGTGTGTGGTGTGTCTAGTGTGTGTGTGTGTGTGTGGTGTGTGTGGTGTGTCTAGCCTGTGTGTGCGTGTGAGTGGTGTGTGTGGTGTGTCTAGTGTGTGTGTGTGGTGTGTCTAGTGTGTGTGTGTGTGTGGTGTGTGGTGGTGTGTCTAGTGTGTGTGTGAGTGGTGTGGTGTGTCTAGTGTGTGTGTGAGTGGTGTGTGTGGTGTGTCTAGTGTGTGTGTGAGTGTGTGTGGTGGTGTCTAGTGTGTGTGTGAGTGGTGTGGTGTGTGTGTTGTTTAGCATGGCTGGACTCCCTCCAGCTCTATTGTGAATTCTGTGTAGCTGAGGACTAGGAATCCTGCCTTATCCGTGTTTCTGCTCCCCCACACAAGGTGGGCGGTGGAAACAACCTCCTTGGCACCACTACAGGCCTCGCGTGAAAAGGGTGTCCTTTCCAGCCTCACCTGCTACCAGATCTTTCAAATAAAAATGCCATTTCAAGAAAAATGTATTAAGCGCTCAGTATGT